>NC_056516.1:14325851-14347923 GCF_014905685.2 Nematolebias whitei | reverse complement strand
ATACATACATACATATATATATATATATATATATATATATGTATGTATGTATGTATGTATGTATGTATGTGTGTCCATACTATAAAATAAAATATTTTAAAAAATGCTACTAAATGGTTGGCAGAAGATGTACAACATCAACTTTAAGCGTTCTCATATAACCTTACCAAAATAAATTGGTTATTTTTTTTGCTGTTGTTTTGATTGACAAGATCATTTTGAGTATTTTAGTCAAATTGAAACCAAATCAGTCCATGCTAATAAAGTAAAAGCACA
Organism: Nematolebias whitei; assembly: GCF_014905685.2. Classification (NCBI taxonomy): domain Eukaryota; kingdom Metazoa; phylum Chordata; class Actinopteri; order Cyprinodontiformes; family Rivulidae; genus Nematolebias; species Nematolebias whitei. Next base: position 14,347,647 of record NC_056516.1, on the reverse strand, counting down.
TAAACATCCAGTGAGTGTTCAAGGATGAGCAGACCGAAGCCCAACATGAGGCCAGGCTGTCGCTTATCCTCGCAGAGACTCAGTAACACAGAGCGTGTCTTGCTGCTGTCTGTCAAGCCTTTGAGAAGCGACAGTGGAGGTGGGTAGTGTACATTCCTCACTGCGGCACCATGCGGCTCGGCCAATTAGCAGCTGAGTGGTTTGTTTAAGTCCAAGTGATGATGGGATGTTGCGCTGGGATGCAGCCGAGTTCATTAAGCACAGCGTCGTCTCTGGTTTGCTCAGCTTGCCGGCTTTAACAGCCTCTCAGCGCTTGTTTACCAGCTGCAAATATGACAGACTGTGTGTCTGTTTGACCGTCTGTTTGTGTGAGAGTGCATGTGAGGAGGTGATGCCGGAGGTGTGGAGCGTTTATGTGTTTGTATGAGGGGGTGCATTGGCAGTTTTGGGTGCTGAATATGTGCACACATTGACACCTGTACGCCTGTAGGCAGTTCAACGTGAAAATTCAACAAATAATTTGGAAATGAACGTTACATTCTTGTCCTTCTACAAGCTTGAACCTTAAAACGTACAGAAGTAGAAATGAACACAGGACAGTTATAATTGCAACTTAATGAGTAAAGTTCAGTATCAACTTTATGTTTTAGTATGCTTTATGTTTTTGTGGACATGGTAATGTGAACAAATATTTAGTGCAATGTCTGTTTCTAAGACTCCAATCCTAAAAAGTTGGGACTTTATGTATATTGTAAATAAAACTGACTACGAGATTAGCAAATCTCATAAACCCATGTTTCATTCTCAGTAGAATATTAAACATATTAAATGAATAAACAAACTACATTTGTAAAGAAAGTTATTTTAAATTTTCTGGCAGGGACACATTTCATCGAGTGCATGTTTCCTCCTGTGAATGAAGCCGTCTTCTTTTAACAACAGTCCTGAACATGGATAAACTGAACGACCTGTTGCTGGAGGGAACAATTTCCTTTTCTTGGGTTTAAAGAAGGATTCTGGCTGTTCAACAATCCTGGGTAAGAAAAAGATATGAGTGAGAACAAAGGATGATCCTGATTCATGTTCAATAATCTATGTAGAAAAACCCAACAAAGTTAAGTCCAGAGGCCTTTACTTAAGTTTGTTGGATTTTTTTTACCCGGATGCATGAATCAGGATATTTTGAACCAGTTTGGCCATGGTTGCCTCAAACGAGTCAGCGGGGGAGATTGTGGACTCCAGAAACCATCTTAGCACCATCAAACTGGTTGACCCACTATGTGAAGGTGTTATTTATAAGACTGAGTTTGTTGCGGCTCCTCGGACTGATGAAGTTTTTAGGATGAAACACGTTTCAACAAAAATAAACCATCCAGAGGACCAGACTTAACTTTGTTGGAATAAAGGGTGATGTTTTCTCCTCATCTTACTACAACTGTTTGCTCTCATCAAAATTGGGGCACCAGGTCAGTTTACTGATTATTAACAGGTTCATTCATTTATTCACCCTTTTATAATCAGCACTCAGTCACTAAAGTAACATTTGTTAATTACATGTAACATGATGACGGTATTTAGACCCCAATTGGCAGACCAAAAAGAGACGAGGACAACAGGAAACAAAAAGGTGAATGTCAGTGCAGGAAAAATGTGATGTTTGCTGTGGGGAGAAGCAGAAAACAAGAGGAGTCTCTTGACGGTAATAGTTGATTTGATGTTCTTTATAGGTGGAAGTCTTTCTTAATGTTTGTTTGTTGCTGGTGGCGCCGAGGTGGAAAGGAGACTGCGTTCGATGACATGAGAGAAGCCAGAGAGGTAAGTAGGTATCTGCAGGGATGTTGTGTCCAGGTGTCCAGAGTGTGGTTTGCTGAGCTGAGGTGGGTGTGCAGGTTTTGGGCAACCAGATCCAGTAATCCATATAACTCTTTACCATAAAAAAATTAATGTTTACATTAATGAGGAGCCCAAACTTGTCTTTTGAAATTTTATTTAAAAAATAATTGATCAAAAATAGAATGGTGCATCAGTTGGTAGAGCTGTTGTCTCTCAGTGAGAAGGTCGCCAGTTCAAATCCTGGTCCAGGACCTGTCTGGGTGGAGTTTGCATGTTCTTTCTGTGCTGTGTGGGTTTTCTCCAGGTTCTCCAGTTTCCTCCCACAGACCAAAAACATGCATGTTAGACTGACTGGTGACTCTGAATTGTCCGTAGGTGTGAGTGAGAGAGTGATGTGATGGACTGGAGACCTGTCCAGGTGTCCCCTGCCTCTCACACAGTGATGGTTGGACATGGGCACCAGTGACCCCCATGACCCAAAAAGGAAGAAGCCATTAAAGATAATGAAAGGATGGATGAATGGATAGAATCATGAACAACATGAATAAAAAAATCTAAAACACAAATAACAAATAATAGGAATTTGGAAAAAGAACTAGTTTGAAGAGGTAGTAACAACCTACAATGCATAAATGATTCTGAATTTATTCTCATTTATCTAAAACAATTAGAATGCTCTGGACATATATTTTTGAATTTATTTATTTTTAATCAGGATTTTAGATACAGTTTAGCTATTAAATATGTTACTATTAAATTGTTTACACTTGGATATGAAAAAAGGACTTTAAATTAGCCGGACTGTCAGTTTATTTATATGACTGCAGGTGGTAAGGATTTCTTAGGTGCAACTGTTTAAGCAGACCCAATATTGCATTGACTTCATCACCAAGTTGACGGCCCCACCATATCAAAACTGGAAAGTGCAGATTTGTTTTTCCGGGACTTTAGAAGCTGATCAGCCTCCAATATTACACACGAGACAGATTATAGCCAAGTGGATATTTTTATAGGATCGTGGCAATCACTCATTCAAGGTGGCTGCAGGAGAGGACTTTAAAAGGGTTGACAGAAATGCAACTGATGAGAAGAGTTGTTGGGCAATTAGCATTGCCTTTTTTCCATTCCCTTTTATTCTCTTCATTCCGTCATTCATTAGCTCCTTAAAATACTCCTTCCATCTTCCCACCACGTTCTCCTCACTTGTTAAAACATTACCATTCCTATTTTTAACCTGCTGCACATCCTTTCCAGCCTGATCCCTCTGTCTTGCCAATCGGTACAAGTCCTTCTCACCCTCTTTACTCATCATCGTCTGCTTTGCCTTTGCTACTTCCCTCTTTGCTCTACGTTGCATCTCCTCATATTCCTTTCTCCTCTCTTCTGTCCTCTCACTGCCATATTTCTTCTTGGCTATGCTCTTTCTTTGAATAACTTCCTGCACTTCACTATTCCACCACCAGGTTTTCTTATCATCCATTCTCTGTCCAGATGACACACCAAGTACCTTCTTATCTGTCACTTTAATTACTGTTGCTGTAGTAGCCCAGTCATCTGGAAGCTCTTTCTTACCATCCAGAGCCTTTAACAGCTCCTCTCTGAATTTCTCACAACATTCTTCCTTCTTCAGCTTCCACCATTTGGTCTTCTTCTCTGATTTTACTTGTTTTTTCTTCTTCACACCAACAGTCATTCTACACACAACCATTCGATGCTGTCTGGCCACGCTCTCCCCTGCCACAACCTTACAGTCTCCAGTTTCCCTCAGGTTTCCTCTTCTACACAGAATGTAGTTGACCTGCGTGCTCCTGCCTCCAGTCTAATAGGTCACTCCATGTTCCGGCCTTGACTGAATCGGTACGGCCTTGCTTAGCGATGAACTTGCATTATAGTTTTGGCATAAGTGTTCTACAATGGATACCCTTCCTGACACAACCCTCACCATTTACCCAGGCTTGGGACTGGCACAAGAGATGCACTGACTTGTGCTCCCTAGTGGCTGGTTATACATATATACTTTATCAAAACTTTCCACTTTGTTGTTTCCACTTTTCTATTTGATGAGGGGGGTTGAAGCCAGCCCATCCCTGGGTTGCCTTTGTGCCATGGAGGGAGGTAGTATCAGACGTGAAACCATCAACTTGTGAAACACGTAAGCTGATGCCATGGATCAATATGGTGAAGAACTAATGATAACAGTAAGTTAATGCTCGGTAATGCATTTAACAGATTTATTACAAAGGGAAATATATTAATGACACAAAGCAACGTTGTAGTTATTTAAGAAAAAACAGAAAATCCACAAAGAGGATCACTAAAGTGAGTTAATTCATTATGCCTTGTAAATGACTTGATGCAGACGTCTATCACACATTCAATTTGTTGCGCTCCACGTCAACCCAGCTGAGTTCTGTTACATGTTTCTTTTGGTTCTGTACTGCTCACTTTATTTCTGAAAACTCATATCTGTGCAGGAAGTGGCTTATTCCAAGCGGGTGATTTATGAATGTTGAAAGGGAGGATAAAAAAAGACAGACCTATGCCCTCATTTCGCAGAACAGTTTAATGAAAGAGCCAACAGTTTTTCTGAAATAAGCAAGGTCTTCCCTGAAAAAATGTATCTGGATATGAGCATAATTTGTTTTAAAGCACACTTTTCTCCAGTAATAGAGCCTGTGTAAGCTGCCCTTGGCATAGACACTGATGCACCACCCTCAGAAAGAACATTTGAACACTTACACAATGTTGTGCACTTATTTTGTAGTGATGTTCAGAACAGAGTCAGACCTGTTTTTAAAGCAGTGGACCTGAAGGTCTGAATATTTAAACTATCCAATGTTGACTTCTCAGTGTACTTAAAAACTTCTGATAATTTTATAAACTGTTAATGATGGGATATTAAAAGCCTTTACAATGTTTCCATTGCAAAACATTACTAGAGAAATTGCATTTCAAGCAACAATGCAGTATGATTGCTTATTCCAGAAGAACTTGCTGAAAAACAGCTGAAATTAGCTAAAAAAAAATCCTGAAATGTAGCTGAAATGAAAGAACAAGCCTAAATGAGCAGAAGAAAGCACAGAGAACACATATTTGCTGAAATAGGTTTAAATAAGCAGAAATAAGCACAAAAATTAGGAAAGTAGCTAAAAAAGCTGAAATTAGCAAAAAAAAATAGCTGAAAAGTAGCTGACAAGGCAAAAAGAATCTTAATCTACCAGAAGGAAGTGGAAGTAGCTGAAATGAGCTAAAAATGTGGAATTAGATGAAAATGTAAAAATTTGCATCAAAAGAGTTAAACAGTAGCTGAAAGATCAGAAGAAGTTGAAATGATGAGGAAAAAAGCTGAAAGAAGTGGATGTTATCTGAAAAAAGATTGAATTAGCAAAAAACTGCAGAAAAGTAGCTAAAAAAGCAGCAAGAAGCTTAAATTATCAGAAGTGGAGTGAACACATTTTAGCTGAATTAGGCTGAAAAAAATTGAAATCAGTGCAAAAAATATGCAATTAGTTGAAAAAGATAAAATTAGCATAAAAATAGATATCTAGTAGCTGAAATAGTAGAAAATTTTGAAACTTGCATAGGAGTATAACAAGCTGAAACTGGCAGAAAGAAGTTAGCAGAAGCGCAGAAAATGTTGTACCATAGTTAGAACAAATCTGAAAGGATCCCAAAACAGCTGAAAAAACAGCTGAAAGTAGCTGAAAAAAGTTTAAATTTGCAGAAGGAAGCTGAAAGAAGCTGAAGCAGAACAAAATGTGAAAGGAGCAGTAAAAGGTTATAAACAGATTTAAATATGTGAAGGATGTAAAATGAGCTCAATCCATTTTCAAACCTCTTCCCATCTTTACTTTTGAGAGATTCAGCCTCTATGAATAAATCTTTTATCTCCAGTCCTCGTACTGACCTATTGCCAATTAATACATTTCAAAACGCTTCTTTGTTAAACTTACATTTGCAATCTGTTTTTGCATTTATTCCAACTTTTTGAAAAGCGTTGCTGCCATCAAATTCAAAATGAAAAATGTATTTTCCAAAAAAAAGAACAGTTTCTGTTTAAACATTTAATATCACGATTAATATGTCTCACATTAAATTCAGTGTTTGTGAGATTTACAAATCTTTGCATATCTGTTTTTCTTTGCATTTTATTAAACATCCACAGTTTGTCAGAATTGACTTCTGCTTTCATTTAATGTCTTTTATCATATTAAATGTTTTTAAATGTCCGATACTGAACCTTATTGGTGTCATTGTGTTTTTAGTTTATTTTATTTGTGCTATGTTTAATTGTTTTTATCTATAATAAGTTTTCATGCACCTTGCAGCTATTGGAAAGTGCTATTTAAATAAAGTTTATTATTAATAATAGCATTATTATAAATTTTACAATCCTTGTCCGCATCCAAAGACCCTGTCAGTGCTTTTAATCACATGTTGTATGTTTGTCAGCTTCACTTACACAAATAATTTGAGACTTGCACAGAGAACTATAATAACATTTTCTGCTGCTTGTCAGTCAGTGCATACTGAAGCTAAACACATCCCACAGTGATCAGCAGCAGACAGAACAATAAGGACTCCTAATCAACGTGTCTAACTCCACTTTTCACCACTTGGACAAATATTAGTCCAGCATCAGCAGTTAAGGAGCAATTAAACCCCCCCTTCCCCCTCTTGTTTTCTCATTCAACACGGTGTATCAACTGAGTCAAAGACGCTACAGAGCTTGTTGATCCAATGAGACCCAAACCCACTCCACTGTTACTGATAAAACAGAGCCAGAGGCACGCTTCCTGTCTTTTCTGCACAGATTATGAATCATGGACGAAGAAGACAGACTTGCTGTGTTTTCCCCTTTTTATGAAGGACGGTTTATTCAAGATGTCACAGCTGCCTGCATCTTCGTTGGAGCGTTAAAAGGAGGGTCAATGCTTTCTGACAATGTGTTTCTGTGAGTGTGTTTGTGTGTAATTCTTAAGGCAGTAATGCGAGGGCCAATGACAGACCCTTTCTTACTCACAATTCGGGGGCAATTACTTCAACAATGACAGATTGCCTGAGCAGAACAGAGTTTAGGATAAATCCTCCCTCACTTCACGTCTTCCCCCATTCACTGACGAATCTTGTGGCTTTTCCAGCTAATGACTTCCTCCTCGCTGTCTGTGTGTGTGCTAGTTGGTGTGTGTGTGTGATAGAGAACAGGGGGTGACAGTACCATCTGTCTGGCTGCTGTAGCCCTTGCCCCTGCCCAGCTGGTGGGCACCGAGTAATGGGAGAGGACTTCCTCATCTTGCCCCCCTGAGACACTCGGTGCATTAGTATGCAACACCTACTGTCAGAGTGAGCCGGAGAATAAGAGAGGAGAGACGCAGAGACTTTTTTTTTCAGTTTGAGCTTTGAAACCCGAACAACTCGAAGTGTCAAGTGAGAGGAGAACTGAATGCTCCGAGTCTTGAAAAACTGGCACAGACAGCACAAATGACTCTGTGTGCATCTGGTTGTGACTGGCAGTTTGAAGAATGTAAATGAGCACATGCTAAACAAATACATTTCCATGGAGGTGAAGAAGAAATGAGAGATGGGGAAAGAGAGAATTGAAATATTGAAGCTCACATTATAAAAATTGCAATTACCAAAGATAACCTTAAAAAAAAAAAAACACACACACTTTTTGTTTGGTGTAAAATAAATAAAAATTTGACTTTCTCGTAAAATAAAATAAAAATTAACGGTGTAATAATAACTGTCTTGAAGTTCACATGTCCGTTTTAACATTTGCTTATGAGATTAGCCTTAGGTGAGGAGAATAATTTGGTTTTGTGCGACAGTTAAATGTCATTTTATTTGTGCAATAAATAAAAAATATGCTTTTATTTTTGCTATTCGTTATTTTTGATATTTGTAAAAAAAAAATCAAATATGAGAAAATAAACTTGATGTTGAATCAACGATAAAATCTAACAACTAATCTTGGATGGGAAAACTTGAAGATAATTCATGTGACTGAGGCCTGACAGACAGACAGACAGACAGACAGACAGACAGACAGACAGACAGACAGACAGATAAAATGAAATGAAACACCAGCATTAACTATAAAATCAATGGTTGAAATGTGTCATGGAAAAAAGAGATTCCCAAAACAACCAGGTGTAGACTTCATCAGATTTATTACAAGGCTTTGGAGAACAGCCAGCAATCACAGATCAATGCATTTGCGTGTACAACTTATCCATGTCTTCATCTGTCTGATGCGGTGGCTCTGAGGTGTAAATGAACAACATTTGAAAAAAACAGAATTAAATTTGAAAAAAAAAAAAAAAAACAAAAAAAAAAAACCATAGCATATGAAAAAAACGGAACCAAAGCGGAAGTGACCAAAGCGGAAGTGGCCGGAATCACATTTAAGAAAAACGGAATTACATTTCAAAAAACAAAAATAAATTTGAAAAATTAAAAAATAAAAACACAACAAAAACACAACAACATTTGAAAAAACGGAATTATATTTGAACAAAATGGAATTACCTTTTGAAAAAAACAAACCCCAAAAAAACAAAATTATATTAAGCCAAAGCGAAAGTGGCAGCAGCGGAACTGGCTGAAGTGCAAGTGACCAAAGTGGAAGTGGCCGCAAATCACATTTGAAAAAACAGAATTATTGTAATTCAGTTTTTTTAAATGTAATTCCATTTTTTCAAATGTGATTCTGGCCACTTCTGCTTTGGTCACTTCTGCTTCGGCCACTTCCGCTTGGGCTTAATGTAATGCCGTTTTTGTCAAATGTTGTGTTTTTGTTGTGTTTTTTCAAATTTAATTTTGTTTTTTTGAAATGTAATTCCATCCATCCATCCATTACCTTTTACCCGCTTATTCCATTTTGGGTCACGGGGGTCGCTGGTGCCCATGTCCAGCAATCACTGTGCGAGGGGCGGGGTACACCCTGGACGGGTCGCAAGTCCATCACAGGGACACATAGAGACAATTTAGAGTTACCAATCAGCCTAACATGCATGTTTTTGGTCTGTGGGAGGAAACCGGAGCACCCGGAGAAAACCCACGCATGCACGGAGAGAACATGCAAACTCCACCCAGAAAGGCCCCTGGACCGGGGTTTGAACCAGGGACCTGCTCGCTGAGAGGCAGCAGCTCTACCAGTTGCGCCACTGTGCTGCCCCGAAATGTAATTCCATTTTTTTCAAATATTGTTCATTTACACCTCAGGGCCACCGTAATCTGAGGCTCTGAATTGTTCTGACATTCTGACCTGAAAAAGTTAGTCTTCCAGCCCCCCACCCCCCCCCCCACCCCTCCACCCCCCACCCCACCCCCACCCTGTCCAACTGTTATCAGGACTCTGGAACCACGTCACTGTAATCATATAAATCAAACGTTGAGGATAATAAAATTGATCTCTCGCTGTCTCTTTACTGACTGGTCACATGAAGACTGATTATTACATGGAGTAAGGATCATGGAACCTTTTGTTATAATTCACAATAACAGTAAAAGAAACAGTGCATAGATACATTAATCAAGTAAATTTATGGAGCATGATGAGTGCAAAAAATACACTTTCCCTTGACCGTATCAAACTCACTTCTAATACTCTTTTTTTTACCTCTGTTCAGGGTCGAGGTTTGTCTTTATTAAAATAAAAAAGAAAGGCAGATGTGATTTGTTCCTTTGACTATTTGCATTGTTCTGTTAACAATAAGTCAACTCTTTTGCTGATATTTGGAAACATTCCCAGTTTTAACAAGAGCCACTCAACACTAGAATAGAAACAGAGGTAGCTCACTGTATAATAGGAGTAATAAACAAAGATCATCATCTGACATATAATACGCACAGTAGCAGTTTTAGCTTCACACAAAATTTTTCTCTGCACCCCTGAAAAATAAAGAAACCATTATTACAATTTTGTAAGGAAACTCAGTTCTCAAACCTTAGATTCACAGAAATATTGAATAAATTAGGAATAAAAATTGAATAAATGATGTCACTCTTAAATGGGCCAGTAAAATGTATGATTTATTTATTTTTTTGCACGAGTTGGATCCTTGACACCACCTGTCAATCAGTCCAGCAGGCTTGTCAGCAACCGACCAATCAACTATCACAATTTGTGCAGAAGTGAAACGCCCCTTACCTGCAGGAGCTCCACCCCCTTTCTCTGTAATGGTAAATGGTAAATGGACTGTACTTATATAGCGCCTTTCTATCTTATCGAGATACTCAAAGTGCTTTACACTACAATCTGTGCCTCATTTACCCTTTCATACTGCTCTATACTAGATCGCTACAAAGCTAATTGAACAAATCATTCTAAAGAGACTAATCAGAGCTTTATCACATTCATACACTGATCGGACACACATCGGAGGCAACAAGGGGTTCAGTGTCTTGCCCAGGGACACTTTGGCATGTGACTGCTGGTGGATTTGAACCCCCAACTTTTGCATTGGCGAAGACTGCTCTAACTACTCAGCCACAGCCGCCCCAAATAACCAATGTGATAACATTGTTGGGGTTTTATATTAAAAATGCTTTGCGGTCAGAAGGATTTCCAGAAAAATCATCATTAACAAATGGTTAAACATTGTCAGTGGAGAACATGTAATTTAGACAGTGTTACGCTGACAGTTCAGAGGATGGAATACAGTGTATTACATTTCCAAAACCTAATCGAAATTTGGAAAAATGTGAAAGATGGATAAATTTACACTTCTCACAAACCACACCATTATTAACCTTTATTTAACCAGGCAAATCCCACTGAGATCACAGATCTCTTTTGCAAGGGATGCCTGGTCCTGAAGGCAGACTAACATGCATGTTTTTTGGTCTGAGGGAGGAAACCGGAGAAAACCTACGCAAGCACGAGAAGAACATGCAAACTCCACACAGAAAGACTGCAGGTCCTACTGGGGATTGAACCCAGGACCTTCTTGCTGTGAGGCAACAGTGCTAACCACTGAGCCTTCGTGCTACCTTGGAGTGCGTTGTTTAAGCCAAGAACCATTGTCAGTCGTGGGGACTTAGCACCCCAAAAGGTAAATGGTGAATGGACTGTACTTATATAGCACCTTTCTATCTTAATGATCATAAAAAAGCTCTTTACAACACAATCTGTGCCCTCATTTACCCATTTATACAGCACTCTACAATGTATGTACAAATAATAATCAGTGCTTTATCACATTCATACTCTGATGGGACACACATCGGAGGCAATGAGCGGTTCAGTGTCTTACCCAGGGACACTTCGGCATTTGACTGCTGGTGGAATCGAACCCCCCACTCTTGCATTGGAAGATGACTGCTCTAACCACTCAGCTACAGCTGCCCACAAAAGGTCAGCTCCTAGAAACGCCCTGGATAGACACACTTTGTAAATGAGTCCTCGAGACTCAATGGGATTAACCTGTCTAAATAAAGGTTGAATGAAATAGTCTGATTTTACCTTTAAACGTACAGCTAGCAGTAAAACGTGTTAGATTTTCTTTAATTAAACTCAGTTGATTGACAAATAAAATTAAAAAATAAATGCACAGAAACTAACAGCTGCAATGACTGTGAACAACACAGAACATTGTTCTGACTGCATTTAAATTTGTACAAATGTGTTGACAGTAACCCCCCCTCCCCGGTCCTGTCCAGTGTGGCTGACTAATGATGTTTCTTTATCTCTGCCCTGGCTTCAGCCTGCTTTTGGATCCAGTGTGTGTTCGCTAAAACAGTCTGATATCATCCCACACTGGGGCTAAACCTCACTCTGAATCTCTGTTTCCCTTTCGCTTCCACACACACTCCTCCTTTGTGCTTTCCTGCCTCACCATCTCTCTCTCCAGCCCTCTTTCTCTGTTTCTTTCTCCTTTCAAGCGTGGAATCATTTAATTATTGCCTATAGCTCTTTTGGCAGGCTGTTGAATGCCCACCTCTCAAAGCCTAGAGGAAACAATTTACCCAGGGATATCACACTCACACACACATGCACACGCACACACACACACACACGTTTCAAGGAAAGGATTTAATACACCAGGTCCATCTGCAGTTCACAGAAAAATGATCACTAATTCCAGTTTGGGAGAATATTTCTTGAAACAAACAAAGCTAGCTAAACTAAAACCTCATCTTGGTTCTGTTTGAATCTTTTTGTAATGAAACTTCTGCGTGTTCATGATCAGTTTGTCTGCGAGTGCTTGGGACTTCCACATCTGCGAGGCACTGATTGAACGCTGTACAGCATTCAGAGCGTTTACCTCCCCATTATCAAAGCAGCGGGAGGCAATTCGTTTAGGATGCTTGACTTGTCGTGCATTCACATGGGCGCTTCTTTGTGTGCCTTCTGGACCTTTGACGAGTGAAGACAGAACGGCACCCACACAAGAAGGTGAACAAAACTGAGCAGACAAAAAAAAGGAGGGACGATTGGAGAAGAGGGGAAAACAACGGGGATCCATTGAGTGGAAATTAATGGCCCATCTCATACTGTCAGCTTTCTTATTGTTTAAGGGGCTGTGAAGGGAGGAGAACACTTTAAAATGATGTCTGTTGGAGGGAAAAGTACAAAAAATGAAGAGAAGGCCAAACGAGGGATGAAAGGGAGAAGAGGGGCGAAGGCTGTAAATTTTTCGACCGAGCGCTCAGTTCATTACAGGGCGATCAGAGATGAGGTAGGGTGAGACAAAGGGCCTCAGTGTTGTCAGTGTTACACCGGGGTCAGCTCTTTAACTCGCTAGCAATGAATAACTGGGCTTTCAGCTGGGACAAAGGCGGGTCGGCTTTGCCCAGGACCTACCTATTGTTGGGGAGTTGAACTGGGGAAGTCACCAATCTGTTGGAACGCTCAGCAGCTCTGAGGCACAAGGAAAGGAGCTGATTTAAGGTGTGTGTCGGTGCGCCAGCATGCAACGTGGGGGTCAACAGTACTCAATCATCACTGTGTCATTAAAGATTAAAGTGTGCAGGGTGTCAGGGGCCCCACACAAATTCCACAGCCTTGATGTGTGTCTGCTTCGGTTTCATTACCTGCTCCAATCTTCAACTGAAAAAAGGAAGAAAACCCCGTGAATGAGTCAGCTCCTTTTCGGACCAATCACTGACTGCATTGTCTACTTTCTAACTATCTTTGGGCTCACAATTATCCAAAGTTCAGCTGTAATTGAGGCAGTTAAGATGCATTAAAACAGCTAAACAATGTTCACTTTACAAATTGTAAAAAAAAAAAAATTGTGTGTGAGACCTTTGCTCCTTCGGGATCCATGATTAGTTGTAACAATAGACTTTATTTGAGAAACATTTATTTTAGCTGTAAAAACAATACAATAAAAATATTGTAGGCTGTTTAGTCTTCATAAATTTCAATAAAATATTGCCGCACGGACGTTGTCATGTATTTTATGCTGCATTGCATTCTGGGTAAATGACATATGCTAGGTCCTGCAGTGCTAGGTCCTGTAGTAATAGCTCCGTCCAGTTATTTTAACCATATTGCTCTAACGTTTGTTATATTTTCAAACCTTAGCCTAATATGAAATATACATACTTCACCGTCTTAACCATATTGATTCATATTTGGTAAATCTTTAACAAAATTTCAAAACCTGTGCAATTCCACACAAAATCTGTTCTGAACTGTAATTTATAAACCATCTAAATTGTATCATTTAGAACTGGTTTCAGGCTATTTATCTCAGCTGGCCTCTCTCCAACCTGTTAAAAAGACAAATTACATTAAGTTTTTTGCACAACTTGTCTATATAAGTTTTTGTATAATATGAGAAAAAACAGTTACCCTTTGAGCTGCAGTTTGTAGCATTAAATCAGAGCTTCTCACACTTTATTCTTTCATGGTGAAGTTGTGGTGCTGCTTTATTGCTAAAAGTTACGTGAAGGAATAATCTACTCCAGTATATTAAAAATAAGCCTAAACCCTTTGCTTCCACTGAGCTGTCTGGTCTTAAATCTTAGTGATATAGCAGATGATGGAGTGTCATTGTTTAGCTAATTTAATGCACTTCACCACTTACTCTTGCAGAGATCGGACGCTTCTCCCCTCCCCTCCATTTCCGCTTTGCTGCTCTGTCTGTTAAACTGCTTCTGAGCCTCTCTTGCATTTCTTCCGAACCATAATTATGGACTTGTTTTGATCAGTTGGTCCCTCAACTCAATTTACAACATTTCTTCGAAGAGAAGACAGGCTTTAGGCGAGCCGATTTGCCCTGTTGGCATGGACACAGCTGGATATCTCATCGACTTGGAAGAATTGATGATGTGTCTATCTCTGCTGTCATCTGTGGATTTTAAGGATGCATATTTAATTGGATTTACGATAACTGGTTCCTGCTTTTTGGATTCGGCTGGTTGCTGGTTTTATCAATCAATCAAGGAAGTCGTTGGCAGCAAATTTGGACCCAATCACGCTGCTTGCCTTTATGATGGCTTGGTTCGTGTCTCGAGTACCCAGACTCAAATGCTTTGGGCTGAATGGATCAGATCTCAGGGATTTTACTCAGACACGTTCCATCGGTGTGGCCATGTAATTTGGACATTTCGGAACTGAGTTGACCAACACAGACTCAAGGTAGATGCCATTAAGTTCTGCCTGTCCTCTAAACAATTGTGTTTATCTGAATTTGGCTCCCTTGGCTGGTCTTGAAGGTCATCTTATCTGAATTCACCTGGAGAACATGTGATCTGACGCTCACCACCTGCTCCCTGAGGAATTTCCAATGGATAACCAAATGAAACCAGCTGAATAAACTTTATGTCATCAGTTCAGGACTCTTGGATTCTCATAGACGTTATTCTTGGCCATTCTTCGACATACCTCGAGAATGTTTACGGATCTCACCGGAGGACACTGGCTGATTATTACATCTTTATCAGAACTCTTACAGTTCCCACAAGAGCATCTATGAACATTGCTCACCGCTCTCGTCGTCTCCCTCTTCAGAATGTCTATGTCATTATGTGCTTGTTTGTGTGAGGTGTTTTTTAATATCAGAGTTTATTCTTCTCAGGCAGGAAAAAAAAGTCTGATAGGAATTTTTTCGCCTCCAATTCCTACATGCGTCCAGTTTCACTACTTTTATTGTCTGTCCAAACAGGACTCACTTGTAAATGAGTCTTTGAGGCTCAATGTGACTTATCTGTTTAAATAAAGGTTGAATGAATGAATGAAAAATCTTTGCAGCCCTGCTTGAAGAATTAGCTGGAAGTTTGTTGCCGAATTCGTTAGTCTGCTGCTTCGCTTTTCATTTACCTTGCGCATATTTGTCGTATTTCCAAAATACAGTATCGCATTTTTATTTTACACTTTTTGAAAACCGTGCTCTTGTCAGACTCTGTCTTCCCCGGAACATTGAAGGATCTGAAATGACTTTACACCGACTTTTAAAGGAGCGGGTTGAATCGCACTGTCCTCCGCGCCATGATAGCGGTCTCCATTCCGATAAAGGAAGCTGGCTAACTAGCTTGATGTACGGTGGCCTACAAGACCAAATTCTTTGGTGGCCAAGCAGACATGGAATGTGATATGCAGTACGCTCGGGAATAGGAGCAAAAAAAAAAAGTAACCTTAAACGCATTTAAAAAATTTTTATGGACCTTTAGAATAAATTCAGAATCACCAAGACTAGGAATTCTTTAATGAATCAATTGTTTTCTGACTGCACCCCTAGTAATGTTAGCCCTCCTGTGTTTACTCTGTAGATTCCAGTACAGAAAGGACCTGACCACATCATCAACCCAGCATGCATTGCGCAGGTGAAAAAATGGCAACCTCCATGGGTGAAAAATATAACCAAATATATAACATTTTTGAAGTAATTATGAGTTTTTACATATCACAAACAGCAATTTTTAAGTTAATAGGAAAATTACAACATTTTTAGGCCAACATGCTCAACTAATCATGGATCCCTCTAAAGCTTCTTTTTAAATTTTTTAAATTAATAATATATACTATTATACCGTAAATCGCTCAGTGTAAACTGATAACTGCAGGACATTTCTGTTAAAACTTCAATTTTGGAGAATACATTTTGTGTTTCTTTCCTGTTTCATTCGTCAACACATATTGTCCTCACAAGGTCATCCCTTTGTTCAGAGTAAAGCAGCTTTCATCTTTTTCCACGATGAAGCTTTGCCATGATTGTCTCTGCATTATAGTGTATACATGTAAACTGCCTGCTTGGTGTTTTAGTAAAGAACTGTTCTTCACTGGACACCACTGTGTGAGTTATTTAAAAAGGACAACTATTGTTCCAACTAAGGGTTTTTAACCATCACCCAAGAGTTTGGGCACGACTGCTAAAAGTGAACACGTAATGTTGACAAATTGGAATAAAATACTTCCTTTTTCTCGGTTTAAACAAGATGAACTAGAAATTGTGCATTTGTGATGAATACCATTTAAAAATCCTTTTGTTGACCAGTTTTTAAGGAAGCTGAATGTTTACAATCATCCAAAAGTCAGTCTCCATAACTTTGTTTCTGACCTGTGTGGAGAGTTCCTTGGTCTTCATGTTATTTCTTGGTTGGTGGTACTTACCTCTTAAAAATGTTGATTGTAGGGGCTAACTGTACAGAATGAATGTTTATATATTCATCCACCTTATTCTTAGCCCCCATGGTGCTTTATGTGAATTATGGGCACGACTTCCATCGCGGACCAGACCCAGCGTTTGTTTATGTGCGAACAGTACGAGCTAATGTAGTTTCTCCGAGCATTGTGGATTTAATTAAAACATGTAGGAACACCAGCTGTCAGAGCTCAAACAGGACAATATCAAGTTCAAGTCAACTTTATTGTCATTTTCAGCACATGTGGTACATGAGGTGGAACAAAATTATATACACATGGTCCCAGTTACACCCAACAATAGCAAAATATAAAATACAAAAAGAAACAGTAAATGAGGATCCAAGATATACACTAAGATATACGCTAAACACTAATGATATAAAGAATACGGCATATCAACAGCAGCCCCAACATGAGTCTGTTGTGAGCAGATGGGTATGAATAAAAACAGCAGCATGGATAATCAGCATCCCAGATAAGTCACATATCATCATTTAAAGTGGCATTACAGTGATTATTCTGGTTAGAGATTCATGAGTCTAACAGCCTCAGGGTAGAAGCTGTTCCTCAGTCTAGTGGTTCTACACTTAATGCTCTTCAACCTCCTTCCTGAGGGGAGCGGGGCAAAAACTGTGTGTGCTGGGTGAGTGGGGTCCTTCATGATGCAGGTGGCTCTCTTCCTGCATCTAGAGGTGTAGATGTCTATGATGGTGGGGAGACTGACTCCAACATCTTCTGTGCAGCCTTCACCACTCTCTGCAAAGCTTTTCTTTCTGCAGCTGTGCAGCCTCCATGCCACACGGTGATGCTGGAGCACAGGATGCTCTCCACTGCAAACCTGTAGAAGGAAGTGAGGACTGAGCTTCCCAGACCAGCTCATCTCAGCCTCCTGAGGAAGTAGAGTCTCTGATGAGCTTTTTTGATCAGGCTGGTGGTGTTGTTGCCCGAGCTGAGGTTATCGTTCAACCTCATAATAATCATACTGCAGATGAGGGATGGAGGATGAGCTGAAGAAGTGCTTCAGATTACATCTACTATATTTAGCTATGTCACTGACTCGGTTCTTGTGACGATGAAGCGATGAACAACCTGAAAAGCTCTGAGGAGTATCAGTATCTACACAGTAATAAGGTCGGTGACGTTTTGTTAAAAGAAGTGGAACACAGTCTTATTTACCTTAAATCAGACATAGAGCACAGCCAAAATCTTAAAGTCCTCCATCACTGAGCTTGGGTTAACTGCAGAGAAACTCGTAATACTGAAGATGAACAAATCCTATAAAGCTGTGTCCTTCATACACTTGAAATCAGACCTGATATTCTCATCACTGTTTTCAGTCCTGAGGATCCGGCGTCTCTTCTCCGGTGGTTTATTGTAGTCAAGACACAAAGTAGGAAGCAGGTTTTCCTCTGCTGGCCATTGGTCCACAAAGTGAAATGAGCTCATATACAATGTTTTGGGTGGTCTCTTCAAGTTCACATTTTTCAGCCACATTCTTCTTAATTCCTCATTTGTAGGTAGGAGATGGAAACTATACTGCTTTTCACAGGAACTCTTTGTTTTGGGTCCGTGTTCAAAACTCTGTTGTTGCAGCCATTGATTTAGTTTGATCTGGTTGTTCGTGCATCTGTGAACACAACAGGTACCTGAACTCTGTACGGCTATTTTAGTAAACTTTATGGTTGTTAAATAAATATGAATTAAAATGAATCTTGAAAACAACACAAAAAGAGAATTTTATCTGCTAAACTGATCTCAAATTACTTTCAAATAAATCACGGTCCATGTTCCGCTACCATGGTCAATTAATGCTTATTGCTGCTTCCTGGGGCGGCTGTGGCTGAGTGGTTAGAGCAGTCGTCCTCCAATGCAAGAGTTGAGGGTTCGATTCCACCAACAGTCACATGCCGAAGTGTCCCTGGGCAAGACACTGAACCCCTGATTGCCTCCGATGTGTGTCCCATCAGTGTATGAACGTGATAAAGCTCTGATTATTCTTTGTATAAATCTAGTAGAGTGCTGTATGAATGGGTAAATGTGGACACAGATTGATAAAGTGCTTTGAGGATCTTGATATGATATGCACTATATAAGTACAGTCCATTTACCATTCAGGTAAGGTTTGGTTTATTTCTCATATGCAAAAATCAGCACAAGGTCAACAATGCAATGAAATGCTGAGGACGAGAAGAACCGTCTCGACTTGCCAAAAAAAGAAACAACAATAAATACCAAAGCATGCAGCAAAAATACAAAAAACAAGTCACCAAAAGTGAAAAATAAAGACTTCTACAGTGTGGTACAGTTAGCAGTGAGGTCCTTTCAGCAGCATGGTTCTGTTCTGTTAGCAGCATGTTCTTGTTAACAGGTCCCAATAGCAGCTTGATGTAATAACGACCGCAGCAGTTGCCCTCACAGACTGTCCACCAGAACCAGGTCCAGCAGACAGAGAACATCCAAGGTTTTCCCTGAGGAGCCGAACACGTCTGTAGAGTTCAGTCCGTGCAGGCAGGTGGAGGATCCTGGAGACAGCCGCCATGACAGGCCGGAGCCTGAGCCCAAAGCTGGAGGGGGGACCAGGAATTGAACCACAATGGCAGGATGGCATGATGGCAAGGCAGCAACACAGAAAACTCCAAAAGTGTGTCGCGGTCATACCCGTACTGTGGATGTGCAGTGTGAGTGCAAAAAAAGTTCAAACAAGAATAACGGGAACAAAAAAGATTGCGACGAAGCGGAGATCCCGTCAGTGCGGCCATTCTGCCGCGCTTGTAACATCATATCTATATTTACTTCATGTGTCTGACAGGAAGTTGTGCCTATTATCATTTATACAGTAGAGCCCCCAGGAATAAGGGGGATAGACACCTGAAATCATTAATATTTTTGATTGCCCACAGGTGGAACAACCAATTATGTGGCTTTAAAGTGTGTGGCTGGGGTTTCAAAGCAAAGGAGGTGAATACATATGCATGCACCTATCGAAGGAAAAAACACATTCACAAATGATCAGGTGTAGACTTCATCAAATTTATTACAAAGCTTTGAACAGCCAGACTCAGTGAAGTCATTGCATCACAAGTACAGAACTTGTTAATGACTTTTCCTGTGAGTTTCTGACCCATTCTGACATACTTTTGCAATTGTATGTTGTTTTGATATTGGCCATCGCCCAGAGAAATTTTATTCAGAACTTGTCAATATCAGCATTCTCACCAAGAAGAAAAAGAATGAAGAGTTAGAGGAAGACAAGAAGTATTTAAAGCAGGAGGAGGACATCAAATTTTATGAAGAAAGGCCAAAACAAGATAATTCTGAGGAAAATTCCAGAAAAGGGTCCAGTCATTAGATTTGTTGATAGTCTCAGGAAAATTACCTAAAGATCTCACATTCTTTAAAGGACTCACCTTCCATGCCTGAGTTTTAAACTAAGATCATCGTACGACGAGAAAGTTATAAACGTTTGGGCAAACTTTGCAAATGACTTCATGTGTAATCTCATGACGTGTTGCCAGATCTGAGCTCAGTCTATGTGTGGAAGATGACTCTCAGCTGCTCCCACATCAAACGTGAGCTCAACTCTGCACACGTCACTCTATTAAAGCCATTTTTGTGGGCGGGGCTGAATAGCTGTGGAGAACATCTTGAGTTGAGTTGACTTCTTAAGTTAATCAGTTGTAGATGTACAACCAGTGATTACTTTCTAGGTGCTTCATTCCAATTTGTCCAGTGGTTAAAGAGATATTTTTCCAACACAACAGACAAATAAACATGTACAGACATGAGCCAAAACATTACGGCCTTTTGACTGCGGGTGACACTGTTGGAAGAAATAAAATGATGACATAAAAGTTAACTCGACTTGGAAAGGAGGGAGAGTGGTACTTCATTTGGGCACCATGCATGGGTCCACCAGGATGGTTCAATAAGACTCACCGATCTTCAAGGTGCTCCGGTCGATCAGAAATTAATCGAGACTTACACAGTCCATCTGCAGCTCGGTTCGTTCCACCAGAACCCCACTCTCCGGTCCCTTTCCCACCTCAGGCTCAGGCTCCGGCCTGTCATGGGGGCTGTCTCCATGATCCTCCATCTGCCTGCACGGGCCAAACTCTATGGAACATTTCAGTTGGAACTTTGGATGTTCTGTGTCTGCCGGACCTGGTTCTGGAGGTCAGTCATCGTCCGTTACCACGGACATTATTCTCATCATGCAGCTAACTGAACCACTCTGCTAATAGTAACAGGGTTTTTTGTAACACAGTTTTTTAAATTTTAATTGCTTTTTATTGTTGCATATTGTTGTCTGTACTTTATAGGTTGTCTGTCTAAAATAGGTCTCTCTTGAAAACGAGTCCTCGTGACTCAATGAGTCTAGCCTGTATAAATAAAGGTTAAATAAAAAAATATAAAATAAAACATGTATAACTGAAATTTAATTCAGAACATGGTTTTGAATATATTAAAAAAGATTTATTGTCTAATTAAATAATTATAAACTATTGTTTTAGGAGTTTATATTTCCTTCTTTTTGTTTATTTTTGTTCACACTCAAAATCTACATGTCAGTTTAGTGGTATACACTTAAGCCCCCAGTATACTGCCACGTACGTCCATACGCAGAGGTACTCACGTACCTACGCGGAGGTACGAGCGTACCCCCCAGGGCATGTCCGTGCAAAGCTCAGTTTGTGAGTTTCATTTGATCCTTTAAAGAGCACATTTCAGATACCTTATTCCCTCTTAGACTTCAGTAGATTGACCCATTATGGACTGAAAGGGAGAACCCCTGAAATCACAGAAGGTGGTGACAGCCCCCTTCTGACTTTAGTAAAAGCAGCTTGATTGTTCTTGAATTACACGTGCTGGAAATATAAAAGTCTTAGCAACAAAAGAAACAGAAGGTCATTTATTAGTTGCATTGCTAATGGATTTCAGCTTTTGTTAGAAGTTACAAAAGGATTTTCTGATAAAAATAAAACACTTCAAGACACAAGTCAGCATTGAGAGAAAAAACAAGAATGCTATCCTTTTAAACAGTTTGGTAAGAATACACAATGCTCATGTAGACAAAATGAACAGATTTAACAGTCTTTTAAGTTATTTTGGGTTTCTTGGTGGAAAGTCAAAACACAAAGGTGAGAAGCAAGATATTTCCAGTCCATCACAGTTTTCTGTTCTGATCATTTTAAGAAGCCTTTAAGTTCTCTTTGTGATTTGTGTCACTGCATATTGAACGTTATGTTTGTAGATAATATGTTGTTTATCTCTATCTATCTACCTATCTATCTATCTATCTATCTATCTATCTATCTATCTATCTATCTATCTATCTATCTATCTATCTATCTATCTATCTATCTA
>NC_056516.1:14313739-14322851 GCF_014905685.2 Nematolebias whitei | reverse complement strand
ATCTATCTATCTATCTATCTATCCATCTATCCATCTATCCATCTGTCTATCTCTCTGTCTGTCTGTCTGTCTGTCTGTCTATATATATATATATATAGACAGACAGACAGACGAAAGATTTCTTGAATAAAGGCGAGTTAAGTTTATGCTGGAGATCCGTACCCTAAGCCTAAGTCCTCTACGTCCACCTGAGATATCACAGTGTCACATTAGTTTTTAAACTTCTCGATCACTTTAGCTTTCAAATGTGTGTTGGTTTAAATGCTGTTTTATATTCCCAGTCATCCAGTTCATGGTCATCCTAGGAAGTTAAATTAAAACCATCTGGACATTTAAAAGGTATTTTCTTGAAGACATTTTGCTTCTCACCAGAGGAGCTTTTTAAATTGAAAAGCTTACCTGAGAAAGCACCTTCGTTTAAAAAAGTGAAACATGGTCAATATTTGTAAAAGGTCCAGTTGGTTTCAATCAGCCTGATTTTTTGAGGATCTGATTAGGCATACTTAATAAAGTAATTCATTAGGGTTTTGTATCTTAATGTACTTGGTTAGAATCTGGACACTGTTAGTCTGCTTAAAGTCTCGAACAATTATCACTTTGCACCTTTTCTGTGGTGCTTTGCAAACTGTACATGTCATAGTGCCTTGCTGCAACTCAGAAATGTGTACATTAAAATGATGTTCACTAAAAGAGACTTCTACTTGAAAGAGAGTTTATATTTTTATTATCTTGTTTCATTCAGCCTTTATTTCTACAGGTTAGTCTCACTGAGTCATGAGGACTCATTTACAAGACAGACCTGTTTT
This sequence comes from Nematolebias whitei, assembly GCF_014905685.2. NCBI lineage: Eukaryota > Metazoa > Chordata > Actinopteri > Cyprinodontiformes > Rivulidae > Nematolebias > Nematolebias whitei. The sequence goes on along the minus strand of NC_056516.1, from coordinate 14,322,045 downwards.
AGACAAGCCACAGATGATGTACACACAACAATAAACAGTCATAAAAAGCATATAAAATGAACAGTAAATAAAAGTAGTGATATAAAACTAAGTAATATCAAGCTACATTATGAAATGGTGTAAAACACTAAAATCAGGAACATGTCTGCTTTGATTTTTGCATTGAACTTAACAATTGTTTAAAATCCCTTTGAGAGGTCAAAGTCGAGAGGTTCAGATCTTTTCGCAAGATATTCCAGGAAACAAGAGCGGAGTAAGAGAAGGCCCTTTTACCAAATTCAGTCTGCACTGAGGGAACACTGCAGGTAATTATGTCTTGAGAATGCACGTTTTAGCTGCTCTGACAAAGTGACGTGGGAGGAGATGTATGAAAACTGCATACTTGCTGCATACTGAACGTTATGTTTGTAGATAATATGTTGTTTATCTGTATCTATCTATGAGCAAGGCCCTTAACCCCCCATCTGCTCCCTAAAACAAGTCTCTCTTGAAAATGAGTTCTCGTGGCTCACTGAGACTACCTGTATAGATAAAGGGTAAATTAAAAAAAATGAAAACAACAGACCAAGAAGTGATTTAAATATGAAAATGTACCAGTGAGAGAATCTATGTGAAGTTAACGATACCCAGTTAACCAGTGAATACAGGGTGCAATGATGGGTAGGGTAGTTACAGCCAGTTATGAATCTTAGCGCACCATGATAGGCAGGGTCCAACATCTGCAAGCAGCTGGCAGGAGAATTTATGTAGATAATGTCACCGTAGTTAATGGAGGGAAGAAAAGTAGCAGTTACAAGACATTTCATAGCATTCAAAGTTAAACAAGATCTATTTCTGAAAAATAAACCCAACTTTAATTTCAATTTCTTTATCAAGTTTTTGACATGTGGCTTAAAAGAGAGATGTGTATTAATCAAGATTCCCAAGTATTTGCAAGAATCCACAAAATCTAATTCTAGAATTGCGCCGCTCAGGGTGGCTGCATGTTTGAGCAGCTCTGTTACTTTTATTCTGATTTATTGTTTTTGAAAACTTTTATTCCTCTCCTTTCTGGATGGAAATGGCTTTTTTCGGATGATTGTTTCCTCTGGTATCAGATGCTGTGCAGCTGGAAGGATTTTTACTGAAACCTTTTTACTTTTGTGTATTTGTTATGATGCATAACCATGGCAACAAGGTGTTTTTTTAACAACTAAGAGCAGCTGATTAACATCACAAAAGCGCAAATACCTCAACTACAGCCCCAAATCCCATTTGAGTTGAAAAGGGGGTGCCGTGGATGAATTCCCGTCAACCTGATGGCCGTGCTCAAGTAATTGACCACCGAGATCCTGGAGCTGGTAAGAAACTCTGCTTGTGACAACGGGAGGACCTGGATCATCCCCCAGCACCTTCAGCTGTCTGTCAGTGGTGACGAGGAGCTTGGCAGACTGCTGGAAGGAGTGGTCATCACTCAGGGACGAATTCTGCCCAGCATTCAGGCAGTTCTGCTGCCCAGGAGGACCGAGAGGCCCGCCGGATCTGACAGCATGCTGGGTTCAGGTGGACGGATCAGTATTTGTGGCCAGATTCTTCACTGCATGAGATGATCCTTCCTGCCCACAGCTATCAGCATCTATAACAACTCCTGAATGAAACCAGGATGATGAGCTACGACAACACTTAATTTCCCTTTGGGATCAATAAAGTATTTTTGAATTTGAATTTGAATTTGAAGATAAAATAAAAGGAAGGACTGCTGGAACCTACTTGAAAACAACATTTCTTTGGTTTTATCCGTAATTAGCACAAGTTTGAGATGGAACAAATCTGACTGAATGATGTTGAATGCAGACTGTATAAGTTGGAAAACCTTAGCAACTGTTTTAGTATAACCATAATTAGAATCAAAATCAGAATAAGCTTTACTGTCATTGCACTGAGATACAATGAGAACGTGTTCGTACAGTTGTCCGAAAAATGGACGTAGTGCACAAAGCTGTTGCAAATTAGTGCGGCCCTCTTATTCCTATTCAGAATAATATTTTTGCTTAGATGAGAAAAGGGAAAAAAACATGAGGAGATAAGGTATTAAAAAAAAAGATCTCTCACGTCTTGTCCTAGACAGGGCACGATTTGAAGCATAAAAAAACCTAACACAGCAAAGCAACATAAATAGACATGATACATAAAGGCCGATGAAGGCATTGAATTTTAAGGGAATGTCATAACATAGTCCAGAGTCCCCCTCAGCCATTGTCTATATAAAAGGTGTTATTTATCATCAGCTCGGTTGAGGTTCTGTCACATGTCCACAACCTTGAGGAAGGGAGGGGTGAGGAGACAGACAAAGCATCTTTGTTTTTACTAAACATGCCAGGAGATGTTGAGATAAGTCCACCGTCAAGGCCACAGTTTGGGTCAGGCAGAACTTGTAAACTGCCGTTTCTGCCATTTAAAATCTCGCTGGTACATTTCTCTGATGGTGACTCCAAACAGCCGAATTGATTCCTTATGTCAAAAGTCGAGCTTACAGCTTTCTCCAAGATTATTCCCATCATTCATGGGTGCTGCCAGAAAGTTCACAGTCCTGATAACAGCCTGCTCCAGCTCTGACGCAACTCCAAATAATTCAGTCTGAGTGCTGCCAAGCTTCGACACATTCTACACAAATTTGTAGACAATCCAGATTTCACCAACCCAAACAGCAGAATCTAGTTGTCATCATGAATCCAATTGGTTTCCATAGAGGTAAGAAGGTCCTTCTTACCCTGACATATTGTTGGGAGAAGATGATCAATTTTGTTGCGAGACCAGCTGATCAAAATCCTTCGAATTAGGAAGTTACAGTATGCAGGGGAAAAAAGAGACTCTTGAAAGTTCACAAGACGAAAGAGAGCAAAGCAGGGAAGCGGGGGGACAGATCAGAAAAGGGCACATCTGTCTTCACCGGAGCACAGAGAGGATAAAAAACAACTGTGTTGCCAGCATAGAAATGTAAGGATGCATCAGGGATGATCTGGCCTACATTACTTATGTAGATTATAATGAGAGTGGGTCCTAAGATTAAGCCTTGTGGTACACCATTAGTGACAGTTTAATAACTGAAAGAAGTAGCATTATGTTGAACATGTTGCCTCCGATCTGAGAGATAATTAGAGAACCAACCAATGGTATGATCTGAGAAACCAATTTCTGAGAGCTTATGACACAACATGCCATGGTCCACAGTGTCAAAAGCTTTAGACAGGTCTAACTAAAGTGCAGCATAATAATCCTTATCCAATGTTTCAACAACATCATTAAAAATCTTCAGCGAAGCAGTCATTGTGCTGTGTTGCTTCCTGAAACCAGATTGACGTAGAGGTAAGATGTTAAAAGAATCCAAATACATCTTGACTACAGAGTTTAGCAATTTTTCTTAAACCTTAACAAGAATACAGAGTTTAGAGATTGGTATTTACTGTGGTTGATCATCATGCAAAGAAACTAAAATCAACTAATACTAGTGAAATTAAAAGAAGTATTAAAGAGGTTGTAATGAGGACTGACGAGATGAGGGGGAAGTGAAAAGATGGGCAAAAATTAAGAAGCGTTGGTGGGAATGAAAGCTCAAAACATTATGTGTCTTTGGGCCCAACATATATAAGGATTATGAAGGCTAGAAAGATTTCTAGTTCCACTATGGAGTGGTCAAAAGGACCTATGAGTGTTTTTACTCCACCTGGGGAACACAGTGATTGTGCAACACTCAGGCAACAGTCATGTCTCACATATGTGACATTCACCTACAGTAGCAAATGAAGGACACCATAGATGTGTGCTGTGGGTACTTAAAAAGCAACGCACATCCTCTTACGTCACTCAGAAGTACTTACTGAGCTTAGAATGTGCCTACTGTGAAGCAGGTGCAAAAAACACCCAGGAAACAGCAATAAGGACTACAAAGGACCTCAGTACTATCAATTCAAAAACAAAAGTGACTGGCAATAAAACAAAGTACCTCAAATGGCTGCAAAGTGGTGCACTGCAGCCTAAAAGGAACTCAGTTTTGATGAAAGTGTGAAGTATGAGAAGGCTCATGAGATGATTATATAGGTGAAGCCTTGCCCCAAACTCAAATTCATATAATAACTTGCCAGTTCAACTCCCCAGAATGACATCAAAATATGGGTGGGAAAGGTGAAGCACCCACACTTGCCTCCGCCCTCTAGGCCCTTGAGCAAGGCCCTTAACCCCCACCATCTGTTCCCCAGGCTCCCTAGATAGCAGCTCTCTGCTCCACACAGAGACTGTGGTAGCTCGATGATCTGTGGTTGCGTCAGGAAGGGCATCCAGCATAAAAAACTATTGCCAAGTCTTCAGTTAGTTCATTGTTGTTGGAGAAAAATATTCTCGCTTTATCTTATTTAGTCAAAAGGAGCCACACTTGACAGCAGAAGATTTTTAACTGGAATTTTACTTGCAAGGTCAGATTTTCAGGACAGGTTGCACAGATATACAGGAAGTACACACATGAAGACCAGTCACGAGAATCTACCACGAGCTGTGCGTGCAGCTTGTTTTTATATTCTTATCAGTTCAGCCGAGCTCACAGACTCAGAGGTGTCCTTGGAACAACAGCTGCATGTGGCAGTCTCACCCAGCTCCTCATCCAGCTCTTTCTGCTGACCCAAACATATGATTCATGGGCAGAGCTAAAAAAACATCCATGAACTTTGACCTAAAATTCCCTAACAGGTGTGGAAATCTCTGAGGAAGGAAGAGCCGAAAGAAGAGAGAACATTGTTGAGATTATTTATCTATTGTTGGTCGTGCAACTGTTTTTATGCTTTGTGATAAAAACAGTTGTTGTCAGTGCTTCTGAGCTAATGCAAGCGTTCAACCAAATATTTGACCAACATCAGCTGTTGTAGGATGAATTGGTTGAACAACCACTCTGAAGACCGCATCACAAATGAATTCCTCATTACAACCACAACCCAGACCTTAATGAAAGCACTTTCACATTAAAAACATCCCGTTTCGAGGCCTTTTTAGAGTCATGTGTCATTTATAAAAACACAAAATGTGCAAGAGACTAAACCTTGATCATAGATTAAAATTTGTTTTTAACTCTTTTTTTATACATCTTTTACATCTTGTTTTCTGGCTGACCAGAATACGTTAAAATTGGCGTTACCAAATTTTCTAAATTTGTGTTGATCAACCCAAATTCAGTATTGTTACATTTTCTTATTACACGACGAGAAGCCTTACCCCATGTGTTATTTCAGCAGCAGTGGACACCCATAACTATAATTAACAAGATGATATTTACAGCATTTAAATAGCCACGGAGTGATAAACTGTCACACTGCATTCAAACAGCTCATGTCCGGCTAATAAAACCCAGAATATTACAAATCTGTATTTTTTTGCAAACAGCTGCCAGATCATTTAATTTGTTTCCTATGCAAATGAAGTCGTGTGTGGGATAACAACTGAAATTTGATGCCTAAATCATTTGACGGACAGGTGAATGCACCATTACTTCACCCTCGCAGGCAGAGGGATAAGAAATGACTTCTGAAGCTCACAGCTAGCACACACACTCTCACACACACACAGAGCAGCTGTCTGAGGCTGGCAGGGTCAAACGGTGGTTAATTAGTCCCGTCACCTGCTCAGGTCATCACACCTTCAGCTCGGCTTGGCTGAATAATAATCTTGCAATATTAACACCGGCTCATTGGCTGGGCTGCTGAAGTGAACCTGTTGTTAATATAATACATTACATCCTGCTGTCTCGCCTCCCTGACACACAACACACACACACACACACCCCTTGGTTTGTCTCTGGCTGACTGAAGGGCCACCACAACCTGTCACTTAGCACTAATGACGGCGACAGCAGTTCGGGTGACAGCCTTACTCTCCGTCTCTATCCTCGCTGCAGCATCACACCATGTCTGCCTTCCTGTGTGCTGCCTCTCTCTGTAAATTATATCAAATCTGTACCAATGAAGTGGACTGTCAAACCGAACCGGTTTTTTGATACGAGTCCTCTGAATAGTGTCTCATTAGCTGCATTTGTCTGCAAATTCCAGCCATGTGCGATAATGAGGTACTGAGAATGTGCTCATGGTGGAAAGCAGAAGATTTTAGCATCAAAGCATGCGTCAGGAGGCTGGTTAGTGTTTGTTCTCCGAAAGAGTCTTTCTGCAGTGGAAAACCAGGCAGGTGCATCACGGACACAAGGGAAGCAGGAATGATTTCCCATCTGTTTGTTCCGTAGAGAGAAAAAGGGGGCTGTCGTATCTCCCTGCACTGGAAACCTTTTAATGGGGCGTAAAACCTGCCTTCCTTCCCAGTAAAACTGACTTCAGATTCTTATTTCCAAAAGCTTTTGACTGCGTGTCTTTCCAGATCAACGTTCCTGTGGATTTCTGCTGATAATCTCTATATTAGTCTAATATGTTGCGCATGTGATTGATGTTAATATTTATTTTAATACATTTAATAAAGATAACCTGGAGACCCTTCAGGTTTTCCCTCAGAATAAACACACACACTCATCACACACCAGGGAATAGATGGCTGGATAAATGCCAGCCAAGCCTCATTAGCTTCTGGATGCCTCTGTGGAAACGCAGGCAGAGCGAGACAGGAGCTGGGAGACCCAGGGGGCGGGGGGAGGTTAGATAAGCAGAGCGGGGTTCAAAGAGAGCAAACGGAGGCAGGAATCGGGGAAGAGCAGGTTTATAGGGGGGGAAGCAACAAAGCTGAGCCCAGCACGTTGACCTGTTGGATTAGGACTATTAGGAACCCATCTGGGGCAGCTTGACCACTTCACAGACTGGTCCTCCCCCAGCAGCCGCTCAGCTGACCTCCTCTGACACAATACACCCCCCCGGGACAGTCGCACACACATGCAACTTCTTGAATGGAACAATAAATAAAATGCTACATGTTACTGCTTCTGACAGATGGAGATGTGAGCCGTTTCGTTTTGCTTCATACAAAGACAGAAATCAAACCCAACCCAGATACAAGATGAAAACAATGCACTTTTTAGGTTTCTGAAAAAATCACATTAAAGTAAGAATCTTTTTATTGGGATTCTGTGGAGAAGTTACAAATCATCAATATCTTACCTGCAGTAGACAGCTGTTAAATCAATCTTGGTTTGAGTATTTTAATGTCCATTATCCATTCATCCATCCATTCATCCACCCATCCATTTTTCATTCATTCAACCTTTATTTATACAGCTTAGGCTCATTGAGTCACGAGGACGCATTTACAAGAGAGACCCGATTTAAACAAACAAAAAAGAAACATAGATGAGGTACTGACAATAACAGTCGTTAAAAAACATAAAATGAAAGTAAATTAAAGTAGTGACAATAAAACAAAATAAAATCATGCTACAAAATAATAAATAAATTATGTAAAATATTAACAGGAATATGTCTGCATTGATTTTTGCATTGAACTTAACAATTGTTTAAAATCCCTTAGAGAGGTCAAAGTCATGAGCTTCAGATCTTTTTGCAAGATATTCCAGGAAACAGGAGCCAAGTAGGAGAAGGCCATCCATCCAACATCTTTACTCGCTTATTCCATTTTGGGTCACGGGGGTCACTGGTGCCCATGTCCAGCAATCACTGTGCGAGGGGCGGGGTACACCCTGGACAGGTCTCCAGTCCATCACAGGGCCACATAGAGACAAACGAGACAAACAACCATTCACTCTCTCATTCACACCTAGGGACAATTTAGAGTTACCAATCAGCCTAACATGCATGTTTTTGGTCTGTGGGAGGAAACCGGAGCACCCGGAGAAAACCCACGCATGCACGGAGAGAACATGCAAACTCCACCCAGAAAGGCCCCTGGACCGGGGTTTGAACCAAGGACCTGCTCGCTGAGAGGCAGCAGCTCTACCAGTTGCGCCACCGTGCTGCCTTAGGAGAAGGCCCTTTTTGCCAAATTCAGTTTGCACTGAGTGAACACTGCAGGTAATGATATCTTGAGAGCGCACGCTGTAGCTGCACTGACGAAGAGATGTATGAAGGCAGCAGACCAAGAAGTGATTAATCCATTTCTCCGTTCATTAAGTTTTACCCACTTCTTCCTGTTTTGGTCACGGGGCTCACTGATGTTCATATCCAGCAGTCACTGTGCGAGAGGCGGGGGACAACCTGGACAGGTCTCCAGTCCATCACAGGGACACATAGAGACAAACAACCATTCTCTATCTCACTCACACTGTATTCTAGAAAAAATGTGGAAGCAGTGATTAAACATGTGTATATACAATTACAGTATACATATATATACAT
>NC_056516.1:14308920-14313639 GCF_014905685.2 Nematolebias whitei | reverse complement strand
ATATATATACTGTACACACATGTTTAATCACAGCTTCTACATTTTGTCTAGTTTCATTTTTTTTATAAATGACAGCTTTATGAGTTGATTTGATCATTTGGGTGTTTCACATGCGGTATTCCCAAATTTTAACACCTGGTGTTAACCAGACATTTTATTCTGACACATAAAACTGAAGGGGATGTGGTTTTTTTTTTAACTTAAACTGAATTTTTGCTTTTTGATAATTAAAAAAAAAGTGTTTCCATTATTATCAGCTCTGTTGGCCTTAACGTCAAAGCAGTACTTTTTAATTGCTGGTCTGTTGCACAATTAAGGTGGTAATGCATGAATTCAAAAACATTTAAATAAAAAGTTTTTCTTGAACACTCAATATTTTAACACAATTTGTTTTGAGAACTCAATGCTCTCATGCTTCTGTGTTGTTTCGTTCTGTTTATATCTCATTTTCCTTTTTTACTCTCATCTCATTAGCCTATTTTGCTCCATTGAAGGATGCTGTTTCTTTGGGGATAACTGTTGTGGGTGGTTCCTTTGGTACAAGTTCATCTTCAGCGGCAGAAAAAAATAATTCTGCCGGCTTCAGCTTCGTAGGGTAGAGCCTCTCTACATGAGATGATGAGCTGTAGGGCTCAGTGCAGACAGACGAGCTCCCAGCTGAATCGCTCCACATCAAACCCTTCAATCAGTCACCATTTACTGGGCTAAGCACAGATGAGAGGCTTCTCCTTTGCTGCACACACACACACAAACACACACACTAAAAGTAAGTAAACCAGCTGTGCAATACTCACAATGGAGAGCAGATTTTGACTCGCAGAGAGGCACTCATAAACATGCGAGCAAGTGCACGCTCACTCAATCAGGCCACGGCACACATCCATTTAATACTAATGAGCAGCTGATAAAATATGCATCGTGTCTTTGAAACATTAAATGCAAAAGAGAAATATTTATTAGGTTGATATCTCTGTTTCTGTGGGGAAGTCTGCTCTGTGTTAGTGAACGTGCACGTGCGAGCACGAGTCCCAGTGGTGTCAGCACAGGGACAAAGTGATTAGTAGTATCTACCTGGCGAATCATGCACATCATTACTGTAGCGCCTCCCCAATCTCTGGGGTGCATTCGCTCCCTCTGCTCCTTAAGTGTTTTAACGTGTTAATAATCATTAGGCCCTCCGCTCGAGTGGCGGAGGAGTGGGTGGTGGTTGGTAGGGTGTAATGATCGGCTGACCTCTGACCTGCAACCCTCAACCTCCCTGACGCCCCCCACCTCCTTGGCTCGATGTTATATGGCTGGCCTCTCATCTTGGGGGTCCATCAGGGACCTATTAAGAGCTGTCTCGCTCTCAGTCACCTCACTTAACTCAATATGCCACAGCATGTGTGTGTGTGTGTGTGTGTGTGTGTGTGTGTGTGTGTGTATGAGCGACAGAGTTTTAGTTCACCTCCCCAGTCTGGGAACTTCGTCCCTCCGTCTCTTTCCGTTTTTTTTCTGTCACTTTCCCGTTATTCTGCCATGTTTTCGCTCCCTCTTCCCTGTTTTTCCATGACCCTCCCTCTGTCTTTCTGCCTCTTTCCTCCCTCCCTCTGTCCGTTCTCGCTGCGTCTGTCTTTGGAGATGCTAATTCCCGGTCCAGGGAGACGAGATGAAACAGTGCTGGGTTTCTCTCATTAGCTGACACAGATGCCGAGGCGTGTGGACCTGAATAACAACGCTCTGGCAGGCTGCTGCCTCCTCTTCCCTTCCACATGCTCCGTCGACGCTCCCGCATCCTAACCATATTCTCCACAAAGCTCTATGTGTGTGTGTGTGTGTGTGTGTGTGTGTGTGTGTGTGTGTGTGTGTGTGTGTGTGTGTGTGTGTGTGTGTGTGTGTGTGTGTGTGTGTGTGTGTGTGTGTGTGTGTTTGCTTATGGGTGTTGCAAGTTTTCTGGAGAAGTTGCGTGTGCTCCTACAGTGTCATTTTTGAACAGAGTCGTGGGATTTCTTTTGGCTAATTTTCAAGAGAGTCTGTGCTGGGATGTGTCCTCAACAAGAATCTTAAAAAAATAAAAGCATTGCAACAAACAATCAAGACCATTATGACTGACAAAGATGCTGGCAGTTTCACAGCGCTTGCACTTCCTGTAAGTTTTAAGAAAGGTCAAAAGTTATGAATGGAATTTATTAAAAGAACTGAATAAATTTAGGCAGAATAAAAGATACTAAATTATTTCGACACTTTCCCCACTATTGCCTTTTATCTCTCTGTATTTCCTAATTACCGGTACATACAAACACTTTTAACTCATTTTCAAGTTTAGTAAAACATTTTTAATAATATGTAAAACTATATAAATTAAAAAAAAGAAGTAAAAACGAGACATGGTTAGGAAAAAAAATTGGTACCACTTTACAATAAGGATCCCCTTATAGATGGCTAATAAATAGTTTATTGATAAGTTATTAATTCCTCTATAAACACTTTATAAATCATTAATAACTGTTTATTACACATCAATTAATGTCAAGCAAGAGACAAAACTGATCAGTTTCTTGAGCTAAATCTGTTCACCTATATATATATAAATATCTTATAAAAATTTTTTATATTGTTATGGAATTGTTTTGTATTTTTTTTTAAATGAATAAACTTTATTCCATACCATACCATTTCATCTAGGGTTGTTATATTAAACATTTCAGATTAAGTTACTACCTTGTAAGCACAATAAGTATTTGTAAACCTATATTTTTAGCATATAATATTGTACTTTATCACCGCATTATAAGTATCCACAACAAATATCACACGCTAAAGAAACAGGTTTACAAATGATTATTGTGCTAAAAAGGTAGTAACTTAGTCTGAAATGTTTAATATAACAACTCTAGATGAAATATATAGGTGAACAGATTTAGCTCAAGAAACTGATCAGTTTTGTCTCTTGCTTGACATTAATTGATGCGTAATAAACAGTTATTAATGATTTATAAAGTGTTTATAGCGGAATTAATAACGTATCTATAAACTATTTATTAGCCATCTATAAGGCGAGCCTTATTGTAAAGTGGAACCAAAATTCTTTAGAGGGAAGCGTTTCCTCTTGTCTTTCACAGCAGTTTTACGCAGCTATTGTCTAAATTGTGTAAGATCTTGCACAATCAGTTGTGCTCAGAGGCTGCGACGTCAGTGACTCTCAGCTACTACCACATTAATTTTAGCTCAAAACCTGACAGCGTTATAACCATTGTTATGTTTGCTAGAGGCACTTAGCTGTGACAGCATCTTAAATTTGGTTGACTACAAAATGTAAATGACAGATGTACATTCAGTGAATATCTTTTGAGTTTCATTCAGATCTACCCAGTGGTTCATGAAAAATAGCAGAATTAAGCTTCAAATTAAAAAAAATTACTATAAAGATTCATCAAACGTATGAAAAAAATACATGATTAAAAAAAAACACAATAAAATAGCTTTGCTGTGACATTTCTTCTTACCTGACAGCAGCTTTGTTTATAACTCAAGTGAAGTGACGGCAGGAGGCGAAGGTGACTCTTCCTGGGAATTTGTATTTATTTTGACTGAATGTTGTAGACGCTTCATCTTCTGATGAGAACCAAGTGCAGCCCCCGTCAGATCATGTAGAAGTGCAAATGAGGTCAACATTTGGAGATGCTTCTATTATCTTCAAAAACGCTCAGTAATCCTAAAAAAGCAATGACAAAAAAAATTTTAAACAATCTTTGGAGACGGATGAAAAAAGACGGAGAAACTCAGTCAGCGCAGTTCAACAGGCAGTGATCCAGCATTAAACAGATCCACATGTTTGTCAGAAGATACTTGCTGGTGTTTTGGTGTGTGTTCGAGAACCAGACATGACCTCAGTGGTCATCATCATGTCTTACCTGATCTCCAGCACTGATAGTCACCTCCCCACCAAGGTCTCCTCTATCACACAAACGCTGCTTCAACACTCATTTATGGAGGAGCAGTTTCTACCACTCTGCATTATAAATCAAAGAATCGTTTGCATTTTGGTGCAAATGTGACTTTTTCTTCATGCACACACACCACAGCATCTAAACACACACAGGTCCGTGCACAGCGCTCTTTAACTGGTATATTGGTCTGAAGTGACAGTAGTGTAATAATAATAGCCACAGGGGATGGGATGACGGTCTGTCCCTGTTGTGCTGATACCCAGAGGCTTCACAGAGCTTTGCTCACACATCCCACTGCTCTACATCTGCTAACGCTCGCACAATGAACCCTCTCCTTCTCTCTCCTTCTGTTGTCGTCCTTACAATATTCTCCTTGCAGCGTGTTAGCCCTTTATTTACTTTAAAATACATACAAAATATAAATACATTTTATTGACACAATACGGCAAAAGTCAAATGCTTATCAGTGATGGTTTATGACACTTAGTGGCACGCAATCAAACCCTTTTCCATCTTAACTCATTGCTGCACAAAAACAGCTTTACACACAAACACCCTCCACCCCACACACACATATATAGATATATACATACAAACCCTATATATATTTGTATATATACTGCATATACATATATATATATACATATATATATAGTACATATAAATACAGTCGATGATTCAAACTTTGAATGTAACAAGAACAAAAGGACAATGATGGTGAAAACAATCACACAGTCCTTTGTCTGGACAAATTCGAATTGCTACTTCATTTTTCATTAAATTATAAGAC
>NC_056516.1:14298594-14308820 GCF_014905685.2 Nematolebias whitei | reverse complement strand
GGTGAGTGGCTTCAAATTATTTGCCCTAATAACAAGTGATGCTTTTTCTGCTCTTTTTAATGTAATGTTAAAATTTGTCAGCGTTATTTGATCATTTATGTAAAACTTTAATACAGAAGGTATAACTGTAGGGTTTTGGCTGTGTATACAAAATCTCGAGGGTTGAATTATGATTTTTTTTTTTCAGTGTGGAATCCATTTTCAAAAAGTTTTTGAACTCTAAAAAGCTTTTTTTTTTATGAATGCAAGGCTAACATGATAAGACAATGTTAGCATATTCACAAAACACTTTCCCACATTAATGGTGTCTGACAGAAATGGATAAACTTATGTTTAAATCACAATTTTTTTCTAATAATTATATGAATGAAGTTGATTACACACCAGGTCCTTTTCAGAATGCTGCCTGTTGGCACTGAATGGACCAACAAAAATAATAGAAAATAAAACCAAGTGAACATTTGTCACCGTAAATTTATAAAGACATTTGAAAGCATTCTGAGCCAGAGCAACACGATCCTACATTCCAATACCAAATTCCTGTAGAAGTGCTGGAGGGACAGACAGTGGAAACAAAAGTTAAATCAAATGAGAATGTTTTAAAAAGAATAGATTAAATCATAAACACGGGTGGGCAGAGTGGTGTGATGTGTGCAGCTGCTGTCAACGAAATATTTTGCGTGACCTAGAATACAAATTTAAAAGACAAAAAATTGAATATGTTTTTCACAAAACTGGCCATGCAAATTGCATGTGCACATGTCACAGGTTGGTTTTCTTGCAATATTGTCAAAGTTGTGCCAACTTGTTTCCAGCAGCCAAAGCTCGGTGATCGGTTAGCTTTATGCTATCACAGCAAAGATACCGAAATGAGTCGTCCACCAAAACTTGTAAACTTAGATGAGCAACCAAAAGTCCAAAAATAACCTTGATAAAGCTGAGAAGCTCAACTACAAAAATGGGGGAATGCCCAGGAATCACTAACTGCACAGGAGATCATTTGGAGTTTACCAAAATGTCTTTTCAATACATGGGGAAAAAGATGTGGAGATGAAACTAGACTTGTTGACCTTCAAGGACGAATCACAACTCTAACACCCGTCAACATGATCGGGACACCATCCCCACAATGAAGCATGGTGATGGCAGCATCATGCTGTGGGAATGTTTTGACTGTTAAACAGGTCAGAGTTGCTGGAAAGATAGACGGAACAAAATATACATGAGTTAGTGAAAAAAACATAATTAAGTCTTCCAGAGATTTGACACTGGGACTGAGGTTCACATCCAGCAGGACAATGACCTGCAACGCAACACTGGAAAGACATTCCATGGTTTAAGGCAATGTTATTCAACTAGTGGCACGGGGGCCAAATCAGACCCACAGGTGAGCTTAGTTTGGCCCAACATTAGGTTCATTTTTAAATAAAATCAGATTTTAAATCATAAAACTAACTTACTTAATGACAACTGCTGGATGTCCGGCCCCTGAGCTCTTGGCTTTTAATAACTGTGGCCCCCTGAACAATTTAGTTGAATAGCCCTGGTTTAAGGAGACATAGTTAAATGTCCAGGAATGGTCCCATCGAATCCCAGACCTCCATCCAACTGGGAATCTGTGGTACAATTTAAAGATGGTTGTACACAAGCAGCACTCATCCAACATGAAGGAAATAGAGTTGTTTTTTTTAATCTTCATGAGGAGCAGGTAAAAATTGCAACACTTAGATGTATAGGGGCAGCACAGTGTCTCAGTTGGAAGAGCTGCTGCCTTTCAGTGAGAAAGTTGCCAGTTCAATTCCCAGCCGGGGATCTTTCTGGGTGGAATTAACGTGTTCTCTCTGTGCATGCATGGGTTTTCTACAGGTACTCCAGTTTCCTCCCACAGACAAAAAACATGCATGTTAGACTGACTGGTAACTAAAATGTCCCTAGGTGAGAGTGAAAGAGTGAATGGTTGTCTCGTTTGTCTCAGTGTGTCCCTGTGATGGACTGGAGACATGTCCAGGTGTCCCTGTGATGGACTGGAGACCTGTCCAAGGTGTACCCTGTCTCTCGCATAGTGACTGTTGGATATGGACACCAGTGACCCCTGTGACCTGAAAAGGAAGAAACAGGTAAAGATAATGGATAGATGGATGGATGGATGGATGGATGGATGGATGGATGATGGATGGATGGATGGATGCATGTATGGATGGATGGATGGTTGAATGGATGGATGGGTGGATGGACAGAGCTTGTAGAGACACACTGGAAGAGACTTGCTGCTCTAACCACTACAAGAAGTTGTGTCTACAAAACACAGGCTATGTGAGGGGGTGCGAATACTTTTCTCTGTGTATACAGAGTCATCAGATCAAATGACATATTTTCAAAGACCTTGTATATTTTCACTTTCAGCACCATGCAAGCTGTGAATAATGTAGTTTAGAACTTTAATATGACGCTGAAGCGACAGCAGCATCCTGACAGATGAAACTTTATTAATGCTGGTTGCTTACAAGGACCCAGGATGAATGTTTGTGTTCACTTATCAATGCCTACTCGTGACGTGTGCACCTTCACCGTCCTGGCCTGAAGCATCAAAAAAGCCTTCTCCTTCAGAGCGACGGATACGGCGCAGCGCTTCTTTGACTTAACGGTTCTGTGCCCGGGACCAAAGACAGACAGAGGAGCGAGGGAGAAAGACGGAGTCCGTCCGGCTTCAATCAGACAAGCGCAAGTCAAAATCCCCATTTGAGACGCAGATGCAGACGAGTTGAGATGGAGAAGAAGGGGAAGGAGGGGGAGAAAAGGAGAGCAGCAGGGGAAGTCATTATCACTCTCTAACCTCACTCACAGTCTAATGCATTCAAGGGGAAACAGTTAGATTTGGTCCCTTTGGCAGCCGAGCGTAAACAAATCGATTTGAATGGGAGAGTATAAAGAGCTGTTTATAGTGGCCTGCATCTCGGAGCATGTGTGTGCGTCTGGTTGTTGTCGCTGCACGTTTGTGTGGTGCGGTGTGGAAATATCATTATGCATGCTCACTGTTCAGCTGCAGCTTCTGTACATTTCAAGAAGAATGAGTGTGTTCTCTCCTGTGTGCATCCCCGCCCACGACGTTTTCTTCTCCTTTTTGAATTTTTAACAGGGGGCATCATCAGCGGTGGTCTTCTGCCGGCTGCGGCCTCTTGTTTGAGCCACAGCGAGCCAGCGTCTGGTTTAATTGAAACTTAGAAGAGTCTGCACACTGAAGAGGATTGTTGTCATGACTTATGGCTCTGGGTGTTGTCCCTTGTTGAGTGAGAGCTTCAACAACCTCGAGCCCACTCAGGTAGAGGGGGCTCTGCCAGGAAAACATCCGCACAGGGCGCCACTTGTTCCCATTTGATTCTGGACATATTTGGGGATCCAACAGAAAACTGATGAAAGGAAAATATAGAGCTAATCCTTGTTAAAATTGAGGAACCGGTCGTATGAACACACACCCACAGGCATGCAGGCGCACACAAACACACACGGGCACACACTGCGTACGACACGTGTAACCCAAGTCTGTTGTGATTTCTTTCCTGGTGAGGCCTGGAGGAGTCCAGGAGAGGTTAAAGAAACAGCGAACAGTGTGAAAACACACTCATGAGGTGTGCTGCCTGAAACCTGACACACTCACTGGGCTTTGATTAATTGGCTCAGCCTGTGAAACAGTATTTATTCAGGTTAGGGACCTTTTTTAATAAAAGATCTTTGGATAAACAGTTCATTGAGGAGGCCATTTTCATGATTATTTCTTAAGTCGGCGTTCGTTACCTCGGAAAGATGGTGAAGTTCAGAGGTGAGGGTTGTGAACTGTAACAAAAGAAAAAGGAAATGACCACAGTGAAGAACTAAATATTTATAATCAATCAAAAATATCAAAGAATACTCTGTGCAGTCCCAGATGACACAGAAAATCAGCCTAAATGTATTTATGTGTGTTTAAAAGCAATAAAAGAATAAAGATCCCAAATAATTGAAGAAAAAAGCCATTAAGATGTTTCTCATGAAACAAATATTAAACAGTATCAACATATAGGCATAGTGAAGAAAAGTCAGAAAATAAATTTAATTTTCTTTAAATAATAAACTATGTTGTTGAATTTTGTTAAATGCTGCATTTTGAAAACTTGAATCCTTAAGAGTCACAGACGTTTATGTTTTAATATGCATTTTTAATTCCCTCTAGTTATTTTTGATTAATGCTTAAGAAACTTTTTTTTTTAACAATTACTTAAAACCATTGTCACTGATTCTGTTCGTAACTTTTACGGACAGAATTTCTCGGTGCAGCCAGGGGGCAGAGGGAGTCCGGTCCAGTGGCCTCAGGATTCCTTCTCTGCTCTTTGCAGATGATGCGGTCCTGTTGGCGTCATTGTGCCGTGATCTCCAGCTCTCACTGGAGCGGTTCAGAGCCAAGTGTGAAGCAGCTGGGATGAGAATCAGCACCTCCAAATCTGAAGCCATGGTCCTCAGACAAAAAAGGGTGGATTGCTCTCTTTGGGTCGAGGGTGAGGTTCATCCTCAAGTGGAGGAGTTCAAATACCTCGGGGTTTTGTTCACAAATGAGGGAGGATTGACAGACAGATTGATGCAGCGTCTGCAGTATTGCGAACCCTGTGCTGATTTGTTGTGGTGAAGAGGGCACTGAGCTGTAAGCCAAAGCTCTCTGTTTACCAGTCAGTCTACGTAACTACCCTCACCTCTGGTCATGAACTCTGGGTAGTGACTGAAAGAGCAAGATCGTGGATACAGGAGGTTGAAATGAGTTTCCTCTGCAGGGTAGCTGGACTCTCCCTTAGAGACAGGGTGAGAAGTTCAGTTATCCTGGAGAGACATGGAGTAGAATCGCTGCTCCTCCACATCGAGAGGAGCCAGTTGAGGTGGTTCGAGCATCTAGTAAGGATGCTTCCTGGGCACCTCCCTCAGGAGGTGTTTCGGGCATGTCCGACTGGGAGGAGATCCCGGGGAAGACCCAGGACACGCTGGAGAGACTACGTCTCTCGATTGATCTGGGAACGCCTTGGAGTCCTCCCAAAAGAGCTGGAAGAGGTGGCTGTGGAAAGAGATGTCTGGACCTCCCTGCTCAAGCTGCTGCCCCGAGACCCGGAAGATAACGGATGGATTGCAGTTTAAATAATTTAGTTTATACATTTTTTAAGTCAATGTTGCTGTTGGGCAGCATGGTGGCACAGTTGGTAAAGCTGTCGCCTCTCAGTGAGCAAGTTACCCCGGTTCAAATCTTGGCCAGGGACCTTTCTGGGAGGAGTTTGCATGTTCTCTCCGTGCATGAGTGGGTTTTCTCCGGTTTCCTCCCACAGACCAAAAACATACATGTTAGGCTGATTGGAAACTCTAAATTGTCCCTAGGTGTGAATGAGAGAGTGAATGGTTGTTTGTCTCGCTTGTCTCTATGTGTCCTTGTGATGGACTGGAGACCTGTCCAGGGTGTCCCCCGCCTCTCGCATAGTGACAGCTGGATATGGACACCACACCATCTTACATGGACTGACATGTTAGGAAATATGAGACGGTGCTTCAAAAGGCCTTTCTACGTGATGTAGCAAGCAGATTAAACTCTATTCCTTGACAGATACTGAATCCCAGGGAGACTCTTTTTAGAGTTGCTGGCCCAATTTAACCCAGTCAGAACCGGGTCATAATTTCATTATAATCCCGTCTCTGAGCAGATCAAAACCATAGGACCAGTCTAGATAAACATCTTAACAGTAAAGAACTGTACTTGTAAGGAAAAGTGGGATCATTTGTTTATTTGTCAAAGTAAATTTTTGTCGATGCTTTTATTCTAGTGATTCAGTGAAGAGGTAATTAATATGTTACGGCACAAAGCTGCGTAATTTGACGCGTCATGGCCGACACGCTGACGCCATTTAATATTGAGACCCCATCTACGCTCCCCAGATATATTTATTGTCTTCTGAATTCTTCTTTCCATCCATGTGTTTTAACAAAAACTTTGAAGTACTCATAGTGCATGACTAAAAAGATAATGTCATTTTAAAATAGAAAGAATGCCCTCAGCTTGGCAACAATTCACCCAAAACATTTGTGTCTTTGCCATTTACAATCTTATTTCAGATTATTATTTTTTCAGCACACAAAGTTTTACAGCAATAGGATCAGGATGAAGTCAGACAGATGCAGGAAAAAATGGTCACGATGACGCCATTTTTGTTTTAGTGCGAGGCACAAAGAGCGGGCACACATAAAACAGGAAGCTACGTCATAATTTCAGAGAAGCACCAGATCTCCTGTCTTCACAGAACCAGGTCACAAAAAAGGTTAACTCGTGTCATCTGGACTGATTCTTTTTGAAAGAAGCTTTTCATCTTTCATCCAAAAGACTTTGTCAGTCTGAGGGCTGCCACCAAGGTCTGTCGTATAAATAGAGCCTCGTTGATGTGTTTCAAACCAGCCTCTGTGGAATGAGTGAGAAACAAGTTGGCAATCTGGCCTAAAATCTTATGGTTTTTTTTGTCTTTCTTCCAATACCGGGTACACCTGCACCTACATCTGGATCTGCCGTTCTGTCTGTTTCTACTTCCTGTCCAGCCGGTCGAAGCAGATGGACGCTCGTCCTGAGCGTTGTTCTGCTGGAGGTCTATTCCTGTTAAAAGGGAGTTTTTCCTTTCCACTGTCTCCTTTGGGCTAGCTCAGGATGGGAGACTGGGACAAAGTGATGATTCAATGAGTCCGCTGGCTTCCTTCTTTAGATAGAGAACTTTAATGATTTTATTTATATACAGTAAGAATGTTTCTGTTCAGTGCCCTGAGTTGACTTCTGTTGTGACGTGGCGCTATATAAATAAACTGAACTGAAATTGAATTATAACATTTGATTATTGTGCATGATGATTGTTTGTTTTGGATGGATGGTCCTCGTTGTTGCATGTGTAACGTCAGTTTCTGTGAATTCCACAGAGGGCTGGCTTGAAACACATCAACGAGGTGATATAACACAGATCTTGGCGGCAGGCCTCAGACTGATGAAGTCTTTTGGATGAAAGACGAAACGATTCTCAAAAAAAAAAAAAAAAACTGTCCAGATGAAATTATTTTAAAGTTTTTTGTGATTTATCTAACTGGATGACTGAGCTTTCAAACCTTTCACTAGAAACCAAGTTTTTACTGTAAATGTTTTGACTTTGAAAAGCATTCTTACATTTTCAGCTTGTGCTCAACAAGCTCTTTCTTGGTATATATATGTATATATATATAATTTATTATTGGTGTTGAGCACTTTGTTTCAGCTGTGACTGGTGTTAAAGCGCTTTATAAATAAAGTTGATTACGATGAATGGGAGGAGCAATCGCAGCACCTCATCTTTTAAAACTATCTGTCGCAGTGTGGGACAAGAAGTAATTGTGAACACGTCTAAATCATTTTAAAATATGTGTTTTTGTAAATTGAAACAAAATACAATATTTAATTTAAAAAATACATTCTATCCTCCTGTATGTGTTCAGTTCAGTAAAGTGAATTAAATAAATTGGTTCACACTGAAAGGGGGGTCGGGTGGTTATTAAAATGTAAAGTGGTTTATTTTCTTTGTAAATTGTCCTCTGAGGAACTTTTCATCTGGAGTTATGTCACGAGGACAAACTGAATTGAGGAAAAATGGATTGAACTGGCTTGCTCCACTTAAAGTGACCTTTTACATTTATTATATTTTACTAGAATTGTGTCCAAAAAACAGTGTTGGGGTGGGGATATGTAATGATTCTTAAATCTTTTTTTTTTTTTGTCAAGTCAAGGTTCTTTATTGCCATTCTCATCACATGTGGTACATGAGGTGGAACAAAATGAGAGATTCAAGAGTCTAACAGCTTCAGGGTAGAAGCTGTTCCTCAGTCTAGATTTTCTGCGCTTTATTTTACATTCTTCCAAAAAAAGGAAAATGTAATGATATTTTCTGTTTAAGAGGTAACATTACTTTGTGGTTGTTTTATTTAAATGAAATGGCAAAGCATAAACAGATTGTACTTCATAGGAAGAATGTCAAAAACTTGGAAAATACCTGAAATATGAACAAAATAATGTAAAATGGGTATAATCAGCTGTACTTTGATGTTAGCGAAGAGGAAACAATTTTAGTTCAAAGCACATTTAAGCACACATGACAAGCTTTGCATGTAAACTCACAGAAAAAAAACAAAAACTTTTTAATGATTGCATTCCCAAAAAAAAACATGAAGTCCATTTTCTGTGATACTGAGCTAATGAAGTCCTTTCTCTGCACAAAGCTGTCGTTCCTGCTCAAAGCTAAACGCTAATGAAAGAGTTAATAATGGCTGCTCAGCTGCAGCCACTTCAGCAGGTGTGTGACCTGTTCAAAGGGAAACACACACACACACACACACACACACACTCCAGGATGGCTGACGCAAATGTTACTCCTCAATTATTGAACTGCTTTAAATGGCAGTGTGAGCGAGCAGAGCTGTGGGAGGAAAGAGCAGAGATTACACTGGAACATACGCTCAAACCTGCATTTTCTTTATAAAACCAACTGATTGTTATAAAAAGATCAGACAACAAGCAGCACATGTGTGTGCACTGACTGCGTGCTGTGTCATTACACCGTCA
The DNA here is from genome assembly GCF_014905685.2 of Nematolebias whitei. Taxonomy (NCBI): domain Eukaryota; kingdom Metazoa; phylum Chordata; class Actinopteri; order Cyprinodontiformes; family Rivulidae; genus Nematolebias; species Nematolebias whitei. The sequence goes on along the minus strand of NC_056516.1, from coordinate 14,300,194 downwards.
CGTTGTGATTTACACGAGACACACGGAACAGATTCGTGAAGACATTAACGTCAGCAGATTCTGACGGTCGCCCTCTCACATGTTGCTGATTTTAAAAGTGACACGAGAGCGTTTCTTATTCCTGCAGTTTGCATTCCTTCTTCTTTACAACCACATGTTTGTTTAGGACGGTAAACAATGAAGTGATGTGAGGCTGAGGCATCAGAGGATGAAGAGTGATGACTTCAGGGTAAATATTCATCTCGTGCTGATCAGTGGGGATGACAAATGTGCAGAAACGAGATGCGCTTTTACTTTTCGTGGCTGGGATCATTTAGTGGTTGTGCTTCAGGCCAGCACAGCCTGGAAGCTGTCAGCAGGGCTCTCACAGCCCGAGACTTCAGCAAAACACACGTTCTCCTGAACAAATTCAAGATAATTACAGTCATTAGTTCCTCATGCTGCTCAATAACCCAGGTAGACAAATCCAACAACGTTAAATCAGGTCCTCTGGAGGGATTAAATATAATTAAATAAATAAAATTAAATAACTAAAAAATTTTAAATAAAATTATAAAAATAAAGATTTTAAAAATTAAATAAAAAAAACTTTAAACATAAACTAAAAAAATTATTTTAAAAAATATATTTGTTTAATTACATTTTTAAAATATATAATAAAAATGTTCATTTAAATTTTTTATTTTTTGAATCCATCCAGAGGAGCTGACTTAACTTTATTAGATATATTAATTATTGTTTTGTCATTGAGGAACATTTCTTTTAGTTGGTAAAATAAAGTAGAAAAATACATTGAAAGGGGTCAGTGTATTTAACTAATATGATTCATGATCATCTTCATTCACTTTTATAAAAGTTTTCTTAATTTATTGAGTTATTGTTATAGTTCTGAAATATAGAATAATTATAAATCTACTTATTGACTTTAATCCATCTAACGACTCTCTTGTAACTCATACAAATTACATGAAGCCTAAAAAATTAAAAATAAATGTTTTGAGAGCTCTAATACATAAAGCATGAAAAAAAAACATTTTAAAGCATTTTTCATTTATTTCTGGCTTAAACTAGCATCTAGTAAAGAGCATTAGATACAACATGGACAAAAAAAATAGATTAGATTTTCTTAAATACAGGAATTTATTCTTGGCTTCACCATCGGGAGGAAACTGTTTAATAGACGGTTGATACTTCCAGCTGTGGATTAGTTTGAGATATTGGAGCTACACAGATGTGGAGTTATGTTAAAATAAACTGTAGTCTGTAATCATGGAGAATAACCTAACAAAGTAATTCTCTTTCACACATTTATGCTTTTTTTGTTAGGTTTGTTTGGGAGGAGCTATTGATTATCACCAGACAAAGAATTATCAAAGAAAAAGGAAACCAATGACGTTAAATTACAAAGAATGTAACGTCCCAGAATAAAAGAGAGTTTTACAGCATTTGTATATCCTTCCACAGGATTTGCAAAGTTTGGAGAAACAATGACAACAGCCTGCACCTTCCATCGATACTATACAGTTTTATTGGAGGGGTTATTCTGTCCTGTTACCATCAAACTGTGAGTATGTTTAAATGATTAATAACTAAGGAAAGA
>NC_056516.1:14291321-14298494 GCF_014905685.2 Nematolebias whitei | reverse complement strand
ATGTCACACTGTATGTGTCACCCTCTACACATCTCACTGTACATGACTCTCTTTCCATGTCTCATTGTGCATGTATCACTGTGTGTTTCCTGCTATACATGCTTCACTCTGTGTGTCTCACTGTGTCTAAATGCACATATCACAGCAGGTGTTTCACTGTATGTGTTTCACTGCATGTGTCTCACTGCATGTATCTCATTTCATGTGTTTCACTGCAAGTTTCACTGCACGTGTTTCACCATATGCGTCTCATTGTACATGTCTCACTGTACGTGTCTCACTGTATGTGTCTCAATAAAGTCTAACTGTACATGTTTCACTACACAAATCTGTACTTGTCTCCCTGTACGTGTTTCACTCTATGTCTCCCTGTACATGTCTCAGTGCATGTATCTCACTGCACGTGTCTCACCATATGCGTCTCATTGTACATGTCTCACTGTACGTGTCTCACTGTACGTGTCTCACTGTACGTGTCTCACTGTATGTGTCTCACTGCATGTATCTCATTTCATGTGTTTCACTGCAAGTTTCACTGCACGCGTTTCACCATATGTGTCTCAGTAAAGTCTCACTGTACATGTCTCACTACACAAAGCTGTACTTGTCTCCCTGTACGTGTCTCACTGTACATGTTTAAATGCACATGTCTCACTGCACATCTATTTTTTATTTTTTTTCATTTATCCTTTATTTATCCAGGTAGTCTCATTGAGCCACGAGAACTCATTTTCAAGAGACCTGTTTAGGGAGCAGATGGGGGTTAAAGGCCTTGCTCATGAGCCCAGAGTGGGACGAATGAGGGTGGGGGCAGGTGTGGGTGCTTCACCTACCCCATCCACATTGTTGATGTTGTCTGTACCGGGGCTTGAACAGGCGAGCTTCCGATCACAGGCCTACCTTCTCGAACCTCTGTGCCACCACTCCCAAACATCCGGCGGTTCATGAAATATTTTGCTAAGCAGATAAATTCTGTTCGTCAAAAAAGCTTCTTTCAGCTAAGGCAGAGAGCTAAGTTCAAGTCCGTGCTGTCCAGATCCGACCTTGAAAAATTAGTCCATGCATTTATTACAACTCGGCTGCACTACTGTAACTCGCTTTATGCTGAGGTCAGTCAGGTCTCTCTCTCACGTCTCCAGCTTGTCCAAAATGCTGCAGCTCGGCTACTAACAAGAACTCGCAGGTGTGAGCACATTACTCCAGTTCTGTCCTCCCTTCACTGGCTTCCTCTGCGTGTCAGAGTTGATTTTAAGATTCTTCTGCTGACATTTAAGTGTGTTAACGGCCTTGCACCCTCATACCTCTCCGACCTTCTCCATCCTTATACTCCTTCTCGGGCCTTGAGATCATCAGACCAGCTGCTTTTGGCCGTACCAAAAACCAGGCTGAAGCTCAGAGGAGATCAGGCATTTTCAGTCATGGGCCCTAAACTCTGGAACAATCTGCCCATCAACATTCGACAGGCCACCTCAGTCTCTATTTTTAAATCTCTCCTCAAAACACATCTGTACTCATTGACATTTAACACAGTGTGATCTCATTTGGTATTTCATTGTTGATGATTGTGTTCATCCATTTTGCTTTTACTCCCTGACATTTAACGCAGGGTGATTTGATTTAGTATTTCTTCGTTTCTCATTATATTTAATGTTTTTATGCTTTTATTCATGTTGCTGTAATATTTTATTATCTTTTTTTGGTAAGCACTTTGATAACAGTTACTGTTTTAAATGTGCTATATAAATAAATGTGACGTGACTTGACTTGACTTACATAGACATGGGCAAAGATTTAGTTGTTTTCACTTAAAAACATTATTTTTATTTATTTATTTGCAATTTGAGCAAAACTTACGAACATTTTTTCCCAGAAATGCTTTTAAATTATTTTTTTCTCACTTTGCAGACTTTAATACAAAGTAGCAAATATGTAGAATCTGTTGTACAGTCTTAAGTCAAGCTCTGTCATAGTCTGTAAATATAATAAGGAAATCAGATTGGAGTTTTCAGAGCATCACTGTTTGGCAAAAATCTTGTATCTCAATTTTACATTGTGTTTGTATTTTTGCATGAATTATTTCGACCATTTACCATTTAAATCTGTCTGTGGTTTTATGAATCCAATATAAATTCACAGGTTTTGACCTAATCATGTGAGTTGATATTCATAAGTATGAATCTTTCTGTGTATAAGTATCAATATGTCCATAAACTGTATTTATCTGTCCCCATACACAGACAAACTGCAAACACACAGTTAAGACGCATCATTATCTACAAAAAGTGTCTTTTTGGGAATGGAAGGCTGTGCTTGACAAAGACGTCGACGTTCTCCATCATGGTTTCATTTTGGATTTGTTTTTCTTTTACTTTGAACAAAAGGAAAAACTTCTTGTTCATAGCTAATTATGTCAGATTAAAAAAGAATAAACACATTTAGTTTGCAGACTTGATTTTAATTATATTTCAATTTAATATCTGCCTCTTCAGTGCTGTTTTTTTTTTGGGGGGGGGGGGTCGTTTTGTGCCGACACTTTCAAATGAGCATTACTGACTGTTATATTGCTCTTGACATAATACACACTGCACATACACTCTGGACATACTGTCAAATTATAATTACATCTTTCTATGAAGCTATAATCATAATTTTAAGAAACCTTTGAATTAAAACTGCCATTATTGTGCATGGATTTATTTTGGCACCACACGTTGCAGTTTAACATTATATTTCCAGATTTGTGGTAGTAAAATAAGAGCAGCAGCAGGTAGCATACTGTACCGGTGCTCCAGCTCGTGCGCATCGCAGCAGAGCTGTGACTCTTGGTCGCACCGCTCTGCAGCAGAGACGCTCATTAATCACCTCGCCACTGATAATCTCATTCACTGCCTCCATATTCTCTCCGGCTTCTGTGAGCGTGCACATCTCATATGTGTGTGGCTGTGTCAACATTCACCCTTAATTATGGCCCATTACTGGCAGTCAGCCTCCAGTGTTCATCCTGCCCTCTTTCTCATCAAGAGCTCATCACCAGAGCAACACTCACACAGTTATTGATCTGCAGATGATAGTCAGCCTCAGCAGCCGAGGAGGGTACTTGATCCTTAATGACTGTAACTGCCAGCATAAACTGGAGCAGAAATGATTCAGTGTGAGGCTCAGAGTTAGTCAGATGTTGGTATTTGCTTCCACCTGCTGGTCTCCGTGAGACGACACTGAATCAAGATGTAACTGGATCTCACTGCTGGCAGCAACACAAAGGTCTAAATAAGGCCTCGGTGGAATAAGAGCGCTTGCTTGAAAGAAAAGATGACAGAGCTTTTAAAGTGTAGCCACATCACATATTCAAGGTGATATTCAAGGACATTTATCACTTGTTTACTTGGTAAATCAAAAAAAGGTGACATGATCCAGGATCAAGAGACAAATCAATTAGAAGAGGATCATCCTCATTATAGATTGAAATTGTTTTAAGATTAAATTAAATATAATATTGAAGCTGATGAATTCTGGGAATTCTAAGATCAATACCACTCTAATAAAATAGCAGTAGAAGATTATTACCGTAATTTCCGGACTATTGAGTGCACCTGAGTATAAGAAGCGCCCACTAAATTAAAAAATACATTTTTTTAAATTGATATACAGGCCACACTTGTATATAAGCTGCAAGTGTTTATGTTGTAACATGGAATATTTACGCAGAAAGTTTTTTTTTTTTTTTTTACTTTTAATTAAATATGTACAGGTAACATACACAAATACGTACAGTAAATGGGTTTTTTTCTGAACAGTGCCTGTAATATGGCTGGTTAAATAATAATAAATACAGTAGCCTACCAGGAAGTCGTTGATCACTATCTGCACCTGTCTCCTGCACCCTTGAGCTTGTGCTGTCCGCCATCACGCAGCTGCCTTTTGAAACCCGTTGGTGATAGAATATTTATTTACTGTCAGGATCCACTGGCAGACTGGAGCAAAAGTTGCTCTTCACATGAGCCCAGGTTGGGTAAACAATTTCTCGCCACCAGTCATCCAAGCCTCCTGCCGAGCTCGGGGTGCCACATTAATGCACGATTCCCACTTGTTTTGAGTGACTGTTTTCCCCCTCCCTGGGAACACAATGGGGAGGGGAGGGGAGAACAGGGACTAGTGGACCACATGACTGGACTACTACAGCAACAGTAATTAGAGAGACAGGTAGAAAGGTACTTGGTGTGTCATCTGGACAGAGAATTGATGATAAAGAAACCTGGTGGTGGAATAGTGAAGTGCAGGACGACATTCAAATAAAGAGGTTAGCCAAGGAGAAATATGACAGTGAGAGGACTGAAGAGAGGAGACAGGAATATGAGGAGATGGGATGTAAAGCAAAGAAGGAGGGAGCTAAGGCAAAGCAGAGGGCGTACGATAAGTTGTACAGAAGACTGGACACTAAAGAGGGCGAGAAGAACTTGTACCGATTGGCAAGACAGAGGGATCAGGCTGGAAAGGATGTGCAGCAGGTTAGGCTTATTAAAGATATGAATGGTAATGTTCTAACAAGTGAGGAGAGTGTGATGGGAAGATGAAAATAGTACTTTTAGGAGCTAATGAATGAAGAGAATGAAAGAGAAAGAAGAGTAGCGGTTATAGAAACTGTGGACCAGGAAGTGGGAAAGATTAGTGAGGGTGATGTCCAGAAAGCTCTGAAAAGAATGAAGAAGGGGAAGGCAGTAGAACCTGATGACATACCAGTGGAGGTTTGGAAACGTCTTGGAGAGATGGCACTGAGGCTTTTGACTCAAATATTCAATGGCATATTTGGGGGTGAGAAACTGCCTCAGGAATGGAGAAGAAGTGGCTATTTTTAAGAACAAGGGTGACATACAGAGTTGTAGCAACAACAGGGGAATTAAGTTGATGAGCCCAACGATGAAGATCTGGGAGAGAGTTGTGGAAGCTAGTCTTAGACGAGAGGTGACTATCTGTGAGCAGCAGTATGGTTTCATGCCAAGAAAGATCACCACAGACACCATCTTTGCTTTGAGAATGCTGATGGAGAAGTACAGAGTGGGTCAGAAAGAAGTCCAATTTGTCATTATGGATTTAGAAAAAAAGCATATGACAGAGTGCCAAGAGAGGAGGTGTGGTATTGCACAAGGAAATCTGGAGTGGCAGGAAAGTATGTTAGACTGCTACAGGACATGTATGAGGACAGCAGGACAGTGGTGAAATGTGATGTAGGAGTGACAGATAGCTTCAAGGTGGAGGTGGGATTGCATCATGGATCGGCTTTGAGCCCCTTCTTGTTTGCTCTGGTGATGGACTGACTAACGGATGAGGTCAGGTAAGAATCCCCATGGACAATGATGTTTGCAGATGACATTGTGATCTGTGGTGAGAACAGGGAACAATTGGAAGAGAACTTGGAGAGGTGGAAGTATGCACTTGAAAGAAGAAGAATGAACGTCAGCTGTAATAAGACAAGAGTACATGTTTGTGAATGAGAGGGAGGCTGGTGGAACAGTGAGGTTACAAGGAGAAGAGGTCAAAAAGTTGCAGGACTTCAAGTACTTGGGGTCCACTGTCCAGAAAAATTGGGAATGTGGTAAAGAAGTGAAAAAGAGAGTCCAAGCAGGATGGAGTGGGTGGAAAAATGTTTTAGGAGTGATTTGTGACAAAAAGGTGTCAGCAAAGGTCAAAGAAAAAGTTTACAAGACAGTGGTGAGACCAGCTATGTTGTATGGTCTGGAGACAGTGGCATTGACAAAAAGAGAGGAGAAAGAACTGGAAGTGGCAGAAATGAAGATGCTAAGATTCTGCTTAGGAGTGACAAGGCTGGATAAGATTAGGAATGAGATCATCAGAGGTACAGCACAGGTTGAACAACAGGGAGATAAAGTTGGGGAGGCCAGACTGAGATGGTTTTGACATGTCAAGAGGAGGGACAGTGGGTATATTGGTAGAAGGATGTTAGAAATGCAGCTGCCAGGAAAAAGACAAAGAGGAAGGCCAAAGAGGAGATATATGGATGCAGTTTGAGAGGACATGAAGGTAGTTGGCGTGAGGACAGAGGATGCAGAGGACAGAGTGATATGGAGGAGGATGACTCGCTGTGGTGATCCCTGAAGAGGGAAAAGCCGAAAGAAGAAGAAGAAGCTCATTAGCCCATCAAAAAACAAATTACGTATATACGTATATAATGAGCCACAGCATTGTAAAAGTCGTGGGGTTCAAAGCCTGTGAAAAAGTAGTGACTTATCATCTGTAAATTACAGTATGATTCAGTTTGGAGCACTATTGTGCAACAGGATCATGTCATACAACAGGAAGAGGTAGATTTGGGATATTTGGGGTGCTAAAGCAAAAAATAGCATTGAATCATTTGTTCTTTTTTTTAAACTAGGGATGTAAATGCATTAATTTCATCCATCCATCCATTATCTCTACCTGCTTCTTCCTTTTTGGGTTGCGGGGGTCACTGGGGTCCATATCCAGCAGTCACTGTACGAGAAGCAGGGGAAACCATGGACAGATCTCCAGTCCATAACAGGGACACATAGAAACAATTGAGACAATCAACCATTCACTCTCTCGCTCACACCTAGAGACAATTTAGAGTTACCAATCAGTCTAACATGCATGTTTTTGGTCTGTGGGAGGAAACTGGAGTACCTGGAGAAAACTCACACAGCATGGAGGGAACATGCAAACTCCACCCAAAAGGTGCTGGGCTGGGATTTGAAGTGGGGAAACCTGCTCGCTGACAGGCAGCAGCTCTACCAACTGCATCACCGTGCTGCTTATCTGATGGGTGGCTGTGGCTGAGTGGTTCGAACAGTCGCCCTCCAGTGGGAGAGTTGGGTGTTCGATTCCACCAGCAGTCACAAGCCGAAGTATCCCTGGGTAAGACACTGAACCCCTCATTGCTTCTGATGTGTGTCTCATAGGGGTTGAATGACTACATAATTTTTAAACTCGACATTAACATAATAAAACTCGAGTAGAACTCGAGTAGTTGATGACATCATAGGATCTCAAGATGAAGAAATAAATAAAAAATAAAAGAACAGTTTTTTTACAAGAAAAAGACCAACAAAACATTGGGAGAGTATATTATGCTCCTGCCATTTATCATAATGCAAATAAGCCACAGTAAAACCAAAACTATTAGTTATTATTATTAAGCTG
>NC_056516.1:14287637-14291221 GCF_014905685.2 Nematolebias whitei | reverse complement strand
AATAAGCCACAGTAAAACCAAAACTATTAGTTATTATTATTAAGCTGCAAAAGTGAAAGAAACGTGCAGCACTTCAAAAACGAAACTAAAAACAGTGGGGCGGACGACCACCCCACACCACCGCCAGCTGTGATGCACATTAGGTTTAGTTTTAGAGATTAATATGTTTATAGGTTTTCTATATGTTTAGAGATTAATATTTTTTGCTTTTAGTTTGTGAAACAAGGTCAGAAGGAAGCTGATTCTAGTTCGGTCGATTGGACCCGGAGTTAAACCATATTCTGTGACCTGCAACAGTGCATGCAACACGGCCCCCTACTGTGACAATATACGGTGGTCACAGAATATGGTGTAACACCAGTTTGCAACAAGTTCCAAACACTCAGGAAGTTGATTCATTTTCTGTTTCCTTATGGTAGTTGAACTAGAAGATTTTCTTTAGTGAAATATTTTCATACTATTTATGCATTTCTACCTGTTTGCCAAGACTGGGCCTGCTCCGCTCAGTCCATCTGCTGGGAGGAATTCATTTGGTAGCTTCTGCTAGTAGCCCGGTGCAGATCATGTGACACAATGACATCACTGCGAATACTCGTTGTGAAATTTAAAAACTCAATAGATGTTCTAGGAATCGACCTGTCGATTACTTGAGTAGTCTGTTAAAGCCCTAGTATGGATGTGATCTTGAGCTCTGATTAATCTTTTTATAGAGTGACTGCTGGTGGATTTTTTCACGGGGGTGGGGTTCAAGTGGTCAAAAAAAGGTACTACATACTCACAGAAATAAAACCCCACATTTCTTCTTAAACTTGATACACAATTATATTTGTCCATGAAACCCAATGAATCCAATCAGCTACTTAGACCACAAGCATGTCTTAAAGACAAAAAAAACCTGGATGACCCTTAATTTTCTCCTTTTGAACACAGACAAAACTGAGGTTTTGGTTTTCGGACCTGAGCATTTTAGGAATTAATTTTTCAGTTTTTCTCCCTCCTTGGATGGCATTAATCTGTCCTCCAGCTCTAATGTTAAAAATCTTGGTGTTATTTTTGATCAGGACATGTCTTTTATCCCCCACATTAAAAACGTTACTAGAACTGCCTTCTTCCACCTGCGTAATATCACTAAAATTAAAAACATCTTATCTAAAAATGATGCAGAGAAACTGGTCCATGCATTTGTCACGTCTAGACTGGACTATTGCAATGGTTTATTATCTGGGTGTCCAAATACTTCTTTAAAAAGTCTTCAGTTGAACCAAAATGCTGCTGCCAGAGTCTTAGCTGGAGTTAGTAGGAGAGATCATATATCTCCAGTTTTAGCTTCTCTCCATTGGCTCCCTGTCAAATTGAATTGCTGCTGCGGCAGCAACTGCACGCTCTGCTCCTCCGCTGACCCCCTCCATAAGGGAACAGCTCCTTGAGGGGAATGTGTGTGCTTTTTGACAATGTATATTTTCAAATAAAACAGAAACATCTCTGAAAGTAAAGTTTCATCTGAGACTGTCAGATCAGCTGATCTCACAGCTGCCTCTCTTCACACATTCCCCACACAGAACGAGCCGGTAACCTCTAAACAGTGTTTTAAATGGCACCGCAGTTCAGTAAATATCACAAAACACTCATCTGCCACGTCAGCTAAAATGATGTTTTTTCAGCAGACCGAGTCCGGTAAAATCCCACGTTTTCAGCCAGAGCCTGTTTTTAATTTCTGCTGTTTTCTGCCCACTCACAGCGCAGCGGGAGTAAACGTGTTTCTCCATGACAGCTGTAGCCTCCACCGAAACGGTGTCTCACTCAGAAAGCGCTCACGCCTCCTCTCAGTGCACGCCAGTTCACCTCAGCTCTAATGTGAGACCGCAGCCTGGGCTCAGCACAGAGGCACACATACAGCCTTTTTCTGTCTGAGCCCCCCTTGGGTTCCCCCCGGAGAATCTCCGGAGCGAGTGATGGCAGTAAGGGTTTTTAGTCTTTTTTGACGTTCATGGGAAACATGACACAACACAAAATGTGTGCCCGCTCTCTGAGCGTTACTCAGAGTGGCAGCGAGTGTGTTCCCTAGATAGATGGGTAGACCATCTGATCAGCAGGGGTTACACACTGCAGTTCGCAGCTCAACCCCCACCATTCAGAGGGATTATAAAGACAGTTCTGTCTTCTCCAAAACAGAGCTCGTCTCTCCAGTCAGAATATCAGGAATTTCTGACAAAAAAATGTGATTTCCAGAGTTCCCAATAGAGAGGAAAATACAAGGTTTTTTCCTCCCACTACTTCTTGGTTCTGAAAAAAACTGGAGGGATGAGAACCATTCTCGATCTGTTCATGTTCAACAATTCAATCACGGAGAGACAATTCCACATGCTGACAATCTAACAGCTGCTGGAGAACTTCACCTGAATGATTGGTTCACCTCCATAGATCTGAAGGGTGCATTTTTTCACATTTTCCATCATTCGGAAACACCCCACGCACATTCTCAAAATGCGTGGAGACGGCTCTGCAGTCGTTACACATGGCAGGAATGAGAATTTTTTTTTATCTGGACGATCTGCTTTTATTAGCTCAGTCCAGATAGGAAGAAGTAACACAGACCAAAACGCTAGTGTTACACCTGCTAAATCTGGGGTTTTCTATAAACTGGGAAAAAGTACCGTTCGTCCGCCCCAGGTGATTGTTTATCTGGAAGTGGAGCTAAACTCAACCACAATGAGAGCCCGTTTATCACAGCTGAGAGCTGAAGCTCTGTCAGCTCAGTTCCGCCGTGTCAAACCCTGCAGCATAGTGACAGTTCTGCCTGTCATGTGACTCCTGAGACGATGTCAGCAGCCCACATCATGGTTCCGCTGGGTCTACTTCACATGAGATGCCTTCAGAGATGGTTCGCCCACCTGCGCATAGATCCTGTGCGCCAGAATAGGCGGATCATCTTTGCGCCCCCCTCCGTGAGAACCAATCTGAATCACTGGGGAAACCCCCTCATTCTGTCAGAGGGAGTTCCCATCAGCAGGCCTATGTCACACATCTCAGTTTTCATAGACACATTCTTGTCAAGCTGGGAGGAATGTGTCTGTCCCAAGCAGTGGGAGCACAGTGGCTGGACCACATGTTGCTTCACATAAATGTGCTAGAATGTTTCACGGTCTGAAACGTGACTCAGCATTTTGCCCCTGCTGATGTCACAGACCAGAGAGACCAGCGCTGTAAACTGTAACCTTTTCCTGCCTTTTTTAATATAATTGATAAAACCTAATTGACGTTTCCTTGATTTATTGATATTGTGAGTTGCCACTTCTGAGTGAGGTTCAAGCCGGGGGGAAAGACGTGGGCTGGAGGGGGGTCCCGGGTCTGGTGGCCCTCAACCAGCTCCCATCTTTAACAGAATTTTAAGGAGGAAGCAACATCTCACCTCCTTCTGTCCCACGCACGCGTTTTCGTGTTACGTGGCGCACACAGCCGCACTGCGCCTTTTTCAGCATCTGTTGGTGCATTACAGGGACAGCTCTTCAGGACACCCTCTATCCACCCAGCGCATCTCACACTGGTTGTGTGAGGCTATTTCTGAAGCTTACAGTTCATGTGGA
>NC_056516.1:14281748-14287537 GCF_014905685.2 Nematolebias whitei | reverse complement strand
TCAAACCCTGCAGCATAGTGACAGTTCTGCCTGTCATGTGACTCCTGAGACGATGTCAGCAGCCCACATCATGGTTCCGCTGGGTCTACTTCACATGAGATGCCTTCAGAGATGGTTCGCCCACCTGCGCATAGATCCTGTGCGCCAGAATAGGCGGATCATCTTTGCGCCCCCCTCCGTGAGAACCAATCTGAATCACTGGGGAAACCCCCTCATTCTGTCAGAGGGAGTTCCCATCAGCAGGCCTATGTCACACATCTCAGTTTTCATAGACACATTCTTGTCAAGCTGGGAGGAATGTGTCTGTCCCAAGCAGTGGGAGCACAGTGGCTGGACCACATGTCGCTTCACATAAATGTGCTAGAATGTTTCACGGTCTGAAACGTGACTCAGCATTTTGCCCCTGCTGATGTCACAGACCAGAGAGACCAGCGCTGTAAACTGTAACCTTTTCCTGCCTTTTTTAATATAATTGATAAAACCTAATTGACGTTTCCTTGATTTATTGATATTGTGAGTTGCCACTTCTGAGTGAGGTTCAAGCCGGGGGGAAAGACGTGGGCTGGAGGGGGGTTCCAGGTCTGGTGGCCCTCAACCAGCTCCCATCTTTAACATAATTTTAAGGAGGAAGCAACATCTCACCTCCTTCTGTCCCACACATGCGTTTTCGTGTTACGTGGCGCACACAGCCGCACTGCGCCTTTTTCAGCATCTGTTGGTGCATTACAGGGACAGCTCTTCAGGACACCCTCTATCCACCCAGCGCATCTCACACTGGTTGTGTGAGGCTATTTCTGAAGCTTACAGTTCATGTGGACTGGATCCTCCAGAGAATCTCAGCGCATTCCTCCAGAGGGTTTTCATCCTCCATGGCTCTGCATGGAGGGATGACAGTGGAGAATATTTGTATGGCGGCTGCCTGATCATCGCCATGTTCAATTATTCATTTTTATCTACGTGATGTTTCTACTTTCTCCGTGACCCACTCTGTTCTCAGGGTTCTGACAGAATGTTTATTATTTGTTTCATGGAGCCTCACTTTTGAGCTCACACCTGCCTGCACGCAGTCACAGTGTGAGATATTTATTATCAGCCACAAGTTCATGACTGATGATTTTATCGTTATTAATTGGGTCATCCTGAGGAGCTGTTGTTCTGCTCTGTTCATTGTTACAGTGTTACAGTTCGTATCCTTCGTTGTTCCTATTCACAGCAGCAGGTCTGCTATCTCAGCTTTTTTCCTCACCAGAGATCTTTTCTCTGGTGCGCTCCTGCGCATGTAGCACCCAATTACGCAGCGCATAATTACGCGCACAGAAGGCTGAGTGATGAAATGTTTTTTTGTGCAAGCAGGTGCTTCATATTGTGTCTGAATGGACCCAGTGAGGCATAGACTACATCCTACTTCGCCTTTAACCCACTAGCGATAGCCTTTAAGGGCAAAGCCTATACGAAATAGAACGTTGGTTACGTACTGTAACTCCAGATTCTATGAGTATAGGCGCAGCCCTTTAATCTCTGGGCCTCCCTGGTTCTTAAATGGCTGAAGAAAAAAGCTATTTGGGAGCCGATTGCCCGGTCTTACCGTAATTTATACGGACCGAGAGTGGGGCCTACACAGCCGGTGGGCATGGACTAAAGTTTTTAGTGCTGCGCTGCACGCAACGGGATAAACCCACTAGCGATAGCTTTAAAGGGCTGCGCCTATACTCAGAATCTGGGGTTACAGTACGTAACCATCGTTCTAGTGCCGCTTTCATTAACATAATTTTAAAACTCACAGAAGGAAAAATATATTTTGACAAAGTTAGCAAAAATTAAAAACAAAACATGATTCTATTGACCAGCTCTTTGATGTTTCTTTAGTAAGAAACATGGCATTAAACAAGATAATTAGGTGTTCGTTCTTGGCTAAAAGAAGCTATTTGTAAGCTTTAACTATGGTTAGATCAGGGATTTGCAACTGAGAATCTTCACCAACATTTACAGTCAAAAGAACATTTAAGCCCCTTCAGCAAAATTTCTTTTGTTTAAAGCAGTAAAACCTCTTTTAAGACTGAAATAAAGCAAATGTGGAGCATGCAACTTATATAACTTGTATATGCTACATCTAAAACAATTAGTTTGTTTCCTCAATCTCTCCAATTTCCATATTCTACTGCTTGTTTGTGGTTGGGTTGTGCAAACACAGGACCCCGGCCGGCAAAAACAAACGCCCGCCAGCGCCGAATGCAGCACGTCTCTGTACTATCTGCCTGATCAAAATTAATGTTGTGCCTCAAATGGGCTGACAGCTACATGTAAATAATATTTCAATAAGGCACATATTAATAATTACTGTTAGAATTGTCCATGTCACCTGCAGTCCACAAACCCAGCACCGAATGATGGGGTTGCCCAGGTATCTGCTTGATCAGAATTAATGCTGCACCTCTTGTAAATGCACTGGTGTCGAACAGCCAAATAATATTTCATACAGTATAACGTTATCAACTTACTTTTTATGGATATGAATGTTTCTGGTCAGTGTCCTGAGATGACTTCTTTTTTGACTTGGCACTACATAAACTGCATTGAATTGAATATCCAAACTGTCTGTTAGCCTGTATCCCATTTTAAGCTTTTGTCCTAAAACAAGTCAAAATTATGTGAGACACTGAGAATCTTTATTGTTTGTAACAGAAACAAGAAGACAAAGCAACAGATTTAATTCCCTGATGACTGGGTATGGTAACACTCCTTTAAAAAATATAAATAATATAGAGTATTCATATATCTAGTTACTGAGTTACATGGATTGTGTTATTTCTGAGTTTAGTTTTACTGTTTTACTGTTTATTTTCATCTTTAATTTCTGTATTTGTGGTCATTAAGCCCAGGTGTCTCCACTCTATTCATCAACCCCTGCTCGTCTAGTCTCTCAGTTCTCACTCCACCTTCAGTCCAACACTGTGTGTGTTTCATGCCGTATCTGGTTTTCCTTGTGCTTTTTCTTCTTCAGTTCTTGTAAGTTGCTGCTGCCACACCTGCATCTTGCTGTTGTTTCGTTTTTATCAAATTGTACGTTTTTCTTCTAGCTCCTTAAGTTTTGTCAGCATTCCTGGTATTACCTCAAACCATGACACACTGAGACATACTGTGATAGACTAACATTGCTAAGTTAAAAATATAAATAAAATTTAGAACTACACCTCTGCATTCTCTCTCATTTACTGTTTTTTTTCCTCCAGTGTTTCAGAGGTTGCTGGTTCAAATCCCAGCCCAGGGGCTTTTCTGAGTGGAGTTTACATGTTCGCTCCGTGTGTGAGTTTCTCCGAGTACTCCAGTTTCCTCCCACAGACCAAAAACATGCATGTAAAGCTGATTGGAAACTCTAAATTGTGACTCTTTGACCTGAAAAGGAAGAAGTGGGTAAAGATAATGGATGGATGGAACTATAAAGGTGCACACCGTAAAGTTGTATACGTGTGTGTGTGTGCCTTTATATGGAATTATAAAGGTGCACACATTTTAAACATTCTGAATAAGTCTCACTGTGATGTTTTACTGAAGCGATCTGAAAACTCACCTTCATTATAATTCCTATTCAGTGCAGTCCACGACGACTGAATATGATTACAAACTTCAAAGCAGGAGATGGAGGAGACTTTAATCTGAGCGTTCCAGTGTTCGCGTGGCGGTGTGACCCCAGGGTAGTCTGGTGCAGCTCTTTCCAACCAAATGAATATGGAGATGAAGTCCAGCACAAGTGGGAGGACTAGAGATAAGAAGTGGTTTTGTTGTGCTTCATGTCACACTTGCATGATGAGCTCCAGTTAAGAGGAACCCATTAGAAATAAATAATGCATGTAAAAAAGAAACATAGACAACAAGAATAAGAGATTTTTTTTTTACACCAAATGTTTGTTGGCTGTGATCACTAGGGGGCAACCATGTTCCACGCAGCTTCTTATCAATTACCACTCTTCAAGGCCATAAAAAGGACTAACGCACAAAGGTTTTTTTTAATAATAGGACCTATTGATTAGAGAGATTTAAGCTTTAATCAAACCAGATGTGCAGCTTGCTTTTAAGCACAAAGCATCCAGTGTTTCCTTCACATCTCATAAACCGAGGAGCAAAATTTAAAAACACTGCCCTTTTTGTTCCCAATGGTTTGCTGGTTCAGGAAAAACACAAGGGTAGGTGGTTGTGCATCACTTAAGGACTTTAACAATGGCTGCAGAGGCTACAAAACAGAGAGTCTGAAGGATTAAAACAATAAAACAAACAATAGAATGAGAAGAAAACTAGGAGAGACAGTGCAGACAAGGGCATGACAAAGTGAGAAGTTGCCATGTTGTCCTTGTAGGTGAACTCCGTCTACATTCCCGCCGCGCCTCAAACCCAGACCTAATTAAAATGCAACAGGGCATCGTCCTGTCTCCCCTCCCTTCCCTCCCTCAGCTCCTCTTACAACGCCACGTGCTTCCTCCTCGTTTTATCTATTATCATATTTTACTCTCTGAACACGCCTCGTCCTCCCTCATCAACCAGATATTTTTAAAAAAAGCTCGAGCCTGAGAATGCTGCACCTCGGATCATCTCATTTTCTGTTCATCCTTCTCTTGAGGAAATTTGACCTCTAGGGCTTCATGAACGATCTAATTTCTGCTGTGCAAACAATGCCATGTTCGATGAGGCTCAGCATCAGCGTTGGGAGGGACCATACCTTTGTTCCTGTGTCTGCTTAACAGATGGACAAATTGGCTATTTTGTTCTAATAATAACACATTACAGTGATTTTCCACACCCGTCTGATTGATAACCGTGCCAAAATTGGCCTGGCGTCCAAACAGTCTTGGTTACCTGGCTGAAAATCACATGTGACACGGTGATGCACTGCTTGTTTAACCCGTACTTAACCAAAATATAAAAGCAAACGCATCAGAGCTAAATAAAGATACTGGCTTGTTTCAGCCCCGAGGGAGTCGGATACGTTTGATTCACGTGATCTCATTTGTGTTACCAAAAATAGTCAAGGCAGACTCAGGAGGAGAACTCCTCGGTGAGTTGAGACTTTAAAACGTGCTGCGTCCCAATCAGGGACGGATGCAGGAGCCCCCCATCAGCTGTCAAAGGCAAAACACCTGCTGTGACATCCCTGATTGGAGAATACGTTTGACAGTGTGAGTCTGTGAAAAGCAGCAGTCACACAGAATGTGGCTTTACAAACATTTAGTTTTTAAAATCAGGACTAGACATGTTTATATAAATCATATATCAGTGTGTAGTGCACATGGAGTTACATATCCACAGCAAGAGAACGGACACACACTTTCCTTTATTTCTCACATTTCATCAGATGTCAAAGTCCATGCTCAATAATTCAGGTAAAAATCCAACAAAGTTCAGTCAGGTCATCTGGATGGTTGCTTTTCTTTTTTTTTTTTGTTGAGACTTTTCGTCCTTCATCCAAAGGATTTCTTCAGTCCGAGGAGCCACAACAAACTGTGTCCCACAAACAGCACACTTCCATAGTGGACCAACCAGTTTGTTGATGATGAGCTGGTTCCTGGGACCCTGTCCCCCATCGACTCCTCTCAGGCAGCCAAAGTGGTTCAGAACATCAAAGTTCATGCTCAGTAATCCAGGTAATAAATCCAGCAAAGTTCAGTCAGGTCATCTGGATGGTTTCTTTGTTTGTTGAGATGTTTTGTCTTTCATCCAAAGGGCGAGCCCCAGAAACCATCACATCACCAGCAAACTGGTTGGTCCACTATAGGAGTGTGCTGCTTGTGGGACTGAGT
>NC_056516.1:14279650-14281648 GCF_014905685.2 Nematolebias whitei | reverse complement strand
CAAACTGGTTGGTCCACTATAGGAGTGTGCTGCTTGTGGGACTGAGTTTGTTTGTGGCTCCTCAGATTGATGAAGTCCTGTGGATGAGGGATGGAACTTCTCAACAAAAAAATAAACCATCCAGATGACCTGACTGAACTTTGTTGGATTTCATTAGATGATTTTAGAGGAAACACTTTGCTTCAAGAGTATCTTACTGTATCAGTTTGATACAATCCAGCTCATTCAGAACTTTCTCATATCGTTGGGTGTTTTAAACCCTTTTATTGCCACGAGACGTCACATGAACGGTAACTCAGAAGTCTACTCTTTGGTCCAAATTCATAAAGGTCTGTGGTCTTTTTGTTGTCCTATCACTGGGATGTAAATAATAAATGTGATTAGGTTAAAAAAATGTATTTTACTTTATTTTGTACAGTTTAGTAAGTTATTTTCACCTGGATTAAAAAGTTATAAAAATGTCACCCTTAAAAACTGAAAAAAGTTTTCATCTGCATTAACCTCTTCAGCGTGTGGGTCAAATTATATAATTTATTTAATTGCAGTCACAGGCTATACAAAATCACTCCAAAAGCCACAAATGGCCCACAAGCCACATTTTCCACAGCCCTGCTAAGTACAAGTCATGAGTTTTATGAGAATCAACACATTAAAATTAAATCATAAACAAACATTAAACAAAGTTCTTACTTGGAGTCAAAGAGATGATGTAAAATTAAACTAGTCTGTGTTTGGAGCCACATACAGTTTATGTAATTTCAATATATTGAAGTTTTATCACAACACACAAATTCAACTTTTCAAATTCTTCTGATCATCTTTATTTTACTTTATGCTATTGTAAATAAATACAATAAGTTTCACTGAAAATAAATTGATATTGTTAAACTAGAGCCTTAAATACATGTTTTGAACATGAATAAACTGGAAAAAAAAAGAACTGAAGTGCTTTCAACAAACTTTTCAGGCTTGAACCTCTGCAGGTTGACTTATCTCTGTTTCTTCCAGGAAGCATCGTAAAGGCTTGAAAAACGCTCGACCTAAAATTCTCACCATGACTGCAAGATAGCACATGCAGGTTAAAATAAATTAAGATCAAAATACGCCCCGCCTGTTGGAGTATATAAAGACTGCGGATAGTTGTAGAAGAGTAATTTGTAACACTTCAGGAACACATTATAAATCATATAATTCACTCTGTTCATGCTTAGTTTAGTTCTCACAGCACATGTGAACATGTAGCAACCTGTGGGAGCAACTGATGCAGCACCTCTGTCTGATTTTTCTTCTTTCTGATCAGCCCTGACTACCAAGCTGTTACATTTTTTTTAAATAGTTTAAAATGGCCCCTGTTCATTATGTGCTTCATAAGGAAGCATCACTCAAATGTGTCCTACTCATGCCGCTTTGGGTTTTGTTCATGACTCACAAGAGAGAGAGGGATCGAGCATGAGATTGACCGATGGATTGGTGGAGCGTCTACAGTATTGTGGACTCTGTACCGGTCGGTTGTGGTGAAGAGGGAGCTGAGCTGTAAGGCAAAGTTCTCTGTTTGCCAGTCGGTCTATGTTCCTACCTTCACCTATGGTCACAAACTCTGGGTAGTGACCTAAAGAATGAGATTGTGGATACAGGAGGTTGAAATGAGTTTCCTCTGCAGGGCAGCTGGATTCTCCCTTAGAGACAGGGTGAGAAGTTCAGTCATCTGGGAGAGACTTGGAGTCAGTTGAGGTGGTTCAGGCATCTGGTAAGGATGCTTTCTGGGCGCCTCCCTAGGAAGGTGCTTCAAGCATGTCCAGCTGAGAGGAGAGACCGGGGAAGACCCAGGACACGCTGGACAGACTACATCTCTCAGTTGGCATGGGAACGCCTTGGAGTCCTCCTAGAAGAGCTGGAAGAGGTGGCTGTGGAATGAGATATCTGGGGCTTCCTGCCCCGGAGACCTTACCGGAATAAGCGGAAGAGGATGGATGGATGGATGGATGGATGGATGGATGG
>NC_056516.1:14278307-14279550 GCF_014905685.2 Nematolebias whitei | reverse complement strand
CAAAAATGTACTCTGGTAAAAGTAGAAGTACCACATTAACATTTTTACTTAGTAAAAGTAAATAAGTACTTGCTTTTAAAATACTTAAAGTATTAAAAGTCAAAGTACTTGCTGAATGTATTACCTAATGTAATGGTCTACATATATTTAAGTCTGCGTACCATATGTATATTTTCTGTAATACATTAATAGTGTTGTTCCGTTTTAATGAACGATGCTGCAGATAATACATGTTTTTATTGTGTTTACTCTGTGACACAGTTCACACTTGGACTTGTGATTCTGCGCGTCAGAATTTCAGGGATGACCTGCAGAGTTAAATGACATTAATCAAAATAAGAAAGAGGAATGATTATACCTTTGAAAGTTTTTTATTTCACACAAAGTAAAACCAATGTGTCGTTTTAACTTCAGTAAACACATTTAAGTAAAAGTTGTCTGCCTGAACAAAAGGATCATTAGACACAACTAACAAAGAGCAGGCTCTGATCATTTCCACTGATATTTCAACTCCAGTTTGTCATCAACTCTAGTTAAAATATGTCTATTCAACCTTGTAATGGGTCAATATTGAACGTTTTACCTTTCTGACACCATTTTTAAAACTTGGACCTGAGCGTCGAGACATTTGGAGACATCTCTTGTCTCCTAACATCCCATGAACTGACACGTTTTAATATTGCAGCAAGAATTTCTTGTTCAAGTTCAGAAGAAGTTGGTTTTCAAAGATTTTTGAGTCCAGTCTGGATCTTTTGGGAGAGAGAAAGGTGTCCTGTTGTACTGAGCAGTCTTTCAATAAGGACATGGGTGGAGCGTATCTTCTGGCTGACTCTTGCGGTGGAATACGTTTTGGGTGTAGTGGTGCTGCGGGTGCACCCATCTCAGTGACATATATACTAGAATATACATCATTGGTCCAGCTCTTCTTAAAGGTGGGTCTAACGTTACCTGCTCACTTTGCAGTGATCCAATGGACCAGCTCCTCTCTCACCACTGGTTACTTTCAAAGTAACAAACAAATTAAAAAGCCACAACATGAATGTAACTTGTAATGCAACGCATTATAGAAATGTAGTGTAGTAGAAAGTACAGATACTTGATGTAAAATGTAGTGAAATATAAGTATAAAGTACCCACATTTAACTCTACTTAAGTAAAGTACAGATACACAAAAAATGTACTTAAGTACAGTAACAAAGTATTTGTACTTAGTTACATCCCACCACTGCTGCTCAGCACACAA
>NC_056516.1:14276352-14278207 GCF_014905685.2 Nematolebias whitei | reverse complement strand
TTGAGCATGCATCAGGATGTTCCTACAAAGTATTGCGTTCCAGATAGCGCAGGGTAACCTTTTGTTTTAACTTGCCACTGGGAACGTCATCCCAGTGGAGCTAAGAGAAATGAGACTAAAGAAATTGGTGATTTTGAAACTCCTTAATGTGGGAGTTCAGCTTTGTCAGCTTCCTGCAGTCATAAAATGGCACCAACAAGCCACACCTGTGAACCATCTCCTTGATGAGCTGCAGAATACAAAAGATTGCAGATCTCCAGTCACCACTAGAGCATTACATGCCTAACAGTTGAGGGTTTGTAGCTACTTTGCATTATCTGATGAAAGATAAAACTTACCATATGTCCCTTCATTGTTTCAGTGTTGCTTCTGCTGCCTACCTGTTTCCTGGATTTCTACGACTCCGAGCTCCCTTGGAACTTCTCCAGCTGTCTCTTTGTCTTCCAGTCACTTGCCTACCTCAACCTGAAACTCTCCTCCGATGTCCACCTTCTGCTCACTGGAACTAATGGATCACCTGCTTCCTCATCAAACCACAAATCTTCCTGTAAGAAAGAGAAGCAATATACCATTCCTCAAGTTACCTATATTAACCCTTCTTTCTCCCCAGGGTTCCAGTCCCTCCCTGTGCACGTTGATAATATTTGCATTTGTAACACATTAAACTTTACTGAGTCTTGGAATCTATTCACTCTAGTCCTTGTACTATGGGTACTCCATTAATTGCCACACTTAAGAGTTGAACTTACTTAACAGCTCCTTCACTTGAACTGTTTTTGCACCATCACTTTTCTTCACATCTGGTATTTATGTTCACTTGCACCAGCCCCTTTTATCTTCTCTTTTGTGCTGTTTCTACCCGTCTTCTCTTCCTCTTCCATCGCCCCCTCCTTTCTGTCTTCTCATCCTTTGGTTTCTCTTCCCCAGACTCGAGACGGCGTGAGAAAGATCCTCCAGACGCACTAGATCAATGATGGTGATAGGGAGAGCCTCTGCAAGCCAGGAGGGGAAATTACAAGGCTGTGCTTGCTGCCAACAGAGTTTTTATTTCCAAAAGCCTCTCATCTTGATTTTCAGAGCTTTCAAGACTGCTTTTGTTTCAGAACTGGGAAAAAAAAACTTGTTAGAAATACGATGGGATCTTGCTCTCTCATTTTCTGGCTGTATGAAAACAATATCTCATTAATAAAGCTTTTCCTCTGACCTTTAGCAGAAAATGACTCTTCAATAAGAGTCATCGTTCTACAGAGCAGCCATGATAATGTTTGGAGTGAATTGGGCACCTTTATTTTTTATTTTTTGGAGAAGCCACCGTATTATTCCTACCACATGCCCTTGTGTAACCTCCAGACATGAAGTGTGTATCTGCGTTGGAGGGGAGTGAATGATGGGGGCGGGGTGAGCTGGATGAGTGACAGAGAAGAGCATCTGTCAGAAGCAAAGACAAGCACGCAACTCATGCATTATTCACAAAATGGAGGCACGAGATGTGCCTGGGTGCAGATCTGTGTGTGTTCACTGGCTTGATGTGCTTTCAGTGGCTCATAGCCAGATGAAACGTGAGCTACAGATCTGTGACCGAAGTGAATGAAAAAACAAGTGTCAGTCCTGACAGCTACATGATGCATACATATAAGCAATAACACTTTAGGCGAATTACCTGTCAGCATGTATTAAGTGTGTATTAACATTTTTTTACCTTTTATGTGATCTGCAAACGACATACCAACATTTAAATGTAACTTTAAAATCTGTATTGACCTAATCAAACAAATATCACACAAAATGCAGAACGTCATAACTTATGTAAAATTCAAAGGCCCTGTCTAAACTTCTAGAGACCATAAATATATAC
>NC_056516.1:14275247-14276252 GCF_014905685.2 Nematolebias whitei | reverse complement strand
CTCTGTTTGTGCCGGGGGACTGGATCTTTGGGATGAACCAGTCTTTGCCGTAATGTATTTTGGGGTTTAAAAGCCACTGGGACGTTATGTTTATAAAATAAACGTCTCAGTTTCTCTGATACTCCCTCAACATATGGAATGACCACTGGTCTGGGCTCCTCCTTTTCACCTGATGGCTGACTGGAGTCCTATTTGGGTTTCTTCTCTGCTTTCAGGAAGGCCCAGTTAGGATATCCACATTGCTCTAGAGCCTGTTTTGTGTGGGATTTCTCCTTGAACTTGATAAACATTCAAATATTCATAAACAAATATTCATAAACTTGAGAGAGGAGTAAAGGAGGCCATCTTTGAGAAAAGAAATCGTCCATCGTTAAACAGGGGTGGAGGCCTACGTGTTCAATTGTCCCCCTCTTACAATGCTGTGATTGCTAGTATCACTCAGCCCTCTGTGAACAGTAAACAGCCATCAGTGTGCTGATGATCCATTGTTAGGCTGATGGTCCTTCTTGAGCATGTGATCAGCTGGTTTTGGTTGTCAGCAGCAAACTGGTTGATCCACTCTGAGAAGGTGCTATTTATAAGACTGAGCTGAATACAGCACCTCAGACTGAGGAAGTCTCTCGGATGCGAGATGAAACATTTCTACATTTTTTTGTTGTTTTGCTTTGTTTAGTTTTTTTGAATGTCCAGAGGACCAGATTGAACTTTTTTAGATTTTTCTACCTGGATTATTGAGCATGCATCAGGGTAATAATTACTAATAAAATTAATTTCTTGTATCCCACTATAAAATTGAAAAAATAGAAGAAAGTCATTAAAGATATGTTTGATCCACTTTAGAAAAATAACCCAATCCTGACTGACAAGCTAACCGCGAGTTTGAGTGGGACTAGTTGTCTTCATGCACGTTTGCAGAAGTTCATGCAAATGTTATCTTTTGCAAATCTTTCACCAGTCAATTTTGCATTACATGGGTTTTAAAAGAAATATTATATTTTTTCCTTT
>NC_056516.1:14272700-14275147 GCF_014905685.2 Nematolebias whitei | reverse complement strand
ACAGAAACTATAGATGGACTGAAATTTTCTTGTGGTTGGCATGTGATCTAATTATTGAGGGAGAATGTATCCTCTGTAAACCTTAAATCTATGCAACGATTGGCAGCCTGTAAAAGCAGAATGTGTCCCAGTGTCTCCCTATGGAGAAATTTGATTGATTTCTGTTCAGCTGATGGGATGGAAACGAGATCTGACCACTTACATACAATTTCCAAGCTTCTAATTATTAACTTATTATCTTTCATTGGGTTAGAAGCTTTGTGGGGTGTCTCTTGTGTGTTTCAACTAATTGGGTTTTCCAAAGGTGTAGCCACTAAAATTGGAACGATGTCTTCCTATAGGGTTTCATAATCAATTCTTACCAGTCCATTACAGCAGTAATCTATCGGGTGCAAGTGGCTAGATGCAGGAGCTAATTTTTAGATGAGAAAAAACATTACACATTTCCACAATAGAAATAAAACAATGTTCTTTTGGTCAAGCTAATCCAGTGTTAGTCCATAATTGAATTTGACGGTACAAATGCTGCCTTCTGAAATGAAATAGGAAGCTTGAGTCTACTCCGTCATGCCCTTATACTCATTTAGTAACTCATGTAATTTGCCTTCCTTTTTGTTCTTTCTATGAATCTAATATAATTCTGGAAGCATATGCTCTGATGGATTACAGAGCAGACGCTTGTACACAGCAGATTGACCCACTTGGTCATTTGCATTTGATTATAGAATAAATTTGACATTAAACATCCCCAGATAACCAAATTGGTGGTCCTCAGGTCATGGCGGACAGTGACAGTGAACATCTGGTTGTACTTTAACGATTTATAAAGACCTGTATGGGGTCAATGACTACACTGCATCCCAGTATCCCAATAGATAATGTACAGAACATGCACGTGAAGAGAAAGGCATGCATTCTCCTCTGGAGAGATTCTTATTTTTCTTCAACGACAGTCTTTTGTGACAGACAAACTTTGCTATCAAAGTACTTGCATTCATACTGTACACAGCTTAAGGAATAATATGTGGGTTTCAATATGGGATGTAGAGCAAAGAGGGAGGTTGCTTAGGCAAAGCAGAAGGTGTATGATGAGTTGTATGAGAAGCTGGACACTAAAGAGGGTGAGAAAGACTTGCACCAATTTGCAAGACAGAAAGATAAGGCTGGAAAGGATGTGCAGCAAGCTAGGCTTGTTAGAGATAGGAATTGTAATGTTCTAAGTGAGAAGGGTGTGATGGGAAGATGGAAGGAGTACTTTGAGAAGCTAATGAATGAAGGGAATGAAAGAGAAAGAAGAGTAGAGGTCATACAAACTGTGGACCAGGAAGTGGGAAAGATTAGTGAGGGTGAAGTCTAGAAAGCTCTGAAAATAATGAAGATAGGGAAGCAGTTTAGGATCTGATGACATACCAGTGGAGGCTTGGAAATGTCTTGGAGAGATGGAAGTGAGATTTTTGACTCAAATATTCAATGACATATTTGAGGGTGACAAAATGCCTGAGGAATGGAGAAGACGTGTGCTGGTGGCCATTTTTAAGAACAAGGGTGATGTACAGCGTTGTAGCAACTACAGGGGAATTAAGTTGATGAGTCACACAATGAAGATCTGGGAGAGAGTTGTGGAAGCACGACTTAGACAAGAGGTGCTATTTGTGAGCAGCAGTATGGTTCCATGCCAAGAAAGAGCACCACAGATTCCATCGTTACTTTGAGAATGCTGATGGAGAAGTACAGAGAGGTTCAGAAAGAAGTCCATTGTGTCTTTGTGGATTTAAAAAAAATCATATGACAGGGTGCCGAGGGAGGAGGTGTGGTATTGCATGAGGAAATCTGGAGCGGCAGAGAAGTATTTTAGACTGATACAGGACATGTATGAGGACAGCAGTGGGGAGATGTGCTGTAGGAGTGCCAGGTAGCTTCAAGGTAGAGAATGGGATTGTATCAAGTATCAGCTCTGAGCCATTTCTTCTTTGCTCTGGTGATGGACCGACTAACAGATTAGGTCAGGCAAGAATCCTCATGGACGATGATGTTTGCAGATGACAGTGTGATCTGTAGTGAGAACAAGGAACAGGTGGAAGAGAACTTGGAGAGGTGGAGGTATGCACTTGAAAGAAGAGACATGAATGTCAGATGTAGTAAGACAGAATACATGTGTGTGAATGAGAGGAATCCAGTGGAACATAAAGGCTACAAGGAGCAGAGGTCACAAAGGTGCAGGACTTCAAGTACTTGGGGTCCACTGTCCAGGAAAATGGGAAGTGTGGTGAAGAGGTGAAAAAGAGAGTTCAGGCAGGATGGACTGGATGGAGAAAAGTTTCAGGAGTGATTTGCGACAAAAGGATGTCAGCAAAGGTCAAAGGAAAAGTTTACAAGACAGTGGTGAGACCAGCTATGTTGTATGGTCTGGAGACAGTGGCATTGACAAAAAGACAGGAGAAAGAACT
>NC_056516.1:14262380-14272600 GCF_014905685.2 Nematolebias whitei | reverse complement strand
ACTTCAAGTACTTGGGGTCCACTGTCCAGGAAAATGGGAAGTGTGGTGAAGAGGTGAAAAAGAGAGTTCAGGCAGGATGGACTGGATGGAGAAAAGTTTCAGGAGTGATTTGCGACAAAAGGATGTCAGCAAAGGTCAAAGGAAAAGTTTACAAGACAGTGGTGAGACCAGCTATGTTGTATGGTCTGGAGACAGTGGCATTGACAAAAAGACAGGAGAAAGAACTGGAAGTGGCGGAAATTAAGATGTTGAGGTTGTCCTTAGAAGTGACAAGGATGTACATGTATATGATTAGGAATAAGATTATCTGAGATACAGCACAGGTTGAACAACTGGGAGATAAAGTCAGAGAGGCCAGACTGAGATGGTTCAGACATGGGGTATATTGGTAAAAGGATGTTAGAAATGCAGCTGCCAGGAAAACAACAACGAGGAAGGCCAAAGAGGAGATATATGGATAAAGTTAAAGAGGACATGGAGGTAGTTGGAGTGATGACAGAGGATGCAGAGGACAGAGTGAGATGGAAGAGGATGTCTCGCTGTGGAGACTCCTGAGGGAAGAGGAAAAAGCTGAAAGAAGAAGAAGAAGAAGACGAAGAAGATGTGGGTTACAATATGGTGTAGCCTATTTGAAGTGATGGAGGAAGAAGGGTGACGCCTACTCCTCACTTCACTACACATCTTTACTTATTTTGCACTTGTTAAAGCAGAGCACCAGCTGGTCAGTTATTGACCGACAGCAACTTAATTAATATATTAACTCTTTAAACTCAGTCACTAAAGCGGAATCTGTTAATTATATGGAATTCTATACCATAACAGATGAATATTCATCCAAAGAGAACAAATGTCTCTTTGAAGTTTTATACAAAAATAATTAATCAAACTAAGAACCATCAACAATAATGAAAAAATCAAACAACATAAATGATGACGGATAATAATTTATAGAATAACTTGCTTGAAAAGTAGTAATGTAATTATTAAAACAATAATAAACAAGCTAAACAACAATTAATTAAGGAATCAATTCTCAGGCAGCACGGTGGCGCAACTGGTATAGCTGCTGCCTCTCAGCGAGCAGGTCTCCAGTTCAAATCCCGGTCCGGGGGCCTTTCTGGGCAGAGTTTGCATGTTCTCTCCATGCATGCGTGGGTTTTCTCCGGGTACTCCGGTTTCTGCCCGCAGACCAAAAACATGCATGTTAGACTGATTGGTAACTGTAAATTGTGTCTAGATGTGAGTGAGAGAGTGAATGGTTGTTTGTCTCAATGTGTCTCTGTGATGGACTGGAGCCCTGTCCAAGATGTACCCCATCTCTCGCACAGTGATGGCTGGACACGGGCACCAGTGACACCCGCGATCGAAAAAGGAAGAAGTGGTTAAAGAAAATGGATGGATGGATGGATGGATAGGTGCACACAGATTTAGTCAAAGTTTAACTATTTGATAAATAGTTTGCTTTGGATTTTGGCAGAGAGAAGTTATTTAATGTGACTAGATCAAGTAATTTATCAGTGCAAGGCAGGAAATGATTTATTAAGTTGTATCAGCTAAAACTAGCATAACCAGAGCCAAAGTTGCATTCATGTCAGCAGGTTTCTGCTCCTTACTGGGTCGGTTTGAGGGCTGTGTTCACTCATCTTTCCGGGGTTCTGTTGGTGGATCATACACCATGAAGAGAGGACTAGCCAGGAACTGCCCAATGTCACTGTGACTGCTTCAGAAATTGGCGAGGATAACATCTGAGGAGAAGGTGTGCAGGCGATCGGCAACCCTACACCGGCTTACACTTTAAGCCGAAAACATGAGTCTTGCAGTGAGAAAAACTACGCTTCACCTTTGGTAGTTACGTAAAACTTCTACTTTGCTTTTAACAAAACTTGTAACTGAGCAAACGTTTATTTGCTCAGGAATAAATGAAGATGGACATCAGACAACCTCATCCAAAGGGACCAAGACAAGCTGCCTTGTCACACAGAACTGTGTGTGAACCATCAGCTCTCAGAATTTTTTTGGGGATCTCTCAGATGTCATGACTCCCCTCTGAAGTAAACAGCTTCCAGCTCAAAACACTTACACACAGGTGTCTCTCAAGGACAAAGCATTTTCACGTTGAAGGCCTATGGCTCGACAGTTGTTACTCGTTTTTTTCACCAGTGAATGTGCATCAATAAAAATGTTCCCAGTAATGAGCAAACCACGGGATATTTTGATTTATTTTTGGTGCTTAGTACTGTCAACTTACAGCAAGAAACTCTCTGGTTCCTGTATCAGTTGCACAGACCCTTTCATGTGGAGTTTGAATGTTTCTCCAGCGGCCCTGGAACTCTAATTTCCTTTCACCGTCCAAAATTATGAATTGTTTAAGGCTAATTGGTGATTCATAAATGGCTATACATGAGAGTTTAAGCCTGCTGTATTGGTTGTCTTATTTGGCAACTTGTCCAGAGTGCTCTTGTGCTGCTGCAGCTTGGAAAGGCTCCAGCTTCCCTCCAACCATGAACAGTAAAGCTGTTATGAAAATTAATGAATGTGTGAATAAAATCTAGCACTGAACAGAGGAAAGAAACTTGTTAGAGGTAACAGTCTTACACATAAAGACTACAAGAGTAGGAATACACACTAACTATGGACATTTTACTTGCTGTTTGAAAATATTAATGTCGACAAAATCTCAAATTTAGCCAAAGACCAAAACAGGGACTTGTAAAAGCTGGCACAACAAGAGCTTCAGCTTAAATACTACCATTAATAACAATCTTTAAACATCCATGTAAGATGAGAAATAGCATCTTGTTAATGACAAGAAACAATTTAAAGAAGGTCAAAGCGAATGTGGATTGAGAAGAACAATGAGGAAAGATTTTCATGGGGGTGAGGTATGGATCTAGGTGGAAAAAGAAGAAAATTCAGAGAGATGAGGGTGTTTTACTCTGGTTCACTGAGTATTGATCTGATGTCAGGTACCAGAAGATGGATTATAAACCCTCCCCTTGTCTTCTCCTCCATCTTCCTCCTATGTCTCATCCCACTCCTCCTGGTTCTTTCCTTTCAGTCACCCAGACCGCTTTACACCAGCTCAGGAGAACATACGTATCTTTTGTTTCATCTCGTCTTTTTTGTTGTTTTACTGCTCTAGCATCTCTCAAGCTCTGTCTTCTTAGCTCCTATCATATTTAACTGATCATTTTTATGGTTTGATCTGGCCATTTTTTTCAGGAATCCAAATCAAACATGGACAAACGCTTGTATCTACAAATGAAAAGGGGGGAAAAAGATTAGAAAACATCAGATCTTTTGTTGTGTGGGTGTATTTGACTCACAGTCCAGACAAAACCTGACCAAAGCAATATATGGCTTTCTTGTTGCTATGGTTACCCAAAGCATCTGGATTCAGTGAAGTACATTTGTTTATATCTCATGTCCTTAAACTCATGATAGCTGTCTTTTTACCTCATAGCATCTCGTTCTCTTACAGGTAATGAGTGCAGATGAATATAGATAATTTACTGGACAGTCACGTTATGCTAAAGTTACCATGAACGCCATCATTTCTTCAGCCTGTAAATTGGATCATCTTGTTAGACAGGTAATTTACCAGTGATCTTTTATTCCAGTATGTAGAACTAGAGATGTAGAGTATCAGCTTTCTGTGGGGCCACAAACGTTTGAGTTGAACAACAATTTTGAAGATGGAAGTGGCACTAAAGTGGCAAAATCCAGATTAAAAACGTGTCTGAGGAGATAAACTATCAATAAGCCATCAATGCGGATGGAGTTGGTGAACAAAGGTTATCAGCAATGGTTTATATTATATTCTATTATTTAAATCTTTAGTGGGGTAGAACAGTTGCTGCCGCCTCATGGTGAGAAGGTTGCTGAAATGAATCTTGGCTGGGGGCCTTTCTGGGTTGAGTTTGCATGTTCTCTCCGTGGATGCGTGAGTTTTCTCAGGGTACTCCAGTTTCCTCCCACAGACCAAAAGCATGCATGTTAGGCTGATTGGTAACTCTGAATTGTCTCTAGGTGTGAGTGAGAGAGTAAATGGTTGTTTGTGTCATTTGTCTCTATGTGTCCCTGTGATGGACTGGAGACCTGTCCAGGGTGTACCCCACATCTCCCACAATAACTGCTGGATATGGACACCAGTGACCCTCGCAATGGGAAAAGGAAGAAGCAGGTCAAATATGATGGATGGATGGATAGATGGATGGATGGATAGTTTGTAAACATTTTCCGCACTTTAATTGTTTTTTTTTTTATTCCAAGCTTTGCGATGAGATATTAGTAGTAATAGTAATAATAGTAATAATAATAATAAGATAACAATAACAATATTAAAGCACATGCCATATCAGGAGGCAACTCAAGGTGCTTTACGAAATATAAACAAAAGAATCGAGCGGGGTGTCAGTTATTAGAATAAAAAACACATTCACACAAATATACAATATTTAAATGAATATAAAATACATTTACAGAAAGCGTTGCTAAACAGTTTAAAAGTCAATAAGTTAAAAGCAAAAGTAAATAAATATATATTTTATTTTGATTTAAATGTGGTCAGATCAGGCTCAGATCAGAGCTCCTCAGATCTGAACCTGATTAGGGGCAGAAAAACTGAAATCAGCTTCATCTGCACGTTTGGTTCTGATTTGTGGAACAACTATTAAGCATGGGCTTGCTGATCATACTGGATTACTGAGATACAAACCAACCAAGTGAAGATAAAAATGTATTCTTACAGCTATCATAACTTGTCATGCAGGTGTCAGACATATTGGATTTTGAAGTTGGGGCTGGTAAGAATCTCCAAATTTCCAAATCAGAATTCAGACTTTGGGGATTCATTCACTTCAAACTCAAAAATTTTAACTTCTGAGTACAAATGGTCTGCAACGTTATCCACACACATAGAATACTACAATGAGGATGTAAAAAAATATATTCCTTTTGCAGAGCCGCACCAGTGCATGCTGATGTGTTAAAAGTCAGTGTTAGTTTTCTGTTTACATCGTATGGTCTTGAAGACATCTGCAGAGTCGAAGCAAGGAGGAGAAAATTGTGGCAAGTTGTGAAAATGAGGTAAAAGCAAAGTGTAAACACACAAACAGAGAATCAGCCGAGCCTAAGTCCAAGCCTGAGCAAATGTTGCGCCCTGCAGGCTGAGAGCACATAAGAGACTGGCTCAGCTCCGGAGGACACAGGAAGGTAAATGGCCAGAACTATAAAAAGA
Source organism: Nematolebias whitei (assembly GCF_014905685.2). NCBI lineage: Eukaryota > Metazoa > Chordata > Actinopteri > Cyprinodontiformes > Rivulidae > Nematolebias > Nematolebias whitei. Next base: position 14,267,361 of record NC_056516.1, on the reverse strand, counting down.
AAGGCAAGATTTGAGTCTTTGAGGTTTTACCCAGGCGACAGATATACAGTACATGTTTGCATGTATAACTGAATAAACATCAGAAAATAGATTGAAGAAGAAGGAGAAAAGGAGGCCGATGAGGTCGTGGAGAGAGGGGGAAATGAAGTGTGGTGGGCTGCTTCTTAATGATTCTGCAGCCGCTGTGTTCTCTAGCATCTCCGTGTTTGTGTGTGGGATGGGAAATGTTCTTGACTGTTTCTGATGAGCCAGTATCTCACTCAGCTGCAGCTGCTGCAGACTAGTTAGTGACTCAAAATTATGAGAAAAATACACAAATTTTCAGTTGCAGTCACTGAATTTTAAGTGATGGTGACCAGCGAGCCATGCAGCCACATTGGTGCAGCCTAATTTTCTGCGTACTGTTTGCAAAGCTCTTCTAGGCCATTTACAATATTTCATTACCAACCTTCACCCACATGATACCCACCTCCAGCCTCTTTGTTAGCTATCAACACTCTAAATACCAGTGGAAGAGACGTGTGGCCCCAAATGCCACTCATTGAACAATATAAACGGGGGCCGAGATGGTGCAGAGGCAGGGCAGCCAGCTTGGGACCCAAAATCCCCAGTCACTGTATACCATGTGGCATCTCCTAACTATTCAAATTTGGTAACAATAACACAAATGATTATTCTGGACATATTTTTATGAGAGCACGTGCATGCATATTCAAAGTGTCCACATGGAGTCCAACATGTCCACAAAATTGGACACCAATATCACAAAGTTGCAACTCCTGAATGCATCAACAGTGAGAGCTCTAATAAAGGTAAGAACTACAGGAATCATATTCCACATTCAGATTTCCTGTCAGCATTATCAGAATATACGGTAAATTATGAAAAACAGTTAAGAAGCAAACAGCAACAAGCTGGTGGAGATTCTCAGTCATCCAGGACATGATAATAAAAAAATAAAAAAATCAAGACAAAAAAACAACTGGACTTTATTTGTAACAGAAGACGTTTTGCTTCTCTTCCGAGGAGCTTTCTCAGTTCAAAGAACAGCGTGTGGGGTTTGAGTTATAAAGCTGTGCTAAGCTAGATTTCCCTATCAATCTTCACAATAGGGCAATACAGCAATAAGTGCTTAAATACACAAGTCACCCCCCAGCACCACACACAGCTGAAAACAAAACAAAATAAAGCATAATTCCATTTTTCAAAAAGTATTTAAATCTAAACCATGTATAAACGAACAGCAACAGTTAATAAAATATCTTCACACAATCTTGAAGTAGAACATGTTCTGCTATATGACCCAATTCATAATCCATCCTGTCCGTGGCACGCCCAGAGACGCTTCACTGCTCCTTTTTATCCCATTTCCTCCTAGAAAAATCCCTCTTTCTTCTCTTACACCACTCAGCCACCTTGTAAGAGCTATATTTTCCTTTTTAAAGAATGTTTTGCCATTCTTTATTTAAAATACAATTTAAAAAACGCAAAACACAGTACTTTTTGCCAATAGAAAGGGGCATGCATGCTGGCTCAGGCAAAAAAAGTACCAGAATTAATTTCCTACTTTCATTTTAGATTCTGCCCTCAAACATTACAGACCCACGTGACAGGAATATGATCGGCTATACGTCTGTAGTTTTCAGAACAAACGTCAGAGCTGACTGGTTAGTTCTGTATGCAAACGAGTGTGGGTGTCCCCAGTCAGACCACGACACTTGGTTGATATTATTGGCTCTGGAGAGACCATAGATCCAGTTGGTCAAATGAGGGGTCAATCAAAAGAGGAGGGTCTACACCACCATTTTGATACCCTAGTATTTAATGTTGAAGTGCCTGATAAAGCAAAACAGCTGTTTTCTTTTATAATAGAATGTCAGAGAATTTTTGATCAAAGGTTATGAATGCTTTTATTACTATGGATGAGAACAAAAAGCCCAGACATAATCAAGGCCGTCTCTCAGGAACTGTGTTATCTCTGCCCCTGAGCCATATCTTTGAGTTGGTAGAGAGAGCTGGGTGAGGATGCAGTTGCAGCCATGGACACAGACAGCTCTGAGAACTCGGCTGAATTGATAAGGGTATAAAAGCAAGTGGAGAAGGCAGCTTGAGGCAGATCACGACTGGTATTCATGTGCGTACATTTAAGTATAATTAGGCAACATGTCCTAAATAACTGGCCTTGCAAGTAAAACCCCAGTTAAAAATTTTCTCCTGCTGTTGAGTGTGGTTCTTTTTTCGTTAACAACATAAGTGAGGATATTTTTCTCCAACATAGAGCTCCAGCAGCATGATGGCTCAGTGGTTAGCAATGTTGCCTCACAGCAAGAAGGTCCTGGGTTCAATCTCAGTCCGGTTGGACCTGAGGTCTTTCTGTGTGGAGTTTGCATGTTCTTCTTGTGCTTGTGTGGGTTTTTTCCGGGTACTCCGATTTTCTCCCACAGACCAAAGACATGTATGTTAGGTTGCCTTCCAGCCCAGGCCTCCCTTCAAAAGAAATCTGTGATCTCAATGGGATTTGCCCGGTTAAATAAAGGTTAATAAATAAATAAATAAATAATCCAGTGCAAATGTCCAAACATAGCTCTAGTCCTCCAGACAAAAAGGGTTCAAGACATCCTTTGCGATTCTACAACAATATTGAGCGAAAATTTGTCTCACAATTTTTTTGAACGTGTTCAAAATTTAGGCAAATAAGGCTGTAAACTTGTGAAACTCACGTGAGGAAATTGAAAACCACTGGGAAAGTTTTGGGACATTTTGGAGACTCTTGTAAATGCCATACGCCAACTAGTCTCAGTCTTTAAGAGCCAGTGGCCAGTCAAAGAGACACTGGCTTAACAAAGAGTGTTTTTCGATTTGTGTGTTGTTCTTTGCCTAAAAAGATTTAATCATAATCAAATGCAGGGCTGTGATGGTGACAGGACTTGCAATAACTAATAAACTGATGACAGGACAGCTTGACAAGGTAGGATATGCGGTGTTAGGGTATACATTCAAGAAATAAACACAGATTTGGTGGCAAACCTAGACCGCAAGGTACTGCTTTAACATGATGTGACATTTTATAATGAAATCAATGAAAGATGTGATGCTCTGGATCTTACTTTGTTGTACGGTAAATACCACACGCTGTAAGACAGCTCAAGTAGCTTCAGGCTACGTTGTTTGTTTTTATGATTCAAGCCCTTGAGCTCATTGGGTCGATAAACATATCGTATAGGTTTTCTACCAAAGTATTTATCTCGTGCTTCTCATCAGCACGTCGAGTCAGTGAAAAAGTTTACTCAAATACCATAGAATTGATACATTTAGTTCGCCTCTGCAGGAGTTTATACACAATCTATGCTCAGCACACACACACACACACAACATTGTTCAACTGAAACAAACAAAACAAATGGTGTACAAAAATGCACAGGTCAAATATTAGCTTATGTAGCATTCTTTTGTGTGGTATGACATTTTTTTAAGAAAGAGTAGTTGTGAGTTTAAAACAATGAGCCCTTGTTTGGCTAGCCATTAGCTTTGTCTGGACAAACACTGACCTGTGACTAATGACATGGCTGATAAGATACTAACTTTTCAGAACCATTTGACAAAATGTGGCTTCAAACAGTATTAGATTATTCCATAAATTTGTTTAAAGCACATATTGCAAATAAATTACTGTAATCAGTGGTAAAGTTGTTTTTGCTGGATTTTGCCCTCCTTGTTTTGACTTCAGTACATTAGCCAAACTTTTTAACGAACGCTAGGAACCCAGATAATATGGACTGAAGCCAGACAGACTCAAAACGCAGAAAAGTTGACAGTGCTTTATTTACAGTGCAAAATATTAAATGTACAAGAGAGGCTCTGGAAAGGAGAGGAGTCAGGATGGTGGCGTTCCAAGAGATGCAGATGAATGTGATGGCCTTCCGTACAGTTGGTGTTATGAGACAAAGCAAGGAAGAAGGTCCACAAGGATTCTAGCATGAAGGAGGAAATTGTCTCAGGTGTGGCAGGCAAGTGGGTGGAAGACGGGGATACAGCTGAGGAGGTCCACAAAGTATTCAGGTTTTCTCTGAGGAGTCTGGGATCCAGTGGAACTCAAGCAAGGAGTCTGAAACATGCAGAAAGCACAAGGTAAGTTACAAGTTATAGCAGTTATTCACATGTAGCGGCTAGAAGCATAAACACCAGTAGACATGAAATGATCCAGCGGGGCGTAGAGCTCTCTTGCAGCCTTTCTTTCATAGTCCTGGCTCATCATCAGGGGAATGAGTCGCAGGTGTAACTGACTGTACGCTATAACTCCAGAGGCTGCAGAAAACTGAACTCCCACAAATGACTCATTTCATCTTCTTTTATTTTCAATTTTCATGTTTGAGTGAAGTTGTACCTATAAAATATATGACGTCTGATTGATGTGCGTGATTTATATTTTTTGTTGTTGTTGTTCTTGCTCATGCACTACCTTTTCATTTTTTTACATGACTACAAACATTTCAAGGATGCAAATAAACCCTGGCTGGCCTAGAGAACTTGTAACTGTGCCTTGTGGAACCACATTTCAGCTAAGACAATGAAAACCTACACTGGGTATGCTGTGTTTAAGTGGTATGGTATAAAGTTTATTCATTTAAAAAAAGTACAAAACAATTCCATAACAATATAAAAAGATACAAGAGATTTAAAATGAAAGGCAGCAGAAAGAAGAAAAAAACTTATTATATCTGCCCCTTTTTTCAAACAATTATTTAAATCATAATAATTTTCAAGTAACTGAACAAAATGAATAACTCTTTCTAATTTTTCTAATTCTAATACAAAAAGTGCAGGTTCAAGTAAAAAAAAAAAGAAGGACAGGAAAACAGAATCGACTCAGGAATGACTGCACACCTACCCATCCATATTGAAAAGTTTGCAGATGATACAGCGGTGGTGGGATGCATCACAAACAATGATGAGTCCAGCTACAGGCAAGAGGTGGAACACC
>NC_056516.1:14239665-14261980 GCF_014905685.2 Nematolebias whitei | reverse complement strand
AAAACCATATCATGTTGCTGCCGATCTGTTTCATGTTGCTGCTGATCTATTTCATGTTGTTGTGTTCATTTGTACTCATCTGCTCACACAGACTCATGTTCGTGCTGCTGTTTGTTGTATTGTTTTTATGCTGCTAGTGCTTGGTGTATTTTTATTACAGTTTTTCTTAGTTCATATCTTAGATCGTATTGCTGTTTTTCTTTTACATTTTAACACTTTAGTTGGATGTAACTGGGACTCTGTGTACACAATTTGGTTCCACCTCATGGTCCACATGGTGTCAAACGACAAATAAAGAACCTTTGAAACTTTGAAACCTTAATTTCCTTGTTTGCTTGTGTACATGCTAAAACTCGCTGGGTGAACATCACAGAGTCAACAAGATAAAATGTCTCAAAGTGAACCAGTGGTTAGTATAAACGATTCGAGGGATTTCGTGTTTGGCAAAATGATGCACACAAACAAAAACAGCATTGTCACTCACAGCTTTAATACCATCAGTGTCGTGTGATATGTTATAGCTTTGCTGCCGCCTTCACATGACGTCAAACCACACTTTAAAATCAGTAGATTTTTGCATGGTTTCTAAATGCAGCATTTGTTCTTGTGTTTCTGCCTATTGAGTCCATTTAAATGGTGAATTACTTCTTTTTTTTTATCAGTTGCAGACATTCAGACGTCTGTACACATACATACATAATGATCTGTTTATTGGAGGCAATTTTGAAGAAGAAAGCTAAATCCTGCTATCTGTTTGCTGCAGTTGTCTCTGTGACAACTAATCATCCTCTTCCATCTTCCTGACATTAAGACAGGAAATTAATTATGAAGCTGACTTCCTGTTTAATGAACCTACAGACACACAAACACACAAATGCATTATAAGCAGCATGCAAAAGGACAAAAACATGACCGTCCACAGAGTTGTCACGTTATTGCACAGCTAATGGAATGCACTGAGCTCAGATATTGATTGTTTAAAATTATTGTTTCGTTTTAAAACACATGCTACCAAGGTCTCCTTTTGCTCAGATTATGATTACTTGGACAATTTGGAGCAATATGCTGGTTGGGAAGACTTGTTACCCAGAAAATGAATGTTAAAGATGTAACGATCTCAAGGAACTCAGACTGTTACGAGACCCAGAACGAGACAAGACTCCACAAGGTAAAGATTTAACAATGTTTATTATGTACAAGTGAAGATATTTACAAGTGGTTCTCTGAAACCCCTGGGAAACTAGGATAAGGTCAGGTGGGTTGGAGTAAGGGATGAATCTTGCAGTTGATATTGTTTTGTTTTCTCTTACAGGTCGGATGATTTTGCTGAGGCACTGAGGTGAATCCAAATGGGCTCCAGAGAGGGATGAGTCGGCCCGGCAGGCAAGTGGTTGGAGGGCAAGGCACAGGGACGAGGAACAGAACCAAGACAGACTAGGACTGGAAGGAACCTGAGGAGGCAGGATGACTGGAGACACAGAGAACAAGGTAAGTAACTCTCTTCATATATCAAGAAACAGACTGGAGGCATAAGTACCATGGGGAAGTACAATGCTCCAGCGGAGAAGAACTCGACTGCAGCCTTAAGTTGTAGAGGACATCATCAGGGAGATGGCCGACAGCTGGTGGCAATTAACGATCATCTTGGGGAGAAGAGCTGCAGTCGGTGGTACTCTTACAAAAGATTTAAATTTAAAACTAAATTTCAGATGTTTTAATGTGGCGTTCTTGTTGAAGACAGCTCTTTAAAAACCTTTATTTGGAGAGCAGATCAGTAGTTTATAGACAAGTTGCCAACTGACAACTTCAATCTAAAAAAGTCACAGTCATCTATTTTACTTTATAAAGTTTTATTTGCCATGAACATTTTTATCACACAAATAATTACATTACGTTCTAAAGATATCTGAAAGCGCAAACAGCTGCATCATCTCACAGCTGTAGAACTTGTAGTGTGTCCTAAATACAATATTTTTGCAGAAATGTTGATGTGATGCAAACAGGGATGGAAATTAGCACCGGCCACTGGCAAAATGCAGGTAAATGTTTGAAGTGTCGTGTAAATTTGAGCAACGCACCAGCCACTGTGGCGGGTTTGCAATTCGAAAAGAAAAGAAAAATTATTCAATTAGTACTCCCGACCTGTAGGGGCAGCAATGTGCCTGATTTGCTGCTAGTTTGCTGTAAATGCCATTAGAAGAAGAAGGAAACAGTAGCTTTAGCCTTAAGCAATGTGACGGTACATTTCGGGAGTTAAATAGGTTGCAGACAACAAAAACGTTCTCCAGAGGAGTTGAGGGAAGAACTGTGGGCAGTTCTTTAACGAAAAATGGAAAAGAAATGACAATGGCGAGTTCCGTGACTGTCTCGTTTCAGATGAGAGCAGCCAGTCAATGTTTTGTTCCAGTTGTTGGCAGCACAAGCTCTCCAGTAAGACTAATAATAGCCTTATTGTAGGCACAAAAAATTAGACATTAGAGGCTATCAAGGACCAAATTGTGAAGTTGTCAAGAACTTTCTATTATAAATTAAGTGTACTAAAATCCACCACAGGCCTGGACCCAAACTGGCAGCCTGCATGGACCAGCACCAGTGGAATGAGAAGGTCTTAAACTTGAGAAAAGCAAAGATCCATCTCCTGGACAGTCTCTGTGAGAACTTGCAGAACGGATTTGCTGACATGAACTCCAGTGTTTTTCATGCAACCATGTTGGAGGATCTGAAGTCTTGGCCTGATGCACAACACTCGGAAGGTATATAGTTTGTCCTAATATTTTTCAATTTTAAAATAATTTACGCATTTGGTGATCCATGTAGTATAACTAAACATTTGTGGGACTTTTTGTGTGTCTTTCTGCAGAGTTTGCGGAGGCAGAGGTAGATGAACTGACAAGTCTTTCAAGCCTCAGGAGTGACAACTGATCTCATCCCAGACCAGTGGACGATTCTATAAAAACGTTTGTACCAAAAGGGTAACACACTTCTACAACTTGCCCCGAGATAAATCGAATGCTACAGCATCAGTACCCTGATGTTCTCAGCTTGGTGGACCGTGTCCTCTCCATTCCAGCCTCCACCACTGACTGTGAGAGAAGATGTCATGGTGTACATGATGTGCTATGTTAAATCAAAGTACATATGTATGGTAAACTTCTTTACTGTAAATTGTTTTTCTGACAGAGTTAAGAATAAATCATATGATTTATATAATCTGATTGTACTGGTGGGGGTTGTAACCAAAGGAAAGTGTTACGAACAAAAAAGACAAATAGTGGCTGGTAAAAAAAATTCTCCACCAGCCACAGTGGCTGGTGGAGAATTTTTTAATTTCCACCCCTGGATGCAAAACTAATAATACTTTAAAGATTTTGTTTGAATTATTAATAATTTGTAAATTATCTAGCCTCTGAACATCACCTTCGAAAGAAGGAAAAATCTGTAAATAATGGGTTATTTTCTTTAGAGAAATATCATAATTACATTAAAACCTTTACACACCACTGAATAAGTGGTGTGTATTTATGGGACTTATTGATGGGACATATGTTAGCAAATAGAAAATTATGATCACTGTTGTATTCAGACACTTATGAGGTTTACCTCAGGGCTTTATTTTACATTTTACCAGACTCTGTTTAGGTTTTGAAAATGTAATAAACTGTATTCCACCCTCTAAACTCTCAGAGTAACACTCTGAATTACATGTTCTCCACTGACAACATTTAATCGTTTTTTCTGATGATGTTTCAGGAAATCCCTCTGACGGCAAAGCATTCGAAATGCAAAACCTCGACAATGTTGTTGGTGGAAAAGTGGGTGGAGCTGCAGGTAAGGGGCGTTTACTTCAGGACAAATTGAGGTCGCTGATAGGTCAGTTGTTGATGAGCCTGCTGGATTGATTGACAGGTGGTGTCGAGGAGCCGACTCGTGCAAAAACAATAATAGATTTTACTTGTCCGTTTAAGAGTGTCTTCATTTATTCATATTTATTCAAAATGTATTAAATATTTTGGTGAATATAAGGTTTGAGAACTGAGTTTCTTTACAAAATCCTAACGATGGTTTCTTTTTCTTTTTTTCAGGGGTGCTGAGTTAAAATTTAGTGGTGCTTGAGCACCCCCAAAAAGAGGCTAAAATTGCCACTGAACCCCAAAATATCACATCATAAATCCACGCTTTTACACATATTGTTTATGTATATATTATTACTTATTATTATAATCGAGCTGTGTATCAATTTGTGTTTTCATGAACATCACAACTATGTTTTCATTTTTATGGCCTGTAGCTCAGTGACTTGAGCACATTTACATTTTAGTTAGTTTGGTTTTGTGTGGTGTTTTGCTAATTTCTTGTTTCTGTTTATGTGTTGAAACACTAAGCAGATATAAGTTTTTATTTTTCCCATGGCCATAGTTTGTTGTCAGCTCTTCTGTCTGTCCTGAATTGCACATGCTTGTCATTCATCAATAATCTTCTCAGCTGCTCTCACTCAGTAATGGAATGTTCCTTTTTAAATTGCACTCAGTTTCACAATAATGTGTCAGTAGCTGGAAAACAATAAAGGGGTTCTACAGCTTTTGTAAAAAAAAAAAAAAACTTTACTTTTGGAAAAGCCTTTAGTGGTTGTGTTGGAAAACTAAAAACAAGTACTGCGTATGGCTGCAAAAGCTTATTGTAGTTTGGAGCTGTTCCCTGGAACAACTGCCCCACCGTGATTCCTTAACGCCAAACTGAACTGTGAGCCACTTGCACAAATCATATAAGATCTCATTTAACAAGCTGGAAGTGTGGTGAAGGATTCACAAGGAAACACAAAGATGGGAAACGGCAGAAGAAAGCAAACATTTGCACTCACAGAGACAGAATCTTACATAACGATACATCAAAACTATGAATAATGTAAAGTCTGTTTTCTATGAATAATGTATTGTTCTATTTTTGCATTTCTGGGTGAATGTAAGACTTGTGCGAGTGATGCACTTTTGAGCTGGTGGATATTTCAGCATGTTTAAATTTGTGTCGACGAATGTGAGGGGGGTGAAAAAGAAAGGAGGATCAAAGAAAACTGGACAAAAACGGATGAACACGGGTGCCAAGGATTCCCTTTGAATACTCAAAGTAAACAAGAGCGAGGAAGAAAAGAGAGAAGGAGAGCAGAAAAAAGTGTATCACTTGTTTATTTAATTTAATTTATTTTTTGCCCTTCCTTTTCATTTAAAATTCAGTTCATGATGGATGAAGACAGGATTTTTAGTGTTTCCTCGTGTACCTTGAGAGATGTTTTCAACTTTCTAATTACAGGTTAATAATCACAAAATTTGCTACTAATTATTTTTTATTTGGTTGCTGTTCTGAAACAAAATATGCATCTGACAACACTAATTGCAGCAGATCATACATTTTCAGTCTATCATTTAACAACAACAAAATTCATACCCTATAAAAACAGACTGTTTTATGTTCACATCAAATCTGGTGCCTTATAGACCAAGTGACTTATCTGTGTACAGAACATGTTTATTTTGACTTGCCAGTTACCAAAGCTACAGGGTTTGAATTAAATATTGGCCACACATATAGATGTGCTCAATTATTATTATTTTATTTCTCTTCATCTTATTAAATCTACAAAGTAAAAAAGATCAGGTTGAATGCTTAAAGCATGAATACTTAAGCTTGTTTAAGCATCATGAAAGTTTTCACCGTTCAACAGTGCCAAATATATTCCATCCATCCATCCATCCATCCATCCATCCATCCATTCATCAGCTTGTTCCAAAGTCGGGACTCAGGACAGCAGCTTGAGCAGGGAGAACCAGACATCTCTTTCCACAGCCACCTCTTCCAGCTCCTCTGGGAAGACTCCAAGACGTTTTCAGGCCAGCCGAGAGACATAGTCAGCGTGTCCTGGGTCTTCTCCATGGTCTCCTCCCAGTCGGAAATGCCCGAAGCACCTCCCAAGGGAGGCGCCCAAGCAGCAACCTTACCAGATGCCCGAACCACCTCAACTGGCTTCTTTCGATGTGGAGGAGCAGCGGTTCTACTCTGAGTCTCTCCTGATAACTGAACTCCTCACCCTGTCTCTAAGAGTGCATTCACACTAGCCCTGTTTAGTCCGCTTTAATCAAACTCTATCTCGTTTTCCTAGAAAGTCCGGTTCGTTTAGGGAGGTGTGAACGCGCCATCGAACTCTGTCACGGAACAAAAAGGTGAACTCTGGCCCGGGCTAAAACCTAGGTCTCGGTCCGGTAGAAGAGAACTCCAGCGCGGTTCGAGTACAGTGTGAATGTAAACAGACCGAGCCCCGCTCCGCAGGGTAAACAAACACGCATTGCTCTGACCTCATATGGAGCCGACAGCTGCCTTGTGTGAAAAACAATATTCTCCATGGTCTTCTGTCTCATCTTCTGCTCATGCTAAGTCCATTTTTGAAAAATGACAAAATATAACTCCTAAAACTGATAAAACTTGATGCCACTTCATTTTATTTTTATTTACAGAAGAAGAAGAAGACGTGTCTTCAGAGGTTTTTGTGTCGTTTCTTTCAGCAGTTCTTGGTGCAGCGCCCCCACAGGCGAGTGGGGGAATAGGTTGGTTCAACAGGTTGACTCGACTGCACAGTGCAGTGTGAATGCAAACGCACCAGCTCAAATGTAAACAAAAGGTCATGAATATTGGTCCCGAACAGAGTCTACCGGACTATCTGGTGTGAAAACGACCTAAGGGAGAGTCCAGCTACCCTGCAGAGGAAACTCATTTCAACGTCCTGTATCCACGATCTCATTCTTTTGGTCACGACCATCGGCGAAAGCAGGAACATAGACCGACAGGTAAACAGAGAGCTTTGCCTTACAGCTCCACTCCCTCTTTACCACAACGGACCAGCACGGAGTCCACAATACTGCAGATGTTGCATCAATCCATCTATCTGATAGGAAAAGAGTCTAAAATTTTAATGTCCACCTCTGTATTTTCCAAACATATGAGTTGAAACAAATGTCCAATACATATCTGTTACATAACTTAAATAAAACTTAAAACTTGCCATCTTAACTTATTCGTAAACATGCATCTTTATATGAAACAATTTACCTCATGTGTGCATAGAAATATAGAAGTGCACACAATCTCCTCCACCTACGTATGAGTGTTACAAACAAAAACTCACGGAGATGAGCAATGCTTCCATCTGGTCCGCCGACTGCCGTGTGTTGAAATGATACAAAATTACACAATCAAGGAAAATGGAAAATAAAAATACAATAAAGACAAAAGCACAAAGATCAAAGTGTGAGAGCAGAAATGTGTATTTGCATGAGCAATCTCCTCCTCCGTGTCAAGTTGTATTTACAGCAGGTCCGTGAGAGTCATTTGTTTTTGTTGCTGAGCTCTCTCAAGTTCAAGAACATGTTGAAACACTCCTGAAAGGAAAGAATATAGACGCCCCCAAAGCTTTTAACTCATTACTTTTGCTCTGCTGTGCTGAAAAATGGAAAGAAAGAGACATCAGAGTCACTCAGGGCTCTCGTTCTTTACCTTTAACTGAGGACTTCTTGTAACGGCGTGATGTGTTCATGAAGAGGCTGTAATGATGAGCAAGTGTTCAGCTGTGTTACCCGCACAGTCAAACAGGAGGCAGCAGTCCCAGTGTAACCTTCGTCTGCCTCGACAATACAAGTGTGGATTACAGATTGGGGTGGGGGGTTTTGGCATGGTGCACAAGCACACACACATTCAAACACACTGGGATTGCTCTCCGGAGGAGAGCTGCTGGTCAAATACATCCAGCTGAGGAAATCACCCTACTACCATATGTCACCCGTTTCCAATCCCCATTAGTCTCCTTTATTCAAACTCATTCTAATCAGTTGTCAAACCATCCCTCACCTATTTTCCTTCTTTTCTCTAAAACCGTTCTCTCCCTACTGGAATAATGTCGTCTCTGTGACATGTGACACCCCATGAGCACAACTACTGGAGATATACTGTAAGTAACCTGAGAGTCTGTCTATGACACTGGCTCCCAAAGTAACAGTGGTCTATTAGCTCCAATGCACATTCAGGTGGTGGAACAAAACACCAGAAAAACATTGCCTAGCATGTGTTTTCTTGGGCTACCTTCACACAAAATAACAACCTCGTTGTGACATTAAAAATAATTGCCAGAGTGCAGATGGACTTTGCATCGTTTTGAGAAGCTTGTCAGCTCCCAGTTGTGTGTACCGTATTTTTCACACTATAAATCGTGTTTTGTTGTATAATTCGCATGCCCTGCAACTTATACGCCAAAGCGATGTATTTATGGATTTTTCCCCCCATATTTACAAATCATTTTTTGGCTAAGATATGACCGTTTTCGTTCATTCTGACTAAAAATATTGAACACTATCATTTTCAGCCACTAAGTGGCACTTGAGCAGTATGGCATGCAGTTGTGTTATGTAATAGATAATAATAAAGAATAACAAAGAAATCAGGTCTCTCTTGTAAATGAGTCCCCGAGGCTCAATGGGATAAATCTGTATAAATAAAGGTTGAATGAATAGGTAAAAGTGGCTATTAATGACATAATTGGCTTGCCATAGCCTGAAATCTTCGTTCTGCTCGCTTGGAGCAACAATCAAATCAGTTTTGTTGCACTGTCCGGGCAAAATGCAGTTAATTTGACCAATAAAGTGCATTTATTAAGCAAATGTTAGACTGAGACACACCTTTGCTATAATTTCAAGCAGACAAATAATTGTTTTAGGTGCTTTTTTGTTAAATTTCGAAGAAACGTGCAGCATTCCTCCTTCCTGATATCCTCCCTGTCTGCACACTCCCGGAGTACCGAGGCAGCGTATACTTTTGAAATACAGCTGATTTGACCACTAAAGTCATTAAACTGAGACACACCTTTGCTACAATGTCGAGCAGACAAATAATTGTTTTAGGTGTTTAGCTTGCTAAATTTTGAATAAATGTGCATTGTTCTCTTTCCTGATTTCTTCCGTCTGCGTGCTCCCAGAGCAGCAAAGCAGCGAATAATTTTGAAATAAAGCTGATTTGATAATTAAAGTCCTTTTATTAAGTGAAAGTTCAACTGAGACACACCTTTACTATAAAGTTGTGCAAAAAAAAACAAACAATTGTTTTAGGTGTTTATCTTGTTAAATTTCGAAGAAATGCGTAGCGACATGCTCCTCTGTGCGCGCGCGTTTCCGCAAATCGGGTTTTGAAATGCAGCTTATTTGACCATCAAAGTGCATTTATTAAGGGAACGTTAGACTGAGACACACCTTTATTATAATTTCGGGCAAACAAATAATAGTTCTTAAGTGTTAATCTTGTTAAATTCTTGTTAAAGTCCTCTTGTGCACGTTCCCGCAGTCGCCATTTACAGCCAATCGATTTTTGGCAAAACACCAGCCCACGTTTCCGAGTTGTCAGCGGCGACGCATAATAGATGCAACGTATACGGCACAGCAACATATTTATGGATTTTCCACTTTATTAGACATATTTGGACTGATGCAACTTATAGGGCAATGCGACGTGTACGGCGGAAAAAAACGGTAATAGGTCTACATTGTGTAGAGAACACACAAAAGTTTCAATTAAAATGCTCAGTTTGTGAATCTAGATCCATTTTTTTGCTTCAGAGTTCAACAAAACTAGTGACACAGCTCATAACAGCTGAAACAGAATGAGTATAACCAAACAATCCAACACAGAAGTGGTTGCACTGATTGACATTTGTGGCTTATGGAAGAGGTTCAGCAGGTTTCGCCTGTGAAGAGCGCTGAAATGAGGGCTGATGGAACTGATGCATCTTTTAAAAAGGGGCAAAGTGGGACTGAAGTATCACACTTGCTTTCTTCTCTCTTTTGTCCAATTTGTGACCATAATCTGTTTCAGCATTGCTATGGAAACCAAGAGGCCATAATCAGCATACAGCATAACAGCAGTGTCTGCGCAAAAAGAAAGTAATGAAGATAAAGGCCGGAAAAGGACTGTTAGCTTCAGTCAGAAATGGGGAATGAAAGTGCAGGCAATGATTTTGCATTGTTCAGAAAGAAAGAATGGCAAAATTAAGTGTTGAATTTAAGTGCAATTTAGGATCCTTGATAATTTGAGAGTTTTATTTCTGAAACAATAAATGTGAAGCAATCAGTCGTCTCTAATGAGAGTGTGATTGGAAGCACTTCAAAGAATAAAAGCTAAACCAGCATTGCGAGCATTTAAATGCCTTTTCATTGGCCGGGATCATTTCAGCAGGGCTGGTGCTGCTTTGTGTCTCACTTTTACAGTGCACTCAGTGTTATCAAGACAGCTTTTGTAAGGCTCAAACATGAATTAAAGCAAATGTCTGTCAGCCACACTCGGCTCTGAGGAGGACTCTGGCTGCTCATCATGAGGTATGAGGAGGAAAGAGTTTTAGGATGATGAGTTTAAAGCTTTTCTTAATACCACTTCTGTCCGTTTCTGCCCACTTGTAGACTTTCTGCCCTCTTCTTTCTCACACTAAACCTACAGTTTTATCTTTAGGTTAACTCTTCCCAGCGTTGTTAAAACAACATACCATATTTTCCGGCATATAAGTCTAGTGTTTCAGTACTCGAGATCAGTCTTGTTCTTGAGATCGGTCTTACGACTACTTTTTGATGGTCTTGGTCTTGTCTTGGACTCAACCACATTTGGTCCCGGTCTTGTCTCGGTCACAGACATCGAGGACTCTGGATTTTATTTCAAGACCAGTCAAGAGCACAACTGTGGAAATATCACTAAATTACCAGAATATTGTCCAGTTTGTTTGTTAACATCTTTGTTTTTATTGGATGCAATTTAACCATTAAGCATACAATGTAATTATGACAGAAAGTGAAATATTTATTTGTAGTTAACTTTGTACAGACGAACATGTGGTACTTCCTGTTTATAGATTGTAATCAGTTGTTCTTGAGGTCGGCCGCTGGCTTTTTACATTTTTCCAAACTCCATTTAACTTTGAAATGGAACAAATGGTATTCCACGCACTAAATGCTCAGTATAAGGTGTCTGTATTACATTTTCCCCACTGACAATGTTTAAACATTTTTTTCTGATGATTTTTTATGAAATCCCTCTGACCATGGGCTACATAACTGCAGGTAAGGGGTGTTTACTTTGGACAAATCGAGTTTACCAACTGCTCAGTTGCTGACATGCCTACTGGACTGATTGACAGGTGGCCTTCAGGATCCAACTCGTCAAAAAAAAAAACAACGAGAGCTGTCGCAGGCCCTGGGTGGAGGCGATGCAGCCCAGGTCTAGCGGTAGCAGTGCTCTGTTATTTTATGTTGTTAATAAAGAGTTGTAAAAAATAAAAAAACAGGGAGTGCCAATCCTGCAGCACACACATCAAACCGACTCACCGGGAAATGTCCCGGTTTTCCCGATTAGCTACTTTCTGGGTGAAGTTTGCATGTTCTCTCCGTGCCGCATGTGTTTACTCCGGGTACTCCAGTTTCCTCCCACAGACCAAAACATGCATGTTAGGCTGATTGGTAACTCTAAATTGTCTCTAGGTGTGAGTGAGAGAGTGAATGGTTGTTTGTCTCGTTTGTCTCCATTTGTCCCTGTGATGGACTGGAGACCTGTCCAGGGTGTCTCCCACCTCTCACATAGTGACTGCTGAAAACGTTATCCAGCTCACGAGACATATATGGTGGCAGCTATCTCAGATTTAAACGTAACAACCCAATTGAGGTTCTGCCTCAAATGGATTTTTAATTTCTGACACACTTAAAAAAAAAGTTTTTAATTTTTTTTCAAGTTCAAGTTAATTTATTGTCATTCGCATCACATGTGACATGAGGTGGAACGAAATCATGTACTCAAGGTCCCAGTTGGACATAAAAAATAGCAAAATTATATGAAAAGTATGAAAAGAGACCGTATATAAGGATCTAAGACACACAGTACACTAAGATAAATGCTAAACGAGCTCTTAACAACATGTGTTTGAATGTAGCTTTTAGAAATTGTTCTATTTATTTGTTTTTATAATGTCAATCAAATCACCTGAATCAAAAGATTTTCCTTCTGGTTTCCTCTGAACAATATTCTCTCAACATGTGACATGATTAAAAAATGTGTTCAAAATGAAAACAATTTATTTTATAGACTGTATTATGATTCTTCACTTTTTCTGTGTTTGGATTGTTTGCAATTGTAAGAGACAGCCCTGCTCTTACAAATCTTTGGCAGTTTATTTTTGTCAAAAATGTTTGATCTCAGGCACCACGGCGGCGCAGGTTGGTAGAGCTGTTGCCTCTCAGTGAGAAGTCCCCCAGCCTGGGGCCTTTCTGGGTGGAGTTTACATGTTCTCTCCGTGCATGCGTGGGTTTTCTCCAGGTACTCCAGTTTCCTCCCACAGACCAAAAACATGTATGTTAGACTGACTGGTAACTCTAAATTGTCCCTAGGTGAGAATGAATGATTGTTTAACTTGTGGGATGGACTGGAAACCTGTCCGGGGTGTCCCTGTGATGGACTGGAGACTTGTCCAGGGTGTCCCCTGCCTCTCGCTAGAGCTGTCATTTCTAACCCAAACCTGGAGCTCGGCCCCGCCTGACACGGATTTGGACCGGGCCGGGCCATTATAATGTGCTTAATGTGTGGGCCGGGTCAGTGTCTGGCTTTTTATTGCATCAGGGACGCGTGCAGCTGATGATTCAATATATGCAAACATGGCTTGCCATACTGCACCAGCCGCACACGGCCATTTGACCGTGCGCTGACTGGCCGGTTGAAGTAAAAAGTTCAGTTAAGCTTCAAATAGACTTTTGCCAGCAATCTATCATCCCAAACGGACGTTCATTCAGTCGCTGCACTCAGCGGACGTGCGCGGCCGACAACCCAAACAAGGTGAGATCACAAAATATCCAACATGCCAGAGCAGGGTCCAATGCGCTTTGAGAGCTCCTCAGCTCCAATCTTCTGCCCCCTTGACTCAGCCGCACGCGTCTGCCAACCATTAATAATAGTCAGTGGTAAGCTTAATAAAAAATGTCTGGGTTTTTGGGGGTTCGGACCTGTAATTACTGTTAATTCGTCGGATCGGGTGAGGTTTGGAGATGATGGCTGCGGGCTGGAGCTGGGTCGGTTTGGATTATTTGGACCCGAGTGCAACTCTACCTCTCACACAGTGACTGCTGGATATGGGCTCTAGTGACCCTAAAAGGAAGAAGCGGGTAATAACGGATGGATGGATGGATGTTTGATCTCAACTAGGTTGGATTAGAAATGTCTGATATTTTATGACTTTCTAAAGATGCTCCACTGGGTTCAGTTTCAGACTTTTGCTGGATCATCTCAGGACTTACAGTTTTTGTAAAAAACCATTGTGTTTTCTTTGCAGTAGATTTTGATCATTGTAAAACTAACATGAGAAGAAATGTTGCATAAAAGTAAATAGTGTCAGTTGTATTTTTGTTGTTGTTTATTTCAAATAAACTCCCAAATATTATTTTACTTTTGAAGTATTGTGTTGATAATTTGTTGGAAAAAAAACTCCTATTTAGGTATTTAAAATATATATATTTTTAATTTTCTTTGCACATTTGAATGTACATCAGTCTCATGGAGGACTGGTAAAGACCACACCCTAACTGGTACAAGAGGTCCACAGCAGCGGGTTGCCAGATAACCAAAGATTCACCCTTTCAGATGAACGGACAAGATGATGAAATGTGGACAGACACCCCTCAACTCGGTGAGCAGATTGGTCCCACAGCAGGACACACTGATGCCCAGTGCACCCTGGGGAGGTGTGTGGGTCCAAGTATGTTCATGTATGACAGTCTGGCAGCCTTCAATACCCTACAGAGAAGACCTGAGGAAGACAAAGACTGCAAGGAAGGGAACATTAAATGATGGTCTGAAACAGGAAGATGAGAGAATTGGAAGGAGGAGGATACTGAGGGATGTTAAAGAAGAATACTGTATTTGTAAAAGGCAACATAACATAGAGAAACTAATATTGATGTGAGAGACAAAAATTGTGTTGAATAAGAGAAACTTAGGTGGAGGGGTGTGTTTTGCTAAAAGGTTTTAATGGGGTGAGGGTGGATGAGTGTGTTAAGTTGCACTGTTGGGACAGTTCCTTTCTTTGTTGGTGTGTGGGTTAGAAGAAGATTGTCATTAACATTCTGATTAGCCACCTATTAGTGCTGGGAGAAAAATCTATCAGTCCCTGGCATTTTTAGTGTTTTGCACTTTAAGCCAGAATTTTATTTCGTTTTACAGTTTTATCCCTTTTTTAAAGGAGAACTGCTCTGTCTTTAAGAAGTGTTTCTACAACAGTCTTGAAATTACACCAGTGATTTTCATGGTTTTTTTTAAAGGTGTGCTCAGACCATTCCAGTACATTTAATTGTTTGCCTTTAAATCATTTAGGCAGTGAGATAGAGGGCGCTAGGGCACCACTCACCACATTATCTTGAATAAGACATAAAAAATTAAATAAAAATTAAAAAATAAAATAGAAATATTTTAAAATATATGTATATATATATATTTTTTAGATATGTAAGATAAATATTTTATAGTTAATGATGAGTAAGGTTGTTTCGGTCGTCAACATTGTCTGCCTGTGGGTCCTCCCCCAGAAAATATGGAATAAAAGAGAAGCCATTTCCTGTATTTTGGTGTAGTAACCAGTTGTTAACATCTGTAAACATTTGATTAGAGAGCAACAACAACACAGCAGCTCCGATTCTGTCAAGCGTCCTACCCCACCACCACCATCGCACACTTCACTTTCCGACCCAAACTCTTCTCAGCTGATCCAATAATTCTCAGTCGGGTCATCTGGGCAGTTTCTTTTTTTATAGAGACGTACGTTTCGCCCTCTATTTGGATGGCTTCTTCAGTCAGAGGAGTTCCAGTAAACATTTCCCTCCTCGTGGTCTTTGACTAACAGCAGCACAATTTCCGCCGGCACCCTGTTTGTCAACAGCACCGATGGAGGTCTTTCTTAACCCGGGCCTCGACAGAGCCAGTATGGTGTCACTTTGATGAACATTTAAAACAGGCATGTTGAACACAAAATATATTAAGATTTGTGCTTTACATGACCGGCTTCAAAACATATGGGGTTAGGGTTAGGTATCTTCATATCACCACATCACATGAAGACATTAATATCATCCTATCATAGACATGAAAGCGGACGCAAATGTCGGGTATTTTAGGGAAACAAACATAAATAAATTAAAAAGGACAATTTAAAAGATTAGTCATGTGAGCAAAATCCTCTGCCTTTATACAGTCATGGGTAGGGTGAGGGGGTGGAGTGGTGGTGGGGGGGGGGTTCAATGACCTTTTGAGGATACATTACAGTCATGTACAGACACCCTTTGTTTCCAAATGCCATTTTTTTGTGTTTTCTGTGTGGAGTTTCTACTGCTGCTCGGAAACTTGATGTTTGTTGTATGCACTTGACAGTGCTGACCCTGTAGATGTATTCATAGTATTGTGGTTATTTGTGGTATGCCGCAGGATTTCATCCTGGTTACTTTTTTTTTTGTTTTTTTGGTGCCACATTTGCAGAAACAACATTTGTCTCGGTCAATGTTTGAGTGTGTTCCTTTATCTCTCTTGCACCAGAGCTAATACAAAGTACATGGCACGACATCTTTGTTTCGTACACTGGCATGGAAGGTAGTAGGCGGCATGCTCTCCAATAAGGGATGCTATGTTCATTATTATTTTTACTTATATTGAATTTGCCTGGTGAATAAATATACATCTGCAGCAGATTAGTGGGGTGACAATTGGACACGGAAGCTTCTGCCCCTGTTTAATGATGGATGGGTTAATTTCACAAAGATGGTTTCCTTCACTCCTCTCTCAAACCAATGTTTTTCTCTATCAAGGATGTGAACATCTTCATCACTGAAAGAGTGACCGCTGGCCTGCAGATGAATGTAGAGTCCCGGCCTGATGATGTTGCTCCTCTGTGCTGGGCCATCCTTTTGGCCGGTGGCTGTTTATTGTTCAGTGCCGTGAGGGCTGTGATCCGTTCTACATCAAGGAAACTAATGCATCTTCAAGACTGAGAATGTCAAAACTTGTGACTTTGTACAAAAATATTGAGACAGTTAAGCCCTCCTCTGATGAGAAATGCATCAGTGAATGGAAGGTGGATTATTTTTGCTCTAAAATGCAGCCAGGACATACTCAGGGGTGTCGGGGAACACCACCTCAGAAAAGAACACCTCTTCTCAGCTTCAACAGAAAAGGAGTTCACCTCATCTCAAACAAACATCATTCGTGTGTTTTTGTGTTTGAAACTGTTAAAATAAGATGCATTTATTCCCTTGGGAACAAACAGACTTTGTTTTACAGGTGTTCAACTCAGCTCACTAACTTCTTAGTTGACACTAATGTGAATATAATAGAAAAACTGTCACTGTGTTAACTTCACTGCCAATATGAACTCATTTCCCATGAAACGGACAGATCGTCTTAATGAGAGATTTGGTTCAACTGACCTCGAAGCTTAGGAACATCCGAACTTGCTACTTTGATATCTTCCTTTATCAAAAAGGAGTATTTCTCCCAGGATGGTTCCCGTGAAAATAACACATTTTATAGAACTCTTTGTTAATGACACTTTCCTTTCAGGAGATGAACAGCGACACCTTTTGATGAACATTGCATGTTAGTGATTCTGTTTAATTTCATACCTGAATGTTTATTCATGAAAATGTGTGTTTTAAGTAATCTCTCTTTAAGATAATCATTTGTCTTATTTTTCTCTTTTAAAAGAAGAGTGACTTTTTAAGGCAGAGAGAAAAGGACTATATTTATTTAATAGGCCTTTATAAAAACATGACAGTTAGGATCACCTCTTCCGAGAGGTGGACCTTCACCAATCTGTAACACACAGACAGTTGAGTTTCACTTATTCTTCTTCTACTACTACAAGCACATCTACTTCTCAACTTCTGCTACACACTGACTGAGGCTTCGTCTCATGAAGACTTCACTTGAGCTCGGAACTGGGAGAGAAAAACTCAGTTTCTGCATGGAAGAGAAGCATCCTTTCTGCACAGAGATGGGACAAAAGATACAGAAGAAGCCCTGCAGAACCAGAAGCAGAACCTGACATTAACCTGAGATTTGTTACCAGAACCATCACGCTGCAGGAGTGGTAAATCCCAGCTGACTCCCATATGGACCCTCATCCCTCTAAGATGACAGGTGAACTTTGAGGAAAAATCTGCCTCTCAGTCACCAGAACATCTGGGCTGGTACCATTTTTAAGCAGCTGTTGGACCATTCCTGACCATCTCATTCTGGTAGGAAAGATACTTTTAATGCCTTTCTGGTGATCATACATCACAATAATCTTATCAGACAAACTACAGCTCACCTTAGACACAATTTTAACTACTTCACAAACAAAACCAGTCCAAAATCTGCCTTTTTAAGTTTCACTGATTTGAATAATCAATTAGACCTTTGATACAAAGCTATGTATTATTCATTTGTTTGTTATGCATCATCGTAATCACATATATCATAGATTATTATTTTAATAATAAAATACTTAAAATCAACTGAATTTGTGATTTATTTTGGCATATCTGTGTGTATTAACTGATTTGATGCCCTTTAAACACGAGAAAAAACTCACGTTTCAGTTTACATTTAATTTGGGGTTAGAGACAGATTTTTCCTCTAAAAGAGAGGTGGTGCCCACACAACGAGGTTATTTGCATAATAAATGCATCTCTTATGAGCTTAACTCATAACTGATAATTTACATATATATCCAGCCCCATATCCCTCTATAGGGGTACAACATTTACATTTTCCAAGTGCTTCAGATTTCTGTTGCCCACTTACAATTTACTAATTAAATTATATAGTTTATTACAAAAATAATGTTAAGTAGAGTTTAGTGTAGCCCTTTGGTCCAATCCTCTGGAACAGTCCCAAGTTTCTTTTGTAGTCCTTTGAGAAAATTAATTCCCCACCTGCATGGTATGATAAAACTGCCATGTCTGCGGCTCTAGAATGATGATGGGATGACTCATGATGATTGATACTGTGTGGTCCTTTCAGACCTAGTCCCAGTTCAGCACACGGTACATCAATAACAGAATATTACTTTCTGTCCACAAGGATTTTCGTGAAAAAAAGTGACAGATATAAACTGAAACACAGAAATGAAAAAGGCAAACAGTTAGGAACCAGAAAATAAACTTAATTGTTTCTAAAAAAAACAAAAAACAATCAAGCTTAAACAAATGATTGAAACCTCCAATAAAATACTTGGAAGATCTTTTCCTAAAGGAACTAACACTAATTAGTAATTGACAACAACAATAAGCTACTGGCAGGTAGGTCAATTCTATTGATCATTTCATTACAATGTAGTAATGTACAGAGGCATGTCCTGTTCTGACATTCATGCAGGTGTTAGACGTTGTTGCAAACCAACTAAACCTCTAACTTTAAGATGAGCAGCACCTCTGGAGATGTCAGCTAGAATGAACCTCTAAGCAAATATTGTTCCGTAATGGCTTCAGGAATAAACAAAAAATACCAGTATTCAAACTCACCTCCCAGTTCAGCTGAGCATCCAGGGAGGCTGCCAGATCAAGTCGGATCCGCTGTGATCACTATTTACACAATCAAAAGAGTCGGTGCTCATTTCCTGCTCCTACTGGACATACTGTTGGGTGTTCGTGCCATGCAGTCACAGTCTGATCATTTTAATGTTCTTTTATGTTGACCCATGTTCTAGGCTTATTCATTACAAGTGCCTTCCTATTAAGTTGTTATCCTTAACTTTCAAATTTTGAATCCTTACTGTTCCTGCAGTTTTGGAAAAAACACAAGTGAACAAGCAGCATTCATGACAAAATACTGCTCGATCAAGTGTGTCTGTGATCCAGGTCAAGTGAACAATTCACCATACGAGAATAAATGCCAGAATACAGAGGTGTGCACTAAACTGCCTTACAAATCCCATTGCACCCAATTCACGTTCTTGTACCTGGTTCATATTCCATGTTGCTGACTCTGGTTTCCAGATATAGTTTGATGGTGGTGGCGAGGAGGGCTCGGGGTTAAAGAGCCACCATGTATGTGGTTAAGTTTAGACAGGGGGTGTCCAAACACTTTCATACATGGGTCTAAACTATCCAGATGGAAGGACTCGTGAGACACAAAAATGCGAATTTAACTCTCAACGTGAACAATATTTTGGAGAACAGACAAATTTACTAATTTTGGTAAAGAAAGAGTTTTAAATTGTTGTAGATCCAAAACATTAAAAGCCTCATGAACACTAAACTTATATTTTGTATCAAAAATTATTTAATTTATTTGATTAGTTGGGTCTATGTTTGTTGTTTTCTTGTGTTTGGAAAGTTTATTTTAGTCTGTTCTCAGCAACAAAAGTGTCATTTGAGTTAAACGTTCTTTTAAAATGGGGTCGATCAGCCTTTTGGACCATGAACGCCCCAAAAGGCTGATCGAAGTTCTTAAAAATCGTTCAGCTGTCAGTCAACAAATTCATAGAAAGTTCGATAAAGTTGATCAACTCATATGCAGATGATACCTTGTTATATTCATTAAAAAATGTACAATTTCCCTCTTGATTATTTTATCAACTGCAACATTTAGCCAAGTTTTATGAATCATTATCCAAAAGTCTCCTTTCTGGTAGAAATCAGTAAAGATTTTTTGATGCTTTGTACCATGAAGTGAAAATAAAAAGATTATATCCAAAGGTTTGTATTTTGCTTAATATTGCTCATTATGAGAAGATTGTTTTTCATCCGTTTTTCTGGTAAACCTAAACATATAAAAAAGGATTTCCAACTAATTTGCTGAAAGGCTGCATCGACCTCTTAAGCCTGCTGGCCATAATGGTACCATTCTTAAACTGCAGTCGTGAGCCGCACAAAATCACTCCAAGGGCCGCAAATGGCCCATGGGCCGCACTTTGGACACCCAGAGGAATGATTATTGTGCACCCTTGTTTGCCTCAGTACCTGAGTTCTCACTACCCCCAGGGGTGAGGGGTCACCAGTAACCCATAGTGCTATTGTGACACCTCATTACTCATCTCTATGCTGCCAAGTCGCTACAGTGTATCGTCATGGCAACAGCAAGAGAGAAAGCTAATCTTTGATGCAGAGAAAATAGCACCTAAGCACTGCACCGCAGGGTGTAGCGTGTGTGTGTGTGTGGGTGTGTGTACGTGTGAGAAAGAGAGTGTGTGTACATGGGGCATATGGTGTCTGCTGCATTGGGAGGCTGCGGGCTGAGATGAGAAGAGAGTTCCTCTCATGCTGTGTAATGTTCATACACCCCCAAGGCGATGGAGGTTTCCTAAACAATAAGTATGAGGCAGAAGGGAATAAGGCAAACCTTAAAAAAATAAAACAGCAAAACAGAAAATTTATTGCTATAGTTCTAAAACAGATTTTGTTTTCTGTTTTATGTTAATCTAGTTTTGTGACTGTGACTCATCAAACATCCCTAACTGTTGCTCTACTTTACATTTTAAAGACTTTTTTTTTAACAATTACAAAAAAAAATGTCAGCGTCAGCATTGGATTAGGACCAGATTGTGTGTATTCCACACTGCACCTTCTGTTATCCGTGTGTAATTAAATCTGCTGCTCTAATTGAGATGGGGAGAACCTGTGTTGTGTTAACCAATTAGTGTTATCTGCTAAAGGCAGCATTTCCACACACAACAAGTCACTTACCACAGCTGTATTTTTTGTGGTAGCCATTATCTTTCAAAGAGATGTTGTGTTAAGCAAATGCTCTCTACAATATCCATAAAACACATATCACTGGTATTATTAACAGACCAGCATGGATAACATGAGTGTCCCCTTATAATGTTGCACATAACATGGTATTTCCCTCATGACTGATCTAAGTTAAGTCATCTTTGTTTCTTTTGAGCATACATATGGCCAAAGTGCTATACAAAGCATGAATTTAATCATTTGTAAATTGGCAACAAATGTAGACTTCAATAAAACATTCAACAAACATATTACAACAAACTTGAACAGTAAAAAAAAAGCTAAATATTTAGCTCAATTAACAGTAAAATCAATTGACAGAAAGTGATTTCTAGTGTTGTGATTTCAAATGCTTAATGTTCTGGGAAGATCTAAGCCATTACACAAATGTGGGGCCACCCCCAAATAGGCTCAGTCACTCTGGTTTTAAAGACTCTGACATGAGCTGAATGTTTTATTTTTGCCGTTTGAAAGATTAATGTTCTTTCTATGGGTCAGAGAACACAGCATGGTTAAAACCCATGCAGCCACTCTAGGCACCTTAGGGGTCTTAAATGTAGGAATTGAGCATGAGCTGTTTTCAGAAGACCAACAGTCTGCATCAATGATCACCTGCTACTGATGTGTACAGGTTTCTGTACTTTCAGGTGAGCAGAAGTAGAAACGTGAACAAGTATTGTTTTATTAACTTGTATTGGTACCAGTAATGTGCATATAAATCCATACTGTCATTTAGTCCCCTTCACACTGGATGATGCTTCCTTGCTTCCCTCTCCATGGCCTTTTAGAGCATGGCAAAATCACAGCAAATTTGGATAAACCTCCTCCAGAGTGAACACAACAATCTTGGTATTCATCAAATACCTTTTTTTTAATATACTATTTTTTGTATCTCTGAGATGCTCTTTTGTATCCTCACCTCATTCTATCTGCACTGGCACAAGTTCCGTACTGTGTCAGGTGAAAGGCTGCAAAGTTTTTTCCTAAAATGCTCTGGTCCAAAACCCACAACCTCTGTCTTGTCTGAGTTTAAAAGCAGAAAATAAAAGATCATACAGGTTTTATGTCTTTAAGACATGCTTGTAATCTAAGTAACTGATTGGATTAATCGAGTTTCTTGGATCAATATAACTGAATATCATCAGCATAACAATGAAATTCTATTGCATGCTGTTGAATAACTTTATGGAGGTGCACATAAAGTAAAAAGCATTGGTCAAAGCATTGAACCCTGAGGAACTCCATGACTAACTTTGATGTATGGAGAAGATTTATTCTTTACATTTACAAACTCGAATCTAACAGATAAATATGATTTAAACAATTTTAGAGTTGTTCCTGTAATCCCAATATCATATTTGGATGGACGGACGGACACATGAAATAATTAAAAAAATGTAACAGAATACACAAAGTTGGAAAAAGTCAATATGCACGTGCACAAGGTGGTAAAGAGTACTACAGTCATGATTAACCTATATACGCACATATATATATAAATATAT
>NC_056516.1:14233944-14239565 GCF_014905685.2 Nematolebias whitei | reverse complement strand
TATATGAATATACACATACCCAAGCACATGTAAATGTACATTCATGTGTCCGGGATACCGCACATTTACAAGGCTCTATTTTTACTGTACGAGGAAGAGTTGAACTGTCTGATAGCTTGAGGGATAAAGGACTTCCTGAATCTGTTCCTGAATTCAAGCCTCAAGAGTAGAACATTGTGATCAACTGTATCAAATATAGCACTGAGACTTAATAGGATCAGTGTTTACACAAATCCATTGTCAGAGGCAATGAGAATATCATTTGTGACTTTCACCAGTGCTGTTTCTGTGCTATGGTGAACTCTAAACCCTGACTCAAACTCCTGTTTGATTGATTGCAGTTGATTTAATTGATTTGCAACAATTTTCTCAAGAATATGTTGATGAATCTTAGATTAGATATACGTGTAGGTCTATAACTAGGTAGAATTCCTGAATCGAGATCAGGTTTCTTAAGTAAAGGTTTAATTACTGCAACCTTAAAGCATTGTGGTACGTCACCATTCATTAGAGATAAATTAATGGTGCTAGACGTTAGTGCAGGACCATTTCAGTCAGAGCCAGTTTCCTCTTATTAATCACTTTCTTTTGCAGTGGAGCAGTTTTATCAAGTGAAGTTTGCATTGAAGATGTAAATTTGTCAACCAGATGATCTAAGTCACTGTTCTCTGAAGCATTACTCTGCAGGACAGAGGAAAACAATGATGGAAGTGATTCTTTAAATTTGGTCTGATAAACACCTGTTAAAAGGAAATTTATTCTCAGTGACTGTGTAGTCATTTATTGTAAACTCAAAGGTATATAAAAAAAATGGTCAGACAGAACAGGATTTAGAGGATTAGTCCTTAATCTCTATGCCATGAATCAGAACCATATCAAGAGGGTGATGATGAAAATGAGTAGATGTGTGGACATTTTAGGTAAAACCAATTTATTTTACATTGTAGCAAACTTGTCATTTAATCTAAATCTAATTTTACTTCAAATTAAGTTTATTACCAAATCAGGCAGCTTTAGTCTGTAATTCAGAGCTACATGCCACGTTCCTGCCTCTTCATGTCATCTTTCTGCCTCTGTCATTCAGCCACGCCCACTCTTCACCTTCATCTTAATCAGCGCTCATGCCTTACACCTGTTCCCCCCAATATTTCAGATCTCCATTCACTCTAGTTCCCTGCCAGATTAACAAACACTCTGTGGTAGTAGACGTCCAGCGTCATGGTCACAGTCTTGTTTGTTCTTCATGTCTTGACCTCACGTCTG
The DNA here is from genome assembly GCF_014905685.2 of Nematolebias whitei. Lineage (NCBI taxonomy): Eukaryota > Metazoa > Chordata > Actinopteri > Cyprinodontiformes > Rivulidae > Nematolebias > Nematolebias whitei. The sequence goes on along the minus strand of NC_056516.1, from coordinate 14,238,302 downwards.
CTTCTTGGATACCCCGATTTGCCTGCTCCCTCTCTGCTCTGGTTTTGACTTTCTGACCTTGTTACCAACTACCCCTTCTGGCTCAATGTCCATGCTTCACCGACTATAATACGGATTTGGACCTGGATCTCTGAACCTCTGTGTATGACCCCCGCCTATGCATCTGGACCTGGCTTTTGGATTACCCTTTTGACTACAATCGCCTCAGCTCTGTCCTGCTGCTGCATTTCAAGGGTTCAAGACTCTTTATTTGTCATTCGCGCCACACGTGGTACATGCGATGAGACAAAATTGTGTACACAGGGTCCCAGTTACATCCAACAAAAGTATAAAATGTAAAAGAAAAACAGTAATAAGATCTAAGATATGAACCAAGAAAATTGTTAACTAAAAATACACTAAGCACTAGTAGTGCAAAAACAATACACTGAACAGCAGCACGAACATGAGTCTGTGTGAGCAGATGAGTACAAATGAACACAGCAACATGAAACAGATCAGAAGCAACATGAAACAGATCAGAAGCAACATGAAACAGATCAGAAGCAACATGAAACAGAGCAGCAGCAACATGAAACAGATCAGCAGCAACATGATGTGATTGTTCACAGTGATTGTTCTGGTTAGAGATTCATGAGTCTAACAGCCTCAGGGTAGAAGCTGTTCCTCAGTCTAGTGGTTCTACACTTAATGCTTCTTAACCTCCTTGCTGAGGGGAGCGGGGCAAAAAGTGTGAGTGCTGGGTGAGTGGGGTCCTTCATGATGCAGGCGGCCCTCTTCCTGCATCTGGATGTGTAGATGTCTGTGATGGTGGGGAGGTGGGTTTCACCCAGTGATGGTGACGTCATCGTCCCCAACTCCTTCACATGGCCCCCACCTCTCCTGACTGAGAAGGTTAGTGACTGTATTTTGTCCATCTTACAACTCGCATACATATTCAGTTCACTAATCATCATATTTCTGCTGATTGGCCCCACTGTACTCTGACTTCCACCAGCAGCTGTTTTTCAATAAATTTTTTAACCATTCTTGTTGTCTGCCATCGTGTATAAATCCTAAAACCCTATTCTTGTCACTACAGCTATATCGTCATTTTACCAGCTGGAATATGAGTGCTGCATGTGTACAGAATATTGTCAGAATTAACAAGTTTTGAGAAATTCAGTTACCATCTTGTTGAATGCAAGTTGTAATAAAATGTGAGAAAATTAAAGATATTCTGTCCACGCTTATGCATGCTTGGAAGTATTTTTGTGCTCAATGGTACAGCCTATATATCAGTGTGTTACCGTATCAAAGGTATTTATCCTAATCTCGTCCACAAATAAGGATTTAGGTTAGGTTGGGTTTATTTGTCAGCAAATCAACACAAGATCAACAACACAATGAAATGCCGAGGATGAGAAGAAACGTCTTGACTCGCTAAAAAAAACAACAAGAAATACTAAAGCCTGCAACAAAAATACAAAAACACGGTGCCAAAAATGAAAAAGAAATACATCTACAGCAGCATGGTCCTATTAGCAGAATGATTCTGTTAACGATGTGGTCTTGTTAGCAGGTCCTGTTAGCAGCATGATGATAATAGCGACCGCAACAACTGCCCTCCCAGACTACCCTCCAGAACTGGGTCTGGCTGACGTAGCACATCCAAGGTTCCCCGGTCTGTAGAGTTAGGTCCGTGCAGGCAGATGGAGGATCATGGAGACGGCTGCCATGACAGGCCAGACCCTGAGCTCAAGGCTGGAAGGGGGCCTGGAACTGAAACACGATGGCACAATGGCAAGGCAGTGACACACAAAACTCCAGAAGTGCATCACGGTCATACCCGTAGCGTGGGTGTGCAGTGTAGGCAAAAACAGTTTTAAAACAAAAGCAACAGGAACAAAATAATTATTGAATCGAAGCGGAGCTCTCGTCAGTGCTACCATTCTGCAGCGCACGTGATGTCAGAGTATGAGAGATTTAAAACTATGCTAGCTTTTGAAACAGATTGGTCCAGGATCTTATCTGCTGTGCTCAGTATAGAGAGGTTTGGTTTTTTTACACACACACACAAGCATATACATTTAGATGATCTTTCACCACTAATGAGATCGTAAGCAGAAGAAGTCAAACTTTTAATTTGTACACTTCCCAGTGTCTCTCAATCTCTCTCTGTTTGACTTCATCTTATTGTATAACCCGTTTGCTGATTGTTGGGTAAGACTGTTCAAGAAATCGATGTTCATTTAAAAGTTTGTAAACAGCCGTCGCACACATACACAAAGCCCACATTCGGTCTGATGCGAGGCTAGATCTGAGTCTGACACAGCGGCAGGACTATTGATTGCACTCTGTTTTCTTTTACTGAGATAAAGCTCAACTATCCAGATATCCTGTCTGTGGACACCGCCGGCTGATAGGACCAAAGGTTGTATCATTTTCTGGATCTCTACCCATCTGTAAATGGAATTCATAAAGGCACAAGTAGATTATATTGGGTTTAAAGTTACACATTACGTTGAATCACATCGTTACTGATGTATTTTTGTAGCATGTAAGTTCTTTGTTTTGTTGGCTCTGGGTGTGAGCCTGTGTCTGTATGTTGTTTGTCTCAGGAGTTTCAGAGTAAGACAGCCAATGACACATTATTCAGTGTTTTACCTTCCTACCTTCCTTCCTGCATATTCTACTATTTCCCTTTCATTTTTTTCTTCTTCTTTCAGCTGCTCCCTTCTTCAGGGGTCACCATAGTGAACTAACTCGTCCAAAGACTTGGCAATTATTTTTATGCCGGATGTCCTTCCTGACTCAACCACAGACCACTGAGCTACCACAGCCCTCTGGGTGGAGCAGAAAGCTGCTATCTAGGGCACCTGGAGGAGCAGGCGGTGGGGGTTAAGGGTCTTGCTCAAGGGCCCAGAGCGGGGCAAATGTGGGTAGAGGTACGTGTGGGTGCTTCATCTTTCTCACCGACATTTTGATGTTGTTGATACGGGGAGTTGAACCAGTGACATTTCCAATCACAGACCCACCTTCTTTAACCTCTGCGCCACCACTCTCCTGCTACTACTGCCCTTTGTGCCTGTCTTTATATTTACCTTCCTTCTTCACCTTTCTATTTCCCATAATTTATTCCTACCTATTTTTCTACTTTTTAAATAACTTCTTACTTTCCTTCATTTTCTCGTTCCTTCCGTTACGCCTTCTGGCTTCCTACCTACCTTTCATGCTTGTTTGTTTCATTGGCTTGATTGCCATGGCAGCCAGTACAGATGGTGAGACAACAATACAGAAAATAGCCGATAAAACAAGCAGACATTACATTAGTCGATACTTCAACAAAAGGCTGGGCTGATGTTCTTTTGTTCTTTTCACCCCAGAAGAGGTTTCATGGAGGATTTAAGTCCTATTCATGGATTAAGAATATTTGCTTTTATCTGAAGGGAGTTACTGATGGAGAAGTCGGGCCTTAGGAGACCTACATTTTTTTATTGTCTTCATTCCAGACACTTCATAAATGTTCTGGTACTTTGCAGGCAGCTGCAGCCGATGCACCTTCATGCTACACTGAACATTTTTATTTTCATTCCAGCTCTAACAACTATTGTCAGCTTTATCCTAAAGGTCAATAGGGGATGTCATTGACATTAGAAGATAGAAACAATTAATTTACGGCTCCATTTCATTACAAGTTTAAAAACGTTCAACAGGCAATAAAACTGCATCACTCAGTTTGTCCTTCAGCAAAACAACAAAGAGACTGAAAGAAACTTTGTTACAGTTTAAGGTTTTAGCTGTCTTGATGTTTTAGTTATTCTATAAAAAATGATGAGACAATATCACTGGGCTATTTTTAAGGAGCACAGCTTGTTCCGATGGATTTGAAGGCCCTCGGAGCAGGAAAATAGAGATGATGAATCATGATGTTACACGGAATACACCAAATTGGTGCAATGCATCTTTCTCCACTGAAGCTGTAGATGTTCAGTTTATAACCAGGGGCCAGAATGATACAAGCTGCTGAAGACACATGATGGCACTAAATCAAAACAACCACAACATCATAAAATACCTAACATAGTGCATATTGTATTCGCCAGGACAGTGAATTCAATGCAAAGCTTGGATTTCAATGCAGGAAAGTTGGGACTTTTCTCCCAGAAGTGTGAATAAGATTTACAGTAATTCAGAAAACACACACTGGTATGATATGCTGGTTCAGATTTTTACTGATTTCCACCGAGTTTTCATGAAGACTCCAAAACATTCTCAGGGCAGCATCTCTGCGCAGGCCATGAAATATTAACCTTGTATCATATGAATAATGGATTTAGTATTAGAGTACTCACGTTAACTCAGCTCTTGTTTAACAA
>NC_056516.1:14233043-14233844 GCF_014905685.2 Nematolebias whitei | reverse complement strand
ATATATATATATATATATATATATATGTATGTATGTATGTATGTATATATGTATATATGTATAGAATGGGGGGGCGGGGTTTCTATATAGAGAGGGGTGTGAAATTTTCATCTTAGGTGCATGTCCACTGTGAGAGACATAAGCTAAAAAAAATAGAAAATTCAGAAATCACAGTATATGAATTTTTAATAATTGTAAATAAGTATTTGAACACCAGTAAAAATCAATGTTAATATTTGGTACAGTAGTGTTTGTTTGCAGTTCCAGATCGAGGTCAAAGGTTTCCTGTAGTGTTTCACCAGGTTTACTGCAGCAGAGATTTTGGCCCATTCCTCCACAGATCTTCTCTAGATCAGCCAAGTTTCTGGGCTGGCGCTGAGAAACACGGAGTTTGAGCTCCCTCTAAAGATTTTCTATAGGGTTTAGGTCTGGAGACTGGCTAGGCCACTCCAGAACCTTGATATGCTTCTTACGGAGCCACTCCTTGGTTCTCCTGGCTGTGTGCTTCAGGTCATTGTCATGTTGGAAGATCCAGCCATGACCCATCTTCAATGCTCTGACTGAGGGAAGGAGGTTGTTCCCCAAAATCTCTCACTACATGGCCCCGGTCATCCTCTCCTTAATACAGTGCAGTCGTCCTGTCCCATGTGCAGAAAAACACCGCCAAAGCATGATGCTTCCACCCCCATGCTTCACAGTAGGGATGGTGTTTTTGGGATGGTACTCATCATTCTTCGTCCTCCAAACACGGCGAGTGGAATTAAGACCAAAAAGTTCTATTTTGGTCTCATCTGACCACAG
>NC_056516.1:14228138-14232943 GCF_014905685.2 Nematolebias whitei | reverse complement strand
TTCATTGGTGGGATGAAATATGCTAATTTTTTGGGACAGGCATTTTGGGTTTTCATGAGCTGTATGCCATAATCATCAGTATTAAAACAATTAAAGACCTGAAATATTTCAGTTGGTGTGCAATGAATCTGAAATATATGAAAGTTTCATTTTTATCATTACAAGGACCTGTATATAAAAAAATGGTCAGACAGAACAGGATTTAGAGGATTAGTCCTTAATCTCTATGCCATGAATCAGAACCATATCAAGAGGGTGATGATGAAAATGAGTAGATGTGTGGACGTTTTAGGTAAAACCAATTTATTTTACATTGTAGCAAACTTGTCATTTAATCTAAATCTAATTTTACTTCAAATTAAGTTTATTACCAAATCAGGCAGCTTTAGTCTGTAATTCAGAGCTACATGCCACGTTCCTGCCTCTTCATGTCATCTTTCTGCCTCTGTCATTCAGCCACGCCCACTCTTCACCTTCATCTTAATCAGCGCCCATGCCTTACACCTGTTCCCCCCAATATTTCAGATCTCCATTCACTCTAGTTCCCTGCCAGATTAACAAACACTCTGTGGTAGTAGACGTCCAGCGTCATGGTCACAGTCTTGTTTGTTCTTCATGTCTTGACCTCACGTCTGCTTCTTGGATACCCCGATTTGCCTGCTCCCTCTCTGCTCTAGTTTTGACTTTCTGACCTTGTTACCGACTACCCCTTCTGGCTCAATGTCCATGCTTCACCGACTATAATACGGATTTGGACCTGGATCTCTGAACCTCTGTGTATGACCCCCGCCTATGCATCTGGACCTGGCTTTTGGATTACCCTTTTGACCACAATCGCCTCAGCTCTGTCCTGCTGCTGCATTTCAAGGGTTCAAGAATCTTTATTTGTCATTCGCACCACACGTGGTACATGCGATGAAACAAAATTGTGTACACAGGGTCCCAGTTACATCCAACAAAAGTATAAAATGTAAAAGAAAAACAGTAATAAGATCTAAGATATGAACCAAGAAAATTGTTAACTAAAAATACACTAAGCACTAGTAGTGTAAAAACAATACACTGAACAGCAGCACGAACATGAGTCTGTGTGAGCAGATGAGTACAAATGAACACAGCAACATGAAACAGATCAGCAGCAACAGGATGTGGTTGTTCACAGTGATTGTTCTGGTTAGAGATTCATGAGTCTAACAGCCTCAGGGTAGAAGCTGTTCATTAGTCTAGTGGTTCTACACTTAATGCTTCTTAACCTCTTTGCTGAGGGGAGCAGGGCAAAAAGTGTGTGTGCTGGATGAGTGGTGTCCTTCATGATGCAGGCGGCCCTCTTCCTGCATCTGGATGTGTAGATGTCTGTGATGGTGGGGAGGCTGACGGTGGGGAGGTGGGTTTCACCCAGTGATGGTGACATCATCGTCCCCAACTCCTTCACATGGCTCCCACCTCTCCTGACTGAGAAGATTAGTGACAGTATTTCTGTCCATCTTACAACTCGCATACATATTCAGTTCAGTAATCATCATATTTCTGCTGATTGGCCCCACTGTACTCTGACTTCCACCAGCAGCTGTTTTTCAATATTTTTTTTAACCATTCTTGTTGTCTGTCGTCGTGTATAAATCCTAAAACCCTATTCTTGTCACTACAGCTATATCATCATTTTACCAGCTGGAATATGAGTGATGCATGTGTACAGAATATTGTCAGAATTAACAAGTTTTGAGAAATTCAGTTACCATCTTGTTGAATGCAAGTTGTAGTCAAATGTGAGAAAATTAAAGATATTCTGTCCACGCTTATGCATGCTTGGAAGTATTTTTGTGCTCAATGGTACAGCCTATATATCAGTGTGTTACCGTATCAAAGGTATTTATCCTAATCTCGTTCACAAATAAGGATTTAGGTTAGGTTGGGTTTATTTGTCAGCAAATCAACACAAGATCAACAACACAATGAAATGCCGTGGATGAGAAGAAACGTCTTGACTCGCTAAAAAAAAAAAACAAGAAATACTAAAGCCTGCAACAAAAATACAAAAACACGGCGCCAAAAATGAAAAAGAAATACATCTACAGCAGCATGGTCCTATTAGCAGAATGATTCTGTTAACGATGTGGTCTTGTTAGCAGGTCTTGTTAGCAGCATGATGATAATAGCAACCGCAGCAACTGCCCTCCCAGACTACCCTCCAGAACTGGGTCTGGCTGACGTAGCACATCCAAGGTTTCCCCGGTCTGTAGAGTTAGGTTTGTGCAGGCAGATGGAGGATCATGGAGACGGCTGCCGTGACAGGCCAGACCCTGAGCTCAAGGCTGGAAGGGGGGCTGGAACTGAAACACGATGGCACAATGGCAAGGCAGTGACACACAAAACTCCAGAAGTGCATCACGGTCATACCCGTAGCGTGGGTGTGCAGTGTAGGCAAAAACAGTTTTAAAACAAAAGCAACAGGAACAAAATAATTATTGAATCGAAGCGGAGCTCTCGTCAGTGCTACCATTCTGCAGCGCACGTGATGTCAGAGTATGAGAGATTTAAAACTATGCTAGCTTTTGAAACAGATTGGTCCAGGATCTTATCTGCTGTGCTCAGTATAGAGAGGTTTTTTTTTACACACACACACACAAGCATATACATTTAGATGATCTTTCACCACTAATGAGATCGTAAGCAGAAGAAGTCAAACTTTTAATTTGTACACTTCCCAGTGTCTCTCAATCTCTCTCTGTTTGACTTCATCTTATTGTATAACCCGTTTGCTGATTGTTGGGTAAGACTGTTCAAGAAATCGATGTTCATTTAAAAGTTTGTAAACAGCTGTCGCACACATACACAAAGCCCACATTCGGTCTGATGCGAGGCTAGATCTGAGTCTGACACAGCGGCAGGACTATTGATTGCACTCTGTTTTCTTTTGCTGAGATAAAGCTCAACCATCCAGATATCCAGTCTGTGGACACCGCCGGCTGATAGGACCAAAGGTTGTATCATTTTCTGGATCTCTACCCATCTGTAAATGGAATTCATAAAGGCACAAGTAGATTATATTGGGTTTAAAGTTACACATTACGTTGAATCACATCGTTACTGATGTATTTTTGTAGCATGTAAGTTCTTTGTTTTGTTGGTTCTGGGTGTGAGCCTGTGTCTGTATGTTGTTTGTCTCAGGAGTTTCAGAGTAAGACAGCCAATGACACATTATTCAGTGTTTTACCTTCCCACCTTCCTTCCTGCATATTCTACTACTTCCCTTTCATTTTTTTCTTCTTCTTTCAGCTGCTCCCTTCTTCAGGGGTCACCATAGTGAACTAACTCGTCCAAAGACTTGGCAATTATTTTTATGCCGGATGTCCTTCCTGACTCAACCACAGACCACTGAGCTACCACAGCCCTCTGGGTGGAGCAGAAAGCTGCTATCTAGGGCACCTGGAGGAGCAGGCGGTGGGGGTTAAGGGTCTTGCTCAAGGGCCCAGAGCGGGGCAAATGTGGGTAGAGGTACGTGTGGGTGCTTCATCTTTCTCACCGACATTTTGATGTTGTTGATACGGGGAGTTGAACCAGTGACATTTCCAATCACAGACCCACCTTCTTTAACCTCTGCGCCACCACTCTCCTGCTACTACTGCCCTTTGTGCCTGTCTTTATATTTACCTTCCTTCTTCACCTTTCTATTTCCCATAATTTATTCCTACCTATTTTTCTACTTTTTAAATAACTTCTTACTTTCCTTCATTTTCTCGTTCCTTCCGTTACGCCTTCTGGCTTCCTACCTACCTTTCATGCTTGTTTGTTTCATTGGCTTGATTGCCATGGCAGCCAGTACAGATGGTGAGACAACAATACAGAAAATAGCCGATAAAACAAGCAGACATTACATTAGTCGATACTTCAACAAAAGGCTGGGCTGATGTTCTTTTGTTCTTTTCACCCCAGAAGAGGTTTCATGGAGGATTTAAGTCCTATTCATGGATTAAGAATATTTGCTTTTATCTGAAGGGAGTTACTGATGGAGAAGTCGGGCCTTAGGAGACCTACATTTTTTTATTGTCTTCATTCCAGACACTTCATAAATGTTCTGGTACTTTGCAGGCAGCTGCAGCCGATGCACCTTCATGCTACACTGAACATTTTTATTTTCATTCCAGCTCTAACAACTATTGTCAGCTTTATCCTAAAGGTCAATAGGGGATGTCATTGACATTAGAAGATAGAAACAATTAATTTACGGCTCCATTTCATTACAAGTTTAAAAACGTTCAACAGGCAATAAAACTGCATCATTCAGTTTGTCCTTCAGCAAAACAACAAAGAGACTGAAAGAAACTTTGTTACAGTTTAAGGTTTTAGCTGTCTTGATGTTTTAGTTATTCTATAAAAAATGATGAGACAATATCACTGGGCTATTTTTAAGGAGCACAGCTTGTTCCGATGGATGTGAAGGCCCTCGGAGCAGGAAAACAGAGATGATGAATCATGATGTTACACGGAATACACCAAATTGGTGCAATGCATCTTTCTCCACTGAAGCTGTAGATGTTCAGTTTATAACCAGGGGCCAGAATGATACAAGCTGCTGAAGACACATGATGGCACTAAATCAAAACAACCACAACAACATAAAATACCTAACATAGTGCATATTGTATTCGCCAGGACAGTGAATTCAATGCAAAGCTTGGATTTCATTGCAGGAAAGTTGGGACTTTTCTCCCAGAAGTGTGAATAAGATTTACAGTAATTCAGAAAACACACACTGGTATGATATGCTGGTTCAGATTTTTACTGATTTCCACCGAGTTTTCATG
>NC_056516.1:14225906-14228038 GCF_014905685.2 Nematolebias whitei | reverse complement strand
TTTTTTTAATTATTTTATTTATATATTTATCAGAGTCACAGAGAGAGTCAGAGAAATGTATTTGTCATTCACATCTCATGTACGGAGATATGAATGGTTTGTCTCGTTTGTCTCTATGTGGCCCTGTGATGGACTGGAGACCAGTCCAGGGTGTAGCCCGCCCCTCGTACAATGATTGCCAGACATTGAGCACCAGCGACCCCAGTGACCCAAAAATGGAAGAAGCGGGTAAAAGATAATGGATGGATGCAGGATCCTCACTCATTTTTACAACTTTTCCTCTGATGTCCCATCTTATACTGTTTCTTGTCTCAGGTCTTTTCACGTTTGGTGTCTTTTAGGTGTTATTGTCTTAAATTAGGGCGGCTGTGGCTGAGTGGTTAGAGCAGTTGTCCTCCAATGTGAGAGGAGGAGGTTAGATTCCACCAGCAGTCACATGCTGAAGTGTCCCTGGGCAAGACACTGAACCCCTCGTTGCCTCTGATGTGTGTCCCATCAGTGTATGGATGTGATAAAGCTCTGATTATTCTTTGTATAGATCTAGTAGAGTGCTGTATGAATGGGTAAATGAGGACACACATTGTGTTGTAAAGAGCTTTGAGTATCTAGATTAGATAGAAAGATGATATATAAGTACAGTCCATTTACCATTTATATTAAACATTTTGATTTACTCCACCTGTCTTTCTATCACAAGCACAACATATGTTGTTAAGAATAATCACATATCAGGACTGGTTTGGAATTGGCAGCCACTAACAACAAAAAGTCTTGTCCCGTATTCACCAGGATGTGTTGTCCCCTTTAACACTCACTATCATATCTCCCTCACATCCCTCCCCTTTTGTTCTTTGTCACTTCAACTTCTCTCTCGCTCTCTCTTTGTCAAATTTCTTTCTCTCCTAAAGAATCAAACATAACATTTCCTCCCAGGACTCTCTGAGAGCATGGCAGGAGTTAACTGTGCGACAGCCAATCAAATGTTAATCACAGTCTCCTAGGAGCACGGTTCTCACCAGCCGCTTATTTCCTCCCTCATAACTCCTTTTATTAAACCACTCTTTTCTTCTCCTTCAAAGGGTGTGCTTTCAGGCGTCCTTTGTTTGCCGATATTAACACTGTGGAACACAGTGGGTACTGATGCCATGACCTACTTCTAACAAGTTGTGAGGTTTGTGATGGTCTATAATGGTACCAGTTAGAATATGATTATATTCTCGACTAAAAGCCTGCTATGCCTTGAAGAAATGCATTTCCCCTAACAGCGTTCATGCCAGAGTTTCAAATCAAGATCATCTTGTGTTCAGATAAGATAAGATAGAACTGTATTGATCCTGCAGGAAATTGTGTTGAGACATGATGAAGTAGACTATTCTATCAAACATTCAAAAGTATGTTATGTGCAACGTCATGAAGTATTGCAACATGTCAGGCTCAGAGTGTGGGTTGGGAATGACTCTCTGCTACTAACACAGCAAATTTTGGCTCAATACCTGTTTTATTATAGCCTTTTTGTGTTGCTAACGTCAGTTTGCTATGGTGGCCATTTCAAATTGGATTAAATCCAAAAATGACAGATGTACGATGTAATGGTCTCTGAAACTACTATTAAAGTCTGTCCCATATTTATGGGATACTTTGCGAACAACTCTAGCAGATATTAGCAGTTTTAGACAAAAGCTTCATACATTTAGCAGTTGTAGTTTGTGTTATGAAATACTTTCTGCTACTTCCACACAAACTTCAGGTCAGTATTTTTGAAACTGACTATAGACATTTTTACATTTTCTTCGATGAGTTGGCTGTGGCATTCATCCTAAGTCGACTCCAAAAAGTAATCATTTGTAGATGTACATTAAACGATTGCATTCTGAGAGTTTCATTAAAATTTGTCCAGTGGTTAATGAGATATTCTACTAACACACACACAGGCAAAAGCATTATTGGCAATATCTACCTAACAGCTCCAAAATAACAACTGTACAACAGAAAAATAGGAATTTTTTTAATTTTTTTAAAGATGTTCTTTAACCGCTGAATCAAAGTAGGTGTGTAGGTACATGAAGATGTTAGAAACGTCCCTATTAAAAACTCAGTTGCAACTCAAATCCAAAATGGCCACTGATACATAT
>NC_056516.1:14224470-14225806 GCF_014905685.2 Nematolebias whitei | reverse complement strand
AAGCTCATCTCTACCTCAGCATGACATGAAAACAAACAACAGATTTAAAATGCCTCTTTATTACTGTTTGTGCTGCATGACATCACCAGGAAATTACACAGGCTTGTTCACAACCTGATTCTTACTCTTGAGCAGCTACAACTGCACTCGCATCACTGTGTGTTGGATTAAACTGGCTCTGTTTTTAACCTGTTTGTCTCCTTGACCTTCAAAAAGCAGGAGATTAAAATGCTGTTGGAAATGAAAAGCTTAGCATTCCCTGGAGGAAGGATTAGGACTAAGAATTTATAGAGTTGTAGCCATTTTGTTCAAACCTTTAAAATAATAATGTTATTTGTTATCTTTTGAAATCAGTTAGTGTTCTGAGTGCACTTGTGTGTTTTTAGAGATTGATCCGCTGCAGCCACGCTGATTTATTTTGAATACTAAAGCTAATCAGTCATAGATTTACAATCAATGACTGGTTTCTAAAAGTTTCAATAGAATATGTGTAGTGGTTTATGAGATACTTTGCTAACACACAGAGAAATGAACATACACACATACACAAACGCAAAAAAAAATCACCCACCTTGCACCTTTAAGGGACAGGCGATAACAAGAAGTCAAGCAAGAGCATGACTCACATCTAAATATGTCTTGAGTGGCCAAGTAAAATTGGTATCCTAAAATAGCCACAAAAAGACGTGACATGGTAGGTTTTTGTAGTGTCATCCTCAGCCACTTGCCAAATAAGGAGACAATTACTAGCGACTCATCAGACTGTGCAGAACCCATTACATAAGAGCTGCTCTTGGCAGGACGGAAGCAGAGCAGAGACATGTCAGTGACTATTTACTGGCAAGCCACAAACAGCTAAATTAGGAAATTATTCATATGGTTATGTTTTGTACTTTCTATTATGGAATTTAAATTTAGAAGGTTTCATTGCCACCATTTAGGCATTTAAAGTCAAGGAAATGTTTGGATGATGGCAGAGATACAATTCATTCATGATTCTCACATGGAAAAAGAAACATTTGGTCCATTCACAGATCTAGAAATGTGCATGTGTCTGTGTGTGCACCTTGAGTTTAAGCCCCTTACGAGGTCTATCCCTGCTGTGCCAACAGTCGCAGATAGGTGCTTACATAAGCCTAAGGAGCTAAACTGCGAGCAGCTACAGCCATGGATGGTGTGTGTGTTTGTGTGTGCAAAGTCAACTTGATCTCATGCTGTGACATTCAAACAGAACAGAGGCCTAGATAAAACTCACAATCTGAACTCTTTGTACCTTGCACCCAGTACACTACACACACACTGAAGTTAATGTATTCACTGTGGGCCTTTCACTCTC
>NC_056516.1:14214401-14224370 GCF_014905685.2 Nematolebias whitei | reverse complement strand
ATATATATATATATATATATATATATATGTATATATATATATATATGTATATATATATATATATATATAACACACACATTACAGAAAGTTATTATGAGAGCATCTTTTCTTTAGGTCTAATTCTTACACATATCCACAGCTAAAGTTAATGTTTAACATATCAAAATCAATGTATCTGTGGTTTATTGACATTTGTGTAAACAAATATGGAAACAAAGATAAGTGTTTATGTTTCCATGTTTTGTCTGGAAACAAGTCATACTGGCAATGATATTAAAACATAATTAAAGTCCACCTGACAGAAAAGCCTGCGTGAATTAAAAACAATTTAACAAAGATTAAATATGAGGAAAATTAGTGAATTTACTATTATGATTCTCTAAGTTGTTGCTTTTTAGCTTTGTAATATCCTTTGAACAATAAGGCCTGTAATAAATTAATCAGTCTGACTGATTGTCTGTCAGTCCGTCCATACACTGAAGACTGTCATTATTCAGTCATTGTATGAGCTTCCATTTGTTTAAACGTGACCCTAGCCTGAACTTTATTCACACCTGGGCCCTAAAATAACCACTTAACTTTGAAAGGATGTTCCACCACATCTGGACAGGCCTGTGGTCCACGATGACTGGGTCTGACAAAGTACCGTAAGTGAATATAACAGAAAAGGTCTTTAAGACACAATGAAAAACACACACACCCGCTCAGGGAGATGGAGCTAGGACTCCACATGAGGTGTGGTTAGTAGTCCTGTTTAATTCATCCATCCATTATCTTTATCTGCTTCTTCCTTTTTGGGTCGTGGAGGTCACTGGTGCCCATGTCCAGCAGTCACTGCGAGAGAGGCGGGGGACACCCTGGACAGGTCTCCAGTCCATCCCAGGGACACATGGAGACAAACAACCATCCACTCTCTCACTTACACCTAGAGACAATTTAGAGTTACCAATCAGCCTAACATGCATGTTTTTGGTCTGTGGGAGGAAACCGGGGCACCAGGAGAAAACCCATGCAGCACGGAGACAACATGCAAACTCCACACTGAAAGGCCCCCCAGCCAGGATTCGATCCGGAAACCTTCTCGTTGAGAGACGACAGCTCTACCAACTGCGCCACCGTGCCACATGCTGTTTAGCTCATTTAATATAAAACCTGTTTTACAAGTTGAACGGGCATTTTCAAGAAATGTTAGTCCTTGAGTTTTAAATTCGGCTCTTGTCTCATGATCTTGCCTCGCTTCACCTTCCTCCATGCGTTCCCAAATTCCTCGAGGTGTGTCTGCCGCACACGACAAAACGCTGATGTAGGAAAGTCAGCGGTCTATGTTTGGCCTGCTTGCAATTGTGCATTTAAAAATAACCTCCTCTTCTTCACCCACCTCCACCTGCTGACAGACTCTGGGGACTGGAGCACAACCAACAAGACGATTAGAAATGTGCCCCTGTTGTAACTTTGTCACACGGAAAAATGGGATTTCAAAAACACATGGTCACATGCGCCTGTGCGCACACAGATATATTTTTATTATTGCCACCACTAGGCAGAGTGATCATGCTTTTGTCCATGTCTGTGTGTGGTGTGTTCTATAGCACTAACAAAATATCTCATTAACAACTAAACCAATTTTCACAAACTCGTAGATGTCCATCTACAACTGACTGACTGTTGGAGTCAACCCCATTCAAGATGGCTGCCACAGATTAGAACACAGCACAACAATGGTTATATTTCAGCCAATTTAACAAACATAAGGCTACATTTTAGCGTGGTGATGGCTACAGTCATCCTCATTACATACCCCAAGCTTTAACAGATTGTGCAAATTATCGCAATGTCACATGATAATCACACATGACGTCATTTTCATGACCTCATTCCCTGGATCTCCAACCTGAAACTTGCTGATGAAGTCAAGTGAGCGTCTTCTCTTTGGACAGTTTGATTTGACACTTTATAGGTGGAAATAGTCTAAATATTTAATTATCCTGTCTTTGTATTGTGGTTTTTTTTTATGTCTGAGTATCAATAATGTTTTTTTTTTCCATGTCTGGGTGTTTGTCTTTAGTATTAGCTAAATATCTTGTGAACCAGTGGACAAATTTGAATAAAACTTAAAGGAATCATCTACGACAAGTATGGTACATGTTTAGAGTCAATCGAGAACAAGATGGCCGCCACAGCCAACTAACCTTAGAAAATACACAATAAATGTTAAAATTCAATCACTTTTATAGACGTTGAGCTAAAACTCTGTGATTGTGTCGATGCTTATGAACCATTCACACTATCGAGATTATTTTTCTTTTATACGGCTTTTGGCACAAAACTTGTTCCACGGTTGTTTTGCTATTTCAACAATTCATTTATCAAAATGTTCAGCTCATTCGGGACATTAACGTTATGACTTTTGGTATTTGTGAAATTTTTTCTGTTGAAAAATTTAGCTTTAGCTTTATCGGCCATGTTTTCCTCGTTGAAAATGAATGGAGTTCTGTTTTGTTAAACCCGTTGAGTTGTTTACAACCTTTATACTCATTTCAGCTTCTTTCTGCTGAAGGTTGTTCTACTTTTTCAGCTAGTTTTTATGTTTGTTTTTTCTAATTTTAGCCTTTTTTTCTGCTTATTTCTTTTTTTGCTGTGTCTTTTGTCATTCTTTCGAATAGCTTCCACTTTTTATATTCTTTCCAGCCTCTTTCAGCTCTTTTCTTTAGCATTTTCAGCAACTTTGTTTTGCTAATTTCATTTTTTTCTGCTGATTTCAGATTTTTTTGTAATCTGTTCAGCCTCTCGCTGCCTATTTCAGCTTGTTCTGCTCATTTCTGCTGTTTTTCTTCTGCCTTCCACTTTTATTTGCTGATTTCAGCAAATAGCAGCTGTTCAAATGCAACATGCAGTTTAGTGATTTAACTTTTTTTAAACTGGTTTCAACTTCTTCCACAGCTTCAACCCTGTTTACCTGTTAGTCAAATATCTCATGAACCACTGGACCAATTTTTATGACACATTCAAAAGATGTATGTACTTCTACTGTTAATTAGCTTTTGGAGTCAATCCAAATCAAGATGTCTGTTCTACATTAGTCAGCACAAAAATGGCTGTAGCTCAGCCTGTTTTATTGACAGTGAGCTCGAAAACCTCAAACCTCCATTGTCTCCCTGTCAAATCCAGAATAGAATTCAAAATCTTACTTTTAACCTACAAAGCTCTCAACAACCTAGCTCCATCTTATATTACAGATCTTATTGTTCCATATTTTCCCAACAGAGCACTTCGCTCTCACACTGCAGGTTTACTTACGGTTCCTATAGTTTCCAAAAACAGAAAGGGAGGCAGATCCTTCAGTTATCAGGCTCCTCTCTTATGGAACCAACTTCCAGTTTCTGTCAGTGAGACTGACACATTGTCCAGTTTTAAGATTAGGCTTAAATATTTCCTTTTTGATAAATCGGTTGGCTTGGGTTTCCTGAGCTATCCCTTAGTTCTGCTGCTTTAGGATTAGACTGCTGGAGGACAAACTGACCACATTTCCTCACTCTGCTGCTGTCTTTACTTGCTCTGCTCTACCTGTTTGTATTTGTAATTATTTCTATCTTAACATGTTTTTTTTTTTGGTCTTTCCTCCTATAGAAAGTACACCTGGACCTGTCATATACTGTAGTGTTTGTCTGTTTCTCCTTCCTGTCAAATCCAGCCGATCAAAGCAGATGGCCGCTTGTCCTGAGCCTGGTTCTGCTGGAGGGTTCTTCCTGTTAAAAGGGAGTTTTTCCTTTCCACTGTCTCCTTTGTGCTTGCTCAAGATGGGAGACTGAGACAAAGTGAAGATTCAACACATCTGCTGCTTCCTTACATAGAACATTTTACTAAGTGGCTTTTGTGTCAATATTTCTGTTCAGTTCCCTGAGATGACTTCTGTTGTGACTTGGTCATATATACATAAACTGAACTGAATTGAAATATGACGTAGTTGTATCTGAGAGTCGTTCACAACACATTCTCTGACAGCATCACACCTAAAAATATTTTCTACGTTTGACCAAAATAGTAACAACTTTGTTATTTGTGGGGGCCGAGATGGGGTAGAGGTAGGGCAGCCGGCCTGAGACCAGAAAGTCGCGGTTCAGCTCCCATCCAATCCCACATGTTGTGGTGCTTCTGAGCAAGACACCCAACCCTCATTTGCTCCCCGGACACCCACATAGCTGCCCACTGCTCCACCTGGGTGTATCCCAGGGTTAAATGCAGAGAACTAATTTTGCCATTGTATGGGAACATACTATGATGTCAATCTCTAATTTCCCTTTCCCTTATTTCATATACTGTAGTTTAAATCTCTGGTTTGAAAGGCAGCCGGCAGTAACTAAAGATGAGAAAGGATTATTTTTCTCTCTCAGGGAGTTGCAAATCTTAGTGCCAGAAAAAGCTCTCCTCGGGCTGAACATTGGCTTTTCTTAAAGTTACTGTGTCCAGAAGTTGTTGTTCCAAGAACTCTGGTTGCCCAGCCTGAGTCAGAGGGGAGGGTTATGTAAGATCCATTAACACAGGCTCAGCCAGGTGGAGGTGTACTGACTAAAAGATACACGGAGCAAGGACTGTAACAATGCACGAGTGTGGGTTTGGTAAACAGCAGGTGTGGATCTGAACCTGCAGGTGGATTTGCTCTGGGGTCTGCTGAATTTCCAAATGATCCTAATTTATGAGATGCTTACAGCAGCAGCACTTATTCCCTGAGCTCGTACGGTCCCATCCGGTTCTGTTCCAGACAACACTTTCCTTCATTCTACCGTAAAAAAACAGGTTGTACTGTTCCTACTCTCACGTAGATAAGAAAGTCCACTTCTGTTTAGTTCCAACGTTTTAAACGTCAGGAATAATTGTTAACAGCAGATTTGGATTTGACCAGGTTTTAAATTTAAACTCTTGTGTACAAAATCACACAACAGCTTCCACCATGTCCGGATGTATTCAACAAAAATTAAGTCAAAATGGAAAACATTATGAACAGTTAACATCTTACCTGTTGTAGATAGCTCTTTAAACATTTTTAGTTTAGAGAATGAATGTAATTCTGACTGGACTAAAGCGCTCATTGCTTTTTCAAGATAAATGGATTACTACCCTCTTAAAGGGATAGTCTGGTCATTTTTGAGCAGATGTACTAATAGTTATCAATAGTTAGAACCTTCAGCCCTTTCTTGGATCACAGAGTATGGTCTAATGGCTAGTCAAATGAAGACCCATTTTTAAATCATTTTTTAGGCTAATGAAATGATCTCTTTCTCTAATATTATGTACTAGTATAAAAAGAAAACTACATTAGGTAATATTAAAGATCAGTACTTTGGCATGACACCAGTTTTAGTTTGTCACTGTTGATTCAAGCATTCACATGCTTGTTTTTCTTGTTATTTTTCTGTACATGTTTTGCAATCTAGTTACTTCTTATGCATGCTTGCAGAATCAGCGGATCTTTATTGTCATTGTAAGAAGTACAACTAATATAGGTCTCATCCTTACAGTGGTAAAAGATAATTGATATAAACGGTACGGATATAAACAACTGACTGACAAAGCCATCTGGCACAGCACATTACTGAGCATTAAGAAATGTCACAACTTTTTTATTGCACTTACATTGAGGGAGTGGTGGTGCAGAGGGTACAGAAGGTGGGGCTGTGATTGGAAGGTCGACCCTCCGAACCGACATCATCACAATGTGGTTGAGAAAGGTGAAACATCCACACACACCTGCATCCACCCTCATTTGCCCCACTCTGGGCCCTTGAGCAAGGCCCTTAACCCCCACCATCGGCTCCCCCTGGAATCGGTGACAAAGGGCAACCTTGGCGGAGTCTAGCTTTCACTGGGAACAAGCCCGACTTACTGCCGGCAATGCGGACCAGGCTCTGACACCGGCCATACAGGGACCTAACAGCCCGTATCAAAGGGCCCGGTACCCCATACGCCCAGAGTACCCCCCCACAGGGTTCCCCACAGGGTTCCCCACAGGGTTCCCCGAGGGACGTGGTCGAACGTCTTCTCCGAGTCCACAAAGCACATGTAGCAAACTCCCACGCACCCTCCAGGACCCTGCTGAGAGTTTAGAGCTGGTCCAGTGTTCCACGACCAGGACGAAAACCGCACTGCTCCTCCTGAAACCGAGGTTCGACTATCCAACGGACCCTCCTCTCCAGAACCCCGAATAGACCTTACCAGGGAGGCTTTCATTCATTCAACCTTTATTTATACAGGTTAGTCTCATTGAGCCTCGAGGACTCATTTATAAGAGAGACCTGATTTTAAGAAAGAATGATGACAACAGTAGACAATTGTAAAATAAAGCATTTAAATGGAAAAAATAATTGAAGATAGAAAATTATATTTAAAAAAAAACAAAAGAAAAATGGGGGCAGCACGGTGGCGCAACTGGTAGAGCTGCTGCCTCTCAGCGAACAGGTCCCTGGTTCAAACCCCAGTCCAGGGGCCTTCTGGGTGGAGTTTGCATGTTCTCTCCGTGCATGCGTGGGTTTTCTCCGGGTGCTCCGGTTTCCTCCCACAGACCAAAAACATGCATGTTAGGCTGATTGGTAACTCTAAATTGTCCCTAGGTGTGAGTGAGAGTGCATGGTTGTTTGTCTCTATGTGTCCCTGTGATGGACTTGTGACCTGTCCAGGGTGAACCCCGCCCCTCGCACAGTGATTGCTGGACATGGGCACCAGCGACCCCCGTGACCCAAAATGGAATAAACAGGTAAAGATAATGGATGGATGGATGGATGAAAAGAAAAATGAACATACATTGCACTGAAGATGCTTTGTTGCTATTGATGATGGAAGGTTGCAGGATAAACGCTGTTTTTCAGTCTATTTGTCCTTGTTTTAATGCTCCTGTAGTGCCTGCAGTACGGTGGTTGGAACACAATGAAACCAGTGACATGCGGTGAGGTTTGTGACAGGTGAGGCTGACTAGTCTGGAATCAGATGCTCACATATATGAACCCAAAATGGAAGCTTGTATTTCAATTTAGCCTTTTTTTTAAATGCATCTAATTATGCTTTAATCAACTGCATACTGTTCAACAATGATGGCAAGAAAAACTAAATATTTAATGTAAGGCCAAACTATTTTTGGGGGGAGGGCTCCTCTCTATTTAAATAAATAAATAAATAACATATTAAATAAATAAATAACATATATTATCTTACCTTTATTTTAAAATGAAGTCCATGCACCTATCCTTATCCATGAATATCTCAGTTATTCTGTTGTAAAACTCGTCGAGGTTTGCCTTCATTTTGAAAAGTCTGGCTGCTTCAATGGAGATAATCTCCAAAGAGGAGTCTCTAATATTTTCTGTTTTGACTGAAATTCGAGTTTAGAAAAATCCTTTAGGTTTGAGAAATGATCTTCCATTTTGTCTAAACAAATTTAAATGAGTGTACCGTTTGCTTCACTGCCCCTCAGCGTAACAGAAGAATGCACAGTGACGTGCACCTGCTTCATTGTCCCTAAGGGGCAGCGCTGCCCCCTATCGGTGCAGCACAGTACTTTCTGCCTCATCCTGTGTATTTTAACTGTGCATTTATGACCGATTAGAAAGAAGAAATATGTCCCACACATTCATTCAATATATTAGACAGACTGTAGAACATCAACATGTGCAGCACATGTGTAATCAAGCATATATATTGAAATAAAGAGAGACAGCAATGGGCGTGCACCAACCATCTACTTCATATATTGTATAACACAGCGCCCCCAGAGGTGAACCAGAGCACTACACTGCCTCACCCCACATTGTTTGAACAGGCAATGTGTAAATTCTGCGATTTTGACCAATGAATTGTTGAAATAATTCAAAAAACACTTTTATAAAACAGTTTTATAGAACAGTCAAGTGGACAAATGTATTTTCTCTTATCATTGTTAGTATTTTACTTGTCATGATGACAGGTGTGGCACTGCCTCACCTGCCTCCCCCGACTGCACGTCACTGGATGGGACCTGGGTGTGAGGAATCTTTTAAAATGTTTGTGGCTTTCCTGTGAAAGCAAAGGCTGTACAGTTTTTCAAGAGAGGACAGAGGATCCTGTGACCTCTTGGACAGTCTTAATGATCCCCTGAAGTGTTTTCCTTTGTGCTACTGTGCAGTGTGCATCTGGAAAACCACACAAAGGCAGTAGCACAGAACGCTCTTGATAGAGCAGCAATAGAAGAGCATCAGAAATTTTTGAGAGATGTTGATCTTCCTGAGGACACTGAGGAAATAAAGTTTCTGCTGGGCCTTCGTCACCAGCTCTGCGGTTTTCACACCCCAGGTCAAGTTCTCCATGATGTGGACTCCCAGGAAAAGGAAGTCTGATACCCTCTACGCACAATCCCCTTGGATGTAATTGAATGTCCATTTCCTTTTTCTTGCAATCCACAACAAGCTCCTTGGTAAATGGACTGTACTTATATAATGCCTTTCCATCTAATCAAGATAATCAAAGCTCTTTACAACACAATTTTGTCCTCATTGCATTTTACACTTCAACATGTGACTGCTGGTGGACTCGAACCCCCAACTGTCCCATTGGAGGAATACTGCTCAAAGCACTTAGCTACAACTGCCCTGTCATTGTTATATTTAAGAACAAGGTTTTGTCTGTACACTTCGCTTTCAGCCACTTTATTTCATATCTGTAGATTGTTTTGTTCCCTCCAGAGATGAGCCCCACCACAGTAGTGCCATCTGCAAATTTGACAATTATGCTGCTGTGGTGGGCAGGAGCACAGTCATGTGTGTACAATGTGAAGAGCAGGGGTCTCAGCACACAGCCCTGAGGAGAACTCATGACTGAGGAGATGTGGGAGCCAGCTCTGACCCTTTGGGTACAGTCAGTCATGAAGTCCTTAATCCAGAGACAGGTAGAATACTGGACTTCCAGGGCTGACAGCGCACATATCAGTTTGTAAGGGAGGATGGTGTTAAATGTGAAGCTAAAATAAGTCAATGAAGAGATGTGCATAGTTCCCCTGGTGCATCAGGTGGGACAGCAGCATGGAAGGTAACCACAACCGCAGTTGACCTGTTAGCCCTGTAAGCAAACTGGCATGTGTCAAAAGCAGGGAGGATGAATTACATTATATGCCTCCAGAGCAGTCACTCAAAATATTTCATTAACACTGGGATGAGTGAAATCAGCTCGTGGTCATTCAGGTCATTCTGAAGTGTTTTTCTATTGGTGCAATTTAGAAATGCTTATAATATTATTTATTTTCTACCATATTTGCGTTTTATGTGTATTGTATACTTTTAAATTCATGTTGTTAATGACAGTGAGTCTGTGATGGTCTAAATGATGTCACAGCGGAGCATGTCCGTGCCCTGGAAGGGGAAGGGTTGGGTGATGCACTGGAGGGGTTGTTCACCCAGGCACCAAACAGGCTAGGACCGCTCCTGTATCCAGGTCAGTGTTGCCAGGTGTACAATAATTATCGTATTTGTACAACGATTTTGCCCTCTGTACGATGTACGATAAATAATTCCAAAAAAGACCAAATATACAATAATTTGACCATTCCGTGAATGTGTGGTTGGAATCAGTTGTCATCAGCCTGTCACAACTGTCTGTTGGAATTATTTTTGTGAAACCCCCTGAAGGCATCTGTGTCCGCAAACAGATGCACGATTGGCTGGAAGCCAATCGTGCATCTGTTTGTTTTTCTAAATGTGACCTACGAGTGATGTATTTGCGTTTGCCTCAGAACAACGGCCATGATTGGCTGAATAGTCCGCTGCGCCCCATGAGTGAGGAAAAGAAAAGAAGAAGCAGAGCTGGTCTGGAACGGACCCATCACTACTATAGTGCATCAATAGATTTGTTATTTTGGTTATGACGGGTGTACGATAATTTCCCTCAAAATACGATAATTTTATGTCTCTAGTACGATAATCCTACATTTCTCACCTGGCAACACTGATCCAG
>NC_056516.1:14212923-14214301 GCF_014905685.2 Nematolebias whitei | reverse complement strand
CAACATTAATACTTCATGTCACCAGTTTTAATGAAACATGTTAAATTACTAGTTGTGTTTTAACTGCAGCTGCTCTGCAACAAGACGGTTTAAACGAGTCTATTTCTAATTCAACGTTTTAAAATATCTATTACTGCTTAAATTTTGAAAGGTGGTCTTTTTTAAATTTATGGTAATTCCAGTTACTGAACTCAACTAGAAAATATTTGTCCTTTTTTTCCTGAGAGATTCATTCAACCTTTATTTCTACAGGTAAATCCCATTGAGCCTCGAGGACTCATTTACAAGAGAGACCTGATTTAACAAAGAATGAAGACAACATGACAACAAGATTGATGTAATTTAGTTAAAGTTATAGATCATTTGTCAAAGACTGCAGCATAAATTGTGACATTGTCATTAAAGAAAAACGTGATTGTGGAGATGAGTCAATGTTTTCATGTTTTCCAGGTAAACCAGAGGAGAATGACTTCATGAACTGAATGTTGCATTAAAAGTATCACAAAAGTACAAGATCTCATTTTCTGTCTTCTATTAATCAATAACAGCTGAATCAAGATGTTTGAATAAGATTACTTTAACACCATAACCTTCACAAAGTTGGTATTTACTGCAGGACTGTTGATTTAATTAGTAAATTCTTTATAGGGCTCTGCACTGATCCAGGTGCTCCTCGATTCTCCCCTTGTGGCCTTTCTGATGCCCCTCTTTAGGTTGGCCCTGCTGTAGAGGGCCTCATTTATCAAAACACTCAGCTGATTCAGAAGGTGGCTACTATGACTTTTGTTTTTTGTACTTCTAAAATAAATTTAAACCTTTTTTTTAACAATTTATTCTGTATATAAATATGTTGATATCTTTAGTTCCTTCAAAAACATTGTCCTCTGAAATTTGCTTCAGCAAAGTTAGCTTCTATTGTTATGCTACTTTTAGCTAGCCTTTGCTAGTTTTTGCATTTAGCTTCTATTTAGCTACATTTAGCTACTGTTCTCCTACCTTTTCTACCTAGCCACTTGCTATGTTTTGCTCAAAGTTAACTTTTGCTACTTTTAATCTTTAGCCAGCCTTTTGCTGCTTTAAACTAACATTTAGCTATTTGTACCTTTTATCTAGACTTTTGCTATTTTTAACAACCGTTATTCGACTTTTTGATTATGGTTAGCCTTTTTATACATTTAGCTTTGCTTTAGCCTTGGGCTACTTTTAGCTTTTAGCAAGTGTTTTGCAAATGCTAACAAGCATTTTGCTGCTTTACTTTTAGTAAGTTTACTACTTTGAGCCAGCATTTTGCTTTTTTTTTTACAGTTAACATTGTGATTTTTTTGGCTTTTAACCAGCGTTTTGCTGCTTTGGATGTTTAGCTTTTTTTGGGGGGGGG
>NC_056516.1:14211777-14212823 GCF_014905685.2 Nematolebias whitei | reverse complement strand
TGTGTGTGTGTGTGTGTGTGTGTGTGTGTGTGTGTGTGTGTGTGTGTGTTTTTACTAGTGTGTAGAGTTCTGAAATTATGAGGCAAGATTTTGGAAAATGTGTGTAAACAATTGAGAAAAACTGTAAAACTGGGATTAAACCATAACAACCAGACATATAAACATAATTAAGCCCCCCAGACAAGATTTATGGGCAGGATTAGATTAGAGAACCATAAACATACAAGTCATAATTATTAGTGATCATAAAGTTTTGATTTAAAATGTCTGTAAATGTTTGCATCTAAAACCCATCAAACCTGAATCGTGTTGAAATATCTGCAGAAATGCTGTGAATGAAGGGTTCTGGTGGATAGGGATAATGAGGGTAAATGTGTGTGCGTGAACACGTGTGTGTTTGTGTTTCGATCTGACTGGTCACTGACTGCGTAATGTGCCAAACAGATTATATTGTTGAGGGTTTGTGCTGATGTGTCTGTGGCAGCAGATGTGGTTTTACACAACATTCAGTGTCCTGCGTTTGTGTGTGTGTGCGTGTGTGTGTGTGTGTGTGTGTGTGTGTGTGCATAACTGCAAGACTTGGTGCACCATCTGATCCCAGAGCTGGATAAATTATTAAATCCTGAAGCTGTGTGTTCTCCCAGGAGAGCCAGGCAGCAGCTTGGGACAATCTGCTCACCTGCCACGTGATCATGACATCATAAAACTACAAAACCCACAATCTCTTTGATTCTGCTTCCACACTAAATCAAAAATAAAGGTACAAACTTTTAAACAAAAATCTTGATTAGTTAATTAATTAGTGCTAGAAGATGTGTTCAAGATGACTCAACTGTAACCACACCAGTTTGCAACTCAAAGTCTGCTGAATTGAATGAGTTGTTGCCATTTTTGTGTTTTCTAAGGTCAATTAGCTGGGCAGCCATCTTGAATCAAGTTGACTCCAAAGGGTAATCCATTTTACATGTGCATCCAATGTTTATTTTCTGAGAACTTCATTAAAATCTATCTAGTAGTTTGTGAGACATTTTGCTAACAGACAGACA
>NC_056516.1:14209225-14211677 GCF_014905685.2 Nematolebias whitei | reverse complement strand
ACTACAGATAGTAGGAATAGGATAGGATAGTAGGAATCGGTGTATTGTAAAATATTTTAGAATATTATTTTTATGCTCAGAGCACACAACGATAACATATATATATTTTATTTTTTCCCACAAAAACAGTCCAAAGCAGTGTACATCCCAACCAATTTAAAGTTGCACATACAGTGGTCTACATATAAAACAAGAGAAGAATTTACAGTTACAGTAAAAAATAAAATAAAATATAAAATCTATGCTGCATCCTGTCTTCTGTTTTGATCTGGCCATAGCACCTCATCCATACCACAAGCAATGCTTTCCCTGGCCAAGCAGCGGGGGAAATATCACCTAGCATGGTGAATCCAGCCATGAAAAACATCAACTGCTATATGTCCACATGTGTCTTCCATAGGTTGGAGAAGGGGTATACGAGTTTGTGCATTTAGGTCATACATTTTCCATCTCCAGGCAGAAAAAAATGTCCTCAATAGTATTGATGAATGGAGAGTATGGAGGGAGATAAACAACTGAAAAGTGTGGCTGAGTAGTGAACCAGTTACAAACCAGAGCAGCTCGGTGGAAACTTACGTTGTCCCAAATGACAACGTACCGGAGCTGCTCTGGGCCATCTGTCTGATCTGGTGGAATGAGTGTGTTGTGTAGGGTGTCCTTTCACAAATACTTGGCACATAGTTCATTTTTACAGTCCTACAGAACAGTCCACAGGCAATACTGCACTACTGTACTGTATTGATGTGCAGTACTGCAGTGTTCCAGTGAGAGCAGATTTCTTACCTATTCTCATTTCTGAAAATCCGGATGATGGCTTCTATAGTGTACCTGCTGAAATTTGGCTGCACTCTTTGCCCAGCCTCCCTCATTGTTAGTCATGGTTGACTCGGTCAATCAAAGTGGCTCGGATGTCACCAGAAATTACAGTCCTGGGCCTTCCTCATCCTCCTCCTCTTACTCCCAATCCTCTTGCTCTGGCTCAACCTCTGTTTCCAACGTTGGCATCCATTGCTCCAAAACAGAAGACCTCACCTGTTCCCCTTTTGTGCTAAAGCTCTGATTACTAAATGTAAAACTGTGTGAACGGTGTTTGCCGATGTGATGAGTCAGTGTGCATAGTGGCAATTGATTTTAGAGTTTGGAATAACAGTGTGTTCTTTGAGAAAACAAGACATTTTCTTCATGAAAATTGTGCCAAATGCAGCAGAAATGTGTGTAGTGTTTTGAAAAAGGCGTGTTTCAGAATGGCAATGTGAGTGTAAAGCAGGAATTGTGCTTGTACTTTGTAGTTCAGCAGAATTGGTTCAGGGAGTTGGTGCATAAGTTACATGTTGTGGTCATTGTGGAATTTGTGTGTAAACAATTCAGAAAAACTGTAAAAAGCAATCTGTATAAACCAAACAGGATTTACGACACGTTGGTCCTCAAAATGTTGTTGCTGTTTCTTATCAGCCCTTCAAGGAACCATGTTTGCTGCCTTTTAGTGTGTACAGAGATACTCTTGTGAAAACAAATTACAAAAGTGCATTTTTGTCTAACCTTAAAGGTAATGTTATATACTTACACTCAGAGTATATGCTGCTAATCACTTTCAGCTACTACCACACCAAATTTCAGCTAAATATCTGTAAAGCTGACTTATTTTGTTTTGGTTAATATTGATAATTGTGGTGGCCATCTAAGAATGCTCTTCATTGACTACAGCTCAGCATTCAACACCATAATCCCCTCCAAACTGGTCTGCAAGCTCACCACACTGGGCCTGGAGAAGTCTATCTGCTGCTGGATACTGGACTTCCTCACCAACAGCCCACAGGCAGTGAGAATTGACAGTCACCTCTCCTCCACACTAGTCCTCAGCACCGGTACACCTCAGGGCTGTGTCCTCAGTCCTCAGTCCTTGTACTCTGTATTCATGCATGACTGTACCTCGCTCCAAGCACAGCTCAAACATAATCTTCAAGGATGCTGATGACACCACCATCTTGGGCCTCATCACCAACAATGATGACAGTGTCTACAGAGATGAGGTGAAATCACTGACCTTTCTTTAAATGTCCTCAAAATGAAGGAGATGATAGTGGACTTCAGGATACAGCATGGAGACCAGCAGCTCTGCATGTGCAAATGTAACATCGCATGCTTTATTTTAGAATGATTTTTAGAAAAAAATCTGTTCATCTGATGTTTTTGATATATTTTAAATGTGTGTTCGATTTCAGCTGTTTGACCATCTGTCAAAAACTATCCCATGAAAAGTGAAGTAAACTGAACTCTAATCTTAATCCTAGGATTTTTCATTTCCAGCTCATTTAGTGATTTCTTCTTTTTGCCTTTGTGCTTCCTGCACCGTTCTCCATGCACACAGCTGGCATGCAGTCAGATGGTCGTGGGTGGAATTTTGTATGCAGCAGCCTGGTCACCTTGCATGTGATGTGCTTGTGTGTGTGTG
>NC_056516.1:14208039-14209125 GCF_014905685.2 Nematolebias whitei | reverse complement strand
ATATATATATATATATATATATATATATATGTTTGTGTGTGTGTGTAAACCAACCACCCAAATCATTTGACGAAACTAGACTTTCTAATTTTTATATTGTATATTATAGTATTGTACAGTTTCCTCAAAGGTTTGGGGTGACCAAAGTTTAATATTTGGTGGTCAAGGCCATCATAATAAATTTGGCATTAAACTTTATTTCTGTGCCCCTTCAGAAAATAAAATAAAAACAAGCTTTGTTGTTCCACACACACCTACCCAACTTGAATATTTATGTCAAAAAACATTAAGGTTTACATTCTCTGTTCAATTCCAGTCCCAAAAAAATATCACTCATCTTGAAAAATACAAACATTCACTGTTCAAATTCTTCAGTGATCAGAGACATCGGCGTACCGCTTGTTGTAACTAAGTAAAACAATGCATTCTGTAATTCATTTAAAACAATAAAACTATTTTGGGTCCTCTAAACTGAAATGGAATGAACCATTTCCATGGAATGGTGTGTGTGTGCGCTAATGTATGTTTCTTTGTCTGTTAGCAAAATATTGCACGTTTCATGTGGAGAATTTTAATGACGCTCACAGAAACCCGATCAATTGATGAAACTGATTTAAGTCAACTTCACTCAAGAAGGTTTCCTCATCAATCAATTAAATTCAGCTTATTTCTATAGCGCCAAGTCACAACAGAAGTCATCTCAGGGCACTGAACAGAAATATTCATAATAAATTCATAACATTATTTGAGGAGGATCTGCTTCATCAAACACATAAATGGCTAAAAGTCAACTCGTTTTACAGACATTAAGCTAACAAATAGTGTGGTAGTCCCTGACAGTCATCTCAATCACACACTCTGCACTAACAGATCGTGACATATCGCTAAACAAAATGTTGCCATTCTTTCAAGGACTGTTACTTTACTGGTTGATCCACTTTGACAAGGTGCTGATAAGACTTTGTTGCAGCTCTTCAGACTGAAGACATCTTTTGAATAAAAGACGAAACGTTTCAAAAAGAAAAGTTTGTTCCACTTTGGAGTAAGCTGTTGGGGGAAGAATCAGTTTTGTGTTGTGTGTTTCCT
>NC_056516.1:14206708-14207939 GCF_014905685.2 Nematolebias whitei | reverse complement strand
TAGCCGCAGCACTGTTTCATCCGGTTAAAAACAGTAGCTGCTTATAGACCAGAAATTATGGTAAAATGATTCACACTCCTCACAAACATCTGCTTTTGAGCACTGATCCTAAATAATTAGTTTTTTTATTTTCTTCCCTAATTAACTGCATATAACAATCTGAATTTTCATTACAGGAACTGAAACTTTAAAACAGTCTGCAGAGTTTGTAAAATTAACCATCTTGTTACGTTTCCTCTGAAGGAATGGGCAGCATTGTGTTGAAGTACACCCCCAACCCAAAGTAAGCCCTTAAATCATTTTCCTGTGCAGTTTTGAAGCGATGACTTGGTTTGTTGTTCTGACACCAGTCTCTGTTTCAGTAACCCCGCAGAGCCGCAGTGTCCCATCCACCTGTGTGGTTGGAGGGGGAAGACGTCCATCCGGGCCTTCGTCCCCTGTAACGAGCGCTTCCATTACCTCCGAATGTTGGGTGTGGAGGTGTTCAGAGACAAACGGGGCCTCAAGCAGGAAAAGAGGGATGGAGAAAAGGAAGTAGAGGACGAGGTTGAAGAGGACGAAACGGCAGCGGCGGTGAACGAGGCAGAGCTGGAGAACGGCGAAGAAGACCAATCGTCGGAGACAAAGACTGATGGCAGCAACAAAGAGCCGAACAGCTAGAGACATGGAGACAAAGGACACCTGGGTGACTGATTCAAGCTGTCCAAAACCACACGGTGTGTTCGAGCAGCAGAACTTGCCTCCGTTTAACGGTCTGTCAAGGACCAGACTCCCTTTGGCTTTTCTCTCACTCCCAGGAGTCAACTTTTTAGTTCATAACTTGTTTTAAATATTTGTTTATTTTAGTTACAATTTGTCGCATCTGATTTTCTACATTTGCAGCCAAAGCAGAAATGTTGAGTTGATTAAAAACATGAACGGTTGGTTGTGTCACCAGTGAGGTGGTTGTATTTACAGGTGCCGTTTTGAGTAAAATTAATATTTAGTAGGAGGGAAAAAACGATCTTTGATCACTATTAGAAAATTCCTGAAGAGAGTTTACTTTTCGAGGATAATTTTCTAATGAAAATACTGATAATTTTATACACTTTGTATTTGTTTTTTTGATGCAAGAAAGAAAAAATGTCCCATAAATCTTCCTAAATATGCAATAAAGTTCCAGGTGGTGATGACAGGTTCATGGCTGCTTGTAAATTCACCTCGAAGGGATTCGTTTGATCCAATCAAGTCT
>NC_056516.1:14205502-14206608 GCF_014905685.2 Nematolebias whitei | reverse complement strand
CTTCGTGTAGAAGTTGCTTTTCTCTGCAAAAAGAAGCTGAGAACTTGTTTAGTGATTTTATTATTAAAAGCTTTGTGTGAAAAATGCTATGCTAAAGAGCTCAAAACAAACCGAGCGTCTGTCGTTTTGAGAACTAGAAAAACAGGAACAAGAGACAGCCCATGTCACGTCAAGGGGCCTCCCTCCCATTTTTCTTAAAGACACGCTGCTCGCTCCCTCACTATCCATCCTTCAGTTCAGTCTCATAGTGCCATCCAGTGGTTCAAAAAAGGTACTACCCACAAAATAAAATTAACCAACATTTCTTCTTAAATTTGACAATAATTACTAATTATTGTCAAATTTCAAACAATTATCGTTTATCACAATAATTTCTGATACAATTAATCGCCCAGCAAAATTTGTTATCGTGACAGGCCCATTTTATACATATATAAGCCGTGGGTGTCCACGTTGTAACATCAGTGGCAGCACACAGCAACTGAGAGACATGCGCAGCGCTTGTAGATCAAGATTCAACCACCAGATGGTTTTATACACTTTTTTTTCATCACAGAGAGAGTGAACCCCCCAGGTCTCCATGACACCTACCTCCCTCAGTCATGGTTACTCTACTGAACGGCCTAACGCAGGGGTGTCAAACCCACTTACAAAAGGGGGCCAAAATTCAAACCTTTTTTAAAGTAAGGACCGGTTTCAGAATCTGCTTTAACTCAAGTTAGATACACAACATCTTTTCTTGGTTGTAGGTTCCTCAACAAGAGTTTGTTTGCTCTCATTAGATGTTCTCTGTTGCATTTTTGACATCATAATCAAAGATTACTGGAAAAAAATTAAGTAATAAACACATTTTACATTTAAAATATCATCTTGGGGGCCAGATAAGATGTTAAGGAGGGCCACATTTGGCCCCCGGGCC
The DNA here is from genome assembly GCF_014905685.2 of Nematolebias whitei. NCBI lineage: Eukaryota > Metazoa > Chordata > Actinopteri > Cyprinodontiformes > Rivulidae > Nematolebias > Nematolebias whitei. The sequence continues at coordinate 14,205,689 of NC_056516.1, read as the reverse complement.
TTGAGTTTGACACATATGGCCTAACACATAATGAACATAAACCAGGCTAACAAGAACAGACTAATCACTAAAAGAAGTGCCAAACAGCGAATTGAAATGAATAACAATTGACATAAATTTTACCCATAATCCCTCCCTGAGGCCATGTGACCAACTGTCAACCACAATGAACCAATGAAGTAGTCTC
>NC_056516.1:14201458-14205402 GCF_014905685.2 Nematolebias whitei | reverse complement strand
GTATAGTATAGTATAGTATAGTATAGTATAGTATAGTATAGTATAGTATAGTATAGTATAGTATAGTATAGTATAGTATAGTATAGTATAGTATAGTATAGTATAGTATAGTATAGTATAGTTAGAAGAACTTATAATATGAATGACCCACAGCTAAATAATGAAACTAGTTGACTGAATTAAGTTCACAAGCTTCTAAAAGCAGCTTGTCTGTCATTATCTAAACTTAACCTAATCTGACTACCTGAACCCCCAAAGCTCATTAACTTGTACTTTATCACACAAGTTTGCTCCACTTGGATTAACCCTTGATTTTAGTTAAAAAGTAAGTTCTACTAAAATTTCTAACATTACAAGAGCTACACCTTATCCATGTGTGGGAATCTGAGCCTGTTTCTTTTCTGTTTGAATCACAGAAAAACACTTAAGGGGTAAAAAAAATGTTAATTGTGGTTTTCTGAGTGCTGAAGCTGATTCACTGCTGATTGCCAGGTATTAATTGAAACCTATACACGACAATTATTGTTAATTTGTAAAAGGTACTTAAATCCACTCTTACAGAACAACTACTATCATCACTGTGGACATGTCTCTGTTAATTGATCCCTGAGCACTCTTGGTTTTGTCAAGTGGATGTTTCTCTGCTGCTCATTAAGGTGAGGGAGCAGCGAGCCAGCAAGATATGATGACATCATGCTCATGCTGAATACTTGGGCTCTGATGTGTGCAAATGAGCTTTATTTTCTGATTAGTTACCACCCACAAGAATAGAAACATGCAATTTTGTGTGTGAGTGTGTGTTGCTGGACTCCTCGAGTAGAAGCAGGGGACAAAAACATCCATTATTCAGTTGTGACACAATGATCATTGATCCTCTGGAGGTTACTTTGGCACAGAAACCATCCAAAACAATCCCAGCAGGCTCTGAGGGTTACAAGAGAGCTGAAAGAAGGTGCCCGTGACTTTGCATGATCATTCAACGTCCAAGGTTCTTTACTGTCATTCGCATCACATGTGGTACTTGAGGTGGAACAATATTGTGTACTCAAGGTCCCAGCTATAATTATGATTATGTAGACAGAGTAATACTTGATGCCAAACTGTTTGTGTGGTTTGTAAAAGCAACACAAAGAGTGATGAAACAGAGTGACAACAATGTATACAACACCTGTTTTTATGGGAGAAACGTGGACAGAAGGTTTTAAACATGGTGAACAACTAGAATTGTATTTTTTTTCTCTTTGCCTGTGAGTTTTACTGAGTCAAAACTTCTGAAACACAATTGATCGACTAGAATTTTTAACCTTGTCAAAGTGAACAGGAATGTTTTCACCATCAAATCAAATTTTACATGGTAAATAAAAACAAACAAGAACATGGGGATTAAAATATTTACGTACATACGAGAATGAAAAATTTACTTATATACTAATCTGGGTGTTACCAGATCCTAAAATGAAGAAATAAAACTTCACATACCAACCCTGGGTGCTCTTGACATATTCTATAAAAACAGTGTGTCTTACTCGACCATCAGGGGCATTGCCAAGGGGGGGTCCTGGGGGGCCGTTGCCAGCCATTTGAATTTGCTGACCCAACCAGTCGTTTTCTCCGGCAACTCATGTTTTGGTTTGGTGCAGATTTTTTATTTGCCTCAACATTAAGAATTTGTTGAACACCATAAACATAAAACTAAATGTTGTTTTAGAAAAATTAAACTTTTTTGTAATTTTAAAGAAATATATTTTTTATTTTAACAATATATTCTCAATTGCTAGCATTCCTGAATAAAGACAGTGAATCTAATTTGAACCATTTCAGAGATTTCATATATATATATATATATATATATATATATATACATATGTATGTATGTATGTATGTATGCATGTATGGACACGTATATACAGTACGTAAATGTGGAGTGGCGGCGCAGAGGTTAGAAAAGGTGGGCCCGTGATCTGAATATCTCCGGTTCGACTCCCTGGACAGACAACATCAAAATGTGGGTGGCAATGGTGAAACACCTACACCTGCCTCCACCCTCATTTGCCCCATTCAAAAATAAATTGTGCGTGCATGTATTTTACAATATCTGAATATGGTAAAATATATGAGCTCTATAAATTGAGCTCATATATTTTTCCATATTCAGAGGCCATTATTCAGTGTCCCAGTATTTTACATCAAATTCATGTACCATTACACACAGTGTCAAGCCTAAGAGAACAGTAAAGATGTGCTTCTGTAACCGATAATTTAAGACCATGATAAACAACTGGGGGACAAACATTGAACACCAACCTAACATGCAATACATCTCCATCTTGTACCACTTATCCATAATCAGGTCATGGAGGCAACAGATCCAGAGAGAAACCCAGACCTCCTTCTCCCCAGCAGCACTCTCCTCTAGTTCCTCCTGGGGGACCCCAAGATGTTCCCAGGCCAGAGAAGATACATAATCCCACCAGTAAGTTCTAGGTCTGCTCCAAGGCCTCCTACCAGCAGGACATGCACTGAAAACCTCCAAAGGGAGGGGTCCAGGAGGCATGAAGGTTCATGCTCAGTCATCCAGGTACAAAATCCAATAATGGTCAGTCAGGTCATCTGGACAGTTTCTTTTTTGTGGAAAGATGTTTCGCCCTCTATCCAGAGGGCTTCATCAGTCTGAGGAGTCCCACGTAAACTGTTTTTCCCACTAAGCAGTACATTCCTTTAGTGGACCAACCAGTTTGCTGGAGATAAGATGGTTTCTGGGGGCTGTCCAGTCCCCCGTCGACTCCCCCCAGGCAGGCAGCCACAACCAAAGTGGTCCAAGACATCAAAGTTCATGCTCAATCATCCAGGTACAAAATCCAATAATGGTCAGTCAGGTCCTCTGGACAATTTCCTATCCAGGAGGCATCCTAATCAGATGACTGAACCATCTCAACTGACTCCTGTCAATGCCAAGGTGAAGCGTTCCGAGCTCCTCCCAGATGACAGAGCTCCTTGTCCTATCTATAAAGCTGAACCCGGCCACCCTACTAAGGAAGCTCAGTTTGGCTGCTTGTATCCAGGATCACATTTTTTTGGTCATAATCTAAACCTCGTGATGACCGGTGAGGTTTGGAATGCAGACGGTCTAGTAAATCAAGAGCTTTGCCTTTCAACTCAACTTTTCCTTCACCACGACTGACCAAAGCAAAGAGGCCCCAGTCTGTTAATCCATCTACCCCTCCATCCTTCCATCACTCATGAACAAGACACTCAGATACTTAAACTCCTCCACCTGAGGGAGAGACTCCCCCCTGACCCAGAGAGGACATTCCACTCGTTAAGGCATGCATGCAACCCAATGAGAGTCCTCACTAAGCAAAGAAAAGGACTTCAAGAAAGATTTCTAACAAGTGGTTGTAACTAATGTCTATAACATCAGAAACAAACGTCAACCAATCAAATCAGCCAGAATGAAAATAAAGTCAGTCAGTGAGTAGAACATGGTGTTGGATCTGTCTGAAGCACCTGGAATTAAATGATGATTAATGAGAACTTTAGGTAGAGTTGTAAAATGTAAATGGAATTGTGGAACTGAACAAACAAGATGAAATCCACAGTAACATACAGAATGGGATGGATCTCGATAAACTTTGAACCAGTCCAATTTCTTTCACAATGCTGATCATAATGAACAAAATGTTTTATTTTTGGCCACCACAGCCTCCTGTTTGTGTATGTGTGTGTCAAGGCAATGTGTATTGTTTGAACTCACCATTCTCCATAACTTTCTGTCCTGTCCTGTCTTGTATCTTACCTCTAACATTCAAAGAACTCAACAACCTAGCTCCATCTCATACTACAGATCATATTTTTCCATATTTTCCTAACATATAACTTTGCTTTCATACTGCAGGTTTACTTGTGGTTCCTATAGTTCCCAAAAGCAGAATGGGAGGCAGAGC
>NC_056516.1:14195039-14201358 GCF_014905685.2 Nematolebias whitei | reverse complement strand
AAGTAAAATTTTAGTTTGTAAATTAAACATTTAGCTTGGACATAAACATTTAGTTTGTAAACTAAATATTTAGCGTGGAACTCAAATTTTGCTTGCTAACTAAATATTTAGCTTGCAAGTTAAGTATTTAGTTTGTAAACTAAATATTTAGCTTGTAAATTAAATATTTAGTTTGGAACTATGACATTTATAAATGTATGAATGACATGGTGAAAATATGACTTTGAAAAAAAAAATTTTTTTTTCTTATGAAAGGCTCAATAAACCAAAATACCGATGTTAATTTTTGACTGTGTAACTTTACAAACGGCAACCCATAGAATGTTCCGATCGAGCATTTTCTCAGCCTTTTTCAGGATTCAAACATGAAACAAAACCACCAAATCAGTCGGGTTTCAATAAGCTGTAACGTTTATTGCACATTCCTGTTTGGTCTTGCAACGACCTTTCACCTTTCGAACTTTTAAGACCTTGGTTTGGACCGAACACTCGAGTCTGGATTGGAACAAAGCTGCTAACTGATAACAGGTTCTCTTGATGAGTCTGATTTGAAGTGTTGGGAGGCCAAACTGATCCTGGATCAGTCAAGAAAGGTTGCAACGAGCCAAATCAGTGTACTGAGCAGGACCAATGGGGAAGTGGTGACATTGTGGCGGAAACAAGGAAGTACTCAAAGGAGTGAAGGACTTTTCTTGTTTCCACTTACAGTAGATAAACTAAAAAAAAAATCATTCTAATGTTGAGGCTTTATTTTGTCTGTCTGTCTTTGCTCCCTGAACCCCCCACCCCTCAAATAATCCCACCTTCCCATCACACAAACACAGTATTTTTTTCTTCTCATTTTCTCATAACAATACCTGCAACATGCTTCAAATCATCATTTTGGCAAACCACAAATAAATTAAAACACAAACATTCATAGAACACAATGTGACAATTTTAGGACACAGAACGAAAAGGGAAAGTCTGTACAATACAGAACTCAACGTAAGAAAGGAAAACCAAACGAGAATAAAGAGAAGCATTTGCATTTTTGTTTAAACGTCGTTTTTTTCTTGCTTTTCTTGAAAATAAAAAAGTATACAGTAGCTAGCTACCAATCACAGATCACATGCAGATATAATACAAATAATCAGTTCACCCAGTTAGTTTCTGCAGACTACCAGACTATACTCTATCACAAAATGATTCTGTTGAAACCAGCGAACACTCAAGTTTTTTTGAGATATTTTGTAATAATAATAATAGTTCGGTTTACAGTTTTCTCTGTTGACAAGCCAAGAGATCACTATACGATCAACCCTGAAATGACTAGCCAAATTCAAAGAGCACTAGCACACGTTCATACATGATGAAATACCAGATGGTGCGTTGCTGTTTCTCTCTCTTTTTATTGTATTAGTGATGGGAGTGTGACACGTGCACAGAGAGGCTTTAGCTATCGGCCACCAATGCAACGCAAGCAGAGTTTTGAAAACTGGCTCAAAGATGGCGCCCGCAGCACGGCGCAACCTGCTCAACAACAAGCCCCTCCCACCAGAAACTGGAAGAGGAAGATGCCGAGCAGCAGGCTCTGACGTCCTCCACCCTCCCGCTCTTGCTGCTCTCTCCTAATGACGCGCTTCCTAAAATGTCAGACCAATTAGCAGCTTTTCCTCTGACATTTCCCTGGCAGGTAGCGGAACAAGAAGCGGACCGAGCGAACAGACAACCTGCCCACTATGACTGATTCACGGTCGCAGCTGTACACTTATTAAAGTCCTTTTAAAGGTTTGAACCCAAGAAGCACGTGCAGCAGATAGAGCAAATAATATCTGTCTTCAGCCATTTTGCAAGCCACCTGACATTTTCTGAGAAGCAGGCAGCAGTGATCAAAGCTTCCCCCCCCTCTTCCTACTGCCTTCAGCTTCCCCGTGCAGCAGACATCAATCAGGTGCGCTCTGAAGTAGACACTCATTTAAAGCACCACTCCATCTGCAGCGGCGCTCCAGCTCCTGTCTTCATTTCAAGGTGTTACTGCTGCTGCCAAGGTGGATAAGCGTGGGCGAGGTCAAGTGCGTGAGTCTAAAAGTTTGTTTTTTGTTTCTCTACTAGCCTGTTGTCCTTCAGACGGATGGAAAGACAGAAGAGGGGAATGTTAGGTGACAACTGCAATCATCTTTACGGTAATATCAATAAAGAGCGGACGCAGACGGTGGAACGAGAGTGGTAACGACGCAGCAGGAAAAATGAAACGGCACAACCTTTAGGCCATAGTTCACAGTAAATCATATTAGTTTACTGTTTAAAGGGTTGTCTTTCTCGCTCACGCATACTGAGGCCCCGCCTCCAGCTGTACCATCTGGTATCTAAATCATGGGAATTGTAGTATTCTTCCACTCCTACACACACAGGCATGAGAGAATGAGGCTGTTATTCTATGTATCATACATAATCTCTACATAAAGCAACATGTGACTTTTTTCTCCATTAAGCATCTACACAACAGTGAATTTAGCCACGAGAGACAGAAAAGAGAACGAAAGAGAGCACAGCTCTATGTAAATTACAATCTTTATGTTGCATTGAATCGTGAGCAACGGCACAGTCGAAAGAAAAGAAAAAAGGGAGGAGTGAACGAATGGGCCTAAACGCCAACACGCTGCACGTCTATTAAACATTAACAGCTTCATTTACATGTAAATGACTCGGCGGCGACAGGGATGGTTGGACGGGACGCCAGTTCGGTGAGGTGGAGAGGGGTGGCAAGGGATGGAGTCAGAGCAGAGGGAAATGAGTCTCCTTCGTTCAGTAGTCTTTCACATCGGTGGAAAAAGGTCGGTAATATCCAATTTGTCCAATTGCACATGCATGGGAGTGAAAACAACCCACCCCCCCAAAAAAATGGATCCACCAAGAATAATGCACACTCCAATGCATGTGGGCACACTGCCAGCTGATTTATTATGAGGTGACACACTCAACCACACACTCCTCGCTCCCAGGTATTCCCAAAACAAGGAAAGAATCCTTCTGCGAAAAGACTGAAGAGTTTCTTCTTTTTGTTGTTGTTGACAGGAATGACTGCGTGTCCGCTCTCCGCTAGCTGATGCTGGAGATGACGTTGGAAAACAAATGAAGAACACTCGCACAAAAAAACTACAAGTTCAAAGGAAATAAATACAGTCGTAAACCAAACAGCCGAGGGTGAAGATGAGAAAGTTGAGTTAGCGTGGTGTGTCGTTTTGCGTGTCAAAGCTAGCTGGGGTGGGGGTTCCGGCTAGCACGAGGGGGTCGGGGAAGTGGAGGCTGAGCACTCAGCCGTCGGAGATAGGGGGGGACACCCAGCCGTACTTCTCGTGGGTCTTCACCAGGGACTTGAAGGTGGCCTCGGCTTCTTTACGACTGAAAGCTTTCTTGGACTTGCCCGATTTCCTACAAATGCGACCCTGTTGGAGACAGAGGAGACAGAGGAGACAAGGACAGGAGGTTAGGACTGTGTGGACAGAGATGGACGTAAAAGACTTCAAAGATGTCATTGGATGGTTTTAAGACTTTTAGAATGGTCGAGCTGAAGCTTTATCACTCCACACCGTAAAAGATGAACAATCGTGGAAAATTGTAATTTTTATGCAACTCTCATGATGAAATCATTGGTTCGTTATTGATATTGTCCTGATTCAAGATGGCCACCCCAGTCAATTGATCAGAGCAAATACATTAAGGGCTAAAAGTCAGTCTTTTGTAACGATATTGAGCTAAAATGTATCATTGTAGAAACTGAGCATCGTCTCCAAACCTATCATGTCCTAGTTCATCTAACCTTTATACCTTTCTTTCCTCATATTTTTCTTTTCTTATCCCTGTGAGATGGTGTAGGGGCAGGGCAGCTGACCCGGGACCCAAAAGTCTCAGGTTCGGTCCCCAGTCATTGCACATCTTGTGGTGTCTCTGAGCAGCACACCCTTTCCCCGATCGCTCCCTGGGCACTTTCAATAGCTGCCCACTGCTCCACCTGGTGGTAGATGGGTTAAATGCAGAGAGCCAATTTTGCCATTGTATGGGAACATACAATGATAACAATACATAACACATTATTATATTATTATTTTAATGAAAGGTCGCGCTGCTCCCTGCGGCTGCAGTCCTAGACACCCCCCACACCAACCCCCACCCCCATGTATGTTGTCTTGGCAGGATGTACTGAAATGAAATTTCACCTTGGCAATCAATAAAGTATATTGAATTGAATTGAAGCTGTATCCTGAGCACTAACAAATTGCACGAGATGTTTTCATTCAGTATTTCTTCTTTTGTCTGTCCAGCATTTAAAAAATACATAAAAAAAACACACCAAATTTTCATCGACATTTTGCCAAAGTCACAATAAATAAATCAACACTGAATCTTGCAATGTAAGGGACTGTAAGCAACAAAAATGTACCTTAAACAAAAGAAAAAAGGTTAACAAATGCACCACTGTCTAAGTACAGCTGCACTGACAAGTCAGTATACCTTCTTAGGTACTTTGTAGATTGTTGTGTGAGAAAAATAAATATATCTTCAGGCAGAACCAATTGATTAAATCAGTATTAAAACTGGTCGGGCTTCAGGACCTACCTTCATCCCTTATTTATATTCAAACTGAGGGAAAATGTCAGTTTCTTAAAAAGATTGATAAAAAGATGATGCAGTTTGAACCTGAGATTGGTGAATAGAGTTGTGCAGCGCGACAAATAAAAATAAGTTTAATGATAAACCAAAATGACCAGCGAGTGGCGATGCTAGAAAGGTAAATATTCATTTTTATGTTCATTTAGCTGGATTTGAATTAAAACCAAAACATTTCACTTCAGAAACCAGTTTTTTTTTAACAGAATCAACTGAGATGTCACAGACATGAAATAAAAAGTCCAACAGCTGAGGCGGTTCAGAGTACCGAACCACTAAACACACGAACAAAACCATTTGAATCCAAAAGTATTCTGTCACTCACTCAAGCATTAACCAGGAGATCAACCTCAATGCCACCTCAAATTTATACTCATTCTGTGGGAAATCCATCCATCCATCCATCCATCCATCCATCCATCCATCCATCCATCCATCCATCCATCCATCCATCCATCCATCCATCCATCTAGCCATCCATCCACCCATCCATCCATCCATCCATCCATTATCTTCCAGGTCTCAGGGACAGCATCTTGAACAGGGAGGTCCAGACATCTCTTTCCACAACCACCTCTTCCAGCTCTTCTGGGAGGATTCCAAGGCGTTTCCAGGTCAACCGAGAGACATAGTCTCTCCAGTGTGTCCTGGGTCTTCCCTGGGGTCTCCTCCTAGTCAGACATTCCCTGAAACACCTCCCTAGGGAGGGGACCAGTGAGCATCCTTACCAGATGCTGACCCACCTCAACTGGCTCTTCTCGATGTGGAGGAGCAGCGGTTCTACTCCAAGTCTCTCCTGATAACTGAACTTCTCACCCTGTCTCTAAGAGAGAGTCCAGCTAACCTGCAGAGGAAACTCATTTCAACCACCTGATCTCATTCTTTCAGTCACTACCCAGAGTTCATGACCATAGGTGAGGGTAGGAACGTAGACCAACCGGTAAACAGAGAACTTGGCCTTACAGCTCAGCTCCCTCTTCACCACAACGGACCGGCACAGAGTTTGCAATACTGCAGATGCTGCACCAATCCATCTGCAAAATCTCCTGCTTCATTCTTCCCTCACTCCTGAGCAAAACCCCAAAGTACGTCCTCCTCTGTGAGAAATCTAAAGCTGTAACTAACAGATGTTGTTATTTCAGTTCCTCTGGACGGATTCTTCTTTGTTGAAACATTTCATCTTTCTTTTTTTACGTTTCAACAGAAGAATCTGTCCAGAGGAAATGACTCAACCTTGTTAGATTGATCTACCTGCATTATTGAGCATGCATTGGGACAGATATTGTCATTATCGATCACCGAGCCGATCGTTTTCTCTGAACATCGACCTGATGTTCTGCCTATAATGTGCGACAAAACTGATGATGGTCATCACAGTAACCTAATGATTATGGTGATATCTCGTCTAGTTTTCCACAAACAATGGTTAAAAGCAAAATAATGATCAGTTTAGAACTTTTTAGATTTATACACAAATAATTTTGATTGCAGCAAACTTAAAGTAGTCGATTCAACAGTATATGTGCTACGAAATCCTTTTTTTGTTTGTTTACATTTCAGCTGTATCGATGTGAGCCCCTGTGTCTTTAAGTTCTTTTCACTTACTCAATGCCCTTCATACAGGATAAATTAATAACTATGTATATATATATATATATATATATATATA
>NC_056516.1:14194633-14194939 GCF_014905685.2 Nematolebias whitei | reverse complement strand
TGGCACCTTTCTGGGTGGAGTTCACATGTTCTCTCTGTGCTGTGTGGCTTTTCTCCCAGTACATCAGTTTCCTCCCACAATCCCAAAACATGCATGTTAGGCTGATTGGTGACTCTAAATTGTCTCTAGGTGTGAGTGAGAGAGTGAATGGTTGTTTGTCTCTATGTGTCCCTGTGATGGATTAGAGACATGTCCAGGGTGTCCCCCATCTCTCACACAGTGACTGCTGGATATGGACACCAGTGACCCCTGCGACCGGAAAAGGAAGAAGCGGTTAAAGATGATGGATGGATGGATGGATGGATG
>NC_056516.1:14192226-14194533 GCF_014905685.2 Nematolebias whitei | reverse complement strand
GATGGATGGATGGATGGATGGATGGATGGATGGATGGATGGTTTCCTTCAGGAAATTCATGTCTCTCATTTTTCATGCCCAGGTTTTAGACAAACTCACACAATCTGTTGGCGCTTGGAGAAAGTAATGGGAATGACTATCAGCTACTACCACACCAACTTTAGCTTGTTATCTCAGCTTTGATTATCTTTAGTGCTGCTCTCATTAACCTTTCACGTGATAAGCATAAACTAGTTAGTGTAATACTTCACAAGTCAGACGGAAAGATTTATCTAAACATTTTCACTCGGGGGCCATCAATTAATGATCACTGCCCTGCTTCATTTTCAGATTTAACAAATATTTAGGTGTTGAGAGTCAGTGTTTCATTGGCTCCGGCTGTGTGTTTTGTTTTATTTTGTTCTACAAAAATTCAAGATGTTTGCTGTGAAAAAAAAAAAGAAGTCATTTTTTTTTTAAACGTGGCATTTTGAACAAACAAACAAACAAACAGCTCTCCAGAGGTTGCGTTCATTTAGCAAAGGTTCACAGCCTCAGGCCCAAACAGCCTCAGGTAATCACCAACATCACAGTGGGTTTAAAAACGTGAGAACCTCTACTGATCGTCTTCTCATGCATCACGTAAAGAGGAACTTAAAACCTTTAATCGCACACGAGTTCTGCGCAGGTTTACCATAAATCATAGTTTGAACGGTGCAGAGGCTTGTGCAATAAAACACTCGCAGCAAACGACGAAAATGTTTGACTTTATCTTTCGAGGGTGTGATACGTGAAGTTTAAACATCACAGTGGGACTGTTCCACACTCAGCTCTGCCGCTGCTCTTTGTTGTCCATGCTGTTAGCGCACACACACATATCATACCCATAGACGTTTTGATCATTAACATTTAACGACCAGAGGAAAGGAGTGGGGCTCTCTCAGATAATTAAACCAGGAGGGACATTTTTTAACAACCCTCTCCGTCTCCTCCCCCACCTCCTCTTCCTGTCTCTCCTCTCGCTCTTACAGCTTGTAAGCAAATCTGCCTTGGCTGCAGATGAAAACAGCGATCCAAAATGGGACGAGAGGGGAACAGAGGAGTAAATCACACGTGCCAGCAGCGGGGTCATAAAGCACTGATGCAAATAACGTTTTTCATCTTTTAGCTGCCATCTGTGCCGCTTTTTTCTTTAAGTGCACTGATTTTGTTGTTGGCGTGTGGAAGCTGCATCGTGTAGCAGACATCATTAGGCTAATTTATAGTCTTCATTTAGTGTCTTTATCATCCAATTATAGACTACACTCACACTCATCCCCAGACACATGTTCAACAAAACTTCTGCCTAGGTCAAGACGATACGACGGTCGTGCTAGGCCTTTGTTGTCTTTTTGTCTTCTGGCTCACTCATTTTGTGTATTTGTACAGATTTTTAGAGTTACTGGATGTACGTAGAAGTAGGATTGTGGTACAGTTCACATCCGTGTCTTTGAGGTCACCAACACACGTCAGCACGCAAACACACTTTCAACATTTACCAAATGGCACTTGCAAAGACACGACAAGAGCAACAAGGCATTGTCCAGAAAGGAGGGACTCGGGGTGGGTGACGCCACTGGGAGTGGTGTTTCCATGGTGACCAGGGCAACAGAAGGAAACAGGAACGGGGGGAGGTCTGCCTCCTGACCCTCATTGAGAAGGTGAATGAGTGAAGCTGAGCCAAGGCGAAACAGACAGAATATTAGACAGAAGAGCGAGGGCGCGCGCGATCAGCAGCCGTGTAAACCCATCACGGCTGTGGGCTGTGTAACGCAACGGCTGGTCTGAGGCACTTAGCATTAGCATCAGAAAGACATTATGGTAATAGCATCAAAGGCAGCAGCCTCTGCCTTTGTGATTCCTGCACCAACCCAAGGGCACTGAAGGATTTTACAATTCAGCTATTTCTTCAGGCATGAACTTGCAGACATTTATTGTTCAGAGATTTTCTGCTTTTAATTGTCTCCAAAACCCTCTGAATGTTAGCCATCACGCTAGCCACATTGTGCTTGAGTTAGCCCAAGTTTATGGTAACTACCGTATTGTTCACCCTATAAGTCATGTTTGTTTGTTTGTTTGTTTGTTTGTTTTGCATAATTTGCATGTCCTGTGACTTATACGCCAAAGTGACATATTTATGGATTTTTTTCCCGTATTTAACCAATTTTTGTCTGAGATATGATTGTTTTCATTCATTCTGTCTGAAAATATTGAACACTGCCATTTTCAGCTGCTAGATGCCACTCGAGTAGTATGGCATGCCGTTGTGTCATGTAATAGGTAAAAGTC
>NC_056516.1:14166746-14192126 GCF_014905685.2 Nematolebias whitei | reverse complement strand
TCTCTGCAGCATCATGGGCAAACACAAGCAACACAGTGATGGTGCAATCAACAGAGATAGGTGTTTTCTTTCAGCTGATGGAGGAACTGGATGGAGGGAGGTTTTATATTTCTGTTGTTAACCTAGAAAAAGCACTAATTTGCAAATTTGTCACAAAATGACATTGTTTCCAACAGATGGGCAAACTTTTATGATATGCCCCTGCGTTGCACAGTCGGGACGCACTCCCTCCTAGATACTGTAGCACTGCAGCTGACAGTCACCCATGTCTCATGCAAAAAAATTATGCTATCTCCTTCTATGAGCTCTTTAACTGTCTTCTTTTATTTGACTATCTTTATAGGTTTTGCTGGAGCATTTGTAAAAATAGCTGTATTTTAACCGCCTCACCCGCAGCTGCTCCTCAGTGAAGCACTTAAAGCGAAACGGGAGAAGCATAGTTCTGCCACCTTTCCTCATAAACTTGCCCATAAAGTTCTGATCAATCACACAATACTTGTCACATGCCCCTACAAGAAATAAGGACGACATTGTGCATTTAATGGAGGCGGTGTGAGAATAAAAAATCTATGTTTTTTTATTTTGTCCTACAACTGCAACATGTAGAACAAATGTTTCAGCGTGTTGCAGAGTTAAAATGAGGCTCCACCAACTGAGCTGGCAACATCTCACAAGCCGGCACTGAGGCATAGAAAAACATGGATCTGCAGCTTTCAACAATGGCTACTGATGATAATAGTGTGGGACCACTCTCATGGCATTAAACAGCAGACAGATTTATCATCAGGGGAATATCGATGCACAGCAACTGTGTACGTAGTTTTAAAATATAGTCAAGCACACAGAGGATTGCTGAAGTGAGTTATTTCATTTGAAAAAGAATTTAGTAGATGCCATGAGGGATAGGTACTGGCTGAGTGGTTAGAGCAGTCGTCCTCCAATGCAAGAGTTCGGGGTTCGATTCCACCAGCAGTGATATTGTTGAAGTGTCCCTATGCAAGACAGTGAACCCCTCATTGCCTCTGATGTGTGTCCCATCAGTGTAAGAATGTGATAAGGCACTGATTAATCTTTATATAGATCTAGTAGAGTGCTGTATGAATGGGTAAATGAGGACACAGATTGTGTTGTAAAGAGCTTTGAGTGTCGATGAGATAGAAAGGCACAGTCCATTTACCATAGGTACGATATATTTAATGCATGGCGCTTCACTTCAGCCCAGCTGAGTTCTGCTCCACTCCTCTTTTGGTTCCGCTCATATCTAAAAATTCAACTGTGGCCGATTTCACCTGTGTCTTCGTCTCTATTTATGAACGCGCTGGAGGAAGCTTAAACCAGTCTGTGCAACCATTTTACGAAACCATGTTGTGAATGAGCCTTCTCTTTAATGCCTGCTCTTGCTCCATTTTCATGTCTTCAGGGTAGTGAATTAAGTATTTAGAGCCTGTGGAGAGTCATGCCACTTGACACTTCACTGAATGCTCCCCTCCAACATGATACCTGCAGCACACAATGCCCATCACTATTTATGTGAAAAGCAATTTGTTGCGCATTTTATTCCATGAAACTGGAGAGGTATGGGCTACTTTAGCAGACAACATGAAACATTATGTTTACGCATTGTGCTACATAACTTATAATATTAAAGTACCAATAGAATAAATAAAAATGGGGGACAAGGACCCTTCTCATAACCTCACTCACATCCTTGATACTTTGCCTTTAGAGCTTTAAAGAAAAAGTCTTGGTCATTGCCAAAAAGAAAAATGGAAGAAAGAGAGAGAGAACTGGATGGTTACAAAAGAGGGTGTTTGTCGGGGTGAAAAAATGAGTAAAAAGGATAAAAACTTCTTGTATGAGTCATCTGGTGCACCCTGAGCACTGCATGCAAAGACATCATTACTGCACCTTTTTTCCCCCTCTTTGGTTAGGCAAGAATCACGACAAGCTGTAACCACACACACACACACACGGTGTCACCCTGTGAAAGGAAAGTCATGATGTGCAGGCGCAAACACAAACCGGATAAAAACAGCATTTAATTTCATTTCTGATTTCTGTGAATTAGCCTGTTATTGGATTGAAAGGGTGCCCTTGACTGCTGCCGCTGAGACTCGCTGCCGTTAAAATCTTTGTCTTCATCACACTGAAAGGCAGGCCAAAGGCTAAAACAAGAAATAAATGAAAAGCAGAGAAATACAGGTGGCTGACGGCCAAACCAATGATGCTCGGCATGCTTTGTGTGAAACGAGGGATTGCTTGCGTCAGTCTGGAATGAACCGGAAGTTTACTTTACAGATGGAATTATAGGTTTCCTGTCTAATAAGAGACTCAAACAAGGTTAAATCAACAAACAGCTAATTATTACCATGTAGGTTATGTTGAAAAGCTGTGACTGTGATGTGGCCAATGGCCTTTTAAAAAAACTGCAAACAGTTCATGTCTGAGTCAGAATGAGTGCTTTTACTGCTACGTATTTTGGATGGCACCACGATTGGTGACGCTTCATACTATTGCTATTGATTGAGCACTAACTGGTTTATAAATTACTAGTTTTGAACTAGGTTTTGCATTAATGGCTGTTGTAAGCTCCCAGTTACATTTGAACTAGTTGCCTAAAAGGCATCATAAGAACACAGAGTGCTAAACTTAGGATTTACTACAGAAATACTAAATTAGAAGTAAAAAGAATTATGTTGTAACAGTGGATGAGGCCTAACAGCTTAATAGCTTTAAGAATGGCACTTTGTCACTCTCTCTACACTCATTGGTTCTACACCACACCAGTTACAGGCCTGTCCACTGCCGGTACCCACCCCCACTCTGCATGGTTTATGGGACCACTTTGTTCATGGTTCCAAGCAAATTGCTCCAAGGTGACAATTTTGACGTAAGAAGACAGCAGTTGTTGACTGACCAGTGGAGCTACATCGTCACTGGATGATCCACTCTATTATTATTTTTTCCAAGTTTTCTAGTTTCTAGTTCAGTATGGAAGCTGCAAAAGTAGTACCGTGAACCAAGAATGAGACCTTTAAGCAGTGCCAAGATGAACTAAAGAAAATTGAAGTCAGATTACAGTTGCGATGCTCACCCACTTTGCATCGACGATCCCACCCACAAAGCAAGGAAACAAGTCACGGTGGCAATTCACCTACAAAGCACACCTGAGAAGAACTGATAAAACAAGAACAGACTCGAGACATAGTTATCAATGGCAAGCGGCTATAGATCGTTAGATGGCCTTTTAGGAGAATCAACTGATAACTAAAGACAGCTTTAAGTATATGGTGATGACAGAACTGTGTTCGTCCTAACCTGTTTGTCACATTAAATATTAGTTTCCTGTCCCCTTCAGTCAAATGAATGATTCTAACAAGATACTGTTATAATGATCGTCATGATTTATACAGAAGGCTGAACCTTACACAAAAGGTTGTTTTCAAACAGGTCAAATGGATGCAGAACCTCAAGGTATTCAAGAAATACACAAGTCACTGAACTGACTTTGAAAACTGTTTCACTAGGACACATTGGAGTAGATTTGCATATTTCTGATCCTGTTTGATTTATAACAAACATCCACCCATTATCTTTACCCTCTTCTTCCTTTTCAGGTCATGGGGGTTATTGGTGCCCATATCCAGCTATCACTGTGCTAGAGGCGGGGTACACCCTGGACAGGTGTCCAGTCCATCACAGGAACACATAGAGACAAACAAGACAAACAACCATTCACTCTCTCACTCACACCTAGGGACAATTTAAAAATTCAAATTCAATTCAATAATATTGTATTAATCCCAAAGACAAATTAAATGTTGTTGTAACTCATTCCCCTGGTTGAAAGAGTTGTTAGATGCTGACGGCTGTGAGCAGGAAGGATCTCCCTCAGCGGATCTGAAGAAACTGGTTGGACGTTGTTCTGTCTACATGGACCCGATGGGTCTCTCGGTTTTCTTGGGCAGCAGGACCGCCTGACTGCTGGGCAGAACTCCTCCCTGACCATTGGTCACTCCTCCCAGCAGCTTGTTGAGCTCCTCATCATTACAGATAGCCAGCTGCAGATGATCCAGGTCTTCTTGTCACAAACCGTGTTTCCCGCCTGCTCTAGGATCTTGGTGGTCAGGTACTCAAGCACCACCACCAGGTAGACGGGAATGCATCCATGACGCCTCCTTTTCAACACATTTGGGATTTGGGGCTGTAGTTGAGGTACTACCGCAAAGCACAGCTCAAACGTCATCCTCAAGTATGCTCCACCATCATCAACAATGACGAGAGTGCCTGCAGAGATGAGGTGAAATCACTGACCAGCTGGTGTCAGGAAAATAACCTCTCTCTAAATGTCAACAAAAAGAAGGAGATGATAGTGGACTTGGGGAAACAGCGTGAAGGCCAGCTGAGGTGGAGCAAGTCAGCAGCTTCAAGTTTCTTGATGTTCACAACGAGAATTTGTCCTGGACATTACCGTACATACAGACACTGTGGTCAAGAAAGTCTGACAAAGACTCTACTTCCTAAGAAGACTAAAGAAGTTTGGCACGAACACCAGCATCCTCACCAACTTTTATAGGTGCACCACTGAGAGCCTGCTGACAGGCTGCATCACGTGATGGTACGGGAACTGCACCAGTCAGTCGGAAAGCACTAGAGAGGGTGGCGCAAACAGCAGAGGACATGACTGGTAGCAGTCTCCACAACATCCAGGACATCTACCACAGCTGTCTGCGTAAAGCACGCCGCATCATTAAGGACCACACCCACCCAGCACAAGGACTCTTCCGTCTACTAACCCCAGGCAGACGATACAGGAGTCTGCCATCACGCACGAAAAGACTCAAAGACAGCTACAAGCTGTCAGATTACTGAACTCTCAATAATAATACTGAACTGACAATAACATTGTACCAAGCCACATGTGACAGCTAATATGTTTATTGCTGCTGCACTATGTGGCTGTGTATCTTGTACAGTATGTCACTACCTTACCATCATAATTCATTTCGATGTTCCCCACTACCTGTGCAATAACCTGCCACACAACCTGTGTAGTTTATGTTATGTGCAATATATATCATGTAAATTTAAACGTGCATTACTGCCTGTGAAGTAATTATTTATAGTAATTCATCACTTGCACGGTTATATTCTACCGTGTTGTTGTTTACTATATTTCTTTAGGACCTTGGAAATATATTTATTTTTTCACTTTTTGGTACTTTATTTTGCACACTTATTGCATGCTTTAGAATAGAATAGAATAGAATAGAATAGAATAGAAACAGCCTTTATTGCCCCACAGATGGGAAATTCAAATGTAATAGCAGCACCAGATTAAAAGATTCACACAATAAGTTTCTAAAATGTTAAAAACAATATATAAAGAAATGAGATAAATAATAACAATAATGTTCAGTATGTATTGAACATTGAGAATGGCAGACTATTTACAATACAGTAGTATAGGCAGAGTGGGAGATTGAACAGAGGTCAGCATGTATTTAATCCTTATTGAGTTTGTTGGGAGTATTATTGGGAGTATTAGTATTTCTTGTTTGTTTGTTGTTTTTAGCGAGTCAAATCAGTTCTTCTCATGCTGAACATTTCATAACCTTGTGTTAATCTGCATATGACAAATAAACGTAACTTGAATATTTGAGATGTTAATCAGCTGCTTCTGGTTGTTAAAAAAAATAAAATAAAATAAAAAAAATAAAAAAACACCTTGTTATGGTTACACATCATATCAAATGTCCAAAAGTCAAAAAGTTTCAGTAACAATCCTTCCAGCTGCACAGCATCCGATACCAGAGGAAATAATCATAAAAAAAAAAAGATTTATATCCAGAAAAAATAGGATTTAAAGTTTTCAAAAGCAACATGTCAGAATGAATTTAACAGATACTCCAACATGCAGCCACCTTGAGCGCAACAATTTAGTTACCAATCAGCCTAATAACATGCACGGTTTTGTTTTGTGGAGGAAACTGGAGTACCCGAAGAAAACCCACATGCACAGAGAACATGCAAACTCCACCCACAAAGGCCCCCGGCTGGGATTTGAACCGGGGCAACCTTCTCGCTGAGGGGCGGCAGCTCTAACTGCACCACCGTGCACCCTGTATTAAAATATTTAGAGCTTTTGAAGAGAGCAAGTGATATTTCTTTAATGTTTGAAATAAAGGGAACAATTGTGAAGAGTATTTAATTTAGTGGATTTATCCATTGGACATCTTTTATTTAACTTTCTACTTATTTAGAACTTAAGTTTTTGTAAAAGTGCTGATCGATCACAATTGACCACAAAAAGCAATTGAAGCCAAATTAAATCGATCATCGTGATTCTAAACAATCTTTGGACTGATGAAACTACACCCATGTTTTATACATATTTATATTCTCACCATTATTCACCTGCAAAGTGAGCGCAGTAAAAATCTTGTTTCCATGGCAGCATCAGAGCGCTGCACATCTGTGGTCATGATCATTACATTAAGTGTAGCACACGTCGGATGTTTACCTCGTTGTATAAAGTTTTATATTTTGATAAATAAGAATAAGCTTTTCTTGTAAATCACATGACCAGGAAGTGAATCAAGCCCTTTAAATACGTGAACTCACAGCACATGTAGCTCTGATTGAGTTTATTATGTAGGGTGACGAGCAAACACTTCAGTCTCTTCCAAAGTACGCAATTACTTTATTGACAGTTACATTTTACAAAATGCTGACTCAGGCATAAAACAGATGAACAGAACTCAAAAGGTCCACTTATTTACAAACACTGATGTACAAATGTACAAAAAGCCTGGATTCTTTTTGTAACCGTGAAACGGTGAGACCTCGTTTAGGCGTGACGTCATCACGGCCTTTATGCGGGTGAAACGTTAGCACTCCCATGGGAGTCTCCCGTCTTAAACGTTTGCGAGGGTTCTCGGTTTCTTTGCATCGGTCACAAACGCTTACAGCACTTGTTCAAAAGATTTGAGTCAAATTTTCCATCTCATCTCGATTTAGTTTCAGTAATTCTAAAAAAAAAAAAAACTGGAGCTGTTTCGACACCTGCCGGGGAGCTCGCACGACATTTGTAGCCACAGCCCCAACTGTCCGAATCTATAACCCACACCAATTATCAACACAAAACAAAAAAAAAGATTCAAACCTGCCAACTGAAAAGTAGATGAAGTCATAAATAAGGGGACAGCTGCCAAAGAGGGGATCGTGAGCCGATGCAGGTATGCAACTGAACGATGCGTGTGGAATAGAGCTCTGCAAACCGTGCACATGAAAACAGACCGTGATCCTCAAAAACTAACTGCTCGGCTCGATGACTGCACTCGATTCAGTGAAACTGCAATGGAAAGTTGATCACAGTTTAGTCTGTAACAAGTGTGCTACTACCCTCAGACTCAAAATGTTATAAAACTGTGCACAACAACAAAGTAGTACTACAAAAAGGTCAGTAATAAGAGTGTATATATTCAGTACCTGTGCCTGATGGAGTCAATCCTTCATACAGAACTGCAGCTTGTTGTTTGTACAGCTTCAAGCGTTAAATACTGGTGATTTATTGTATCCGCTTATAGAAATATCTCCGAACGCACAAACCTGTTGTATAAAAATCGTCTGGTTCTCCAAAACTCGCTTGACAAAGTGTTTCAATTTACAAAAAGGCAACGACTAGCTGAGGCGGATATGAAACCTCCTCGCTCCAGACGCCAACAGCATCGCACAACAATAATAATAATCAGCTGTTGGCGGTCGCAGCTTCCTGCTTTGTTAAACTCCTTCCAGGCTTTCATTCCAGGGGGGGGGTCACAGGTTGGAGGTCAGCCTGGGAATAATCTCCAGCAGCCTCTAGGAGGGTGAATCTTCTCCACGTATAGCTCTGTAGTTGGCCATTTCCTCTGGGAAAACCTTACTAAGTTCGGAAATTAAAAGACTCTTGAATTTCTGCGGGGAAAAAAGAATACAATTTATAACTCGTTTTCTTTTTCTTACGAAGACTTGAAATAATGTGTTCATGACTAAACTACCACATGGCCTAAATCAATAATTCTCAGTGTTTAATTTTACGGTCAAGCAATGAGAAAACGTAAGGCACAGATAATTATAGGTTAAAAACATATGGATTAAAAACAAACTGCCAGGTTTGTGTAAGAAAAAAAAAAATCATTAAGTTACAAGAACCGTTTGATCTTTAGAGATTCTTATTGTGAATATTTCATCAACAAAATACTTTTGATTGCTGTTT
Organism: Nematolebias whitei; assembly: GCF_014905685.2. Lineage (NCBI taxonomy): Eukaryota > Metazoa > Chordata > Actinopteri > Cyprinodontiformes > Rivulidae > Nematolebias > Nematolebias whitei. The sequence goes on along the minus strand of NC_056516.1, from coordinate 14,183,869 downwards.
ATTTGAACACAGTCAGTGGGGAAAGCCAGCGTCCCTGATATAATCTCTTACCGTCATAGTGTCTATCTTCCCTTTGACCTGCTCGTTCCTTGCCAAGGCTCTTTCCAGACACTCCTTGGTGTACAGCTGAGGGTTTCGGCCTTGGTCAATGTACCTTCAAACAAGGTTCAACGTCAGACCATGGTGAGGACGAGCACAGATAAACATTCATTTATATGGGCTAAAACATAATCTCTACGTAATGGAGCGGACCAGATTTTACAAATTATTTAAGACTCCAGATAATTCCTAAATCACTGAAGTCATTATTAGAATTTCTATACAATGCACGATAATATGTAGAGATGAGGCAAAATGTACATTTGAACGACAGGCGATTGTGCTGCGCTTCATAATATGTTGTACAGGTGCGTGTCATAAAATTAGAATATCATGAAAAAGTTGATTTATTTCAGTAATTTTATTCAAAAAGTGAAACTTGTATATTATATTCATTCATTACACACAGACTGATATATTCAAATGTTTATTTCTTTCAATGTTGATGATTATAACTGGCAATTACTGCAGCAATGCAGCGTGGCATGGAGTGGATCAGTCTGTGTCTCTGCTCAGGTGTTACGAGCCCAGGTTGCTCTGATCGTGACCTTCAGCTCTTCTGAATTGTTGGGTCTGGTGTATCACATCTTCCTCTTCACAATACTCCATAGATTTTCTATGGGGTTAAGTTCAGGCGAGTTAGCTGTCCAATTAAGAACAGGGATCATGGTCCTTAAACCAGGTACTGGTAGCTTTGTCACTGTGTGCAGGCATCACGTCCTGTTGGAAAATTAAATCTGCATCTGCATAAAGTTGGTCAGCAGCAGGAAAACTTTCTGGTAGACCAGCTGGGCTCAGAACACCTGAGCAGTGACACAGACTGATCCACTCCATGCCACGCTGCATTGCTGCAGAAATACAGACAAAAGGAGCAACAACTAAGTATTGATGCTGTTCATGCTCATACTTTTCAGTTGGCCAACATTTCTAAAAATATATTTTTAAATTGATCTTAAGTAATGTTCTAATTTTCTGAGATACTGAATTTGGGGTTTTCATTAGTTGTCAGTTATAATCATCAACATTAAAAGAAATAAACATTTGAATATATCAGTTTGTGTGTAATGAATGAATATAATATACAAGTTTCATTTTTTGAATGGAATTACTGAAATAAATCAACTTTTTCATGATGTTCTAATTTTATGACCAGCACCTGTATGTATATATATATATATACACATATATATATATATATATATACATACACATATATACACATATATATATATATATACATACACACACAAACACACTAGGTTGTATATACCCATATACACCCTAAGTCAGGGGTCTGCAACCTGCAGCTCTGGAGCCACATGCGGCTCTTTGGTCCCTCCACAGCAACTCTTTCATGTTTTGACCAAAACTCACATAAAACAGAATTTTTTAGGATATTATACTCACAACAACAACAAAAAAGACTAGTTTTAGCTGTTTTCCTGTCAATTCTCTTGCGAATATGTGGATACTTGTATACACAGAATAAATTATACTCACTTTAACTTTATGCTTTATTTCTTCAAAAGGAGGATATTACTCAAAAATTAAAAAGAAAATTGCATAAGCATTGTTTTAGTTTTTCCTTTTAATGGGCAAAATATATATTTGTCTTTACAAGAATTCAGTTTTCTGTGATAAGACTTGCAACCTGGATATGATGCACTTGAAAAGGAAGAAATGGATAAAGACAATGAATGAATGGATGAATGATGGATGAATGAATGAATGAATGAATGGATGAATGAATGAATGAAATAGTCATTTATTTTGTCTCATAAAGTAAAAATATCAATAAATGTAAACGATCATGAGATGTTGTTAGTTTTATAATTTCACACCTACTGGCCAGAAAAGCTCCCTCCAACACGCTTTATGTGGCCCATGGGCCACCAGTTGATAATGACCATTGTAGCAGATTTTGTGGCTCTGGACCCGTTTCATCGAATGAACGAAAGGGCAGAACTGGCTCTTTTGATGGTAAGGGTTGCAGACCTCTGATCTGAGCTGTAAACACCTGCACACACTCATATACTCAAGCTTCTGGACTCACTCGAACACCTCCAGGGGAACGTTGATCTCATGAAGCTGTTGACGGCACTTCTCGACATCTTGTAGTCCAGAAATCATGAAATTCCTAAAAGAACAAAGTGAACAACTCGGGTCAACGCCGTGATTATCAGCAAAGTTCGGTCATGGTGGAGAAAAAGAGAAGAACTCACAGCTTCTGGTTGAGGACCGCCTGGCTGCTCGGCTGGAAGTCGCTAACAATGATTCCTAACTGTCGAATGTTCTCGATGAATTTCTCCAGATGCTCCTCGAGGTTGTCGAACTTTTCGGCCATCTTGGATATATCTTTAAAGAGTTATTAAAAGCGTTTGGAAAATCTCTTTTGACGAAAACTCGCTGACTGCTGTTAGCTGCCGACACCACGACAGCTGCACCGCAGCGCTTTACGACCGAACGTTAGCCATTCGCTGTCATAGACGTCACTGTTGCCACGGAAACAGCTTACGTCGATTGCCGTGCTGCGTTAAAAGTGTCGTGCTGCCGGTGAGAAGGCGCATGCGCTGTGTGGGAGTTTAGTTTCGGTCAGTTTAAAGCCTAAATGAAATTTGTTTGTTAAAATGGCGCAGCGAGCGTACACATGGAACATTAACGAGTTAAATGTATTTTTTTTGTACTGCATAACTTGTGAACGTTATTCATTCAACCTTTATTTATACAGGTTAGTCTCTCATCTAGTCCTCATTTACAAAAGACACTTGTTTTTAACAAAGAATGATGACAACAGTAGACAATCACAAAAGAAAGCACATAAATTGAAAAAAATAAATGGAAGAAAATTATATATTAAAAAAACAGCTACATTGTAAAGCAATGTAAAATGCTAAAAACATGTCTGCGTTGGTTTTTGCCATGAACTTAGCAGTAGTTTGAAGCCACTTAGGCTGTCCTGTCTGTCGACAAGGTTGAGCGCTTCAGATCGTTTTGCAAAATGTTCCAGGAAACGAGTGGAGTAGAAGGCCCTTCAGTCCACACTGAGGGAACACTGCAGGTAATAATGTCCTGGGAGTGCACGCTGTAACTGCACTCACGCAGAGACACGTAGGAGGAGATGTATGAAGGCAGCAGACCAAGAAGTGATTTAAAGATGAAAATGTACCAGTGGGAAAGTCTGCGTGAAGTTAATGGTGACCAGTTAACCAGTGAATACAGGGTGCAGTGGTGGGTACAGTAGGTACAGACTTTTATGAATCTTAGCGCACCATGATAGGCAGCATCTGCAGGTGCTTGTAGGAGCGTCCATGTAAATAATGTCACCGTAGTCAATGGAGGGAAGGAACGTCGCAGTTACAACTCCACTGCATTTCTAGGAAGCTTCTAGTTACTCGTTCCTTTTGGCTCAGCTTTGTAATCCGCTGTTGCTGTTTTTCTTTCCTGAAATGCCATTGGCCAATTGTTGGTTCAGGTATTATGTTAGATCCATCAGTGCAGAACATTCATTGTTTTGTAAGCTTCTATGTTAAGTGTGGCAGTACTTTCAGTCGTCAGTGTTACTGTTTCGTGCTACGTTGCTGCTGTCAGCGTATGCACTTTTACATACACAAGTGGTACATGAATATAAAGCCGAGGAACGGGACTAAACTTGCATCACCTTTTAGGGGTTTCCATGACTTCCCACAGAAATGTAAAATGGGAAGATACTGGATTATTTGTGGTTTACAGGTTTTACCAGGGCCGATTCTAGAATCTGCCCTTTAGGGGCGCTTAGTCCCCAGTGCTTACAATGGCTCTTGGTTTGAGCAGTGTGGTGGCCATTGACATCAGAAGCATTCGTAATGTGGGGGGGGAACACTGGGTGGGGGGGGGGGGGGGGGGGTCCTCCCCCAGAAAATTTAGAATAAAGTAGATGCCATTTCCTGCATTCTGGCGTATTTTAATGGGTTGTTAAACATAGATGTTTACCTCCATAAGTAAACACTTGATTCAATAATTATTTTAGAGAGCTCGGCACAAGAAGAAGTAGCACTCAGCTAGCGGCATGCACAACAGATGCGCTAGCTAAGATGCTACAGACGCAGCGCTCTGTTTTAATAAACACTGTACAAAACCAACAAAAAAGGTTGAATCATGTCATCTGGACTTCGTTTTTTTTGTTAAAAAGAAACGTTTCGCCCCTCATCCAAGAGGCTTCGTCAGTCTGAGGCCTAGCCATCTGGTATTACCCAGAAGCCACCCTGACTCTTGTGTTTCAAGCCTGCCTCAGATACCCCTGAAGTCTGGCCTTTTCACTAATGGTTTCAAAAACACAAAGTTTGTGTACAAAACTGTACAAAACCATTTAGTGTTAACTGAACATAAAGACTAAACTTATGAAACAAGAAGTTGTAACATGTATCTACATTCAAAACACACAACAAAGCACGGCTAGCTTAAAGCATGAACCTTTAGTTTAACCGTTAAGCATACAGTGTATTTATGACAGAAAATGGAGGATTTACCTGCAGTTACCTTCGTACAGATGAACATGTGGTACTTCCTGTTTATCACTGCTGTATTCGGCTGCGCCGCGGGGCTTTATCATCTTTTATATTTTTCCAGACTCAGTTTAGGTTTTGGAAATGGAATAAACTGTATTCCACCCTCTAAATCAGGGCTATTTACCTAAACTGCTCAGTTACTATCAGCTCTGGGGCTGGACATCCAGAAATTAAAGTCATGATGTGACTAAACCAAGTATTACAATGATCTGTTACTCTTTAATGGTAACAGATCAGTTTATTTTGTGGCATTGAATCATAAATGCAATAAGCAGAACCCAAACCCAGACACCTACTCCCCCCACCTCCAAAAAAAGGGGGATTTGATTTTATTTTTTTACTTTATTTTTCATTGGTGCCGAGTTAAAATTTAGGGGTGCTTGAGCACCCCCCCAAAAGAGGCTAAAATCACCACTGGGTTTTACTAAGGCACGTGTTGTTGCCTTGTAGCAGAGTGGTTCTACATGTCACTACATCATCAGGTGGTTTCAGAGAGGTGCAAGGTTCTGTAACATCACTCAAAACAATACAGCAATGTACAGATATTAAAAAATATTATACGTATTGAGTATTTTTAAATGCATGTACTTTTGAATATTTAAATATTTTCAAAAGTAAGTACTTCAGTACTTTAACTTGAGTAAACTTTTGACTGAGCAACCTTTACTTGTAGTTGAGTAAATTTGACTATGAGTATCAATACTTTTACTTAAGTACTAGAGTTGAGTACTTTGTCCATCACTGGTTGTCTGGTCTGGAGACGGTGTCATTGACTAAAAGGCAGGAGACAGAACTGGAAGTGGCAGAAATGAAGATGATGAGGTTCTCCAGGAGTGACAAGGATGGATAAGATTAGGAATTGTCATGTTCGGTCATCAGGGGTGTTTGAACACACGTGCAGGAGGATGACAAGAGGCTCAAGAGTAAAAGTTAAACCAGGTTTATTTACAGAAACCAAAATCAAAGCGCCGACAGGGCAGCTTAAGGGGCTTAAACAAGGCGGACAGGACGGGAGGCAGAACACAATACCATAAAGGACAATCCGGAGACAAAGACAAGACACCAGGGAGCTGAATAAATACACAACACTGATTGGGACAAAGGGCAGACACCTGCAGTGATTAACATTAGACACATGTGAGACAAGGACTGAACACAAGGAGGAGGGGAAACACTCTCTCAAACCATCGTTCCTCTCTGTCCAGGATGTGAACATCTTCATCCCTGAAAGAGTGACCGCTGGTCTGGAGATGAGTATAGACTGCAGAGTCCTGGCCTGATGATGTTGATCTTCTGTGCTGGGCCATCATTTTGGCCAGTGGCTGTTTAGTTTCCCTGATGTAAGACTAATCACCCTCCTGACACTGAACAGCATACACAACATTACTCTGTTTGTGCCGGGGGACTGGATCTTTGGGATGAACCAGTCTTTGCCGTAATGTATTTTGGGGTTTAAAAGCCACTGGGACGTTATGTTTAGAAAATAAACGTCTCAGTTTCTCTGATACTCCCTCAACATATGGAATGACCACTGGTCTGGGTCTGGGTTCCTCCTTTTCACCTGTTGGCTGACTGGAGTCCTGTTTGGGTTTCTTCTCTGCTTTCAGGAAGGCCCAGTTAGGATATCCACATTGCTCTAGAGCCTGTCTTGTGTGGGATTTCTCCTTCTGCCTGGCTCCTGAGCTAGTGGGGACGCTGTCTGCTCTGTGATACAGAGTCCTGATGACTCCTAACTTGTGCTCCAAAGGGTGATGGGAGTCAAACTGCAAATACTGGTCTGTGTGGGTGGGTTTGCGGTACACCTCAGTTTGCAAATGTCCTCTATCAGAGACTGAGACCTCACAGTCCAAGAAAGCCAACCTGCCATTTTTTACATCTTCTCGTGTGAACTTGATGTATTTATCCACAGAGTTGATGTGGTCAGTAAAATGTTGGATTTCCTGAGATTTAATTTTAACCCAGGTGTCGTCAACATACCTGAACCAATGACTTGGTGGTGTCCCTGAAAAGGACGTCAAGGCTCTCTTTTCTACCTCCTCCATGTACAGGTTGGCAACAATAGGAGAAACTGGAGACCCCATAGCACACCCATGTTTCTGCCTATAATATTGCTCCCCATATGTGAAGTAGGTTGACTGCAGGCACAGTTTTGACAGATGCACAGACACTTTGAAATCAGCTAATATATCATGTTTGAGAAAGAGTTGACTTATAAGGTTGAAAAACTTTTAAAAACAAGCCTATAGCTAATTATTAGTCTCTGCTGAACAAAGACTTTTGTTAAAACCCTCCGCGCTGCATACTGATGTCACAACCCTTAGGTATTAACTACTGACAGCCATTGGAGAAACATCACTTCAAAAATGCCCTGACTTTCTTTTAAAGTTTTTATTTCGCCACCCTCATTTGCCCCACTCTGAGCCCTTGAGCAAGGCCCTTCACCCCCACCATCTGTTCCCCGGGCACCCTAGATAGCAGCTCTCTGCTCCACAGAGGGCTGTGGTAGCTCAGTGGTCTGTGGTTGTGTCAGGAAGGACATCCACAGGAAAAACCATTGTCAAGTCTTCGTGCAAGTTAGTTCGCTGTGGTGACCCCTGAAGAAGGGAGCAGCTGAAAGAAGAAGAAGAAGAAGATTTGTGACAAAGATGCTACTTATTAGCTATGAATTAGATTCCCACAAATGTTAGCCTTAAGCTAGCTGAGGTGGCACTGACTTGAAACTGGTAATACCTGTCAAGATGTACTTTGTGTATATATGTTGGTAATATACTGATTGTGCATACATGTTGTTTCTTTTGGTGACGGTACTTTGTGTATTTTATAGTTTCGTAGTAATTTTCATGAACAGCTTGAACATGGTAGTCCTCATCTTTTGGTGTGTGAAAGCTAAACTGACAAACTGGGCAAGAACGTTCAGGAAGAGCAGAATAAATCATTCTGATACTACTGAATGGCTAAATAATTACTTCCAAAAATGTTCTTAGTTTCTCATAAACATACAAACGCTGTCTTTACAGCTGCTGACTTTACCCTAAAAAGTACTTTTAAAGGACTTTTGGTTCTGTTTCACATTCTCTATACTCTAGATAAAAACACGCAGGTGCTGATTGTGCTGGGAGTCAAAAGAAAACTAAAAGTGAATAATAGTGGTGGTGACATTCCTCGGCTCTGACTCACCGTTTCAAAGAAACACAAGAACTCCAAGTTCAATGGATTTAGACCGGGGGTGGGCAACCTGTTTCTCCCCAGAGGGCCAAATTAAGATATCTGAAGCGATCAAAGGGCCGCATAGAGAATTGGAAAATACATTTTCTTGAAGACAGGTAATGTAGAAGACTTTGTCAAGTTTTTCCTTGTTGTAACATACTTATCATGTCTGATAAAAATATGTCTCTCCAACACGCTATAGGAATATAACAAATTATTTCTGTAAACTGGCCCTTGTGACATTTGTTTGCCTAAAAATGCCAAAATAAATGACTTAAATATGATTTAGCTTTAATCCGATCTTTATCAGAAGGTTTTTTTTTTTTTTATGTATTTGTTCAAAATGTTTAATTTAGACAATTTTCATTGACAACATGCTAGTTTATTTAAAATATGTTTTCTGTTCTCTTCCTTAGATAGAGAACTTTACTGTTTGGCTCTTTGTATGTGAATGTTTCTGTTCAGTGCCCTGAGACAACTTTGTTGTGAATTGGCGCTATATAAATAAACTGAAAGGAACTGTTCAGATAAAACTATTGGGGGCCAGATGGAAATTGTCCAAGGGCCACTTTTGGCCCTCAGGCCATATGTTGCCCACGTCCGATTTAGACAGAGCTCCAGAGTGAGTGGATGTGGTCCGTTTGTCTTTCAGGAGTCCAAGCCGCATAACTAAGGGATAGCTCAGGAAACCCCAGATAACTGTAACTATAGGATTTACCAAATACGGAAGTCTTGAGCCTACTCTTAAAAGTAGACAGAGTGTCAGCCTCACAGACAAAATCTGGACGTTGGTTCCATGAGAGGCGTCAGATAATTGAAAGTGCTGCCTCCCATTCTACTTTTACAGCCTCTAGGAGCCACAAGTATATGGGGGGCCATTTATAAAGTTACACAGTCAAAAATTAACAGCAATATTTTGGTTTATTTAGCCTTTCATAAAAAATAAAAAAAAAAAATTTTTTTTCAAAATCATATTTACATCATGTAATTCATGCATTTATAAATGTCATAGTTCCAAACTAAATATTTAATTTCCAAGCTAAATATTTAATTTCTAAGCTAAACATTTAATTCTTAAACTAAATATTTAATTTGCTATCTAAACATTTAGCTCAAACCTAAATATTTATTTTCCAAGCTGAACATTTAATTTCCAAAATAAATATTTAATTTGATAACTAAATTTTTAACTTGCTAGCTAAATATTTGGCTTGTAAACTAGATCTACCTTAGCTTAGCTTGCAAGGTAAATGTTTAGGTCCGTCCGAGCTAAATATTTAGTTAGAAAATTAAATAGTCAATTTGGAAATTAAATGTTTAGCTTGGAAAATAAATATTTACGTCAAGCTAAAAATTTAGTTAGCAAATGAAATATTTACTTTAGGAATTAAATATTTAGCTTAGAACTTAAATGGTTAGTTTGGAAATGAAATATTTAGCTTGGACAATAAATATTTAGTTTGGAAATGATGTGTTTAGTTTTGAAAATAAATATTTAGCTTGAAAATGAAATATTTAATTTACACCTAAATATTTAGTTTACTAACTAAATATTTAATTTGCAAGTTAAGTATTTAGTTTGTAAACTAAATATTTAGCTTGTAAATTAAATATTTAGTTTGGAACTATGACATTTATAAATGTATGAATAACATGTTATGACTTTGAAAACAAAACGTTTTTCTTATTAAAAGTTAAATAAACCGAAATATTTATGTTAACTTTTGACTGTGTAACTTTACACACGGTAAACCTTCAGTCTGAGAGTGAAGAGCTCTCATCAGAAAATAGGAAACAACAAGATGCATGAACTGGCGCTGTTTGAGCACTGGCCTGCTTTGACTTGGTGCGCTTTTATTTTGAAAGGCAGCCGTCCGCGTATGAGAACAGACGGTCTGAGGGGTGAGGGATTTTCTGTTGGGGGGGAGGAGGAGGGGGGGTTCGTCCTCGGCTGCATTAAAGCAGGAGCTGCCGCAGCTGCAGACGCACATCAAAACGGTCCTCCTCCTTCTTCACCAGCACCATCACCCTCCTCCTCTTTGCTGCAGCGCGCACCGACTCACGGACTCACTGCACGGTGGAGCTTGTTCTCCGTTTTACGCACAGCGGGATCGTGTGTCCGGGGCGTCGCGGCGGGACACGGAGCGCGCGCGCATTCTCCGAATTTCACCGGTCCACGGTAAGATGTCGGACAGCTGAAATGTTCTGTTTGAGAATGTGGAGCATTTAAGGACAGTGGGATACACGTCTAAATGATAGATTATACAGATTATACCTCATTGAGTTATGGAGATTAGACAGATGCCTTGTCTTTATAGAACCCATAAAGACGGCCGGTGCTTTATGTGGCCTGCGTCTCTGCATTATTCATGCCAGTTGTCCTGCAGCCTTCGGATCATCTTCCTTTGGTTTCTCCTTTGATAGTGACGGTTTCAGTCGCGGTGAACGCGCATCCTTGTCCTGAAGTGCAGCAGATCACCTCATTGGTTCTGCGGAGCGCATCGTCCGATAATGGAACAACCGCAGTAACAGGAGCTTAAAAAAGGGGGGGGGAGAAATGTTTATTTGTGGATCTGTTGTTTATGTGTCGTGTTGATGTGTTTTCCTTCCAGTCGCACCGTGTTGAGACGATGCACTGAGGAGAAACCCGGCGCAGGATCTCTCTCCCCCCACCCCTCCTCCTCCTCCTCCTCCTCCTCCTCCCCGGCGCGGTTGTTCGTCCTGAAGGCTGCAGCGAGCGGAGGGAGGTGGATTGCGGCACAAGTGGACGTTTCTAATCAGCATCCAGAGGTCGAGTCTTAGAACGGGAGCCCACTCGACAGGGTGAGTGTCGCCCCCTGAGGAGGAGGAGGAGGTGGAGGAGGACGGGTAGAAGCCTCCTAAATTATGGCCACCTTACTGCGGAAGATCGGTCTGATCCGCCTGCACGACCGAGACACCGAGGACCCGAAGCACCACCAGGGCTCGCTGAAGGGGACCAAGGGGTCCCAGAAGAACAACGCCAACAAACACTGTCAGACCACCAACGAGACCAACCTGCTGAGCACCCCGGAGATCAAGGCGAGGAAGCTGGACCAGCACGGCAAGGACAAGCCGACCGGCAGAGAGAAGCAGAGCAAAGATGCGAAGGAGAAGCAGCAGACCGCGGGTGGAGGAGGAGGAGGAGGAGGTGGTGGTGGGGGAGTAGGCGGGAGTAAAGCCACCACCGCCGCCTCCATAGCACCGCTGGCGCCTCACCGGCAGCACTGCACCCAGGTGCGGACGCGCAGGCTGATGAAGGAGCTGCAGGAGATCCGGAGGTTAGGGGACAACTTCATCAGTGTGGAGCTGGTGGAGGACAACCTGTTCGACTGGAACGTCAAGCTGCACCAGGTGGACAAGGACTCGGCGCTGTGGCAGGACATGAAGGAGACCAGCACCGAGTTCATCCTGCTCAACGTCACCTTCCCCGACAATTTCCCCTTCTCGCCGCCGTTCATGCGGGTCCTGACGCCCCGGCTGGAGAACGGCTACGTGCTGGACGGGGGGGCCATCTGCATGGAGCTGTTGACCCCCCGCGGGTGGTCCAGCGCCTACACGGTGGAGGCGGTTATGAGGCAGTTTGCTGCCAGCCTCGTAAAAGGACAGGTGAGGGGTGGAGGGGGGTGGGGGGGGAGGGGGTGGGTGAACATCATGAGCCATCCCGCACATTAATCATCCCTGGCGCGTGCGTTATTAGTCATCACGCGCACTGGATGAGAGCAATTCTGTTAGGAATCCGTGCGTAAATCGTGCGTAAAGATATTTTTACGCACAATAAAAAAAATCTGGTCTGACAATAAATTGGTGTTTTAGTTCAGATGAATAAACATGCAAGTTTTCATCTGTTTATTATTTTCATCTGTTTTTTTATTACAAATCAGCCAGTGAAATATTTTCAGCAATTAAGCTAATTTTTAAATCAAATTAGTAGCCGTAAGTCTATGAATACAGTTTAAATTAGAATAAAACTTCAACATTATTTTATCATCTTCCAGTTTGTTTTGAACCAGAGGCGTATTTATATTTTTTAAAGGCCAAGGTATATACAAGCATGGGACCCCTCAAATTTCATCTTTATCGCCGGCTGCCTAAAGGCAAAGATGGATGATGTTTATGAGTCTCTCACCAAAATATTTCATGAGCCAAAGATTTTAATGAAACTCTCAGAAAGTAATAACTGGATGAACATCTACAACTAATTAAGTTGTGGACTTAACCTGATTCAAGATGGCCGCCACAGCCAATTGACCTTAGAAAACACAACAATAAAGCAGTCATTTCTACAGATATTATACCATTATTGTAATTATTATTAATATTATTATTAATGACACTACCTAAAGGGTAAATGAAAAAAATAAAATCTAAAATGAATTCATTCCCGTCACGTCAAGAGCTCCGATTGTTCGAGAGCTTAGCTGAAAAAATTACCAAGAACTATTTGGAGTCGACTGTCTGTTTTTAGCAAAATATCTTGTGAACTACTGGACAGATTTTAGTGAAACTTTCAGGAATGTGCCTCAACAAGTGATTGTTGTTTTGGAGCCAGTTCAGTTGAACATTGCCACCACAGACCAGTGACCTCAGAAAACACTAAACTGGTTCCAGTAATTTTAACAGGCATTGTTCTAAAACTTCATGTAGCTAAGATTCATTCATAAGACAAACTCCACGTTCTGCTTATTTGGCACGATTTTCACGTATAACTGTAGTATTAACTGTTGGGAGTCAACTGCTTTGTCTGTTAGCAAAATATCTCAAGAGCCACTGAACGTATTTTAATGAAACTCTCAGAAGGAAATCTTTGGATGTAATCCTAAAACCAGTTACCTTTTGGAGTAACTCAAATTAAAGATGGCCGCCACTGCTAATGAACACGATGCACACACAGCGCACACTCTGAGGGTGATGAGATCAGTAGAAAGATATTTTCAAGGTCTGACGTTAACTCCATCGTTTCTCAACATGAGGTGATGCCAGTCTGAAGCAGGGAGGGCGTTGGGTGACGTCATTTCATCAGATTCTGAGCTCTCGTTTGTTCTCTTGTAGTTTATCGTTGCCAACAGCTACAAGTCTTAGACAACAATAACAAGAAACTACAAGTCTTTCCTGTCGCATGATTCCAAATCAAAATGTTCTCAGCTGTTTGTTACAAGAGCAGTAAGACCTTGGTTTACCTGTGATGTTTGTGGGCACAAAGATGGAAAAAGCACCTGTCACACTGGAATATTTGTTCTTGAAACTGCAGCCATGTTTGTTTCACTCAAGCGTTAGTGACTCCTAGAATTTTAAGCTATTTGAAATTATACTTATATGTATCGCTTATCTATGGGGCGTCTGTCATCGCTGAGCCCCTAAGTGTTGGATCCTTCTCTGTATGAGCATTTGATGTTTCAACATTTTCTCTTGCCCGGTCTTTTTTCAGCTTTAAGGCGATATCATGTTGGTAAATATTGTTTGTCTGTATTTATGGCAGCCATTTCGTGCCGTGCGTCCCTCAGTATCTCCTCTGCAGTCGTGTTGCGCTCTTCTTTTATCACCTCCATAAATCAGCGGCGATCGACAACAAAGGCTCGACGCCACGGAAAAGTCCCGTTGTGTTCTCTCGTGCAGCCTCCCAGTATTTGTGGTCCCATCTGCTTGTTGTGAAGGAGAAATAAAACGTATTGAACACGTGATGACGGTTCAGAAAGACAGATGGAGACTCACAGACAGCAGGTACCCTACAGTCATCCTCAGTGATTTAGACTGTCTGGATTATATAATCATGTCAGATTTGTTTGTTCACATCCTCAGAGCGAGCAGCAGCTCTGCTGGTTCACTGAAAACAGCTGCAGGTCCACATTCACTCCAGGCTGCAGTCGTTGAAGCTGCAACTTCCTGTTCTGCATCCAGCGGGGAAGTGCTGTTTTAAAAGACCTTTTTTTTTACCATATGCCTGTCACTTCCTCTGTGGAGTCCTTCGTCTCTTTCTGTGTGCTGAAGCTCCATCTGTGTGACGTGCTGTCGTGTCCAACCTTAAGTTAACCGTCACTGCGTTCTCATCCCACCCTCAACACGTACTGGTGACGTAACTGAAATACAGAGAAATTGCATTTCCTGTGAAAATGCAGTGCGAATGCTTATTATCTTGCAGAGAAACAGCTGAAATTAACTTAAAAAAAAACATGCTCAGGAACTGAAATAGCTGAAATGGAAGAACAAGTTTAAAGAAGAAAGCAGAAAGAACAAATATTTGCTGAAACTGGTTTAAATATTCAGAAATTAGCAGAAAATTAGGAAATTGTCTAAAAATGCTAAAATTAGGGGGAAAAAAGGGATGAAAAGTAGCTGAAAGGCAGAAAAAAATCTTAAGCTACTAGAAGGAAATGGAAGGAGCGGAAATGAGGAATTAGCTGAAAAGTTCAAATTAGCATAAAAACAGCTAAATAAGTATCTGAAATAGCAGAAATATCTGAAACTAGCATAATTAAGCTGAAAGGAGCATACCAAGCTGGAATTAGTAGAAGGAGAGTTAATTAGTCTGAAAGGAGCAGAAATTTTCACGAAAAAAACTTGAATTAATCCGAAAAAAGCTGAAATTAGCTAAATATGCTAAAAAATATAATTTTCAACTTAAGGTACTAAAACTAAAGGTAGAATAAGCCTACATTTGCAGTAGGAAGTGGAGAGAGCACAAAGTTGCCCAATTAGGCTGAAAGAAGCAGAAATCAGCATAAAAAAGGGGAAATTAGCTTAAAAAAAAAAAAGCTTAAATTAGCACCCAAAAAAGGCTGAAAAGTAGATAAAAAGCAAAAAGAAGCTGAAATTACAAGAAGGAAGTGGAGAGAGCATATTTTTTGCTGACTTAGGCTGAAATTTTTTTAATGAGTGCAAAACATGTGGAATTAGCTGAAAAAGCTCATATTAGCATAATAACAGTTAAATAGTAGCTGAAATAGCAGAAAAAGTTTAAACTTGCAGAAATAAGCTGCAGCTATTTCTTACGTCTAACCTACAAAGCCCTCAACAACCTAGCTCCATCTTATATTACAGATCTTATGGTTCCATATTTTCCTAACAGAGCACTTCGCTCTCAGTCAGACTGCAGGTTTACTTGTGGTCCCTAGAGTCTCCAAAAGCAGAATGGGAGGAAGCTCTTTGAGTTATCAGGCTCCTCTCTTGTGGAACCAACTTCCAGGTCCTGTCTGTGGCTGACACATGGTCCAGTTTCAACACTGGGCCTGAGACGTTCCTTCTTGGTAAATCCTATAGTTGGCAAAATGTGAAAGGAGCAGTAAAAGGTTGTAAACAGATCTAAAGATTTGAGGGATATAAAATGAGCCTAATTAATTTTCTATGAGAACAAAAATGGCAGAAAAGGCTAAATATTTCAAAAAGCTAAAGTTGCCCCAGTCCCAAAAGTCACAGCAGGATTGTCCTGAAGGAGCTGAACGTTTTGATTTATGATTTGGTGAAATAGCTTGAAAACTGTGGAACAGAAAAGATGCAGAACAATGTACAGAAGTTAAAAAAGTGTGAGTGCCTCGTATGCGAGATGTCTGTGGTCACTGGACACGTGTCATCAAGAGAGGTAAAGCTGTGCCGCTTCAGGGAGAGCGAGGAACATTTATCATCTTGATTTGCTGTTGAACGATGGTGCAGCGGCTTCCTCCTGGAAACAGAAGGGATTAACTGAAGTAGAAAACACGCCTGAAATAGTCTTTTTGTAATCTAAGTGTTTTTTACTGTAATTGGTAGAAGCATATGGTTGTCACACACATACATTTTCATGTTGCAAACATTTCCATGTAGGAGATTTTACAAGTTAGAAGTGTCACCTCGTCCACTTTTCAAGAGTCAATAGTGAGACAGGATGGAATCAATGAGTTTGGATGTGAGGTACAAGAGGACGCATCATGTCCCATGAAAGTGAGACAGACTGGGGAAAAGACAAAAATGCCTTTATTTTATGTATAAATTCTTTCTGAAAATAAGAAGCTTTCATTACCATTTTTATTATTATTATTATTATTATTATTATTATTATTATTATTATTATTAAGCTTTTTTTAACCAGGCAAATCCCACTGAGATCTGAAGGGAGGCCCAGGGTTTCCCTTGTTTGCAAAGATTTAGGAAAGAGCGTAAACAGAGTCAAAATTACAGACTTGTTTCAGTCTTGGTCGACATTTACTGAAAAAGAGACACAACTTCAGTACTTAACGTAATATTTCAATTTATTTATCTAACTGTATGAATGAGCTTCGTCGTGACATCTAGCGAGGAGGGGTCAGGTCCTCTGGACGGATTCGTTTTCAAAGAATTCTTGAGAAAGAAGATTTATCTTCTTGGATCGTTGAGAACGCTCCATCAGAATAATCAATATGACGTATTGTTTTTTTTAAGCATTCATTTCTTGTGCCTTGCTTTCTATTAGCAGTTTTACAAGGATTATTTCTTGATTATTTAAGAATTAGTTAACAATAGAGTATGTATTATAATTACTTCTTATTATGTTTTAATTTTTTCAACTTGAAAGTCTTGCCACGACAAGTCTGGAATGAATACGATTCAAATTTTACACAAAATAGGAAGCGACAAAGATTTGATCCATCTCGGACCAGCAGGCCAGTTTGAACACTTTTTAAAGTTTGGATTTTGCGTGCCAGATAACAAACGTAACGACCGTATCGCCTGTGCTTCAAGTTGAACATTTTGTGGCAACATCTTCAAAAATCACAAAAACCTAAACTAGGATTGTAAAAACAAACAATACCACTTTACAATAAGGCTCCCCGTATGGATGGGTAATAAATAGTTTATAGATATGTTATTAATTCCTCTATAAACACTTTATAAATCATTAATAGCTGCTTTTTAAGCATTGATTAAGGGTGAGAAAGAGACTTCTTCGAAGCATTCACACAACTAGAGAATTTGCTTTTCCTGCAAAAGTGCCGTGTAAACGCATCTTGCTGAAGAACCTGCTGAAAAACAGCTGAAATTAGCTAAAAACATGCATAAATGTAGCTGAAAAGGAAGAACAAGCCTAAATTAGCAGAAGAAAGCAGAAATGGAAATTATCTTTAAAAAGCTGAAATTTCCCCAAAACAGCTGAATAGTAGCTAAAGAAATATAGAAAAAAGCTTACATTCGAAAAAGAAGTGAAGTGAGCTTATTTGTGCCCACTAGGGCTGAAAGAGGCAGAAATTAGTCCAATACAGTTGAAATTATCTGAAAAAAGCTGAAATTGGCCCAAAATCACTGAAT
>NC_056516.1:14158379-14166736 GCF_014905685.2 Nematolebias whitei | reverse complement strand
GTTGAAATTATCTGAAAAAAGCTGAAATTGGCCCAAAATCACTGAATAGTAGCTAAAACAGGCAGAAAGAAGCCTAAATTACCAGAAGGAAGTGGGTAGAGCATGATTTTGCTGAATTAGGCTGAAAAAAGATGAACTGATTGCAAAAAAATGTGGCTTTAGTTGAAAAAGCTGAAATTAGCCTAAAAATGCTAAATTGTTAGCTGAAATATCAGAAATAGCTGAATTTAGCAGAAATAAACTGAAAGGAGCAGAAGAAGATGGAATTAGCATAAATAAGTTACAAGAAGCACAAAAATGTTGAATTTAGCTGAATAAAGTGGAAAGAAGCACAAATCAGTTGAAAAAACAGCTGAAATTAGCTGAAAGTAGCAGATTTTTTAAAGTTTAATTGTTGATGTGACAGTACTATGTGTTTGGGTTCGCTCTCATCTACCACTATACCAAATTTCAGCTGCTAAAACAAGCAGAAAGAAGCTTAAATTACTAGAAGAAAGTTGGGAGAGCATGCTTTTGCGGAATTAGGCTGAAAAAAGTTTAAATGATTGCAAAAAATGTGGAATTAGCTGAAAAAAGATAAAATTAGCAAAAAAAATAAACAGCTAAATGTTAGCTGAAATGGCAGAAGTAGCTGAAACTTGCATAAATAAGCTGAAAGGAGCAGAACAAGCTGACGTTCGCCTCAATAAGTTTGAAGAAGCACAAAAATGTT
Organism: Nematolebias whitei; assembly: GCF_014905685.2. Taxonomy (NCBI): domain Eukaryota; kingdom Metazoa; phylum Chordata; class Actinopteri; order Cyprinodontiformes; family Rivulidae; genus Nematolebias; species Nematolebias whitei. The sequence goes on along the minus strand of NC_056516.1, from coordinate 14,166,024 downwards.
GACGTTATCTGAATCAAGCTGAAAGGAGCACAAAACAGCTGTTTTGGCTCTCTGGCAAGCAAGTGCTCAGTTTTGTCTCTTTCTCACCCTTAATTAATGCTTAATAAGCAGTTATAAATGATTTATAAAGTGAGGAATTAATAACGTGTCTATAAACTATTTATTAGACATCTATAAGCGGAGCCTTATTGTAAAGTGGTACCAAACAAACAAGCACATGTCAAAATGCCCCCCCCCCCCCCTCCACACACACACACACACACACACACACATGTGCATACACACGTCTGTAAAAAAAAAAAATAATAATACTGCTATCAGTCAACAGAGTTGCACAGTTTGGTCTATTCTTAGTTTATTCTTATTCCACAGTTGAGGGCGGAGTACTAAGTTAAACATTGTGACTGGAATGGAAGAACAGTGAGTGAGAAGTAACACCTTTAATTATTCTCGAGCTTTTCCATTTACTTTACTTATTTTTAGGTCTAGACCAGTGCTATCTATATCCTGATGGTCTGGTGTATTTGTCTCCCATTTGTCGTGACAGACTGAGTACACACACGGGTATTTATACCTAAATACACAGCACGTATGTATCCGTCCTTGGTCACTGCTTCACTGTGACAATAGCGCTGTAGCCTGTTTAGTAGCCTCCCGTCTATTTTTAGTGTGAGAGGATACATGTGGTGGCACGGTGTTGAGCTGAGAGTCAACAGTCTGACTAATATCTGATGATATTTTGGTTTCCTGTTCTGGACAAGGTGACTCTCAGACAGCCAACGTCCGGTTAGGTGACTATATTTGTCAAAATGTCTCTGTTTGCCTGGTGTCTGAGTGAAGTCCCATGGTCGTGTGCAGAAGTGCAGCTCTTTGTCTGCGGTAAAATCTTAGCCCAGGTGTGTTTGTAATGAAATCCAGTTGAGTAATTTGATCTGTGCTGTCGGAGCAGACGTGTTTGACAATACTCAGGTGTATGACGTTGCGTAATACTGATTAGTCTACCTTTGCTCTGCAGACGTCTCAAGCAGTGGTTTGACTTGACTCAAACACCAACGCTCTGTAGTTTCCCACTGTATTTAAGTAAATATGAATCAGTTTTACGTTTGTATGTTCACCCAGAAACTAAAAACGAGACTCGACGAACTTAAAAAGACTGTGTACAGTATTTTATGAACATCAGAACTTGTTAGTTAAAAATATTGTGTGATCAGAATGAAAGCTGATTAAGCTAAATTAAAAGAACTTTCTCACTAATTCACTCCCATTTTTTTTCTTAGAGTTAAAATAAACCAGTTATTCTGAAAAATAAAATAAAGAAAATGTAGAAATATCGTAAAGGACATTTTAACCCAGAGTCTCTGAGCTGAATATATAGTCTGACATACGTTTTAAGATACTACATTTCGATCATTTTGGAAAATGTTTTTTTTTTAAATTGGTTAAAGAAAAATCCATCCACATTTTTCATCAAAAAGTTTCCAAAATGAGCCACTAGGTGGCGATGAAATGCACATTCAATACATAAAAAATGCAGAAAAAGAATATATTTATCTTGACTATTAATTCAAATGAAACTTTTTTTTTTAACACTATCCATTATTTTTTTTTATTTGTTAACAATTTCAGCACACGATTAAAGTTTAACGGTGCAGGATCAAATAAGATGGACAGGGGAAATGGTAAAAATGTCTCATTTGTTGTGGTTTTTAGGGAATAAATTGACAGCGGGCATTTGTGAAATAAGCTGCTTTGTCATTGTTTCTAAAATCCTTCATGTCCACATGGATTCATCTAAAAAAAGAGGTTTTAAAAACCTTTAGTTCAGATCAGTTGAGCTTGTTTTCATTGTCGGGGCTTATTTTTAATCTTCGGAAAGCACCAAGTTGAGTCACTAGAGGAAGTGTTGTAAACCAAACATATTTAACACCCATTTTATACCTTTATTTTAACATACCTTCCTTTAATCCTACCTGTGACACGCATGTTATAAACACAGAGAAAGAAAAACAATTTACCAACCACCCATGCATCTCCAGGGACTCTCCTTCCCCGTCTGATTATGGCATCAGTCCCTGTTTGTTCATCCCTTAAAGCACATGTCAACGTTATGCAATCCCCACTCACCCCCCACCCCCACCCTGACCCTAAGAGCTGCCTCCCAACATGCACTGAGGCGCTCCCTGCTCTGCCCATTGACTGACCTCCATTCACACGATTACCGAACAGTCACTCTTCCCGAGATGAGTCCCTCTCGATGAACGAGATCTTAGATGGGACAGATAAAACTGACAGGCTCTGCACCGGCTCAGGGCTCTCACTAAACCACAACACAATTCAATTCAGTTTATTTCTATAGCGCCAAGTCACAACAGAATCATCTCAGGGCGCTGAACAGAAACATTCACATACATATAAAGACAATTAGTAAAAGTTATCTATGTAAGGAAGCAGCAGATGTGTTGAATCTTCACTTCATCACAGTCTCCCATCCTGAGCAAGCACAAAGGAGACAGTGGAAAGAAAAACTCCCTTTATACAAACAGGTAGAGTAAATAAAGACAGCAGAGTGAGGAAATGTGGTCAATTTGTCCTCTAGCAGTCTAAAAGCTCCCACAGACTCTGGCGGACCTCAGGCAGAGCGGAAATTGTGCGCTCTGTCCACATAGGGTTGAGACTTCACACTCAAGTGTCCACCCTGAGCGGCTGCAGAGCAGCTCCGCAGGCAAGGGACGTTTACCTTCGGGACAAACTGAGTTCACCACAATGTTCTGTGTTTATATGTTGTTAATAAAAAGTTCTAAATAAAAAAATTAAAAAAACAGGGAGCGCTGGCCCTGCAGCCCACACATCAGACCAGCCCACCAAGAAATCAGTCCTGCAGCCACACTGGACCTGATTTTAATTCTCTAATGACAAATTCCTTAATTTCTCAATATTTCAGTCATGGTGTCAACGGACGAGGAGGAAGAGATCACTTGCCTCTTGGAAAAAAAAACAAAAGAAAAGGCCATTAAACCAGATCAGGGATGAAGAAGAGAATTTAATACATTGGTGTTACAAACAAAACAGTCCATTGCTGGGCAGTTTATTGGGCAACACTGAGTACGCGTACGCAATCGTAAAAATTGATCTTTTCATGGACATGCCCTGCGGGCGTCCGCTTAGATTCTAATCTGGTCCGCGTTTACCTCCGCGGACTGACATATGCCCGAGTATGTGGGAGGCTTAAGTCTATAGCAGCATAACTAAGGGTCAGCTCAGGACACCTAAACCAACGTAAAGGAAAGTCTTAGTCCAGTTTTAAAACTGGACAATGTGTCAGCCTCACGGACAGAAACTGGAAGTTGGTTCCACAAAAGAGGAGCCTGATAACTGAAAGATCTGCCTCCCATTCTGCTTTTGGAAACTCTAGGGACCACAAGTAAACCTGCAGTCTGAGAGCAAAGTGCTCTGTTAGGAAAATACGGACAATAATATCTGTAATATAAGATGGAGCTAGGTTGTTGAGGGCTTTGTAGGTTAGAAGCAAGATTTTTAAGTGAATTCTGAATTTGACAGGGAGCCAATGAGAAACTAAAACTGGAGAGATATGACCTCTCCTACTAACTCTCATTAAAATACACACTGATGCACACACATTTATTTAACCATTCCTTTGCTTGTGATGCTCATCCATTTTTTGATACATCATCTATAAGCACACTGGAGCTAACTCATTATGGACGATTGTCCATCGTTCTGGAGGACCAAAACTAAAACTCAACCACATGGTGCACTGGTTCAACGAGACCTTCCTAACATTTACATAATACCTAAGACTTATCTTTTAAATCAGCAAGATGTTAAACTGACATCCATCTGAGCAGTAACTGACAGCAGACGCATGGATTATTAGTTTACAAGGAACGTGACAATCCCACGTTTCCTTCATGGCGCTCAGACTGTGCATCATTTATGAGCATCAGCTAAGATTGTGCTCAGCACGCGGTTGAGCATTTTAGATGGCGTCCTGTTGTTTTATATCACGTCGTAAAAGACGTGCAGATGGGTAGATTGTCAAAAGAGGTAAATGGCATTTACTGAGGCTTTGTGCAGGAGAGGAATGGAGCAGCCCTTCATAAAACATCCACCTGATTAAGTCACCCCATGAGTCATACAGGCAGCATTTCAACACAACAAAATATCTTCTGGAAAGATATATCATCCATTGTTTTTCATTTTGGTGTTCATCAGCTTAAAACAACCATGAGATCAGCCATGTTCTGCCTTCTTTTAATGCTTCATGGTATCAAACTCAATGCCTCGCACTGATGGACATTTGTGACTCGCCGTCACGTCTAACTGGATGTTGGCTGAAATAAAAGGGCGAGCTCCTAAAATCTTCCTCTCTGCAGAGAGACGGGCTGAGTGTGTAAGCGTCTCTAAGCCCCACGGTGAAACGAGGCCACTGTTGCTGCAGGAATGGAAACTGCACAGTCCTAATCTCCAGATCATTCAGTTAACACCTCATCCCCTTTTATCCGCCGCATCACCCAAAATAGAAACGCAAGTACCAAAAGGGACACACTAGTGATCCATCAAATGCCGTGAGAGCATTTAATTTATATTTCTGTGTCATTTCTCACGTCTCATTCCTAAAATCTACTTTAATTCTGACAACAAAAGCATCTACAACTTGGAAGAGTCTCTCTAACTATATTAATCTAATTCCTCTTCTTTGACATTCGTAGACCTGCTCTCAGACGTGTTCACAGGAGAATTTAGATTTTTATTTTATTTTTTGTTAACTGTTCAGCTATGGTGCATTCCCTGACCAGGAAAAAAAAAAAAAGGGTTATTTTCAGATTGTTCAAGATGAAAGTTATCCTAATCCAGTCACCATCTGAATGTTTAATGGACCCCATTTTTATTAATTTTGAAGTCCATGTGGGATGTTGTCTTTTTAGGGGAGGGTCAGATATGTGACGAGGCACAAAGCCCAAAAACAGTCAACAATTGGAACGCTTCTTTAACGATAACTTTTTTAGATTTTTCTACCTGGATTATTGAGCATGCATCAGGATATAAATATTGCTCTTAAACTATCTGAAGCATGTTTAGTTCCTCCTTTACCTAATCCTCATGCAATCCAACATTATTCAACTAATTTACACTTGGTTAGCTTGGGAAACCAAAGAACGCACCACTGTCCTTCAATCTGCACCGGCTGACTGAGAAAGAGGGACAAAACTGGGTTTTTACTGAGACAATGAGACGCTGCAGCAAAGTACAGATAAAAAAATATGCTGTTTGAAGTTCTACTGTGCAACGTTTAGGACGATCCGCTGGCTATTGTATTACAATAAGTTTAGCAAGCCGTCTTCCATGACATTGCACTGACATGGTAATGCAGGTAAGACAACGCCAAAGTCCGCCTGTAGAGCAGGCCTGTTGCACTGTTTAGAAAAAAAAATCAGCTAAGAGGGCTACGCTAATTTCTTAGCGCTGACGCTAATGACTGTACTCAGCTGGTTTGGAGCCGAAGTTCAGTTTCATTATGAAGGGGTGTGTCAATGAACAGGGAGATTTATTAGCAGGATTTTTGGGGGAGGATTTAGATTAAATAAAACATTAATATTGAAATGCCCCATCAGGTATTGAGCTGTGTTCTCCTGCCTAACACACAGAGTTACTTAGCATTATGCTAACAAGGAGCTATCACATGAGGCCTAGTGGAAGCTAGCACTGCTGGCAGCCTCCAGGACTATCCATCCCTGATCTTTTACCCGCTTCTTCCATTTTGGGTCACAGGGGTGCCCATTTTCAGCAATCACTGTGCGAGGGGCGGGGTACACCCTGGACGGGTCTCCAGTCCATCACAGGGACACATAGAGACAAACGAGACAAACCATTCACTCTCTCACTCACACCTAGAGACAATTTAGAGTTACCAATCAGCCTAACATGGACCACAATGGATTAAACCATCTGATAGGCTGATGGGGGGTGGGTGGGTGCAGGGGGTCATATTTTTTACATGTTATTGTTGTTTTAATGTTGCCTATGTAAACGGTGGATATGCTTCATATTTTTAGAGTATAGTTTTCCCAAATGATCTATTAGGGTGACAATCACACTTTTCAGAAAATTGTTTGTTCTAGACTCATTCAGGGCAGCACGGTGGTGCAGTTGGTAAAGCTTTTGCCTCTCAGCAAGAAGGTCGTCGGATTGAATCCCGGCCCGGGACCTTTCTGGGTGGAGTTTGCATGTTCTCTCCGTGCGTGTGTGGGTTTTCTCCAGGTGCTCCAGTTTCCTCCCACAAATCAAAAACTAATACTCATCTTTGGCAAATAGATTCATATTTTGTTATATTTTTAGATATTGTTTCCCAGAAAGGCAGAACAGGAACAGACCTCGGGGACTAAGATGCACAGGATGACTGTGTAAAGGCACTGATTTTTTTTTTTTGCTCTGCACTGCAGCATGCAGAGGACAAACCCACTGAGGAAATTTCATTAGTACTGGTTTCAAGCAAAGCCCTGGTGCCATTTTCTTCTGCCAAGAAAACACTATTGGAGAAGGAAAAGGCTGCAGCATTACAGAGCGTGTACAAACATGAGTGAAGTAGTAATGTTCTGTTTACTGACCTATCAGAGATGTGTGCGTCTCTGCAGTGTGACCAGTGGACAGGGACGTTATGGGTTTCTGATGAAATCTGAATACACGAAACGACTAATACCGCCGGTACAGTCATCTTTGTCGTGGAGGTCTTGGAGCGCTGTTCGTCACTTGTCTCCTTCTCTAGTCACCCTCCTACGCAGACTTCATCAGGGAAGAGTTGGCACCGCTGACACTATCAAAATAAGCAGCTTGATCATCGTAGGCAAGGCCCACGCCTCTTTTCGCCGCCTCCCCCACCCTCTTATTGCACATATATTATTTATTTTGCGTGGGAAGGAGGGAGGGCTTCAGCGCGGCGTTGCCTAGGTGAAAAACGTCCAAGTCAAATGCTTTTCACGCCGAGCCACCAGAGAGTTGTGAGAGGGACATGTTCTTCCACGTTTGCAGCCTTTTCATCATTTATCGCCGTGGCTGCTTCTGGCCTTCACTTGGCTCCCTGCGAGCCGTGGGGGGGAGGGGGGGCATTTTCCCTTCTGCTTGAACCTGACGTCTTAAAAGCTCTTCCCCTGCCTTTAATCATTCATGCAATGCTGGTCAGCCCACGTTCAGACTGCTTGTCTTGTCAACGTCTCCCCAGCGGCGGTGCGTTCACCATTAACTTCATCAACGTGCACGCTCAGGGGCTCAGTTTCTATCTTTAGATATCCAGTGTGGAAGGACTGGAAACGGTGTTAGGGGTTTACAACGCTGCTGACAAACGTTAAACCAGAGCTCCGTCTTTCGTCTGAGCTGACGGCAAACTGACGACAAGCAGTGATGTTTTGATGTGAGCTGGACGCTGAAATTGGATTAACTTTAAATGCTTTTCCCAAAAGTATAAACAAAAAAAACTGAATGAGATTATGATTTAATGGTTTAATGGCAGCCAGTGGTGTAAAAATCAAGCAATAAATCAACCAATCATGATTTTTTGAATATAAAAAATATCTCATTTAGATTAAAAATTTAATCAGTTTGCAAATTATTTGCACAATATTTTATAGAA
>NC_056516.1:14123358-14143379 GCF_014905685.2 Nematolebias whitei | reverse complement strand
TGTGCCCTCATTTACCCATTCATACAGCACTCTCTCTCTCTCTCTCTCTCTCTCTATATATATATATATATAATCAGTGTTTTTAGATCACATTCATACACTGATGGGTTCAGTGTCTTGCCCAGAGACAGAAAGACAGTTTAAGTCCATAAGACTGACACATTGTCCAGTTTTAAGACTAGGTTTAAGATTTCCCTTTTTGATAAATCCTGTAATTTGATATAATTTCAGCTTGTTATGCTGCTATAGGCTTAGACTACTTGGGGACAAATTGACCTCATTTCTTAAAATGAATTGTTGCAAATGAATAGTTTACAGTAGAATTTATTTCTATCTTAACGTTATTCTTGACCTGCCACTGTGTATCTGTTCCTCTCAAACCCAGCCGGTCGAAGCAGATGTCCGCTTGTCCTGAGCCTGGTTCTGCTGGAGGTTTCTTCCTCATGAAGGAGTTTTTCATTTCCACTGTTGCCTTTATACTCGCTCAAGATGAGAGTTGACTCAAAGCAGTCAGCTCTTCAGACAAATACTGTTAACTTACTTTTTATGTACATGGATATTTCTGTACTGTGCCCTGAGACGACTTCTGTTGTGACTTGGCGCTTTATAAATAAAATGAATTGAATTGTACTGTGACATGAATGATAACGTGTTCCATGTAACAATCAGTCTTGGTCTGTGAGGAACAGAACGAACTAGTTTTCTTATCCTCAAGTTTTGATTGATATGTTATGGTTATGTGTCTTCAAACTTAGTCCTCGACTCAGATCCACTCCTTCCTGTCTGCAGCTGACCTTTCGATGATGGCTTGGACATGGAGGAAGTGGCTGAGGGCTAGGCTGGAGGTTATTCTTTAAAACTAACTTTTTTTATCAAAGCCTTTGTGTTGATGTTTGTTTTTTGAACATACAAAAAAAAAAGAGAACACAGAACAAAAAACCCTCCCACCCCTACCCTCCCACAACAGATCAGTCTCACACACATAAATAAACTAAACAGGCATTGACAAGTTTTCCACATACAACATACAAGGCTGCCAAGTGTCCCAAAATCTTTTAACAGAACCTTTCAGGGTATATCTGATTTTTTTCTAAATGAATGTGATACATCAACTCTCTTAACCAATGTACATATGCTGGGGTGTGTGAGTCCTTCCAATTGCAGAAAACAAGTTTTCTGGCCACAAGAGAGACAAAAGCAATCACATCCTTCTCGTACTTGCTGACGGACGTATCCACAGGGACCACCCTGAACAGTGAAATGAATGGTAATGTGTGTACAGTTTTTCCACATATCACAGAGAAGGTGTAAAAAATACATTGCCAAAAGTTCTGCAGTTTGGGACAGGTCCATAATGTGTGCAAGACTGTAGCTGGAGTTTGTTTACAATAATTTCATGCAGGGTCCAGATCAGCTTTGATCTTGAACAGCTTGTCATTAGACCAGTGCAGCCGGTGCACCACCTTGAACTGAATTACAGCGTGTCTCAGACAGATAGAGGATAAAGAAATGTTCCAAATGATCTTTCGCCAGGCTGAGTCTGATATGGATTCCTTCAAGTCCGTTTCCCATTTCAATTTAAGAGAGTCCAAATTGGTCTCGTGGTATAAACTGAGCAGTGTATAAATATTGCTGAGGGCCCCCTTAGTATCTGAAATGCATTCCAAAATCTTAACCACAAAATGCTTAGACTCTATAAAACTACAATAACTTGTCCGGTTCAGGAAGTCAGAGCAGGTCAGCGTTTCAGATGGATGAGGGCATTGATAAGTGTGTGATATCATAAGTGCATTAATGTTCTGTGAATGCTGGACTGATCTCCAAAGCTTTGTACACAAATCGAATGAACTACACCTTGGTCTGTTTGAAAATACACATTTTCCATGACATGTGTTATATGATGGACACTCACTGATTTTATAGCAAAACAATCTCCATTTATTTCCAGTGGCTGGAAAAAACTACTTTTTCTGGAAAATCTGAACATACCATTTAGAACCAGGTGAAAAACAGAGATGAATATATTAGCGTTAGTAAACTCCTCCTTGTGCAAACATCATCAGGAGCAGTCGTTGCTCAAAGGCTTTGTGACTGGATCAGTTATCCCTCTAAAACTATTATAAGTTTGAAGTGATGCCAAAGTCGATAAGCCTCAGTAAAGACCACTTAACCCCATTTTGGAGCAGCTATGAAGACTCTAATATTAATGTGGTATTAGCGCTATAACAGTTTCAGAACAGCTTTTTCAAACTATTTTAGGTGTTTAACTGGTCCAATAGGACTCCCACCATTTCAGATAAATCCTGCTGAATTGGTGTTTCCAACATGTCCGGTTTCTGACGGGTTATATTTGCTAAAATTCCTAACTATCCACAGAACTGACAACTGCAGAGTCAAACTGGACTGGACTTGAATGAGTTTGGGTTTGACAACAAAAGAAAAAAGACAAACCCCTCTCTTAAAGCATAGTTTGGAGCTTGCTGGTGTTTCTGATCGCTCTGTGAGCTGCGGAAAATCACTAAGAAACAAGAAGTAGAGGACTGAAAAGGAAGTTGATAAATAAAGATAGAAGGCATGGGGAAATCAGCCTTTTCTGCCGTTTGTCCTTCTTTCAGTGTGTGTGTTAAATACAGGAGTAAAGCCTGTAGTCCTTCCTGTCAAGCTGCAGTTACCTCTTATGTAAGATCTGGCACAGCGATGGAAGCTACAGTGAGCTTTGGCAGCTTCTTCCTCGCTCTTTCTGTAGCATCTTTGCCATCCTAAGCAGACTAGTGCTTGCTATAAATATTTCATACGGCACAGTGCATGTGGGAAAAAAATATATTTTTAGCCTCTTTCATAGGCGGCATTCACGAGGAGCCAGCTTTATATATTTATTTATTTATTGGTGTGCAGCTGTGCGCCTTGATTATTTCGATTGGTTCAGACTGCTGTCCACTGACAGCAGCTACGGCATTGATTCCCAATCCTTTCCTTCAGGGCAGAATACCCTGGGTGGGATATGAAGTCAATAAAGTCTGAGTTTTGGGAACTGCACTTCAGCACGTTTGGGATTCAACACAAGGTGATCCTGGGTCCAACGGGACAATAAGAAAGAAAGAGGTGGTAATAGGAGACGGCAGGAAAAGGAAACACGATTTTTTTTTTTTATAACTTTTATCATGAAGCGCAAAACACAACCATGACTTGGTCACCAAGACTTGCATGACTGAACACAAGCTGTGGGAGTTCTAGGTTCTGACAGCCACACTCACTCACTCCCACATCTGCAGCAGATACTAATCAGCCACTTCTACACACCTGACCCTGATTTGGAGGACAACTCTGCAGGAGCATACAAGCTTCTGCCAAACACCCCTTCAGTGCTGGGACATTAGATTTCCAATGGTAAAGGTAACGGACAGCGGCGGCTGTGGCTGAGTGGTTAGAGCAGTCGTCCTCCAATGCATGAGTATGTCAATAAGATAGAAAGGCGCTATATAATTACAGTCCATTAGACTTAGCCTTAGAGTTGTCTTCAGACATTTTGTTTCTAAAGAGATCCTGTTTGTAATCTACAGCAGCTTCCTAGTGCTAGAGTCTTCCAGCTTTCCAAGGCCTCTTTGCTTCTCAAGACTTAGACTCACTCTGATGGTGTCCCAACTACAAACCAAAGCCTCCAGCCTGAACCATCAACTTTCTGCCTCAACTCAACCTGCTCCTCTCTCGAACGTTGCTTACTTCTCTCCAAGTTTGAACCTCCTAGAGCCAAGGACCTTACAGATCTCTCCTACAAAAAAGACATTATCAGTAAAGAAATTCAATCCTCTTTCCACGATTAATCATTTTCCAAGAACATCTTCAAATGCTCACCTTGTCCCTCCTTTCTTTTCAGCCCAGAACCAAACACCTGTAAACAAAGACACTTGTTTTTTGTATACCTGTCTCTGTTGTTCCTTCAGTCTGCCACTTGGGGTCAACATACAAATCACGTTACAAGCAGCAAGCATCAGATCTGTAGCAGAGGTAGCATTTGGCACTGCATGACAAAAATATCCTCTATTCTTCTTATTTACTCAAAGAAGCCACACTCAAGGACACAAATATTTTTAACTGGTTTTACTTGCCAGGGCAGACTTTCACAACAGGTTACAGATGTACCGGTATAGAAGTGCTACATGCATGGAGCCCAGTCACTAGAGTCAGCCTCAGGCAGCGTGTGAGAATTGGTTTTATAAACTTATCAGCTCCTGGCTCACAGGCAGACACTCGGCCACAGCTGCACATGCAGGATCAAATCAGCTCAGCTCTCTGAGAGATAAGAGAACTCTCTGCTAACTCAAACACATGGGCAGTTAACATTCTCTGTCATAGTAGTTTAAAACATCCATAAACCTTGACCAAAATCCCCAGAAAGGCACGTCTTCTACAAAAACTTGACAAGTTTTTAAGGCCTTCAACGGAGCTACAGCCCCAAACTCAACACCAAAAATAAAATCAGGACTTAGTTTTATCATCTAAATCTATAAAATGTTGCTCTATAAAACGTGAGAAGAGAACCAAAATTTAAAGAAACGTTGAAGCTGCTGCTAGTGGCTTGTTGAGGTTACCATGGTAACCACAAACCTGTGTCCATCATTCCTTGATATCATTTCTGACCACGACCACAGACTCGTCACTTTCAGGTTTGGATAGGAAACTTGGATATGATTGAAGTTGATTAGAGTTTGAATGTTTAAGACGAAAAAGTCACCGTGTGAAAAGAGACAAAATGGTTATGTTTTGATGTATAAACTGTATGTAAAGTGTAAGATTTTGGAAATTAGAAAAGTTGGAAAAATAATTCAGAATATGCCTTAAAAAATTAGACTGGGTGAGATCATTATGCTTGAATTTGAACAGCGCATGGTAAAATCTTTTAACATTTTCTTCTTTAAACTGTAAAAAGTATTAAAGATAACAATGAATGTGCTTCTAGTCAAATAAAGTGCAGCATGTTTAACTTTTTTTTTAGACATATGCTTGAGCTATAGAAATCCAAAGAGGATTGGTTTTTCTCTTTGAATAATTTATTTTTTCTAATTTTGTCCCCATCGTATGATGAACTGTCACTAAAACACATAGTACACTATTCCTAATCAATAAGTGGCATGCCGATGCCCCCTGTCACTGAGGTATGTGAATAATGAATGTTTATAGTTTTCGAGATAAGTGTTTTTCTGGACTAAATGAGCAGAAGATGAAAGTAAACCTTAATGTTTTTGGTGAAACATGTTGAAGAGGGTCGGAGTTACACTGTAGAGAAGAACAGAGGTAGACTGGTTTATTTGTCGTTTTGTTTGTTTGTCCAGGGCAGCACAGACTGAAGGATCCTGGCGAGTGGAAGGAACAATTTTATCTACCACCAGGTGCAGTGGTGGAGCCAGGGGGTGGCCAATGGGGTCCTTGGCCAGCATAGATCAATCTATTTATTTTTATATATGTAATCATTTGAGGAAACAATATTTTTAAGCAATTTAAAAACTAGAAAGCATACTTTCCTCAATTGACAGGGATGGTTGTTTTACATACATGGAGGTGGCCATCTTGGATTTTGATGTGGCAACCCACTTTTTGCCTAGTTGTAGCCACACACGAAAATGGAAGTCAGCACTTCACTTATTTTTCAAGTTATCATGTGAACAACATGCGCGGGTTGTATTTCCAATTCACCCTTTTCGCTCTGCGATGGGGGACAACTGAAGGCGATATGTGCGGTTATTTTCCAAAGCTGCAAGCGCAGTAGCAAATCAAAGATTGAGACAAGAAGGAAAGAATAACAGCTGAATATTTGTAATAGTTTTAATGCACTGTCACCCTTAATGAAATTAAGTTTCATTCTTATTCATACTGCATGTATTAGACACATCCCTTGGCCACTGGTGACATCACCACTCCAGTTTATGTGGCCAGAGAAGGACTTCTTTCAGTCTGTTTTTTTTTCTGGCTCTATTTTGTATTAGATCTGTCAATGACTTTGCTCTAAATACAAAGTGTCATCATTTGATGAGGGATTTAACTGTCTTCCTTGTTTTTTGAGCTCTGCAGAAAGAAGCAGAGAGTAAATGAGTTTGTTTTAAAGACACCATGCTGGCTGGACGTGTGGTGATTGAACTGCAGAAAGGAGCTGGTCTGAAACACGCTTGACAAAAGCAACAACAACTACCTTGGTGGTTTTCTTTTCCTCATTTCTCCACCGTCTCTGCTCTTGTGTACTTTTCTGTCTTAATTTATCCCTGCTCTCTCCTCCTCGGGGTCTTTCTGGCAAGAGGACGGTGGCCGTCCTGACTGCTGATGAGGGACGGGGCTCTTTGCTGAGCGGGTGGCGGAGTCTGATGGGGAAACGGAGACAGAGCGAGGTGGTGTGTTTGTGTGCTGCCTGTGCCTGGATTGTGAAGGAGCGTAAGGCCAAGAACAGAAATGGAGATGTGCTCTCCTGCTTTCTACTCTCGATCTGTTTCCTCTCTGTTACTAGGCAACACCTGCAGGCATGCACTAAATAAAACCTTGTACCCTCCCACCCCACCTCCTTGCCTCAAACTCCCTCTCCATATCCCTCCTCATCACCTCATCCATCTCTCTCTCTCTCTCATTCATCTCTTTACTCTTCACAAACCTTTGCTTTCACCACATTCCATCACCTTTTAGTCCTTGCTTACCCGTTCTGATCCTCTTCCAACTGCTTCTGCACATTTTCTTTTTATTTCACATTTGACATTAAGCAGGAATTATGAGACTCCTAGTCATTATTTAAAATATGGTTAAAAAGAAGGCAAATCCCATCAATGTTTTTTTAATGCTGCAGTAACTAACTTCTGTCAGATTTGGTTCCTGACACTAATGGTGCAAACCCTCATGGATCTTGTGTATGTAAATGGACTGTACTCATATAGCACCTTTCTATCTAATCAAGATAATCAAAGCGCTTTACAACACAGTCTGTGCCTCATTTACACATTCAATCAGCACTCTACTAGATAAGATTAGATGAGATGGAACTTTATTGATCCCATAGAAAATTGTTGTGCCAGAGTTTCAGTACAAAGGAACATACACAAGGAATCACACAATCTATAAAAAATAACAGAGAAAATAAAAATACCAACAATTGAGTTCTAAAACAGGTCAGGTGCAGACAGAAACATTAAAGTCTTTATTGTAGTGCAGGATTAATTTTATTGTCCTACGTGTAGAAAGGGGGAGGAGTTGAAAAGTTCGGAACAAAAAGGCAAACTCTAGTCCGCCTAAAAACCTAGGTCTCGGTCCGGTAGAAGAAAACTCTAGTGCGGTTCGAGTACAGTGTGAATGCAAGAAGACCGGGCACCGCTCTGCAAGCAGGAAGTGGAGTACAGCGCAGGGCAAACAAACACGCTTACCTCATATGGAGCCATCAGCTTGCCTTGTGTGAAAAACAACATTCTCCATGGTCTTCTGCCTCATCTTCCACTCATGCCGAGTCCAATGTTGAAAAATGACAAAACAGAACTCCTAAACCTGCTAAACTTTGACACCACTCCGTTTTTGTTTTTATTTCCAGAAGAAGAAGAAGAAGTGTCTTCTTCAGAGGGTTTTGTGTCGTTTCTTTCAGTAGTTCTTGGTGCAGCGCCCCCACAGGCGAGTGGGGGAACAGGTTCATGTTTACATGATTGTTAAGCTTCAGGGAAGGGTCCATTATCACTCCCAGATTAGTGACTCCTTGTTTTTCTGACAGGGTTAGAGTGGAGAGGTCGATGCAGTGGTGATGAGTTTGTCGAGTCTGATGGCATCAGCTGTCTTCACCCTGCTACACCAGCACACCACAGCGTAGAAGACGCTGAAAACCACCAAGTGGTAAAACATCTGCAGCATGGTCCTGCAGATGTTAAAGGACCTGAGTCTCCTCAGAAGAAAAAGGCGACTCTGCCCTTTCTTGTAGAGGGTGTTGGTGTTAGCTGTCCAGTCCAGTTTATTGTCTAGGTGAACCTTCAGGTACTTGTACCAGTCCACAATGTCCACCTTAGTACCCTTGTTACTGGGGGCTGGGGCTGGTCTTCTTCCTGTAGTCCACCTACAGCTCTTTAGTTTTTCCAACGTTGACTTGCAGGTGGTTCTGTCCACCTGAATACAGCTGAATACAGAGGTGTCTGTATTCAGCTTCCTGGTCACCAGTGATGCAGCCCACAATGGCAGAGTCATCCAGAACTTCTGCAGAGTAGAGCAGGTCTGATGGTGTTAAAAGCACTGGAGAAGTCAGAGAACATGACTCTTACAGCGTCAGTACAGACTGGACGACAAAACACTGACTTTATAAGAATCAGGCAAATGTTTTTAGTAGAGAAGTTGCATATTAAAATCACTGTTGATCTGCTCAAACTAGATCATTCAGGATGCAGTCATTGATCCCAGTGGAACAGTGTGGAACACTAGAAATCTGTGATATTAAAGCAAAACATGTAAAACTACCAGTACTTTTTTTCATTACTTTACAATTTTTTGTCATTTTAAGCGTGTTAGGTTTGTTTGGATGGTTCATAGGCCGAGACAGAATGGCTTGAGGTGACAGAAATGGACAGACGGTAACAGGCAGTAGATAAAATCAGAAAACCTGAGGGCACTGGCAAATTAACCCCAAACTGTCATTCTGACATACTACCCCATCATTCCAACCATGCTGCTGAGAAGAATAAATATTTCACTGCAACACAAGATCAGTCAACCTGACTGTTACCAAGAGAGAACGGCTTGTATGAGCTGACCTTGTACCATTAGGAATTTGACTGATTTATTGACTTCTTGCTTCCAGAGCCCTAAATATTTTGTAAAATCTTAGTCAAATTAGCCTATAAATATTGCCATTTTGAACAAAATTTAATTTGTATCCATAAATGCTATTTATTTTGAAACATGAACAGTGAATGATGTGTGCACGGGTTCAGTGCGGTGAGGAAACTGTGCTTATTACAGCGAGCATGAAGTGAACTCCACCGTACCTTTTAAAACCCCAGGGTGCAATAATCTGGCAGTATTGCCTCACTCGCTCCTGCTGTAGTCCCCCTCTCCCTGTTCTTTGTCACATGAAATAAAGCTCCATCATTTTCGAGAAGTTCACCAACTTTTTTCTATAACTGCCTGAAGATCTGTAAAATTCCTGCATAACTAAATCTGCACAAATAAACCCTGCAAGGGCTTCCACCCTACGTCACCTGAGCACCGCTTCACAGAAGTTTTGCAGTGTATACTGTGGATTGAAGAAGTACTCTTGGGGTTTCAACTCCACTAAAAATAATTAACCTACAAATACTTCAGATTAAGTTAAAAGTGGTCAGGAGAAAGTCAGATTACAGAAACCAATAAAGTAAAGAGTTTGGAAATCATCAAAAGGCATTTTAGAGACTCCTTTCAGAGGAAAAAGATTAAATAGAAGGATTTAAATCTGTGAAAGTTGTGGCATCAGACGCTTGAGAACAGAACAAAAATCAAGGGGGTAAAACTGTTTGGGACAAGCTTTGGAGGGAAAAAGGAGGTGCCCAATGTTTCTTGCATTTTCAGGCTGCACGTGCACACGTGGATACAAACACACGCTGGCGTTGTACAAGAGAGGCAAAAGCCGTAACCAGAGATTTACCAGCAGATTTAAAAAGGCCAAACAGTCCTGTGTGTGTGTGTGTGTGTGTGCGTGCGTGCGTGCGTGCGTGCGTGCGCGTGCGTGTGTGTGTGTGTCTGCAGTCTCTTTCAGCGTTGCATAAGAGCTTGATTATATAATCCCAGGCATATATGCTTCTCCACAAGTCTGAGTGCTTCAAGGCATAAACTATGCAAGAGTTTCAAACAGAAGAAGGAGGCAAGGGGGAAGGGTAGGGGTGGGGGGGTAATGATGATGATGATGGAGAGGATGCTTAGGATGAAAACAAAAAAAACAACGTTGTAATACTTAAAGCTCACATTTTGTTTAGATTAAATCTTTATTGATGTTCTATGTAGATATGTTCAAGTTTAAGTAAACTCAAGATATGCATATGCAATTGCATCATGAAGAGCAGGTAATCGTTTGTGTATGTCTGTCTCTGTTAGTAAAATATCTTATGAACCTAGGGACAGATTTTGATTAAATCCTCAGATGGTAATCTTTAAAAGTGTGTCTAGAACTTCTTAATTTCTGGAGTCAACCTAACTTAAGATGCTGCCACAGTGTTTTAAACTCAGCAAACCCCAAAATGTCTAACTCTGTCAGTCTTAAAGACAATGAGCTAAAAGTTTGGAATTAGGGTTGGGCATCGAGTCTCGAGAATCGATTGGAACCGGGACTAACGTTCCAGTTTTCACGGAATTGTTTGCTTTTTTAACATTCGATTCCTATTTTCGATGCCTAGTCCACCGACTGGAAGTAGCCGCCGAACACAAGAAGAATTTGCAGGAAGAAGCCGTCAAAAACCAACAAAGAAGAATTTGCAGGACGTGTGCACGCAACCATGGACAACGTGCGGCGGCGATTGAAGCTGTAGCTTAATTTTAGTAAAGGAAATGACCAGTCGGCTCAGTCCAACACTTTCAGTAAGCTTATATCGTGCAAAGGAGAGTGCACGACCAACATGATTAAACACCTCCGGCTTCGCGGTGTAGAAATAACACTGTGCCCCGTCTTTGACGTGCTACGCCGGCCTCCCTCCGCTGCCTCCTGCTACAACCTGCAGCCAGCCGATCAACCCGCGGCAGTCAGAATCTGGTAAATAAAATTATAAACTACGTCTTATACCAACATTAATGCAGCTAACAAGTTATACTTGGCTTAAAGTGGTAGGTCAGCTCAAATGCAAATTCCAAAGGAATGCTATTTGCTTAAGAACTAGCACATAAAACTTGTGCCTGATCAGATTATGGGAAAATGTCGAAGCACCCTCTTCAGCCACAACAAAGGCAAGCACTCATTGTATTCCCAGAAACCTGATGTGTTATGCCAGGCTCTGGTAATAGAAACTCTTAACTCATCATTTTTTTATTTTGTTCACTTATTTATTTATTGTTTGAAATAAAATTTGTAAAATCATGAAGATCACTAAGATCTCACTTACCTTCCTGACTACCAGCAGTCCAAATTTGTCCTTGTTACGAGGACAAGAACCCAGAGAACATTGACAGAAGGAAAAACAGAACTCAAACTCTTTATAATTTTTTTAATGTATTATATACAGTGCTTGGATCAGGGAACTTGGGAACAGAGGAGGAATTATTAATACCATGGAGGAGGATGAATGATGATACTATGCTCTTGGTCTCTTACAGTAGAGTTGGGCAACTGCAGCATTGTGGAGAAGGCAGAGGATCTCCAGCATGTAAGGTCCAGGTTAGTGCAAGGGAATGCAGGTAGCAATTGGCTGGATGGTGCAGGAGCAGCTAGGGATGAGTCAGTAGGAACTTCACAGGTCAGTACCAGCACAGAAAGTTCTGGTCAATAAGAGAGTGGTCCAGGGGATTAGGCTCAGGTTGTAAGTCTCTGAAAAAGGCATGAAGGAAGCACAGGTAAGTACTTTTTGTAATTATCTCACTAGAAGCCTGGAGGCACAAGTACTGGTTGGTAGGTAATGCTTCAGCAGGTAATGGAGCTTATCTGTAGACTCTAATACCCCTTGAGCCAATTAGTGGAGTTATCTCCAGTTGCTGATCATTGTCACTACCCTGGAACTCAGGAACCTGGGAGAAAAACTGAAAACCTTACAGAACCCAACCCACCCCTCCTCAAGAATTGCCTCTTGGTGATTGCATGCGTTTCTCAGGGTGGGATCTGAAGAAGGAAGTGCTGAGGCTTGGGTCTAGGACAGGGCTATTCATCTGGCGGCCCACGGTTCAGTCCTACCCACCAATGAGTTAATTTATTTTATTTTTTATTTTTTTGGAGGGGGGACTTTTGGGTTTGGGTTTTGGGTTTTGTTTATTGCATTTATGATTAAATGCAATAAAACAAACAAATTTAAAAGGTAACAGACCATTGTAATACTTGGTTTATTTACATAATAACTTCAATTGCTGGATGTCCGGCTCCTGAGCTGTTAGCTTTCAGAAACTGTGGCCTCCTGAGCAGTTTAGTTGAATAGCCCTGGTCTAGTAGAAAGGATCTGGGGATCCAAGACCATTCTTTGGGTCCATATCCGTCCCAGTCAACCAGGTATTGAAAACCATGGCCCCGACATCTCACATCCAGGATGCGTCTTACCGTAAATATACATGTAGGATGGTTGTCAATGATACTGTGGGATGGGGGTGGGGGGAGGCTGGCCAGAGGGCATGGGGACTTTTGGAGACAGGCTTAACCTGTGAAACATGGAAGGTGGGATGAATGTGCATGGAGGCAGAAAGCTGTAGCCTGACAGCGGAGGGACTTATCAACTTGATGAAGGGAAATGGTCCAAAGAAATGTGTATCCAGTTTCCTAGGTGTGTCCTTGAGGGGGATGTCCCAAGTGGACAGCCATACCTTTTGACTGACCCAGTAAGGGGGGCTGTGGAGCGATGGTGATCAGCAACCTTTTTGTTTTGAGCTGCTGTTTGGAGCAGAGTGGCCTTGGTCTAGTGCTAGATTCTCCAACAGTGGCAAAAATTATGCTGGACAGATGGGACAGAGAAATCAGTCTCTTGATTAGGGAAAAGAGGTGGTGCATAACCCAGGGAGGCCTTGAAAGGTGATAGGCTAGTAGCTGAGGATGTGCAAGAATTGTGAGCATACTCTACCCAAGCAGGTGTTGACTCCAAGCAGAGGGGTTCTCTTCCCCCATACACCTTAATGTGGACTCCAACTCCTAGTTGCCTCTCTCAGATTGGCCATTAGACTGGGAATGATAGTGAACATGAAGTGAGGCTGGATGATGTCCCAAGGGCATTACAGAACACCTTCCATACCTGGGATATGAACTGGGGATCTTGGTCCAACATCAGAGTGAATGCCATGGATCCCAAGCACGTGTTGAACCAAGAAGCTGGGCTGTCTCAAAGGCTGAGGGGAGCTTGACCAACGGAACAAAGTGGGCAGCCTTGGAGAACCTATCTATAATGGTGAGGATTACCATGCTGCTCTCAGAAGGTGGTAAGCCAGTGATGAAGTCCAATGAGATGTGGGACCATGGATGACTGGGAGTGGGTAGAGGTAGGTGTAGACCTGAGGGTGGTTGGTGTCCACTCTTGCTCCAAGTGCAGGTCTGACAGGAAATGACAAACTCCTTGACTTCTTGGGTCAAGACGGCTTAGACTCTTGTCACCCACAGCATGCATGAGACAAAGAGTAAACTCAAAGTGAGAGTAATACCTGCCCCATCTTTTCTCTTCCGCATTGACAAAATGTTTTAGTTTTATAGATCCATCCATCCATCCATTATCTTTACCCGCTTATTCCATTTTGGGTCACGGGGGTCGCTGGTGCCCATGTCCAGCAATCACTGTGCGAGGGACGGGGTACACCCTGGACGGGTTGCAAGTCCATCTCAGGGCCACATAGAGACAAACGAGACCAACAACCATTCACTCTCTCATTCACACCTAGGGACAATTTAGAGTTACCAATCAGCCTAACATGCATGTTTTTGGTCTGTGGGAGGAAACCGGAGCACACGGAGAAAACCCACGCATGCACGGAGAGAACATGCAAACTCCACCCAGAAAGGCCCCTGGACTGGGGTTTGAACCAGGGACCTGCTTGCTGAGAGGCAGCAGCTCTACCAGTTGCACCACCGTGCTGCCTAGTTTTATAGATGTTTGTCAAAACAAAATTTTGATGGTTTTTTTGTGAATACAGAAGTAATGTTTAATAAATGTTAGGACTCTTTATTTGCTCATTAAATATATTTTATGCCATTAAGCAGCTTGTCAGATTCTTGTCTTGTGAGCATGCACGTTCCCCAGGAACGCCCCCCACCACCCCCAGCCGGTCCGCCCGTTATTTGCGTTCTGGCATCGATCAGTTTACAAATTAAGCCCTGTAATAATCTGAATGTGATCTGGACAGCTAAGATCTGGAATAAGTTCAGGAGGGCATTTACCTTTACAGTGTTACTGTTTGTGGCACCATTGTCAAACTATCATATGTTAACTCCTCATTAATACCGCTTTTGATGCCTGGGTCTTGAATGGAGTACTACATTCACTATATGATCTCTATGTTGAGGATTTTCTTCTTTTGAATAGCTGGTACAGAAGTTTAATATTCACAAGTCACAGTTTTTCAGATATCTGCAAATGCGCCATTTTGTGAGATCTAACTCTGCTTTCTTTGTACCCCTCTAAATATTTTGTGGTTAAGATTTTGGAGTGCAGTTCTGATACTAAGGGGGTCCTCAGCAAGATCTATACACTGCTCAGTTCATACCATGAGACCAGTCCAAACTCTCTTAAACTTAAAAGGGAAACGGACTTGAAGGAATCCATATCAGACTCAATCTGCTGAAAGATCATTTAGAACATTTTTTTTCATTCTCAATCTGTCTGAGACAGGCTGCAATTCAATTCAAGGTGGTGAACCGGCTGCACCGGTCCAAAGAAAAAAATGTCCAAGTTTAACACTGACCTGGACCCTGCATGTAACCAAACTCCAGCTACACTTTTATACACATTCCGGACTTGTCCCAAACTGTGGACCTACTGGGAATCTATTTTTGATACCTTCTCTGTGATATGTGGAAAAAATGTCCACCCATCACCATTCATCTCATTGTTTGGTATGGTCCCTGTGGATACGTTCTTCAGCAGTTACGAGAAGGATGTGATTGCTTTTGGTTCTCTTCTAGCCAGAAGACTTGTTTTATGCAGTTGGAAGGACCCACACCCCTCCAGCATATAAACACTTGTATCATTATCTGGAAAAAAAAAAAATCAGATGTTCCATGAAAGGTTCTGTAAAAAGGTCTTGGGACACTTGGCAACCTTTTGTGTCACATGTTGTAAATGTGTCAGTGCCTGTATAGAATATTTGTGTATGTGTGACTAATTCGGTGTGGGTGGGGAGGAGGGGATTTTGTTCTGTGTTCTTTTTTTTTTTTTTTGCGTGTGTGTTTGTGTAAAAAAAAAACTTGGTTAAAAAAATCCAAGTGTGAGAGAAAACAGACGGATGTAGGACAAACGCTGCATTGTTTGTCAGTAAAAATGGAAGCAAAAGACTGTGGAAGTTGAAGAAATGCTGGAACATGTAATAGGTTTAATAGATACTCAACCATATTGATATCAACCTGAACCAACAGCTGGATCTCAGAAATCAGTTGAAGACTCTGTCAGATGCTGAGTTTGATTATGAAGAGAGCTGTGGCCAGTAACCAGACAAATGACCGATTGGCAACAAGAAATGGTGACAACCAATTTTCTCCAGATCTTTGTCATTCAAATGTTGAATTTGGTGATTTTCATGTGCAATAATCAGAATTTCCATCATAGGAATATGAAGGGTAAAGCTGTGTGTAAATCAAGGGGTTGCAGATTGTTGCCAATAACATTTTGTTCCCATAGTACTGTATATGTGAGTAGGAGCTGACTCTTATAAAACATTTACTACCCTTTTCACTTAGTTTTCTATATATTGCTGATTTTCTTGCCAACCCCCTGGACTATGAGTTGCCCAGGGTGAGAGGCGCCCCCAGCTGAAGGCCTCAAAGTTGGAGTTCTGTTCGGTGAATGAGAGGTTTGCCTCTCTGTGGCTTCGGGATGCAGGACAGAATAATCTGAATGTGGCTTGTGTTTATGCACAGTAGTTCAGACTACCCAGCCTTCCTGGGGTCTCTGGATGGTGTGTTGGAAGGGGTGCCACCTACGGATTCCCTCGTTCCACTGGGTGACCTCAATGCCTATGTAGGCAATGACAGTTATCTGGAAGGGGGTGATTGGGAGGAACAGTCTCCCTGATTTGAACCCAAACAGTTTCTCTACAAACCAAGGTGTGGATATTGTTGGAGATTGTTTTGTTGTTTTCAACCAGTTTGACAAGACTGTCAACAAGGAAGCGGGCCGGCAATAGAGGAGGGGGCGTACCAAAGAGACCATCTTATCACAAGCAGAACTGGTTTGTTCCTCTTTGGAGTCAGCTGTTGGGGGAAGAATCAGTTTTTGTTGTGTGTTTCCTTGACTGATGAAGCCTTCCGGACCGAAGGCGAAACGTTTCAGCACCAAAAAAAAAGAAACTGTCCAGATGACCTGACTGAAAAATGTTGGACAAGCTGTGGATAGTTTCTAATGAAGTCATTCTCAACTCTTTGACCATGTTGCGCTCAGAGCTGATGACCAAATAGAGAAATCTGAGACAAGATGACATTCGTTCTCTCAGATTACACCCCATTGTAAACTGAGAGCTCCGAGCAGAGTAAAGCTTCAGATACAGGTTTGCCTCATCAAAATAGACACCAAATCATATATCATTAGAGATGTGACAAAATGTGAGTGAAAACGTAAAAAATATGTTATCAAGAACTACTGAAAGGACCTTTCAGTCAGAGATACTAGGTCCAGATATTAAAAATGAACACTTGGAAGTCTGACATGCTTTTCTGGAAAACTTTGTGGGGTACGTGGACAAGCAAAGTGCATTAAAATAATGATAGGAATGAATTATTTGACTTCTCAAAACTGAAAACTTGCAGAAAAGACAAAATAGCTGTTGTGCTATAAAAGAGAAGAGGATAAAGACTACCAAAGAAATCGTTCAGGACTCGGTATTATCTACCTCAGCAAAAATGGGGATGAGGAGAAAAGGAGAATGTGAAAGAAAATTACTGTTGAAACTGGTGTTTTGATTGATAAAAAAAAAAATACTTCTGCAACATCTCAGCATATCATTTGAAGACTGAGAGTAGGAATACACCAGCACTGCAAAAAAATTGATGTACCGTATTGAGGGAGAACAAAAAAAAAAAATGCAGCGGCTAAAATGATGTTGACAGTCTGGAAAAACACTTTAGATGAGCTTTTTGAAGATGTGGGTGTTTTAAAAAAATCTTTCAGACAGAAAAAATAATCAAAATGAAAGGTTCAACTGTGTATGAACAGAGTTTAAAAAAAGAAAAGGATCTGTAACTTCAAAGTGAAAAGGAGGCAGAACTGTCCGGTTGACAGCAAAGGAGAAAGGACTCGTAAAGGTAATATAAAAATTCAGCAGACCCAAATAAACCACAGATCAGGACCTAAAGGAAGTCTTTTCTGAATCCAGATCAGTTGTTAAATTTAAAAAGACATGGATATTCAGGTAAATGCTGGTTCAGACGTTAAGCAATTATTTTTCCATTTTGTATTTTTCATTACATTTTTGCAGTCACATTCCTTCATCATACTTTGTGCTGATTTATCCATTCGTAGATTAAAACATTCAACACTTTCAGGAGATGACTTCTGGTTTTTGTAACTGTTATACTTTTCAAAATACAGTGCCTAAAAGTATTCAACCCCTTGGATGCTTTACACTTTTATTGTATATAGCGGTCACGGTCAATATAAATAGGCTGTGTAAAGTTTAAAAAAAAATAAAACCTTCAATGTCAAAGTGAAACCAATTTGCAAGAGTAACAAAGTCCATGCTCAATAATCCAGGTATAAAATCCAACATTTTTCAGTCAGGTCATCTGGACAGTTTCTTTTTTTTGTGCTGAAACATTTCGCCTTCAATCCAGAAGGCTTCATCAGTCAAGGAAACACACAACAAAACTGATTCTTCCCCCAACAGCTTATTCCAAAGTGGAACAAACCTGTTCTGCTTGTGATAAGATGGTCTCTTTGGTACGCCCCTCCTCCATTGCCGGCCCTCTTCGTTGTTTTCAACCAGTTTGACAAGACTGTCAAGAAGGAAGTGGGCCAGCAATGGAGGAGGGGCGTACCAAAGAGACCATCTTATCACAAGCAGAACTGGTTTGTTCCACTTTGGAGTAAGCTGTTGGAGGAAGAATCAGTTTTGTTGTGTTTCCTTGACTGATGAAGCCTTCCGGATCGAAGGCGAAACATTTCAGCACACAAAAAAAAAAAACTGTCCAGGTGACCTGACTGAAAAATGTTGGAATTTGCTAGAGTAATACCAACTAAATAAAACTGTCAAATAGGTAAATGCATACCCCCCACACCACCTTTAAAGTGGCTGGTTTGTCACCAGTCTACGTTTGAAAAGAGAGTGGCAAAGAGAAAGCCACTCTTAAAGAAAACTTATTTTAAATCTCAAAGATTTAATATTTCCCTCAGTTTTTAAATCCTGCTTAAAAACCTACTACTATTCCCAGACTTTCAACAATGTATGATCTGTTGCAGAACCTGCATACATCACACTGTGTTGATCACTATGTTATTATCCACTATTATTTTGTTTCTATATTTGATTTTACGTTATGTGTTGCTGTGCGCTTTACCTGTTTGTTTCTGTTTGTACAGCACATTGGCTGGTCTTGTCGCTGTTTAAAGTGCTTTACGAATAAAATGGTATGGTAATAAGTTAACATGATTTTAATAACTAAAATCATACGTGTCTGTCAAAAAATGTTTCATTGCAAAAAAAAAACAAAAAAAAAAACTGACTGGTCCCAATAAGGACTACTGGTCCTGACAAGGACATGGTTTATACAAAAAAGTGTAAAAAGGTAACAAGAATATATAAATACACACACATTCATGTGACTCGAACAGCTCATCTTCAAAATTCATATCTGTCCAATTCCCTTCGTTCATCGCTGCACGTTCTCTCCGCCTCCATCTGCTCATCTGCCTTTGTGCTTCCAAGGCTTTGATTTTCATCTCCTTTCAATTTTCAATCCCATTTTGTAATCGGCTTGAAAGAATTGAGCATTTTCTTCACCTCATTTATTGCTGACAGACTTCAAAAGCGCCTTCACGCTCAACTTCTCATTTGAAAACCCTCCTTTAACTTCTAAAAAAGTTAAGTCAGGCCTTCTGGATGGATTCTTCTTGTTGAAATGTTTTATCTTTTATCCAAAAGACTTCTTCAGGCTGAGGAGTTGCAACAAACTCAGTCTTACAAATAGCACCTTCTCATAGTGGATCAACCAGTTTGTTGGAGACAGACAAAACTAGTTGTTCACATAAGGGAGGACCATCAGCCTAACAACTGGTTGTTAGTGCC
This sequence comes from Nematolebias whitei, assembly GCF_014905685.2. NCBI lineage: Eukaryota > Metazoa > Chordata > Actinopteri > Cyprinodontiformes > Rivulidae > Nematolebias > Nematolebias whitei. The sequence goes on along the minus strand of NC_056516.1, from coordinate 14,124,305 downwards.
CAGATGGCTGCTTCAGTGTTGCCAGAGCTCATGATAAAAACAAGCAACCAGCTCTGTGAAAACAAGCCCAAAACAAGCCCAACTGGCAACCCACCCCATTGTGTAAAAGAGGCCGTTTTTAAACAGTATAAACATACATTTAATATGGCATTACACATAAACAACGGCAAAATTATGCTAAACACAATGAATAACGTACTTTTATGCTCTGATAAAAAATACATTTTGCATACGTAATTTTCCTACATATTTTAAAAAACGAAACATCCTGACATCTGCATGTGAGTAGAGCCCCCTAGTGGTCGGCCACAGTATGAGTGTTTGGGGTGCGCGCCCACAGACATATTTGTATTATGTCTATGCATGTGCCTGTTGCCCTGACAACTGGGGCAGGAGCGATAAACAGGAAACGGGGGCGTGGAAGGGACAAACTACCTACTACCACTCGTCTTTTGCTTTATTGTGCGGAGCTGGAAATAATCAACTAGTTTTACTCAGAAAGAAAGTCAAGCCCAAATAAGCAGCTTCACGTTCAAAACAAACCCCAAAAAATGCAACCTGTGACTCACAAGATTTACAAGCGACTTTAGAAAAAAACAAGCCCAAAGTTGTTTATAACAAGAGGACTTGGTAACTATGCTAAGTGATACTAACAATAACAGCATTGTAAAAGGGGGACTGTTCAGGGCGTTAGGGCCATCAGGGCACTAACGACCAGTCATTAGGCTAATAGTCCTCCTTTATCATGTGAACAGCTAGTTTTGTCTGTCACCAGCAAACTGGTTAATACACTATGAGAAGGTGCTATTTATAAGACTGGGTTTGTTGCAGCTCCTCAGACTGAAGAAGTGTTTTGGATAAAAGATGAAACGTTTCAACAAGAAGAGTCTGTCCAAAGGATCTGAATCAACCTTGTTAGATTTTTCTACCTGGATTATTGAGCATGC
>NC_056516.1:14110893-14118358 GCF_014905685.2 Nematolebias whitei | reverse complement strand
GGAGGCCCCTTGACGTGACATGGGCTGTCTCTTGTTCCTGTTTTTCTAGTTCTCAAAACGACAGACGCTCGGTTTGTTTTGAGCTCTTTAGCATAGCATTTTTCACACAAAGCTTTTAATAATAAAATCACTAAACAAGTTCTCAGCTTCTTTTTGCAGAGAAAAGCAACTTCTACACGAAGGCAGGGGTTTCATTTTGGAGCTTCAACAAGACGGAGGAACCCCCCCCCCGCCCCCGAGGTCGGCCTGTTAGCTTAGCTCATAGCTTAGTTTCTCAGTTTAGCCACTTTTAACGATCCAAAAACACAAATTTCAGATGGTTACAACAGATTTTAAAGAGAAAAGAGAAAGGGAGGGGTCAGTGAAGACACCGGAGTTGAGTCTTTTGTCATCCGGTGTCTTCAGCAGAAAGAGACAAGAAACGATTAAGATGATAAATAAAATGAGGCTGATAATTTTCATTTATTATGCGATTGATTGATTTATTGTTTATCGTGATGGTCCTAGTATAAATTTGTCATTTTTTTGTTTTTTATCATTTTATTTATTTATTATTTAGTGTGCGCAGCCTATATTCGGGTGCACTCTATAGACCGGCGATTACGGTAGATGTGTGTTTGCAGGCTACACCACGAGCCAGGCAGGACATACTCATTTGTTTGGCCTGAGCGTGAGCGTCCTCCTCCAGCTTGCTGAGGAAGGGGTTCTCCTGAGTCAGCAGCACTTTGATGTCCTCCGTGCTCACTCTGATTATCCTGGAGCGAATGTACGGCTGAAGAATGTAGATACCCTGGAAAGGACATACGTGAAATGTGGACGACAAAGTGCAGACCAAAATAATAAAGAAGAAGTCTTGACGGTTACACTGCACGTGAAAATGAATGTGATGTTTGAGTTCTGACGTCTGGCACTCTTGTTGCTCAGATGTGCTTAATGGCTCGGTGGGGGCTACAATACTGACCAAACAATTATTATTTTTAAACTGGCAGTACGCCACTGTCCCCTGTCCTTGAAGGATTTGATCAGTGAGAGTTTGTAGTTTTTGGGACAAGTGTTTTTCTGGGCTGGTATTGAACAGTGAATGCAAGTAAACCTTAATGCTTGTAGTTGGTAGACTGTGTAAAAGATTTAGTTTTTTGTTCCTGTCTGAGGCAGTGAAAGGGAGGGAGAAATTTTATCCAACACCAGGCGTAATGGCGGAGCCAGGGGGTGGCCACTGGTGGCCTCGGCCACCATAGTTTAATCTTCAGCTACCCTAAATATTTGAGGAACCTCTACTTTTAAGTCAAATAAGACTAAAGAGTAGTTACTTCGAATGATGGGGGTGGCCGGTTTGCATCCATCTATGATAGAGGCCATCTTGGATTTTGATGTGGCAACCCAAGGAACCTTTTTTATTCCTAGATGCATCCATAAACCAAAATTAAATTCCTCAAAAAATACTTAATTGTTCATTTATTGTGCTCACAACTAGCGTGGATGAACAGACGGAAAGACAAAAAAAAAAAAAACACTGCACGAGTAAACGTATATCTAAATATATTAAAAACCTTTAGAAATATGCAAAACACTTAAATGGCACGCTCAATAATCCAGGTAGTTATTTTTGTGCTAAAAAAAAAAAAAGAAACTGTCCAGATGACCTAACTGAAAATTGTTGGATTGTATACCTGGATTGTTGAGCATGGACTTTGATGGTTTTGAACCAGTTTGACATAACTGTCGACGAGGAAGAGAGCCGGCACTGAAGGAGGGGGCGTGCCAAAGATACCATCTTAGCACCAACATAACTGGTTTGTTCCACTTTGGAGTAAGCTGTTGGGAGAAGAATCAGTTTTGTTGTGCGTTTCCTTGACTGATGAAGCTGTCTGGATGGAAAGATGTTTGTGTAAAAAAAAAAAAAAAAACTGTCCAGATGACCTGACTGAAAATTGTTGGACGCAACACTTCTTTCAGCTCATCCCTCTTCAGGGGTCTCCTCCATCTCTGTCCTCTTCATCCTCTGTCCTCACTCCAACTACCTCCATGTCTCTAACTACATCCATATATCTCCTCTTTGTCTTTTTCCTGGCATCTGCATTTCTAACATCCTTCTACCAATATCAAGTTCAAGTAGGTTTTATTGTTATTTCATCACGTGGTACATGAGGTGGAATGAAATTATCAGGGTCCCAGTGACATTCAATAGCAAAAACATAAAGTGTAAAAAGAAACAGTAAAGAAGGATCTAAGATATCAACTAAGATATACGAAAAACACTAATAGTGAAAAACAATACGCTGAACAGCAGCAGCAGCAATATTCACACTGTCCCTCCTCTGGACATGTCCAAACCACTGTCCCTCCTCTGGAAATGTTCAAACCACCGTCCCTCCTCTGGACATGTCCAAACATCTCAGTCTGGTCTCTCTAACTTTATCTCCCAGTTGTTCAACCTGTGCTGTACCTCTGATGATCTCATTCCTAATCTTATCCATCCTTGTCTCTCCTAAGGAGAACCTCAACATCTTCATTTCTGCTGCTTCCAATTCTTTCTCCTGACTTTTTGTCCATGTCTCTGTCTCCAGACCAGACAACATAGCTGGTCTCACCACTGTCCTGCTGTTCTCATTCATGTCCTGTATCGGTCTAACACACTCCTCTGCCACTCCAGATTTCCTCATGCAACACCACACCTCCTCCCTCGGCACCCTGTCATCCGCTTTTTCTAAATCCACAAAGGCACAATGGAGTTCTTTCTGACCCTCTCTGTACTTCTCCATCAACATCCTCAAAGCAAAGATGGCATCTGTGGTGCTCTTTCTTGGCATGAAACCATACTGCTGCTCAGTCACCTCTCATCTAAGTCTTCCTTCCACAACTCTCTCCCAGATCTTCATCGTGTGGATCATCAACTTAATTCTCCTGTAGTTGCTACAACTCTATACATCACCCTTGTTCTTAAAAATGGCCACCAGCACACTTCTTCTCCATTATTCAGGCATTTCGTCTCCCTCAAATATGCCATTGAATATTTGAGTCAAAAACCTCACTCACCTCCACTGGTATGTCATCAGGTGCTACTGGTTCAGGTTTGGTTTATTTGTCATATGGAAAATCAACACAAGGTCAACAATGCAATGACATGCTGAGGACGAGAAGAACCGTTTCAACTCGCCAATAATAAAAAAACACAACAACAACAAGAAATATCAAAGCATGCAGCAAAAGTACTATAAAATACTACTAAAATACTAAGAACAAAGCCCAAAGTTGAAAAGAAATATATCTACAGTGTGGTTCGGTTAGCAGTGAGGTTCTTTCAACGTCATGGTTCTGTTCTGTTAACAGCGTGATCTTGTTAGCAGGTCCAGTCAGCAGCTTGATGGTAATAAGGACCACTGCAGCTGCCCTCACAGACGGCAGTCCAGAACCGGGTCCGGAAGACAAGAGAACATCCAAGGTTTCTCCACAGAATCGAACGGGTCCGTAGAGTTCGGTCCACGCAGGCAGGTGGAGGATCATGGAGACAGCTGCCATGACATGCCAGAGCCTGAGCCCGAGGCTGGAGGGGGGCCAGGAACTGAACCACAATGTCAGGGTGGCAAGGCAGCAACACACAAAACTCCACAAGTGTGTCGTGGTCATACCCATAGCGTGGGTGTGCAGTGTAGGTGCAAAAAAAAGGTTAAAACAAGAACAACAGGAATAAAAAAAGATGGAGTCGAAGCGGAGCTCCCATCGGTGCAGCCATACTGCCTCGCTCGTGACGTCACTCTCCTGCTTCAATCTTTTCAGAGCTTTCTGGACTTCACCTTAGAGCAGGCATGGGCAAACCCCGGCCCGCGGGCCATATACCCTGTTGGGCTTTTTAATTGGCCTGTCGAAATTGTCCAAAATTTGGACAATAAAAAAAAATTAAAAAATTTTTTTTTTAATACTTTGTTTTTCAGTGGTGCTGAGGTAAAATTTAGGGGTTCTTAAGCACATCCAAAAAAAAGGTTAAAATCGCCACTGGTTCAAATTATATTTAAAAAACTGAATTTAATAATAAAAAAATTTTAAAAACTGGTGTCGTTTTACCTGTAGTTCCAGCATTTCCCCAGTAGAGGTGCACTACAGACACTGGTGTGTATTACAGGCAAGGGGAGAAGAAGTAATTTCTTCTACGCTTTTATTTTTACTTTGCCCTACGAGCTCGTCTGTAAAAACGTGTTTATCAAATAAAAGTGTACGAGTGCCGAGTGTTTAAAATGGGGTGGACAACAACATATTGTTTCACTGAAGTCCAGTCAAAGGCAGTTTTTATGTCAAGAACCTGTCACGGTTTTCCAAGAGCACACTTTGCTTACTGCTAACTATGCTAGCAAGTCTTTCTCCGATGGCAATTTTTTTCCAAATGTTTCCACCGTTTCTTTCCAATGTTTCCAAAAAAAAGGCCAACAAATTGTAATTTGTAGTCACGGTAACCATATTTTGACTTGTGCACTGTCTTCTTTCACTTTTAAGTTACACAAGCCTCTGGACTGGTCAAGCTGTGGAGAGACGAGGTGGAACACCAGACCTGCGATGATCCAGTCTGTAAATGATGCTCTGAGGTCTGGGAAGATGCACGACATCATGCTTCACCCAAACGAGCTCGTTATGCACGACATCATGCTTCACCCAAACGAGCTCGTTATGCACGACATCATGCTTCGCCCAAACGAGCTCGTTACCTCGACCACGTAGACTGAACTTCTTGAGGACGTCGTCCAATGTATAATAACGCCTGTAAACATTTTTATTGGTCGAGTTCTCTGCTAAGTACATTATTTTTCTTTCTTTTTTTTGTGTTTGTTTAAACAATTTAAAACATGACAGTAATGTCACTGTTTAAAGGAAACAATTGCTCAATAAATTAGTAAAATGCAACTTGTTATGTTTGGGTTCTTTCATCTAAGGTAGACATGGAGTGACACATGTACTGGTTTGGATTTTTTTGTTTTTACTGTAACCGACCTTAAAAAGATCTAGAAACATGGACTCAGCAGCTGATCCTCCGTAGAAAAATTATATGGACTACATGCCATGTATTATTTGTTTTATGATATTTAGTGAAGGTTTTTGTTTGTTTAAAGTAATAAATGTCTCTATTTCACCACAGATGAACTGTTCCTGTTGCCATATCTTTTGAAATAAAACGGCACAACACAAAGTAATTTAAACAGGAATGGGTAGAAGATTAAATAAAATTCTATTTATTTCCTAAAAAATATGTATGTCCTAAAAATTAAATTAAAAGAAAAAAAAAAAAAAAAAAAAACAGGAGCAGGACAGGAGTGGGAGTGATTCTGAACAGGAGCAGGAGTCATGTTACCAGGAGTGGGACAGGACAGGATTTTTTTCTGTGGGACCAGGAGTGGGACAGGAGTGAAAATCCACTCCCGTGTCATCCTCTTCTTCACCCTCACTGATCTTTCCCACTTCCTGGTCCACAGTTTCTATGACCTCTACTCTTCTTTCTCTTTCGTTCTATTCGTTCATTAGCTTCTCAAAGTACTCCTTCCATCTTCGTGTCACACTCTCCTCGCTTGTTAGAACATTACCAATGTTTTGTGTTCAACACAATAATTCCTCCTTGGTGTGGTTCGTTTTATATTGTGTTTTTGTACAGGCCTTCACGTACCCACTTGTTCCCCCATCTGTATGCCATAAATACCAGTTCACCCAGTCTCATGTGAACCCAGGATGTGACCCCCTTCCAAACAATTCAGTTTAAATATACTTTATTAATCCAAAAGGGAAATTATTTGTTGTTGTAACTCATTATCCTCATTTCATTATTAAATTATTAATTATTATCATTATTTCATTATTAAGTATTAAACCCCATCAAGTGCTGGCAATTCCTCTACAAGGCAGCCTGTGTCTGGTGGCTTTCACTCACTATTTCTACTGACTGTCAAATGCTCCAGCAACTGCCTGATAACAACCCCTCCTACTCATTCTGTCACCCATTTCTGGTGCACATTCCTGTCCAGCTCCTTACAAACTGAACCAGTTACATCCCATCACTAGTCTGGATGTGGACCAAATTACCTCCCAATCAGATCAGTCTGTCTGGGAACTTATTTTAGTCAGAATTTGTTTTTATTTCTCTGAAAATCATTTCATGTGAGAATTGATATAGACTGATGACTGGCCTTTATCAAATGCTTTATGTTTACGTGTGTATTGTGTGTTACCTCCTGAGCCAGCCTGAAGGCACAACCAAACTCTTCTCCGTCACTGTTACGAGACCACACCTTCACCCCGGTGTTAATGAACTGGGGGGGGGGGGGGGACAAAGAGATAGAAAGCAAATAAAAAGCAGGTTGATTAAATCTGCAAAGTGACATCAATACTCAAAAAAGGATTTATTTATAACCATATAGATTGTACAAATACAGATTATTAGTAATGTTTTTCCAATTACATAAACCTAGTATGCCATAGGAAGGTACGGTAAAGCATGGCTGAAAATCTGCAGCGGGTTGGGTTAAGTACATACATACATATTAAGGAAGGAGGAAAGGAAGGAAGGAAGAAAGGCAGGCAGAAAGGAAGTATGTAAGTACGAAAGGAAGGAAGGAAGTACGTAAGAAAGTAAGAACAAAAGTAAGTATGAAAGTAAGTAAGAATGAAAGTATCAGTAAGTATGAAAGTAACTAAGTACGGAAGTAAGTAAGGAAGTAAAAAAGTAAAAGAAAGAAAACAAAAGTAAGTATGTGACTAAGTATGGAAATAAGTAAGTATGGAAGGAAGGAAGGAAGGAAGGAAGAAAGGAAGTATGGAAGTAAGTAAGTATGGAAGTAAATAAGGAAATATCAATCAACCTTTATTTATACAGGTAAATCCCATTGAGCCTCGAGGACTCATTTACAAGAGAGACCTGATTTCAACAAAGAAAGATGACAACAATGGACAACAGCAACAACAATAAACAGTTATAAAAAGCATACTACAGTTTTTTTTTGTTGTTTTTTTACAAATAGGATGGCTAAAGGAAAAAGGTAACAAAACCAAAAAAACTGCTAGATTCCGAGACAAATGTATAAAACTAAAAACAGGAACATGTCTGCATATTCAAATATAGAAGTAAGTATGGATGGAAGGAAGGAAGGAAGGAAGTAAGTATAGAAGTAAATAAGTAATTAAGGAAGGAAGGAAGGAAGTATGGAAGTAAGTATGAAAAGAAGCAAGTAAGGAAGTAAGCAAGTAAGGAAGTAAGCAAGGAAGAAAGAAAAAGTAAGTAAGAAAGTAGATGTAAGAAAGAAAGAAAAAAGTGTGTGACCAAGTATGGAAGTAAGTAAGTATGGAAGGAAGAAAGTATGGAAGTGTGGAAGTAGGTAAGTATGGAAGTAAGTACGTATGGAAGTAAATAAGTACAGAAGCAAGTGTGGAAGTAAGTAAGTATGGAAGTAAGTGTGGAAGTAAATAAGTATGGAAGTAAGTGTGGAAGTAA
>NC_056516.1:14090919-14110883 GCF_014905685.2 Nematolebias whitei | reverse complement strand
GAAGTAAGTGTGGAAGTAAATAAGTATGGAAGTAAGTGTGGAAGTAAGTAAGTATGGAAGTAAGTGTGGAAGTAAGTAAGTGTGGAAGTAAATACGTATGGAAGTAAGTGTGGAAGTAAGTAAGTAAGTATGGAAGTAAGTAAGTGTGGAAGTAAGTATGGAAGTAAGTAAGTGTGGAAGTAAGTATGGAAGTAAATAAGTGTGGAAGTAAGTAAGTGTGGAAGTAAGTAACTACAGAAGTAAATAAGTAAGGAAGTAAGTGTGGAAGTAAGTATGGAAGTAAATAAGTGTGGAAGTAAGTAAGTATGGAAGTAAATACGTATGGAAGTAAGTGTGGAAGTAAGTATGGAAGTAAATAAGTATGGAAGCAAGTGTGGAAGTAAGTAAGTATGGAAGTAAGTAAGTGTGGAAGTAAGTAACTACAGAAGTAAATAAGTATGGAAGTAAGTGTGGAAGTAAGTAAGTAAGTAAGTGTGGAAGTAAGTAAGTAAGTAAGTGTGGAAGTAAGTAAGTAAGTAAGTGTGGAAGTAAGTGTGGAAGTAAGTAAGTGTGGAAGTAAGTAAGTGTGTAAGTGTGTAAGTGTGTAAGTGTGGAAGGAAGGAAGGAAGGAAGGAAGGAAGGAAGGAAGGAAGGAAGGAAGGAAGGAAGCAAACTTTAGGGCCGTTTCACAAATGTGGATGGTCTTTACAGGATCTTGATGTTCAGACACATATTTTGAACACAGATGGCTCCTTGGTACACGTGGTAAAACATGACAGAGAACAGGACTGCTGTGTGCACACAAAAAGGTCCACAGAGACCAATGAAACCAAGTTTCATTGGTCTCTGTGAACTGTTTGGTATTTTCATTGGTCAGATATTATTTTTAACTTTTATTTATACAGGTAGTCTCATTGAGTCACGAGGACCCACCCACCAAGTGAGACATATATTGTGCAGTTATGTGAGCGCCTGGGTGTGATGAGAGTAAATCTAAAAAAGTTAAATCTGGTCCTCTGGACATTCAAAAAAACAAAACAAAGCAAATCAACAACTCAAATCAACCAGAGGACCAGATTTAACTTTTTTAGATTTTTCTACCTGGATTATTGAGCATGCATCAGGAGATGAGAGTAAATGTTTTGGTGGCATGAAGCTCGTGAGCCAGTCCAAAAAAAAAAAAAAATCCATAAATTAGCCGCAGCATTGTATAAGTCACAGGGTTCAGAGTGTGAAAAATGTAGTGGCTTATAGTTCAAAAATTACGGTACTTTACAAAAAAAACACCCCTAGGTTTATTGTTTCGAGGCCAAACTCACCTGAAAGTGTGGAACAAAAAGCACTGCAGTGCAAATTACAACGAACAAACAAACAAAACTACCAAGTCCCCCTTTCTCCACTACAGCCGTGTCCAAAATCTATATTAATGAGCAGACACTGACACGCACGCACACATCCACCTGAGCAGGTGTTGCAGGGTAAGGAACCAGAGGGATTTGGGATACAAACGAGTCTCACCTGTTTATACAGCCCTCATCACGATGACGCATTCACACACATATTGAAACATAAAAATATACGTTTGACGCTGCAAGTCCCAGCTGTCTGTGTGTGGAGCAATAAGACCGCGTCCCCAGTCAGCACCACACACCTTCATGCGCTCGCTGTTGTTGAGCAGCACGTTGCGGAGCTCTTTGGACACCATGTACAGGTGTTTCTTCTTGCCTTCGTAGGTTCTGGTCAGAACGTTGAGTTTTGGGAAGTCAGGAGACAGGTCGTAAAAGGACCTGAGGAGGAGGGAAAGATTTTAGCTTGACTGATCGAAGCGCTGAAATCAGCCACGTCTACGAAGAAAACCCAGAGATACTTACTGTATAGTGTTGAAGACAGGGTCGTCTTCAGTTAGGAACACAAAGGGGTTCTCTTTATACACACACAACCGGAGCTTTTTGGAGGGTGGAGGTCTGAGAGGCAAAGAAGAATCATTATTCCACACATCCTGTTTGTTTCTCTGAGGTCTAAATATTCAGTTTAGGTTAATAATCCTATATCTAATAGTTTTTTACTGACAAACAATGAGTTTGACAAATCTGATGTTTATTTCATAGATCCTTTACTCAGTTAGGAGCTCCAGGTATTGGCAGCATGTTGTTTTATAGTTTATTACCTCATCAGACGAACGTGACTCACCCGCACACGTTGCCTTGTTTACCACCAGCCTCCTGAGCCAAAGCAGCTCCCGGGGGAGCCTCATGCTCTTCATCTCCTTTCTCTCCTGAGCAGTCTTCCTCAACCTCCTCGGGGGAGCCATCAGGGGGGAGGTGGGGGGTGTCCGCTGCAGACGAGGTTGCTGAAGAGTCTCCAGTTTGGGCCGATGAGCTCGTCGAGGGGTTCTTCCTCAACTGGATGAGGAAGGAAAAAAATAATAGGGGGATGAGCAGAAAGAGAGACCCAGCTGTGGAAAATAAACTAGCAAGTGATGAAGTATGGGGTTGGACATGGGGGTGGGGGTTGTAATGTTCTGGATTAAGAGGCAGAACCAGCTGGGAAAAATAAATCATCCTAAAACAAGACATCGAAGCGTGTTTATGAGCAGAACCTTTGGATATCTTTTGTTCCAAGGCATGGGGCCTTTTTTCACCAGCACAGCCACAAAGAAGCCTCCAGTGTTCTGGTGATGTGGCAGAATCCTCATACTGACAACAACACACACAAAGACACACAAAAGATTAATCCCAGGTCTCACTTTTATGCTGCCCCCTGCAGAAAGAACAAGACAGATGTAAAAACATCAAGACAAAAACAATCTGATGAATGCTTGGACAATGTGGGACAACAGCGCCCTCTGCTGGCCACATCTGAAGAGTAGAAATGACATCATCCTGAAGGACGCCCCGCACTAATCAGCCATAACATTAAGACCACTGATAAGCTTTACAAGCTTTACGACGGCATTTAGGAAAATGGGCAGCAAGGAAGTTTAAAAGTTTAAATAGAAAAGTGACCACAGATTTGATGAAACATCTTTATTCTCGCCCCGTGCTCAGGCCCATGTGGTTTGATAAGCAGAGGAAGACGTCAATGATTTTGGGCAATGTTCTGCTGAGAAACATCAGGCCTCAACTGTTACGAGGATGTTATTTGAGCTTATATCACTCACTGAACAATATTAGGGACCAGGACAACCCACCGACAGGACTTGGCAGTTTACTGGGAAGTATGCCTGAGCTGTACACTGGGCCGGGTTTCCCATTCGTTGCAGTCTACGGAAAACTTTTCGCTGCTTTTTAGTGAATTTTGTCTACGCTTCATGATGTTAAAAATCTGTAAACACTATTCTATATCGAAACGGTAATTCAATGCTCCTGACTTAGCACTCCTACTGTTGAGCAGCTAGTGAGAGTTTGCAGTTTCATAAAGGAGGCCTGAGTTGAGCCTAATTGTTGTCCCCCGTCATGAAGAGGAGGATTTAAAAATACCCTGTTTGTCCCTCTGTGTTGTGAGCATAACTTGAGAAATAAGTGAGGTAATGGCACCTACGTTGGTTTGGGGTGGCTTTTGGTGTAAAAAAAAAAAAAAGAAGAAGAAGCTTCCTTTCAAAAATTGGGTTGCCATGTCCAAATCCAAGATGGCTGCCAACATATATGTATACCAATCATCCCAATCATTTGAGATTATGCTTTCTAGTTTCAAATTGCTTCAAAGTATAGTTTTGTTTTTCAAATAATTTGGGTGGACCTCGGGATGACCGAAGATTAATCCATGGTGGCTAATAGGTCTGTCGCAATAAACAATAAATAAATTAATCACATGCTAAATGAAATTTATCGACCTCATTTTCATGCATTTTCATTTTCAGTGTCTCTTTCTACTGAAGACACCGGATGACAAAAGACTCAACTCCGGTGTCTTCACTGACCCCTCCCTTTCTCTTTTCTCTTGACAATCCATTTTAATCGTCCAAAATTGCGTTTTTGGATCATTAAAAGCAGCTAAACTGAGAAGCTAAGCTACAAATTAAACTAGCAGGCCGACCTCAGGGGTTAAAAACCTCTGTCTTGTCAAAGCTCCAAAATTCACGGTGGAAAACTCTGCCTTCGTGTAAAAAGTTGTTTTTTTCTGCAAAAAGAAACTGAGAACTTGTTTACTGATTTTTTTAATTAAATGCTTTGTGTGAAAAATGCTATGATAAAGAGCTCAAACCACACAGAGCGTCCGCCATTTTGAGAACCAAAGAGAGACGACCCATGTCACGTCAAGGGGCCTCCCTCTCAGACTGCTCTCCCTCACTATCCATCCTTCAGTTCACAGTCTTATACTGCCATCCAGTGAGTCAAAAAAGGTACTACATCCAAAACAAATTAACAAACATTTCCTATTAAATTTGACAATTACTAATTATTGTCAAATTTCAAACAATATTATCGTTTATCGTAATAATTTCTGAGACAATTAATTAGGGATGCACCGATCCACTTTTTTCACTTCCGATCCGATACCAATATCTGCGTTTGTCGGTTGATAGCGATCCGATACAGAAAAACTGTGCTGAATTTACAAATATGACTAAATCATGTCATCTGGACCCGTTTCTGAAACAGGTCCAGATGACATGATTTAACAATTTTTGTTGTCTACCTGGATGTTTGAGCTTACAAACCCAGTGCTGAATTAACTTAAAACATTTGTTTTGTTAAACACAGACACGAATGTACTGAATTACAAATTTATTGAAAACGCTGCACCATAACAGCACACTTAAACACACCAAGAGCTTCACAAGCTTGGTCAAACATGTAAAAACAACACAACTTTAATTTGTTCAGTCAGTACGCTAGCGCGCAATGTCACTCAGAGCACAAAGCATAGAGTTAGAGTGGATAGATCTGCCCAGTCATGGATCGGTCACATTGTCACAGATACCCGATCCAGAAGTTTTTTCGATATCAGTACTGATACCAATAATGGTATCGGATCGGTGCATCTCTACAATTAATCACTCAGCAAAATTTGTTAGCGTGACAGGCCTAGTGGCCAAGGCCACCATTGGCCACCCACTGGCTCCACCATTGCGCCTGGTGGTGGATGAAATTGCTCTGCAACTCTGCGTTGCCTCGAACAAGCAATAATAAAATTCAAATAAAAACTAGTTCTATTCTTAAACACAATGCAACTCCTACCCACTTCAAGGTTCTTTATTGTTATTCGCATTGTGTGTGGTGCATGAGGTCGAACAAAATTATGTACTCAAGGTCCTAGTTACAGGGAGGAAAATAAGTATTTGAACGCCCTGCCACTTTGCAAGTTCTCCCACTTAGAAATCACGGAGGGGTCTGAAATGTTCATCTTAGGTGCATGTCCACTGTGAGAGACATCATCTAACAAAAAATCTGTAAATAACAATGTAAGATTCTTTTAACAATTTATTTGTGTGTTACTGCTGCAAATAAGTATTTGAACACCTGCCAATCAGTTCTGGCCCTCAAAGACCTGTTAGTCCGCCTCTAAAAAGTCCACCTCCACTCCACTGATTATTCTAAATTAGAAACACCTGTTTGAGGTCGTTAGCTGCATAAAGACACCTGTCCACCCCACACAATCAGTAAGACTCCAACTACTAACATGGCTATCAATCAATCAATCAATCAATCAATCAATTTTATTTATAAAGCACCCTTCATACTAAAAGCAGCTCAAAGTGCTGTACAGAATTATAAACAATAAACCCACAAAATAAATGCAAACAGCACACACAAAATAAAATTGTATGGAAAATGTATAGACTGAACAGAAATGAACCAGTTCAGGAAATACAGTTAAAAAGATGGGTCTTGAGCCTGCTCTTAAAAACAACAACATTTTCTGCGGCCCTCAGGTTCTCCGGCAGACTATTCCACAGACGGGGGCCATAGTACTGGAAAGAAGCCTCACCGTAAGTGTGAGTTCTGACTATTGGAACTTTTAGTAGTCCAGTGCCAGAGGACCTTAGTGTCCGCGGGGGTTCATAGGGTAATAGCAGCTCTGCAAGATAAGATGGTGCGAGACCAAAGAGCTGTCCAGAGACACCAGAGACAAAACTGTAGACCTCTACAAGGCTGGAAAGGGTTATGGGGCAATTGCCAAGCAGCTTGGTGAAAAAAGATCAACTGTTGGAGCAATTATTAGAAAATGGAAGAAGATAAACATGACTGTCAATCTCCCTCGGACTGGGGCTCCATGCAAGATCTCACCTCGTGGCGTATCAGTGATCCTAAGAAAGGTGAGGAATCAGTCCAGAACTACACGGAGGAGCTGGTCAATGACCTGAAGAGAGCTGGCACCACTGTTTCCATGGTTACTGTGGGTAATACACTAAGACGTCATAGTTTAAAGTCATGCATGGCACGGAAGGTTCCCCTGGTTAAATCAGCACACGTCCAGGCCCGTCTTAAGTTTGTCCATGACCATTTGGATGATCCAAAGGAGTCATGGGATAAAGTTCTGTGGTCAGATGAGACCAAAATAGAACTTTTTGTTCTTAATTCCAGTCGCCATGTTTGGAGGACGAAGAATGATGAGTACCATCCCAAAAACACCATCCCTACTGTGAAGCATGGGGGTGGAAGCATCATGCTTTGGGGGTGTTTTTCTGCACATGGGACAGGACGACTGCACTGTATTAAGGAGAGGATGACCAGGGCCACGTATTGTGAGGTTTTGGGGAACAACCTCCTTCCCTCAGTGAGAGCATTGAAGATGGGTCGTGGCTGGATCTTCCAACATGACAATGACCTGAAGCACACAGCCAGGAGAACCAAGGAGTGGCTCTGTAAGAAGCATATCAAGGTTCTGGAGTGGCCTAGCCAGTCTCCAGACCTAAACCCTATAGAAAATATTTGGAGGGAGCTCAAACTCCGTGTTTCTCAGCGACAGCCCAGAAACTTGGCTGATCTAGAGAAGATCTGTGGAGGAATGGACCAAAATCTCTGCTGCAGTAAATCTGGTGAAACACTACAGGAAACATTTGACCTCTGGAACTGCAAACAAAGATACTGTACCAAATATTAACAATGATTTTCACAGGTGTTCAAATACTTATTTTTCTCACTGTATACCCAAAAAAGCAATAAATACAAGTATAAATAAATAAAAAAACAGTATAAGGATCTAAGATATACACTAAACAACAACATATTATGAATAAGGTGTATTAAACAGCAGCCTGAACATGAGTCTGTTGTGAGTAGATGGATTTACAGCAACTTATGGGTAAGAAGCAGCAGCATAAATAATCAGCAGCACAGATAACGTGGCATTACAGTGATATTCCTGGTTAGAGATTCATGAGTCTAACAGCTTCAGGGTAGAAGCTGTTCCTCAGTCTAGTGGTTCTACACTTAATGCTCCTCAACCTCCTTCCTGAGGGGAGCGGGGAAAAAAGTGTGTGCAGCAAGAGTCCATCAACATTAAGCCAAATGTTGTCATGTGTTGGCAGAGCAGGTGTACATTCATGCAAACTGTTTGCACATTTAAGAAAAGCTTGGATCTGAAAATATGACATTTAAACTAGGGATGGTGCCGATCCGATCCAGTATCTGTATCGGCCTCCGATACCAGCATAATTTATGTATCGGATTTTTCCGATCCACCTGCCGATATTTCCGATCCATGATGTATGTTGACTTCAAACTACGGAATGGATTTCCTGAACGGCAGCGTGTCTTATGAACCCAGAGTAATAAGACCCACCTCACATTCAGGAAATCCATTTCATAGTTTGCAGCCAGCTACAATGTGAGGACTGAGTTAGCAGCACTGTGGCTAACATCTAACCAACTTTTCATCTAAACATGTCCGCTGTGTGGAAGTATTTTACACTAAACACCACAAAACAAGACAGCATCGTGCAATGTCTGCAGAGCCATAGCGCCACATTAAACCACGTTAAAGTTAGTTTAACGATCGACGTTCGAGCTCCGTGCTTCAGCGGGGCGCTGCTCTCTTTGAAGCTGAAAGAGGCGACTCAACCCCGGTCAGCCGCGCTCAGTCTGCCCGTCTCTGAGGAGGGACAGACTGAGCGCGGCTGCCCCAAATCAGGCTGCCTGCTTTGGATTGAACAAAAAGAAGACGTCACTGAAACCACGGAGCTCTAATGTTTTACAGAGAAGTTGCTAAACTTCATAATTAATGACCAACCACTATCAGTTGTAGAAAACGAAGGATTTCACAGCTTGATACTTGCAGTCAAGATATAGTTTACCTTCCAGGAGATATTTATCAGTACAACAGTAAACAATCATAAAAAAAACATATGATTTGAAAATTATATTAAAAACAAAAACAGCTACATTATAAAGTGATGTAAAATACTAAAAACGGGAACATGTCTGTTGGTTTATGTCATGAACTTAGCAGGTGTTTGAAGCCATTTAACATTTAATTTAATTTAATTAATTTAAAAGAAACAAAAAAATTTTTAAAAAATCATCAAAAAGAAAACATTGAATGAAAAGAGTGCAGAAAGAAGAAAAAAAAAATCTTATATCTGCCCCTTATAAAATATAAAATAACTTTAAACAATCACTTAAATTAATCACTTTAATATCCACTTTAAAGCTAGGAATAAAAACAAACATGTTTTGTGTTAGCAGAATTTAATTCTAACTTTAAAACTTATCCAACATTAATAAAACTTACCTCAAGTTGCCTTTTTGGACATGCATGCATATTTTTGTACAAATTGTACTTGAGAGGAGATTATTACAGCCTCATATAAAATCAATGATCATGATATCGGAACTGGATCGGTATCGGCCGATACTCAGATCTAGTAAAAAAAGTGGATCGGTGCATCCCTAATTTAAAACAAGCTGCCTGTGTGTGAAATTCGAGGGTTAAATAGTGTATCTGTACCATCTCTCCAGGTGCATGCTGGTCACTTTGTCCACGTCTTTTGGTGGAAACATGGTGGGGCGGATCTGTGTGTGACGGCTGCTCGGAACCTTGGACCAGTCCGAGTACCACTGGCCCTCTTTGGTCATTAACTAGAGAGGAAAGAAGACCCGACAGTTCAGACGCTCAACTCCAAAAACTCAGTGATGAAGTCTGAACTTCACCATTACCTTCCAGGACGTGACCCCAGGCATCCACTTCAGTCCAGGGAGGTCATTTGAGGTGTCAGCCAGCTCCAGCGCTCCTATAGGCCCAAAATATGCTCAGACATGAAAGAACTAATGCCGAGTGATGCAGTGCCAGTAGGTCTGTTTTCTCTTGTATCTCAACGAAACTCAGGAAGGCACACACTCCCACTTCAGTTTAGTAAATGAAAATGTAGACTCATCTGACCAGAGAACACATGGAACTAAATTTTAGTCCACCTTAGAGGAGATTAAGCCTTGAAAACTCAACTCTTTTGATCCACAGTTGAACCTGTTAGTCAAATTAAAGTGGGGTTCTGTGTAAAAGTTATGAACAATTACAATCTTTCATATTGTACGCAACTCTACTACAGGTAACTTTTTCCACAGAAATTCACATTAAAATGGCCAAACTATCCCTTTAGTGTTAGATGATAGTGTTAAGTTACATTATGTATTGAGTGAATACTTTTCCAAGCTTCAAAACCCCATGAGCTCATGGGGTTACAACGATCAGTTTATTGGGTTGAGAACTTTCTTTAAAGTGACATTTCTGGGAGCTGGCCACCAATCTTTGACTGTAGTGGACACACTGGGGCGGCTGTGGCTGAATGGGTAGAGCAGCGTCCTCCAATGGGAGTGTTGGAGGTTCGATTCCACCAGCAGTCACATGCTGAAGTGTTCCTGGGAAAGACACTGAACCCCACACTGCCTCTGATGTGTGTCCCATCGGTGTATGAATGTGATAAAGCTCTGATTAATCTCTATAGATTCAGATTAGATTTGTAGAAATGTAGTAGAGTGCTGTATGAATGTGTGTGTGGAGGTAAATGAGGGCACAGGTTGTGTTGTAAAGAGCTTTGAGTATCTTGATTAGATAGAAAGGTGCTATGTAAGTACAGTACACTTATCTTTATCTTTGTTCTCTCCACTTTGTCTCTCACCTACTTTTGAATTTGTTGCTGGCATCAAATTTCAGGTGTGTTTCAATACTTTTACCTACCATGAATTTGGTCATTGAAGGCCTTTGAAAGCATTTCCTTTATAACAAATAATGAAACAAATTACTTTCTTTGTACCCAATTTTTTTAGGAAATGTCCTTTATACACTGCCAGGCCAAAAAAAAAAAAGCCACCACCTAGATTTAACTAAACAATTAGGTACAAGCCTCCTTTTGGATAATTACTGCATGGGTGTAGGACTGTATACCGAACCGAGGTTATTTTATAACACCGACCGAACTGCGTCAGTCGGTGTATGGATTGAAACGCCACTCTTTTTTCAGTGTCAAATTTCTGTATTGGCTGAAACGTGTCACGTGGTTTCAGCACACCGGCAGGTAAAACGTAGACATATGACAAACAGACTAAGTGTTTACACCCAGAGCTGTATAGAGCTGCCGTACAGCTTGTATGTCTATGGTGCTGGTTCCGCCCACAGATGGGTTTCACGGGCTTCAATTTGTGAGCAGAAAGTTGCTCCTTGTTTTTCTTCAAGGAGAGAGAAGGACATCAGCCTCCCCTCCTCCTCCTCTCAGCATTAAAGTCAGCCTGTGAGTGTTAAACAGAATCAACATTCCACCACCGGACTCCTCTTCATCAAAGAACTCTTGAGGACGGAGCTGTGTCTGTGTTTCAGCTGGTGAGTTTACGTTTGTTAACATTACTGCAGTTTAACATGTACATTGCAGTGAATTAAACTAGAATCCATGTAACATTAACGTTAAGATATTAGTGTGTAAATTTATTTTATCTACGTAGCTAGCTAAACTCAGATGCTACATACTCATGCATCACTCATGGTATGGGGTTGCATGAGCGCTTGTGGCATGGGCAGCTTGCATGTCTGGAAAGGCACCATTAATGCAGAGAACTATGTTCAGGTTCTAGAACAACATATGCTCCCATCTAGACGTCATCTCTTTCAGGGAAGACCCTGCATTTTTCAACACGATAATGCCAGACCACATTCTGCAGCAATCACAACATCATGGCTACGTAGGAGAAGGATCCGGGTACTGAAATGGCCAGCCTGCAGTCCAGATCTTTCACCTATAGAGAACATTTGGCGCATCATAAAGAGGAAGGTGCGACAAAGAAGGCCCAAGACGATTGAACAGTTAGAGGCCTGTATTAGACATGAATGGGAGAGCATTCCTATTTCTAAACTTGAGAAACTGGTCTCCTCTGTCCCCAGACGTCTGTTGAGTGTTGTAAGAAGAAGGGGGGATGCCACACAGTGGTAAAAATGGACTTGTCCCAACTTTTTTGGGATTTGTTGACGCCATGAAATTTGGAAACAACAGATTTTTCCCTTAAAATGATACATTCTCTCAGTTTAAACTTTTGATCTGTGATTTGTGTTCTATTCTGAATAAAATATTAGATGTTGGCACCTCCACATCATTGCATTCAGTTTTTATTCACAATTTGTTTAGTGTCCCAACTTTTTTGGAATCTGGTTTGTACATGTTTAGTGGATCGTGTGTAACTCTGTCAGAGTGTTTGTTACCTTCACTCTTCTCCAGCAGGGCTGCTATAACAGCTTCATCCTCTACAGGGTTGAGGGAACAGGTGGAATAAACCATCCTCCCCCCCACAGCCAGCTGCTCAACCCCACGCACTGCAATACGCAGCTGGAGCCTGGAAAACAAACACACAGTTATACTGTCAAATGTGTTCAATTAGTGGCAGGAGAACCCTCCTTTAGCTACATGGAGGCATAATTACAGTCATGGAGAAGAGAGTCTCAAGCCTCTTTCAAATCAAGTTTTACATATGCAGAAAAACACACAGACAAAAAAGGATCTGGTGTTTACCATGTTCTACAATTATTAGAATCAAACCTAAAGTGTACAAAAACAACAGATTCCACCACAATAGTATTTAGAAAACAAGAAAGTTCCTGGAGAAACTTAAGACAGGGACTGATGCGTGGCGGCCATTTTAAAGTTGTCAGGCGTTTTGAATGAGAAAAATGGCATCTTTGTGAATTACGTTGCCATGGTAACTCGAAACGCCAATAAAAGTAACAGCACACATCAAGGCACTGAGCTGGTCCTTTTGTTATAACATTTGTGGAGGTACACGTTGTGGTTCGGTCCGCATTAAAGTTGACGGAAGAGTAAGATATAAAGTTAAGAAACCTTTATCAGGTGGATAATAATCAGTGGCTGCCTTATACTAGGCAGTCCACCCATCCATCTTTACACAACTTCTTCCTTTTTGGGTCACAGGGGTCACTGGAGCCATCACTGTGCGAAAGGCGGGGACATCCTGGACAGGTCTAGACAGTTCCCTGTGAAAATTAGGTCAAAACCTGTGCACGAAAAACTGAATCCACTCCAACTGCTTCTACAGGATTTAAGAGGGAAAGTATCAGTCGTCAGGAGAAATGCTTCTCTGTAAAAACAACATGGAAGCACGATGTACATTTATAAAGTTGGATCTGAAAGAACCACAACACTCCTGGAACAATGTCCTTGGAGCAGTTGACCAAGGTTTACCCATAATGCACTGCAGCAGGTTTGAAGAAAACTGAACAGCACGTCTTGACAAACACTTCATGCCATCTGTGGCTGATTAGTTTGTTTCACAGCTGCTGGACCTGAACATCATGGAGTCATCAAGTCCAACATGAACTTGTCTAAAGCTGTGGACCACAGGTGAAACTTGGACCAAACTGGACCATGATGCAACAGGACAATGACGTGAAAAACTCCAGTTAATCTACAGCAGAATGACTGAAAGAGAAAAAGAAATTGCGGAGTTGCAACGGTTCAAAGTCCAGACTTCAACCTGACTGAAAAGTTGTGGTAGGACCTTAAGAGACCTTTGAAGAAATTAATCTTTAACCTCAATAAACTAAAGTGATGCTGGAAAGAAGAGTGGGGCAAAATTCCTCTACAACCATGAGACTGATCATGTTATACTGAAAACAACTATGGAGAGTCATCAAGCTACTGAATTATGAGGTGCAGCTTTTCATTGTTGATTAATAATGACAACATGGTGGAATCTGTTGTGTCTTTGTTAACTTGAAGCTAGATTAGAATAAAAACCTAAAAGACCCAATCCTTTCTATGACCTGATGACTAAAACCTTGGAATTTAAAGAAGCTGGACGTTCTCCCAGGACTGAACCTGTGCCGTCAGCCGTGTTACTCGCCCGTGGAGGTGAAGGCTGTTGCTGGTCGTCCATTTCTTCCACACGTCGATGTTCTTCCTCATGGTCCCGTCCCCGCTGCACAACAGAGCAGAGACAATCAGACAAATCCTCCAGAGCTCACAGATGCTTCGTGGAGCAAAAACCATCTGAAGCTCCAGCTGACTGACCTCACGCTGTCCTCAACACTGATCCTCCTGCTCACCTCGTGTTTACAAGAAGCCCTCAAGTTTGGCTTTAAAGCTGTCCAGATTGAGACAGGCTACGCACAACTTCCATCTTGTTTTGGCTACATGAATGAATGAATGAGTGCAGCTTTATTTGTCATCATCTCAAATACAACTAAATTAGAGCCTCTCCCAAGGTGCCTGTACAGGAGTTCGTTTGCTGTACAGTAGTCCCTCGCCACGTCGCAGTTCGTTTATCGCAAACTCGCTCTATCGGCGTTTTTCAAAACAAGATTGGACATGACGCACAATTGTCTGATTGACGGATGAGCCGCACGATGGGTATGAAATTTTTATTTTTAAATTAATTATTTTAAATTATTTAGCACCTGCTGCACATTTGTGCAGCCCATACTGTAGGATAAACTTCCTGCTGCAGCTGATCGGCTGTTCAGCGTGCAGAGCTGAGAAGTGGGCGTGGCCAAAAGCGCTTGCAGGTGGCAAAGAGCAGCGGAGGCAGGGAGCTGAAATCATGACAGTCTGTGCTCTTATAGAACATTTAGAGTTTAGAAACATTGTTTAGAATATTGAAAGAGTGCGAGAAGGGTTTAAAACACCTTATATATATAATAAAGGTGTTTGAATGGAAAATGAGGTTGATAATTTTCATTCACCATGCGATTAATTGACTGATTGTTTATCGCGACAGGCTTAGCTGTATCGAGCTTCGTCTCCTGACCTGTAGCAGCACCCCGGTGCTAGAGGAGCCGTCTGACCTGGTTAGTCATCCACTGATTCTGGTTGGGGAACACGTGAATGTGTTTTTCCACAGTGACATTACCAACACAGAAGGTGATGTAGTCTAGAACGGCCTTCGTGTGCACAGCCAGGTCCTGATGTTCAAAGACATCCCAGTGTGTGTGGCAGAACCAGTCCTGCAGCTGGACAGGTAATATGTAGTCTTTGAGTGGGGACTAGTTCTGAGGAGGGTCTTGGCTGGGGTAAGGAGCAGAGAAAGGACTGGCCTGGGGGGGAGGCTATGGATGTGTAGATCTGTTTGATGTTACATGATCTAGTGTATTTTGTGCCCTGGTTGAACACTTGACATTCTGGTAGTTTTTGTATGACAGATTTTAAAGCCGTCCAAACTGAGACAGGAACGTCTTCTTTTTGGTTTTGGCTACATAACTACACAAGTTTTAAAGAAGAGACCAGTGAGGAGGGAGTTTTATCACCCTGTTGACACCTTAGGTAAAAAAAAACAACAACTATTTAAAACAACTTATAAAATGTTTTACACATAACAGACGGCCTCATGTCCATCTGTTACATAAACCCCGCCCCCTCTAGCCAGACACCAGCTCAGACATCTGAATTATCCCCCCACTCTACAGCTGTCAAACGCTTTTTAACTTTGCCAGTCAAATGATGCAGCCACGAGCCAGGTGGGTGTGCTGACCTGCAGGGCACGTCACACAGGACCCGGTCGTAGGACAGGATCTCCTTCTTGCCGTCAAAGTCCATGTGGAGCGTAGGGATGCAGGAGGCATCGTGGTTAACCACCATGACGCAGGGGCTGTTGAGACGCTTGGCCTGGTGCACGAGCAGGTAGCAGCGCTTGTTGTCCACGTCGTTGGCGATCACAAAGCCCTCTGAAAAGGTGGAGGATTCAAATTATAGCCTGCCAATACTGGAAGCGCCTGCAGTTTAAACCTGCGGGAAGCCGAGATCAATATGCCTCGATAGGTTTGAAATGTGCGCACCTGGAAACGGCACGTCCATGTCAGAGTGAAGCATCTCAATCAGCTGAGTCGTCTTGGACCCCGGAGCTGCGCACATGTCCAGGATCTGCACAGAAACCAAGAGAAAATGTGTTTTGTCGCCCTCTTCTTGCACAGCAACCGTCACATACACAATGCAGGAAAAAAAAACACACAAAAACAATTATAAAAACGGGTTTAAATGTTAAAAAGAGCTGCACTTTAGTACTTTTACCTTGTGGTGGGGCTCAATCTTCAGGAGCAGAGGAGGGATCATGCTGACAGCTTCCTGTCGGCTGATGTTACCCTACAAACTCAAAAAAGATGCTAAATGTTGCGTTTTTTCACTTAAAATTTTTAATTCTTACACAGCTGTGTTATATAAAATGTTTTCAATTAATAAAAGTTGTTCTCTTGATAACGAATACAGGAACGAGAGAATCATGAAGTCACAAGTCTTAAATAAAGACCCAAATACGTCTAATTGTACAAATGCAGTTATGACAGCATTGACTGGTAACAAGAGAAATAAAACTTTGTAAAGATGATGTGAACATTATTCAACACGGTGTGTTGGTTCATCCTCTTCATGTTTGGCTCTTAAATTTGGAAAAATCCAAATAAACTGAGGAGACTCCAAAACAGGAACGCACATGTCGACAAAAGAAGTCGAAACGTACAAAACTGAAATATGCCTTAAAACATAAAGTGAACGAGAAAAGACTTGAAAAAAGGAGTGAATTTATTGGAACCAACTGTAAAAAAATATTCAGTTAATGAAAACTGGATTTCTATGAAAAACACGTGATTTGCAAAAAACGTCTTATCAGAAGAAAACACAAATACAGAGGCTAACATACAACGTGACAAAGTAGATGATTACGTCTTTTTCTGAAGAGTTTCTGAATTTCAGCAAGAAGATATTGCTGAAACGTGTGTAGTTTTTAAGTTATTTTAATTTGTTTATTATTATTATTATGTTGGGATGATGAGCCTTTTACAAAGAGAGCAAAAAGAATTAAAAATTGATCTCAGAAAAGACTTCAGCTCAAAAACACGGTGAGAAAACAACCTAGTTGTTAAACTGACACGATGGAGGAACCTCAAACTGAAAAGTGATCCAGTTTTCTAAATGTGTTGATGAAGAGTCCACGCTTTAAACAAGAAGGGTGCAAAATAAAGTCAGATTTTATTGTTGTTGTTGTTTGGTTTTTACCATTCATATTTTATTTCCTTATTTGAATCAGATATGTATTTTATTTTAATTTTTTAAAAGAATGGTTACATCTCGCACAGTGACTGCTGGATATGGGCACCAGTGACCCCCATGACCCAAAAAAGGAAGAAGCGGGTAAAGATGATGGATGGATGGATTGAAGGAAGAAAGGATAGATGAATGGATGGAAGGAAGGATAAATTGACAAAAATTGATGGAAGGAAGGAAGAAAGGATGGATGAATGGATGGAAGGAAGAAAGGATAGATGAATGGATGGACGAAAATTAATGGAAGGAAGGAAGGATAGATGGAAGGAAGAAAGGATGGATGAATGGATAGAAGGATGGATGAATAGACGAAAATTGATGGAAGGAAGGATAGATGGAAGGAAGAAAGGATGGATGAATGGATGGAAGGATGGATGAATAGACGAAAATTGATGAAAGGAAGGAAGGAACAATGGATGGATGGATAGACAAAAATGGATGGAAGGAAGGATGGATGAATGGATGGATGAAAATTGATGGAAGGAAAAATGGATGGATGAATGAAGAAAGGATGGATGAATGGATGGATGGATGAAAACTGATGGAAGGAAAAATGGATGGATGGATGGAATGATGGATGGATGAATGGAAGGAAAAATAGATGGATGGATGAATGGGTGGATGAAAGAATGAAAGGAAGGGAAAAATAGATGGATGGATGGATGAATGGAAAAAAGGATGGATGGATGAATGGGTGGATGGAAGGAAGGATGGATGGAAGGAATGATGGCAGGATGGATGGATGGAAGGAAGGATGATGGGTGGATGAATGGAAGGAAGGAAAAATGGATGGATGGAAGGATGGATGGAATGATGGATGGATGAATGAAAGGAAGGAAAAATGAATGGAAGGAATGATGGAAGGAAGGATGGATGGAAGGATGGATGGAAGGAATGAAGGAAGGAATGAAGGAAGGAATGAACGATGGAAGGAAGGAAGGATGGATGGAAGGAATGAAGGATGGATGGAAGGAATGAAGGATGGATGGAAGGAAGGATGGATGGAAGGAATGAAGGAAGGAATGAACGATGGAAGGAAGGAAGGAATGAACGATGGAAGGAAGGAAGGATGGATGGAAGGAAAAATGAATGGAAGGAATGATGGAAGGAAGGATGGATGGAAGGAATGAAGGATGGATGGAAGGAATGAAGGAAGGAAGGATGGAAGGAAGGAAGGAATGAAGGAAGGATACACAAGACAATTGCTTTCATTTTTCATAAAGAAACAACAGAATTATTTCCAGACCAGGTATTTAAGACTTTCTGTGAAACATCAGTGGTTTGAATAAACTTTTAAAGAACTTTAATTTCCAGTTTTGTCATCGGTCGTGACATCTGGACACTTTCTCCACGCTGGGTTAACGGTCGTTCAGCTCTCGGCCTTTAAAAAAAACCTTTAGGACTCACAGACTCTGTCTCACTGACGAGGAACTGGTGAAACTTCTCCAGCAGGGGAGACTTCCTGATGATCTTCCTGCTCATGTTGGTGTGCCAGGCCTGCTCGTCAGGATACCTGCAAACAAACGTTTTAGTCCTCCGATAAGCTTCCACACTTTAAATCTCTGAAGCTATGATGAAGCATGCTTTAGGATTACCAGCTGAGAGGCTGCGGAGCTTCAAACTTCTGGCCATCAATTTCTAGTTCCTGAATATCTTTGAAATAGTTTTCCTTCAGACAGTGCAGGATCTCCTTGGCATGGCTACAAGATCGCAGACACATAGAAGCTTTACAAGAACGAGACAATAACCATCCAACATGATGACTAAAATTAAACCTTACAACGCTGCCTAAATGCACAACTATGGAATCTAGAAATGCTTTAGGACTGCTGTGGACGTGAGTCCACTCGAGCAACTCCACCGAGCTAAAAATGAAACAATCCAACTTAGCTAATCAGAACGTAAGGGTACAAAATACGACGCACGCGAGCAAACCTTTTCACAACAAACTTTAATCTGCTGCTAAAACGTCAGACACTTTAATAATCCTGTGCAAAAAGCACCAAAAACTGGACACGAGCGGCAATTTAGAGACACTGATCCAGAAAACTCAAACTTGTACACTTCACATTTAAAGGATAGACACGTTTAACCACCTCCTGCGTGGTGCAGAGCAGGACCAAGTGTCTCTGAAGTATTACTTCTGTCCAGTACCTTTTATATCCAGTGATGCGGATGGTTGCTGGCAGCGGTTCCCTCATCGCCTCCATGAACTGCTCAAACTCTCCCTCAGGGATCAGGCCTTGTTCCTTGTAGTAATGCTCAAACAACTTGTTCTCTTTGACGATGTCAGCGTAGCCTGCTCCCCAGGCCTGAAACACACAGCTGCACGTTCACAAGTCTCCATCACGTACAGAACTTTACTGTGTAAATGGAGAAACTGAAAAAAAGCATGCATTGAAATGTTGATAGTTTACAACTAAATATTTATTTTGCATGTGTTTCATCCATCCTTAGGGGCTGTGAAGTAATAATCAGATGACCACTTTACTCTGTGTTCACACATGGATTTTTGAGCAGGCAGAAAACTTTTTTTTATTTTTTTTATTGCAGCAGTCACATGATTACTTGACACAACCAGCAGACAAATATTCCACCGATGTGGACTCGAACCCCCTACTTTTAACATTAAGCATAGTTTCGCCACTTCTCCACCATGCAGGATGTGCTTGTTGTGTGTGGGTCTTACAGCGCCGTCTCTGTCGTCCCTCCTGCCTGAGTTCTGGTTTTTCTGCCTCTGTCTGCTTCGTTTCCCCATGTTCGAAGACAAAAGGACTCGGGAGAAAAGAGCACGGAACACCTTGACGGCTGGACGCAAAATAACAGACCTAAACACGCCGACAAACTGTAGCTCAGGCGTTCAGAAAACAGTAACGCATCCGCCGAACGTGCAGTCTCTGACGCACGTGAAGTAGGACCCTTCATAGGTGTCCATGACATTCGCCTGATATATTATAAAATGTCTTCACAATGCTTAATTTATTTAAATTCATATTTTGGGGGGGATAAGGGATGGCATTTATTAAACCATGAACTAAATGAACGCACTAACAACACAACAACAACAAAAATGCGATTTTCATTTATTATAATTTAAATGCAGGCGGACTCTGGTCGTTTGGTTATTTTGCACTTAAGGTAAAATAAATAAATAAAACAAAATACGACTGGCTTTTTGAATATAGTTCAAAAACAATAAATGAAAACAAATAAAAGGCTACTCGTTTTATGCATAGATATCATATAATCACTAGATACAGCATTGACCGCTATCTTCTATTGGCGCTGACGAGCTGTAGGGCCGCCATCTTGAAACGGTCGACCGCTCCACTCAGTGTAACCTGTTTGACGGGAGCAATGAAGTATCTGCACGTTTAATCAGTCAGAGCTGAATACTAAACTCACGATTTTTTCCTCTGTAAATCTCAGGAGTACAGCCATTAAAGCTGAACACATGGTTCAGTGTATTTAAATATTCTTGGTGGGGTTAACATTAACACTAATAAATTATTCT
>NC_056516.1:14065250-14065919 GCF_014905685.2 Nematolebias whitei | reverse complement strand
GTCTATTGTTGTCGTTGTTGTCATCACTCTCTGTTAACATCAGGTCTCTCTTGAAAATGAGTCCTTGTGGCTCAATGGGACGAACCTGTATCAATAAAGATTGAATGAATCATTAAGTGTACCTACATATGTATATTTTCTGTAATACATTAATTTTCTGTAATACATTAATAGTGTTGTTCCATTTTAATGATCAATGCTGCAGATAATACATGTTTTTATTGTGTTTACTCTGTGACACAGTTCACACTTGGACTGGTGATTCTGTGCATCAGAACTTCAGGGATGACCTGCAGAGTTAATGTCATTAATCAAAATAAGAAAGAGGAATGATTATACCTTTGAATGTTTCTATTTAACACAAATCAAAACCAATGTGTCATTTTAACTGCAGTAAAAATGTTTAAGTAAAAGTTGTCTGTCTGAACAAAAGGAGCATTAGACACAACTAACAAAGGAACAGACTCTGATCATTTCCACTCCAGTTTGTCATCAACTCTAGTTAAAATATGTCTATTCAACCTTGTAATGGGTCAATATTGAACAATGTTTTAACTTCCTGACACCATTTTCAAAACTTGGACCTGAGTGACGAGTCATTTGGAGACATCTCTTGTCTCCTAACATCAAGAACTGACACATTTTAATATTGCAGCAAGAATTTCTTGT
>NC_056516.1:14044518-14065150 GCF_014905685.2 Nematolebias whitei | reverse complement strand
ATGTGTCATTTTAACTGCAGTAAAAATGTTTAAGTAAAAGTTGTCTGCCTGAAAAAAGAAGCATTAGACAAAACTAACAAAGGAACAGACTCTGATCATTTCCACTCCAGTTTGTCATCAACTCTAGTTAAAATATGTCTATTCAACCTTGTAATGGGTCAATAGTGAACAATATTTTAACTTCCTGACACCATTTTCAAAACTTGGACCTGAGCGTCGAGTCATTTGGAGACATCTCTTGTCTCCTAACATCAAGAACTGACACATTTTAATATTGCAGCAAGAATTTCTTGTTCAAGTTCAGAAGAAGTTGTTTTCAAAGATTTCTAAGTCCAGTCTGGATCTTTTGGGAGAGAGAATCTGTCCTGCTGTACTGAACAGTCTTTCAATGATCTTTCAATAGTCTTTCAATAAGGCCATGGGTGGTGCGTATCTTCTGGCTGACTCTCCATGGTGGAATCCAGTTTGGGTGTGTTAGTGGTGCTGAGGGTGCGCCCAGCTCAATGACGTATACCAGTATACTAGAATATACATCATTGGCCCAGTTCTTCTTGAAGGCGGGTCTAACGTTACCTGCCCACTTTGCAGTGATTCAATGCACCAGCTCCTCTCTCACCACTGGTTACTTTCAAAATAACAAACAAAATAAAAAAACGCAACATGAATGTAACTTGTAATGCAACGAGTTATAGAAATGTAGTGTAGTAGAAAGTACAGATACTTGATGTAAAATGTAGTGGAGTCAAAGTTTAAAGTACCCATGTTTAACTCTTCTCAAGTAAAGTACAGATGCATGAAAAATGTACTTAAGTACAGTAACGAAGTACTTGTACTTTGTTACATCCCACCACTGAATATCACCAATTAAAGTGGCATTACAGTGATTTTTCTGGTTAGGGATTCATGAGTCTAACAGCTTCAGGGTAGAAGCTGTTCCTCAGTCTAGTGCTGGGGTCTGCAACCTTTACGATCAAAAGAGCCATTTCTGCCCCTTTGTTCACTAAATTAAACGTGTCCAGAGCCACAATACCTGCTACAACTGGGATTCTCAACTGGTGGCCCACAGACCACTTTAAGTTTGTTGGAGGGCGCTTTTCTGGCCAGTAGGGGTGATTTTATAAAACTAAAAATAGCTCATGATTTTTAACATTTATTGATGTTTTTACACTCCAAACAAAATAAAAGATGAGATTCTCGTAAAGAAGGACAAAATAATATAGTTTTTGCCCAGTTTCTAAAAACTAAAACAATAAACTATGTATTCTTGTGTGATTTTTTTTTTAACTGTAGAAAAATGACGTATCCTACTTAAAGTGAAAGTGAGTATGTTTTACTCCTTGTAATATTTCTATATATTCGCTAAATAAATGACAGGAAAACTGCTAAAACTCGTCCTTTTAGTGGTTACAACAACCAGTAAAATTCAGTTTTATGTCAGTTTTGGTCAAAGCTTGAAAGCGCCGCTGCAGAGGGACCAAAGAGCCGCGTGTGGCTCCAGAGCCGCAGGTTGCAGACCCCTGGTCTAGTGGTTCTGAAGATAAACGTATGTATGAAATGCGTTTGTGTTCAGGTGGTGCAGATTGACTAATCCAGTCCGGGTGACTGGGCGTGGTTAGCTCAAACTTCATACCTGAAGCAGCACACTCGAGACTTCTTGTTAGTGTAAAACAAATCCAGCTGCTGAGAGTGTAAATCTATACTTTCCCTCTGATGTAGTTTAAACATGTGGAGCGTGCTGCAGCCTCATTGCTATTCAAGCCACAGCCTCAGACGACTGACGCGTCTTTTATAATATCTGCTGGTGTGCCCGTGAGCGTGTTGTTGAGTGCCCCGCTGGAAAACATTCGATAGCTGTGGTCCAGTTCACCAATGTGGTCATTCCATAAAGCTGACGACGAGGAAAACCAGCCCTGTAGTTATGAATAACTCTCATCGTGGCGCGTTATGCAGATCCTTTTGTTTCACGTGGTGTAAGAGAATATTAAAAGGAGGGATAGGTTATACAGTGTGAGTAAGCAGCTGACTTTTATCCGAGCTGACACAGTTTGCTTGAGGAGGGTGTTCCTTGGCATTGTCACATGCTGCACATGAGCATACGACTCGGGGTGGGCATTTATGCAAAGGATCCCCTCCCTCATCTGTCTTTTATATACACTCTCATCCCAGATTGTACTGTGCCTCATCCAGCCTGCCGCTGCTCCGTCAACAGATTTACAAGTTGCTGTCTGGAGTGATGGATGCCACCTGCTGCATATTGCTGCTCCACAATGACTGCAACAATAAACTGGAAAACACAGAGCTGCTCCTATACGAGGGACGTAAAAATTATCTTGCATTTTAGATTGCACCGAGGTGTTCTGCAGTTCTTTTGAAGACCAAGAGGATTTCATTATACAACTATATTACCAACAAAGCAATACGCTTTAAGGCTAATTAGCATGCTTTGAAGCGATGCATCTGCTGCTGCATTTGATGTAAACTAAAATCACTTTATGATGAGAAAATACAAAGTTATATCCGTTTTGGTCAAATCTTGTAAATGATCTTATGCGCAGTCTGATGCGATATTTTAGGATGTGATAGCACTCAAAATCTGTGTTGAGGATGACTCTCGGCACATTTTAGCTCAGTTTGTGTAAAAACAACTGGTTATGGACTTGAATTGTGCCGATTCCATTGTTGACTTCTAGGTGATTTAAGAGTTCCACTCAAATCTGCCCAGTGGTTGAGATATTTTGCTAACAGAGGAACAGAGTTGACACTAAGAGGTAATGACAATATTTTAAGCCAAAAATATTGTGCAATAAGTTGTGCTTGGTGTATGTTAAGCTACTACCATGCCAAGTTTTATCTCAATATCAGCTTGAGTTATAGACTGTTCGTCAGGATCAGCTGGCTGTGGTGGCCATCTTGAATTATGGTGACTCCAGAATAAATCAGCATGTAGATCACATCCAGTGATTATTTCCTGAAAGTAATAGACAGACATGGGCAAAAACATCTTTGTCCACCTTCACCTTTCGGTGGAGGGCAATAAATGAGTGTAAATGAGTCCTCGAGGCTCAATGGGATTTACCTGTCTAAATAAAGGTTGAATGAAAAATAAATACAAATAGACTGTGCATCGTTACTAAAGTGATTTGTCTAATTTAGTTTAAACTCTTCTCAGGAAGAGCCCTATGAGTGACGACAAAGGGATGGGGGGGATTCCCTTTGATCTGAGGTGAAATGGTGCGTTTAATGTCTCCTGGTTTTTTTCTGTTTCCATCTCGGAAAGAGCCCTACTTCTAGAATCATATTCGTTGTTTGAACTCACAGTTAAATTGTATATTTAGCGAATAAAAAAAGTCCAAGTGTTAATTTTTCACGGTCTCCGACTGTGGAGTGAGAAATGAGTGGGTGGATGGATGGAGGGGGAGGGGGGGTGCAGTAAACGTTTTTTAAAAAAAAATCTGATAGTGCGCATGCGCACAGATTTTGAAGGGAATATACGCCATATTGAATTCCCGCAGGAATCAGCTAGCCTTCTTGCTGCTAGCGGTGTAGAGGGGCCAGATAATCAATGGTCCTATTTCGGTATTTACTTTATTTATTCTCGCGTCGTAACCCCGAATAACGTAAGCGAGCCTCGAAAGGTCCAGGGAACGGCGCGGAATCACGACGGGCTCGCTAAAGATAAAGGTAATTGTTGGGGGGGGAGGGGGGTTACCAGAGAGAGAAGTTGAATGGATCCGAGGGTAGCCTGGATTCAGCCCGAACAGAAAGGACCTGCGAACGCCTTATGGATGCACGTCTGGGAGACCTCTCAGGGAGCGGGGACGCTCTCCGCTCGGCAGCTCCACAATCAGAACCACAGCCAGTTCGTCGGCTATGCGGCACTGGATGTTTTAAAAAATGTGGCGACCGCAGTTGCTTCGAGCAAGGCGAGCTCTTGCAGCAGCGGTAGCGTCACGGGCAGCCGGAGTAACGGCAGCAGCCATCACAGCATCCCTGCACCGAGCGGTGGTGGCACGGCGGTGTCCAGCGGGACCGGACGCAACTCTTCCACCACGGGGAACGTCGCGGAACCGCCGGGCGAGGACAAGATCCTGCCCCAAAAGAAGACGAGCTCCGTCTCCCCCTCGTCTTCCCAGGAATCCGATACCGAGGGTTTTTCTTCTGGCTGTCCGCTCGAGAGGACTATGGGGGGAAATGTGACGGGCAACTTTAATAAAAACGTCGGGAGCACGATGTTGTGCTCGAGGGACGGCGGCGTGGAGGATAACGTAAACGTTTGTCATCATGGACACCTAGAGGAACAGCCAGCTTTAAGTTTACCGCAGAACTGTGGGAAGCGTCACCAGCAGGTCCCCCCCTCCGTACACGCTAATCACTCATACAATCACCACCCGGGCCGGAGGAAAAGTGACAATAAGGCGAGCACGTATGGAGCAAATTACTGGCCGGCAAACTGCACTAATGGCAACTGTCCGAACACTTGGACGCCGTGGAAGACGAGGACGTACAAGCCGGGGGTGCTCGGGTGAGTTCCAGAACACTTTGTCTCCGAGTCAGGGTTTTTAAAACTCGGCGTCCGCCTCCTCGCCGTTACTAAAATGTTCCAGAATTTGTTATTTCAACAGAAATTGAAGTAAATATCACGGTTAATATGGTTTTACAAACACCATGGCGCGCTATAGGCTTGTTTAGCTCGTTGTATTTGATTTTCTGTGTTTTCTTACCGTTGACTAATTTTTTTTTTTCTTTTCGGTTAGGCAGTTTTACGGGCAGAACAAGACCGGTGTTGTACCGAATAAGGCGCCCCTAACGTGGAAGGCGTTTTCCGTGCATTTAAAAAATGAAAAGCTTTTTTTTTTTTCATTACCCCGCAAGAACACGTTTATCTACAATTATTTTATCATCATATATGTATCATATATGTATGCTTTTTTCCAGGGGAGGAGGGAAATCCGATAACATTTTAAAAAGCAGAACATCCGGTGTTCTGTCGAATTAAAAGCACGACTTCCTTAAAAAAGAACTTCGCATACACATAGATTTCAAAATAAAAAAATATATATATTTTTTTATAAAAAAAACATCATATTCTTTAATCTTTTCACATTCAACGAAGCTTATTAGTGGTCAAAGCTCTAAGGAGCTTCAAACGTACCTATCTTCCTGGGGGTATTTTATTCTGTAAACACCGGATACTTGAGGAGTCTGTATACTATCTATTTTTAAGTTTTTGTTTGAAATTTTTTTTAACTTAAAATTCATTTTCAATACAAAAAAAAAAAAGGTAGAAAATTAAAATATATAACCAATAAAACTTTTACTGACAGGCATGAAAAAGCAACTAAGTATTTTGTATGAGTAACTTTTTGTTCAGCATACTTTTGACTCTTGCATCTTGTTAATTTTTCAGAAATTTTGCATCAGTATAGGAAAACATTACATACCTACGATTTAATATTAAGGTTTTCTAATCTCATTAACGTTACATAAAAATTGTATTATTTATTAGCGATTATTGCACTGTTTGGTGTGTTTTACGTGTGTAATTGGTTAGTCGATGTGTAATATAAAGAAATAACAAATTGATCTATAACATACAAATATTGTTATTGTAACTCCACACTAAAACACTGGATGTTAATCTTATTTCAGGTTTATTAATTGATCGACAAAGGTCAATAAACAGTTCTAGAAAGTTGTAGTAGCAGCAGTAGTTTAGGAAGTAGAACGTTTTTCCTATGAAACTTTAAAAATGAATAACATTTCTGCTCAACAGCAGCTCCATGGTCACAGCCATGAGCTGGTTCTCCTTCATGCAGCTTGGGACATTTATTCTTTTTAAATGTGGGGACCACTGTTGAATTGGACAAACTGTTATGTGGTATTTGTAATGGCTGGTTGCACCCAATGGGGAATTTTATGTACTAATTAGTATTTGTAACAAAAGAAGAACCTTGTGTAGGATTTAAGGATTCCTAATGTCTGATACTCAATTATTGGTTTACATCACAACGTTATATAATAGCCGTTTGTTTGTTTTTACTCATTTAGAAGTCATAGACAAAACACATGTAATTTTTAATTTTTGGTATTTACTAGCTCAGATTTCGATTAGTAGAGTCAGTTTCGATTCAAATTATTTGTGAAATCAAAGTAGCGCTTCAGTGTATTTAATTTTGATCCTTTACACAAGTGAATCTTACTCGGAGGACAAATCAGTTTTTATAAATGGGAAAATGCCTTTTATTAATAACTGCTTATTTGTGGTACCATTTGGTTTGGATTTTTAAAGCATTTTTTTTCTGCTCGTTGTTGCTACAGGGAGGATTGGTTGTTGGAAAACTTTTATTTTGGGGGAGTGGGGGGCAGAGTGCAAACTGCACAAAAGTCTGACAACTGAATAGCAAGTGGCCATCAGGGCACTAACGATCCATTGTTAGGCTGGTGGTCCTCCTTGATCATGTGAACAGCAAGTTCTGGCTATCAACAACAAACTGGTTGATCCACTGTGAAATGGTGCTATTTATAAGACTGAGTTTAGTGCAGCTCCTCAGACTGAAGAAGTCTTTTGGATTAAACATGAAACGTTTCAACAATTTGTATTTATTTTTAATCTGTCCAGAGGTCCTAATTTACAGTAGTTTTTTTTCTACCTGGGTTATTGAGCTTCAGGATACTGTAAGTCTGACAAGATTTACTGCGGCCTGTCAAAATGCCTCTAGTGCCGGCTGATGGGACCTGCCACTGGTAACATTTGTCATTACAAAACTTGAAAAAGGACAATCATCTCTAGTTAAACTACAGCTTTTCTCCGAAGCTGTAATAAGAAAAGAGACTAGAAAGACAATGGGGTCGTTATCACTGGAGCTTGATGTGTTTTACCGTGCCAGGTGTCGTTACAGAGGGAGTAACAAGTGTGACCAACCA
Source organism: Nematolebias whitei (assembly GCF_014905685.2). NCBI lineage: Eukaryota > Metazoa > Chordata > Actinopteri > Cyprinodontiformes > Rivulidae > Nematolebias > Nematolebias whitei. The sequence continues at coordinate 14,058,226 of NC_056516.1, read as the reverse complement.
CTGTCTGTCTTTGCCCTGCTACACTTAATGCAATCAAATATTAATGCAATCAAATAGTTGTTCTCTTGGGTCTGAGTAGCATTTGGAAGAGCAGTGCAGCAGTCTCCACTGTGTATACAAGTAGTACATTAAATTATACCACTTTAACAGAAATGTTTTAAAACCTACTCTGAACAATTACAAAAAAACACTTTTTTAATGTGTTTGTACCATACCTGATGGGCCCTTACGTACAAAGTGGTCCTGTGGTAGAAAAATAAGATGTTGATTATTTTTCACCCTGGATGCATCTTTTTAAACTTCAGACACAAACTGTGAGAAAATGACGATGACCACACCTGTTTTTGGTTCTACCATCTGTGCTAGGGCATCAAATTGCATTATACAGGTAGAAAAATAACATTTTTATCTACTTTCTAAAATTAATCAAACACGTCCATCTATCCATTATCTTTACCTGCTTCTCCATACCAGTACCAGTACATATCTTTTGACTGGGAAAGGTACATATCTGCGGTTTTAAAAACTTTTTCTCCCAACTATTTACAGATTTAGGAAAAAGCTTAAGACACACTTTTTCCGATTTCTACGTAACATGCACAACAATAATCATGAACTTGTTTTTGTCAAAGGGAAATATGGTCATATAACAACAGCCTCGCATCTGATTCACAGGAGGAACAAGTGTACAAACATAATGCAGCAAAGAAGTCACAGATATTTACACGTTCTGTGTCAAAATCCACCTTGAACTTGTGTAACACTCAACTTTATGTACTTTACAGAAAAAGCTGTCACGTATCAACATCAAGCTTTTAAACTTTCACACACTGAGCTCCCGCTGATGGGCTAACCTGCTGCATAATACCAAACTAAAAGAACAACTTGTCCAGTCCAGATTAGCAGCAGGTACTGCATGGTGACCCCATCATCTCCACAGTCTTCCTCTGTTGACCACAAAGAACATGACGTGCATTTAGATGTTAGATTTTAAAAACAGAAAAGGACAGATGTGCATGAATGACATTTCACCCGCTCGATCATCTTTCTCTGGATCTGCTCCCAGACACGTCATCCATCTTCTGTTTAAAGCGTGGATCCAACACAGTGGCCGCTTGGAGAACGTTCCTGATCTCATCATTCTGCAAAACACGTATTCTTAAAATGTTTGATCAAGCCACAAAGATATTTCTAGTCTTCATGAATTTCTTTCCAGCTGCCTGCCTCAGTCACTCACCTGGTAGCACTGGGATGGGTTTGCCCAAACCTGATTTTTAAGGTTGGATACAAACACCGTGTCTCCCTCTTTCACAGTCGGATGTGCCTCAAGCTGTTGGAGAATGTGCAGCATCTGTCCACATGTGGAACTCATTTCTGAAGACACGCAGCGTAGGGACATGTAGAGAACGTTCATGAGATTGATGAAGTCTGCTGCTCTCTGAAAATCCTCCTGTCAGCCGAGCAAGCCTGTATGAAAATGAATACAGAACACACAGACGGCGTTAGAAATAGTCTCTTTCTTTCTGACCAAAACCCCTAACTTATGGGGGGGTTAAGGGTTTTGCTCAAGGGCCCAGAGTGGGGCAAATGAGGGTGGAGACAGGTGTGGGTGTTTCACCTTTCCCACCCACATTTTGATGTCGTCGGTCCAGGGAGTTGAACTGCTGACCTTCCGATCACAGGCCCACCTTCTCTAACCTCTGCTCCACCACTCCCCCAATCACCTGCTCTGTGAATCTCTCCAGCATTGGGTAAAGAGAGTCCCAGCGTGTTCTCACTTCAAGAATGAGTGAGTGTCGGGGCAGCTCTGATAGAAACAAGAACAGTCCTTTTTTAAGTCATTTAGCAGGTTCTTTTTATCTTAGGAGACAAACATGAATTGTATTTAAAATAAGTAGTCAAATACTATAATTCTACTCCCCAGAACTCACAAATGGTAATAGGTTAGTCATTACGCACACCAGTTAAATAAAGTGAACTTTGTGTTACGTAAAAGTCCTTGCTTCTCCTGGAGAACCACCTTTGCCATCAAGCACCTCTTCATCCACACAGTGATGGTTCGGACCTTCCTCTTCATCCACACAGCGATGGTTCGGACCTTCCTCTTCATCCACACAGCGATGGTTCGGACCTTGGCCACCCACTGTTTCACTGAGTTTAGGGAGTACAGACTTCGTGCTGCTAGATGAAGCATGTGGGCAAAGCAGCAGTTTCATGAATTGCAGGCGTGTAGTAATGCCCACGTCCATATTGGCAGCGTTAACTACAGTGATTGCTACAGCTTTGTCAGAAATACCAAACACAACTGGTCTGAGCTTTGTACGTTTGCCCTCCAGCCAGCACGAGTGCAACAGAGCAGACGTCACTGAGCTCTGAAATTACATTGGACTTCTTGACCTTATACCAAGATGGGATTAACTTATTTGATAAGTAGTCACTGGTAGGTGGTGTGTACGTGGGGTTGTTGGATTGCACCATGTCCCTTCAGACATGTTACTGTGATGTTTGCTCAGGGTGGATTATTAATTAGCTTAGCTCTATCATTATTGCTTAATTAACCTAACTGTTGGTGATGCCACATCTGAAAGGGATGCAACCTTTTCACAATATATGCTGTAACTTTTCGGGTGCACAAATCAATTAGTTGCGTCGACATCTTTCCCTTGGACGCTATGGTGGAGGTGGTCGCACTGATGTTGATCAGTTAATCAATACATTTGATCAGCATCACCTGGCTGATACTGAACCTCTTAAATTTTATAAAAGCAACAAGGTGGACTAGGCCTGTCGCAATAAACAGTAAATCAATTAATCACATGATGAATGAAAATTATCAACCTTTTCATTTATCGTCTTTATTGTTTTTCCGTCTCTCTCTTTCTACTGAAGACACTGGATGACAAAAGGCTCAACTCCAGTGCTCTTCACTGACCCCCTCCCTTTCTCTTTTCTTAATCCATTTTTACTTGTACAAAATTGCATCTTTTGATCGTTAAAATCAGCTAAGCTGAGAAGCTTAGCTACGAGCTAAGCTAACAGACCAATCTTGGGGAAAAGCCTCCGTCTTGTCCAAGCTCCAAAATTCACAGTTGAAACCCGTGCCTTCGTGTAAAAAGTTGTTTTTCTCTGCAAAAGAAACTGATAACTTGTTTACTGACTTTTATTAAAAGCTTTGTGTGACAAATGCTATGCTAAAGAGCTCAAACCACACAGAACGTCCGCCATTTTGAGAACCGAAAAAAAATGGAGACAGCCCATGTCACGTCAAGGGGCCTCCCTCCCATTTTTCTGAAAGAGACACGCTGCTCAATCCCTCACTATCCATCCTTCAGTTCAAACTGTCTTATACTGCCATCTGGTGGTCAAAAAAGTACTACATTCAAAACAAATTACCAACATTTCTTATTAAATTTGACAATAATTACTAATTATCGTCAAATTTCAGACAATATTATCGTTTATCATGATAATTTCTGAGACAATTAATCGCGCAGCAAAATTTGTTATCGAGACAGGCCTAGGGTGGACTTATTTTTTCCACGTTTTTTCCATTTTGGCTTCGTTTTTGTTTTAAAATGGTGAAATAGTCTGAGAGTCGACAACTGAAATGATTAACTTTTGATTCTTTCAGTTCAGAGTTTCTCATTAGTCTGTGTGTTGAGAGTAACCCTGTTTTTTTCTTCTCCTCCTCCTCTGTCCAGACTCCACGAAGAGGTGGTGGACTTCTACAACTTCATGTCTCCCCGGCCTGAAGAGGCAGCGATGAGGAAGGAGGTGGTGACGCGAATAAAAAGGATCATCAACGAGCTGTGGCCCAAAGCAGATGTAAGGCGTTGTTCGGCTGAATTAAGTTACGACGAGGAAAGACGTATTCAGAAGTGTTTCTGCCTTATATTTGTGAAATAGTGCAAATCGTCCAGTGATGTAGGGTTGATAGAATTCTCTGCTTTTTACTTGATCACACAAAGCACAAGCAGGGGGGGATTTATTGGCTGCCAGCTTTTCCCATTTCCACTGAAAGGCACATTGTCAGGTAAATGGATGGAGCCTGTCATTTGTTCCAGCCTCCTTTTCCCTTTCAGTCTGTTATTCCTGGCCTGTCCTTGTGCTGTTGCCTTGTCGTATTTAACAGGAGGAAAAGGAAAGAACTCTATTCTACTTCCTCTGGAGAGCTTTCACTTGAAGCCCCAAAACAGCCTTTTTGTTGTGAAATCTTTGTGTACTTAAGTTGGCAGCATATTAAGCTTGGCAGTGTAGTGTGTCCCTTAAGTGGAACCCAGGAAAGCCTCGTTGATGATAGTTGGATATCATTATCAGCCCAAGGAGTATGTATTTCAGTAGGTTCTACAGCTGTCCAAAAGAATGTCACCTACCCCTTTAAGAATACAACTTGACACACAAAGTGAGATTTCTTTTTGTAGGCTGTGATTATCTTACATTTTCAAACGTTTCTATAAAATATTTGGTCATAGTTTTTAAACCTGTCCATTTTCTTCTAGGTTCAGATATTTGGCAGCTTCAGCACAGGGCTGTACCTTCCGACCAGGTATGGTCTTGTTTGCAAATGGAGACAATTCAAACTGTTACTGTAACTTTTGGTACATTTTGTTTAGTGTGAATGTTGTATTTTCTCACACTAAGTGACATCGACCTAGTCGTGTTTGGTAACTGGGAGCGACCCCCGCTGCAAGAGCTGGAGCAGGCGCTTCGTGAAAACAATGTGGCAGAACCTGACTCCATTAAAGTGTTGGACAAAGCTACAGTGAGTAGAGGCGACAGCGCTGCATTTCTCTGCTTTTCTGTCCTTTTGAAAAACTGCTGCTGTTCTTATTTTGTGTCAACGTTCCTTAAATAATGCCAAACTATTTTTTAAGCATTTTAAAAAGAGAACCTATTTCACATACAATGATTTATTGTATAGCTTTCTTTGTCTTGACAATTTGTTCTCTCCAAATTTTGTACCCCATCGCGGCGCAAGTAGGGGGGATAAAGAATGCGCTCCACCTGTTCATGTTGTGAACATAATTTTAAAAAATAAGCAGCGAGCCAACTTCCAGTTTGGTCTTTTGAGGAAACTATACTTTCTAGAGTTTATACTGGGGAGTGGCGATGCAGACGTAGAGAAGGCGAGACTGTGATGGGAAGGTCGTCGGTTCGACTCCCCCGACCGACAACATCAATATGTGGGTGTGAAAGGTGAAGCACTCACACCTGCCTCCACCCTCATTTTCCCCTCTGTGCCCCTGAGCAAGGTCCTTAACCCCCACCATCTGCTCCCCGGGCACCCTAGATAGCAGCTCTGCTCCACACAGAGGCTGTGGTAGCTCGGTGTCTGGTTGTGTCAGGAAGGACATCTTCTTCGGTGATGATGCTCCCTGTAACTTTGGTGCTCTGACATCTAAGTTCAGACCCACAGTTAAAAACTTGGGGGGGGGACATTTGATAAGGACTTAAAGTTCGATAAAAAAATATCCTCTGTAGTCAAGGCCTGTTTTTATCAGTTACGTCTTTTATCCAAAGTGAAGCCTTTTTTAAATTGTTCTGACTTGGAAAAGGCCATCCATGCTTTTATAACTTCAAGGCTCGACTACTGCAATTCCCTGTATGCAGGAATCTCCCAATCCTCCATTAGACGCCTTCAGTTGGTCCAAAATGCTGCAGCTCGACTTTTAACCAACACCTCCAGACGTGAGCACATCACCCCTGTTTTATTTTCTCTCCACTGGTTTCCAGTCGATTTTAGAATTAAATTAAAAAATTTATTGTTCACTTTTAAAGCTCTCAATGGTCTTGCCCCACTATATGTGACTGATCTTGTAGCTGTCCGTGAATATAGGAGAACACTGAGATCTTCTAATACATTTCTACTCTCTGTCCCAAAGTCCAACTACAAACGATGGGGTGCCCGGGCCTTTTTGGTTGTTGCACCCAGACTCTGGAACCAGCTACCTCAGGACCTGCGCTCCATCACTGATATGGAGCATTTTAAATCTAATCTTAAAACCTTTTTATTCAGGCAGGCTTTTAATACCTAGTAGTTCTTTGACAATCTTGCTATGTTTTAATTGTTTTTGATTTTAACTGACTAATTTTTTTATTCTTAATTGTTTGTTTTTAACTTCTGTATTGTGCAGCACTTTGTGCACCTTTTGGCTGCTGGAAAGGGCTCTATAAATAAAGTTTGATTGATTGATCCGGCGTAAAAACAGTTGCCAAGTCTTCGTGTGACTTAGTTCTCTGTGGTGACCCGTGAAGAAGGGAGCAGCCAAAAGGAAAAAGTCTTTCTAGATTTTATATTCTATAAAAGTATAGTTTCCTCAAGTACTTGGAGTGGTCCTTGTGGTGGCCAATGTTGACCAAGGCCGCTCCGCCATTGCACCTGATCATGGATAAAATTGCTTCCTCCGCTCAGACAAGCAAAATTAAATAAATGAATATTCAGTTTTTTTATATAGCGCCAAATCTCAACACAGTTCGTCTCAGGGCACTGAACAAAAGCATTCACATACATAAAAAGACAAGTAGAAATGTTTTCTATCTAAGGAAGCCAGCAGACATGTTGAATCTTCACTTCGTAGCAGTCTCCCATCCTGAGTAAGAACAAAGGAGACAGTGGAAAGAAAAAACTCCCTTTAACAGCAGGAAACCTCCAGCAGAACCAGGCTCAGGATGAGCGGCCATCTTCTTCGACTGGCTGGGTTTGAGAGAACAGGAAGTAGAAACAGACAAACGCAGAACGACAGGTCCAGGTGTAGGTGCAGGTGTACCTCCTATTGGAAGAAAGACAAAAACACGTGTCAAGATGAAAAAAAATACAAATACACACAGGTAGAGTAGAGCGAGTAAAGACAGTAGCAGAGTGAGGACATGTGGTCAGTTTGTCCTCCAGCAGTCTGAGCCTATAGCAGCATAACTTTAAGGGATAGCTCAGGAAACCCAAGCCGACCCTAACTATAGGATTTATCAAAAAGGAGAGTCTTAAGCCTAATCTTAAAGATCAGTGTGCTAAATGTAAGTTGTGCAGCATCTTTATAAGTGTTTGTTGGAAAAATATTCAAGTGGATTTCTATGTAAAAACTTACAAACCTTACCTGTTGTCCTGATAGCTTCTTGGAGCTGTTTTAAAATGGCAACGTTTTGCTTTTGAAGTGGGTTTATTTGAATTGTACTGATGGGCTAACAATGACTAAATCAATTGAACCCACAGCACAGTGATTCATATAAACTGTAATTTCAGTCATTACAGTCTTATCAGTTTGACATTGCACGGTTATTTCAGCATAAATATTAGCAAATTCCTGTACAACAACCTATGGATGCTCCTGAAGTGCTACATGTTGCTACTGTTGGTTCTTTTTGTGCTTGTAAATATGGTAATCACAAGCTTTGTTAAAAAAAAAAAAAAAGTCATACAAAACTTGCAAAGGTGTAAGGGCTTATTAAATTGTGTTTTTATGAACTGCTATACAACACTTCCTCAATCAACAAGTTCACACACTGTGTTTCACATCTTATTACCTATCAGCTTCAGCTGGGGCGACCCTATTCCCCTTGACTGACAAAGAGGCAGGCAAGGAGACGAATGGACAGACTAGATTATTTCAATAATCGATTCATCGGGCGATTATTTTTTCGATTAATCGATGAATCGGCAAAAAAAACAAACGTTTTAATTTCCACCCCTTTATTCCAAAATTGAACATTTGACTGACATAGCAATTCACACTAAAAACAGGTTGCTATTTTACTATTCTGTTAGTAAAATATTGAATAATAAAAAAATAAAAGTTAGTCAAATAGCTTAAAAAAATAAATGTACACAAAAATATGTAGAAATGTATCTTTATACCTGCACAGTATGTAGCTACTTTGTAAAATGTGTCCTTGAGGAATCAATCAACCTTTATTTATACAGGTAAATCCCATGTGTCCTTGAGGAAGAGTGTAACCTGGATTAAAAGTGTGGATTATTGTAACCTGGATTAAAAGTGTGGATTATTGTAGTGAAGCTTTCGTCTTCAACCATGGACAGAGGCCTCATGTTAGTGACGATCATTTAAGGATGTTTCAGTGAAGACAGCTGCTGCTGTGGTGTCCATGATGTCTGTCCATCATGAAGTGTTGTTGTTTTCTGGAATGATACAGTAAATATGTATTATAACATAATTTACAGCAACTCAAGAAATGCCTTGTTTCACTTACAGTGTTAGGTTCAGGCAAAAGTAGCTAAAAGAGCAATTAAACACACACACACACATAAATTACTTAATTCCACACATTTGAGTAGATGTAATAAATTACTTTAATTCCTGTTTAAATGCAATTCATCCTGCCATACATGCAGTGTCTTCAGACTTTGCCAGCAAAGTCAAAGTTGAAGCTTAATCATTAAATTATTATCTTTGTGTTAGATTTATTTATAAATCACATTTAAACACTGCTTGTACCAATTAAATTAAATAAAAAGTAACACACACGTTCTCTATCACCGCCATTAATCAGATAAACAAACAAACAAACAAACAGCTTCATCTACCAGAGAGACTGACGTTACGTTTTCTCTCTTGAAACAGAACAATGTGTTAAATTGTAGAGACTCACCTGCAACACGAGTTGGGAGTGAAACACGTTGTATCTGCTGCAGCTCGTGACTCCGACATGTTTACGTTTATCTCCGTGGTTCTCTCGTGTCGTGTCGGTGATTTTCAAAGCGGCATGCTTCTCATTTTTTATCTTTGTGAAGTTCTCCCACTCTTTGGAGGACTTGGGTCGAACAGTTTTCGCTGCGTTGGTCATTTGTAAAATTTACTTAATTTCCTTTGAAAACACTCTGCTCTGCTTCCTCCTCCCCCCTCGCTCTGTTCAACTCGCGCTGCAGTTTTTTTTTTTTCAAACTTTATTCAGTCAGTCAGTATTGACAATGAACTGCCTGTGAACAAAACGAAACGGCTCTGCAGCGCCGTGAAAGATGCATAATCGCGCGACACAACGAATCGATAACGAAATTTGTTGCCAACGCTTTTAATCATCGATTTTTATCGATTATATCGATTCGTTGTTGCAGCCCTACTGTCATTTATCTTCTGCATCATGCTCACTTTCACCTGGATGTCAGCGATGGCACCGTGGGAAACATTTGTATACGTCCATCGAAGGTGGACGTATTATGGCAGAGTGTCCGTCCATACGTATGAACGTTAAACTGTCTCCAGTCCTGTTCATAACATCTGTACACATGCATCATCACTAGACGGAGTGGCGTGTACACTTTTCATCACCCCAGCGTCAAAGTCAAGGTCATAAATCAAGGTCAAAGGTAAAACAAGGTCTTTACTTGTCCGGGCCATACCCTTTGATCCTCACAAGGTAATTTAACAAAACTTGAAACACGTTTGTACCAACACTAGACAGCGTGTCACATAATCTTTTAATCACCCCAGCTCCACGCAAATTCATCTGCCTCGAAGCTTCGTTAAACTATTCAGAGCACTGTGGTCTAGCCGGAAGGTTTGTGTGTTACACAACAACGCTAGCGCTTCCGCTAACACGTATGTGCTAAGTTTGTAGCAATGGAGGGAACGGAGACTGCGTAGAAGAAGAGCCCCGAAAACTGTCGAAAGTTGGGACCATGTTAGGCTAAAGAGAGAAGACAACACGGTGAAATGCAGCCACTGCAAAGCAGAACTGGAGTAACCACAACAGCACGTCGTCCATGTTGCAGCGTCTGAAGAGAAAACACCCGCTGTAGCATCAAACTCGTCCGCAGCTGCAACAGGTATCATGTTCTCTTTACGTTCACCTAAATGTGATAATCTGTCATGTTATAAATGTAAAATGAGACCTATTTTTGCTAACGCTAAATCTACTGACTAATCACAGTGGCTACCTGTCGGGGTCTGAACGTTGTGTGAGGAACAAAAACTGCAGGACTTGATGCAAGTTTGTTAAAGATAAAAGCAGCAACAGACTGATACATTTATTTATTGTTGTACTTCCATCCTGACTCAAATGAGATATTTAGGGTGAATATTTCAAGTGTAACTGTATTTACACGAGTTAGTAGGATTTTTTTACCTTCTTGCTGCTGTTTATGACTAAAAACTGTGATTAATCATCATTTATTACTACTGTCCTATTTGTTTATAGCTCCGCAATCAAGACTAAATAATAACAGTCTGCAGAACTCAATGTACAAACTCAAAACTGTACATTATCTATCTTACTCAGTTTCTAACATAAAGATTCAGTTTTCCAATCCATAAAAATTTATAGCATTTAGATTTCTATGTGATGGTTAAAAATAATTCAGTGACAGAGTTTTAATTAAATCATCCTCAAACCTCACACATAAATAAAAAGCATAAATCAAATACAACTGACACTAATGTTACTTTGATTGCAGCAGATCATCAGAAAGTGTAGATTACTTAACAATATTACATAATTTTATAATATCCAGTGACGTACACTTGAAAACTTATTAAGGCATAACAAACAAACAAATAATAGTTTTCTTCTTCTTCTTTCCAGTAGAGTCGTACGTTGGACAGCTTCGTACAAACGGCTCCAGGATGTTGTTTGTGCAGCAGCTGAGTTCACAAACAGCATTTATAATCTGATCATCACAGACGTGTCCGTGGTGGAAGATGGAGGATCCAGAAGATCATCTCCACCTTCAATCCAAATGATATCCTTCCTCCCAGATCCTACTTTGTAAATTCCGTTCCGTTTTCCAATCCATAAAAATTATTTTACAGCATTTAGATTTGTATGCGATGTTTAAAAATAATTCAACTTAAGCAATAAAATATTTTGAAAAAGAGGAATTAAATTGCTTGTTTATTTAATGTTCTTTTGGAGCTGTATTTGTATCACTCATAAGACGAGTACGGTAGTTACTGCAGAACCTGACAAATGTCGTTTTCGATTACTCGCCAGAATAATCTATACTCGATTACTAAAATATTTGTTTACAACAGCCCTAATGGTTATACACGATCTTTTCTTGTCCGGGCCATTGCTATAGGCCGCTGTAGTTTGATGATGGGTGTTAAATGTGCCAACTGTGGTGCTCGTTCTAAACTTCAGTTTTTCTCCGGTGCCTTGAGTAACATTCCACTTTCTTTGCTAAGTGAGTATATAGTGTGCTCGGTATGTGCGTCAGTTCCTCCACTGTCTCCTGGGTTACTGATTATCTGACAGATAAGCCTCAGTATGTAGAGCTGGGGGGGGGGGGGGGGGTTATCCAAGTGGGTCTGTGGTGATAAGCAACACCAGACTACAGTTGCCTTTTCTAAGGAAACTAAAAGCTCCTTTAGCGTGTGCAGCAACTGGAGTTATATTTTTTCATCAGTTTGGGGTGTAAAGTGCTGTTTACTGTTCTGTGGTCTGCTGGAGGTGCAGCATCAGTGTCAGAGATGCCCCCCCAAGCTCAGCAAACCCATCAGTAAGGCTGGTTAGAATCATTAAGAAGAACACAAGGAGGTCACTGAACAGACTGTTCTCCATCATGGATAAACACCCCACAGAGGCAGGTGCCCCCCTCCCCCAAAATAATTATTCTTGCCTCTTTTTACTGTTCCTGTTTTAAAGACTACTATGGTCCTACATTTTTAGAGACCAATTTTAGTTACCAACCTATATTTTTATGTTGCATCATTTTAAAAGAATAGCATTTACTGTTGACGTGTATTGTCCTCTTCCTTACTCTTTGTGCTGCTGTGGCAACAAAGATTTCCCTCATGGGATTAACAAGCGTTTGTTGTTTTCTTTCAGGTGCCAATCATCAAACTGACGGACCAAGAGACGGAGGTGAAAGTGGACATCTGCTTCAACATGAATTCTGGAGTGAAGGCGGCAAGCTTCATTAAAGACTACTTGAAGGTTAGAGGCACCTCATGCAGGCAAGACCTACAGGTGGAGGATTAGCACAGAAGATCCTCATGTGGATTAAAATAGAAACTATATTATATATTACAATAGTTTCTAAATATAACGTTGGAAATTCTGTTTGGCAATTTGACAAGCCAGCGTCACTCCTGGTCCAGCAGTCTGCAACAACTGCACGGGTAGGATTTAACACAACCTGTGTTTGAGTGCTGCTTAAGAGCTTGTTGCCTAATCTGTTCCGCTGCGTGACGTTTTACCTCGTGGCTCTGAAGGAATTCCTGCCTTAGGTGGATTATTTTCGGTGCGCCAGACCAGGCTGTTACAGGAAAGGAATGTTTCTGTTCCAGTACGATGTCAGATTATGTCTTTTGTCCATTGCTGGTTTGCTTGCTGAATTCTGATTCTATGGGAATACGTGCCAGAGCTTGAACATGCGCCATGTTGACATGGCTCTGCATCGTTTCTCTTGTTGCAGTTATTGCGTGGGCGTGACAGAGCGATGTCACGGATGGGTCACTTCAGTCTGTTCTCAAATGTCAAGTTTTCAGCTGCTAGAGCTGCGTGCATCCCAGTTTTGATTGTGAATCTTTAAAAAATACTTGTAAAGTACACCAAACTGTTGCTCCTCCTCACATTGGAATGTGCTAATCCAAGAGCTCATCTTGGCTTTAACCCCTAACCCATTTCTGAGCCTCTGGTGGACTTTAAAGCATTTCATAGAGACAGTTTTGGTAAAAACGGCCCTAAAAACATTAATAACCAGACTTTAAGAAAAAGTTTAACAAAAGTACGTCCCCCAGAAACCATCTTATCAGCAGCAAACTGGTTGGTCCACTGTAGGAGTGTACTGCTTGGTGGGGAAGCGGTTTGTTTGTGATTCCTCAGATTGAAGAAGCCCTTCGGATGAAGGGCGAAACATCTCTAAATAAAAACCAAAAGAAACTGTCCAGTTGACCTGACTGAACATTAGCTATGTTGACATGAACATTGGACTAAACGGCCATTCAGAATAAAAGTGTGTCGTGTAAACGCCCCGTTCAGATTATTTTTTATTGATTCAGCTCGATCCGAATGAATCTGTAATCCGAATGAGATGGGTGGTTTATGCCGATTCATAATCTGAACGGTGTGCATGTAAACACTTAATCTGATCATTTTATTCCGACTGTGTAAAACTGACCTGATGGCGCATGTGCGACGTATGTCAACCTCACGTATTTCCACCTGGCTACAGGCTAATATGTCGGGGAAGCAAAACTGGTCGGTGAGCGGCACAACATTTCTACTAGAAACTGTGAAAGAGCTCAAAATCACAGTAGTCCCTCGCTACTTCGCGGTTTGTTTATCGTGGATTCGCTCTGTCGCGGCTTTTCAACATAAGATCGTATGACGCACAGTTAAGGCTGATTGATGGATGAGCCACACGATCGGCATGGAATTTTGATTTAAAATAAATTATTTAAAATTATTTAGCACCTGCTACATCTTTGTGCAGCCCAGAGCTGCAGCAAAAGCGTCTTCCTGCCTTTGTGCAGCTCTTACTGCAAGATAAGCTTCCTGCTAAAGCTGATCAGCTGTTTCTCCACGCAGAGCCAGGAAGTGGGCGTGGCCAAGAACACTTGCAGGTGGATGAATGCAGGTGGCAGAGAGCTAAAATCATGACATGCTGTTCACTTTTAGAGCGTTTAGAGTTTAGAAATATTATTTAGAATATTGCAAGAGTGTGGGAAGGGTTTTAAAACACAGACAGACAGCTAGATAGATAGACAGACAGACAGACAGACAGACAGACAGACAGACAGACAGACAGACAGACAGA
>NC_056516.1:14033964-14044508 GCF_014905685.2 Nematolebias whitei | reverse complement strand
AGACAGACAGACAGACAGACAGACAGACAGACAGACAGACAGACAGATAGATAGATAGATAGATAGATAGATAGATAGATAGATAGATAGATAGATAGATAGATAGATAGAAATCTAAAATACTGTACTGTAACATTTTAAATAAACAGTCCATGCTGTATGGATTGTTTATTTAAAATGTTACAATATTTAAATTGTTTATTTAAGGAGGGAGATTGGGAGTAACAGGAGTGTGATTGCAGCCTGGCACATGTCATGACAAAGTGTACTGAACTTGAACTGAACTTGGACTACTGTATCCCTACTTCGCGTTTTTTTCACTTAACGCGTGTGGGCGTGGTCTCAAACACCAGTGATAAACGAGGGACTACTGTATCTATTACCTGTAGCTTAGTCAGGGCGTGCAGTCACCGTCACTAAAACCTGGCACGGGTCCTTTTTCATAACCACTGTTGGACCTTTCTTATTGTCTTCCAGTATTGGAGCTTTCTACAGAACACGACTTTCTCAATAACTTTCAAAGGAGGAGGCTGGAGTCATTCCCTAAAAGAAACGGAGATGTTCTGTGTGGTGAAAATGTTTGTGAACGCAGACTGTTTAAACACCGATCACTGATGGAAACGTCTCACCAGCATCACAGACATGAAAATAGTGAGGAGGTCATAATCAGCAGCAGCTGTCAGTCAGTTTTGTAGAAGAGGGAGACCGAGACACGGGAACAATTTAAAATAAAACGAAAGTAATGATCCATTGGTTGCAGAACATTACTCTCTGTTGAACGTGGTCTACTCATGTTGACACTACAAGCCCTGAGAACTCGTACTGCAATGACTGCTGATATATTTTCATAATAAAATACTCGTGTCATCACATCATAATTTTCACACATCAAGTACACACAGAAATAGAAAATACAACCGTATATATGTGCACCCTTTTACTAGCATTGTTAAAGTTATTTTGTAGTATTTGTATGAATTGTGGTTTGACCCGGCACGTTTCTTCTCCTTTATTTAATTGTATGAAGGAAATGTTTAATGCGCAGCTTTAACTTGTATTAGCAATGAAACAAAGAGTCAAATAAAAACCATCTGCTGTAACTTTACAGCAGATTTAATAACCAGATTTAAGAGCTGCATTTCAGGTTTTACCTCGTTAGTTTTTTTTTTGTCCACTTTGAGAGCTGCGTTTAAAATGTTCTCTTAGAGGCCAAATAAAATGTTAACGAGGTCCAGATTTGGCCTGCGGGCCTTGAGTTTGACATCAGTTTTTTAGACTATATGAGCTAACAGAACAAACAACTGGGCTTACAATTATAATATGTAAAGAGATAAAAAAAATTAACGATTGACTATTAGAAGCGGAGCGAACTTTGGCTAATTGGAGAAACTAAGGATAGAGAACAATACGTAAACAGATGCGTAACACCAGCTGACTGGATTTAGTGTTTACAGACTTCCCTGAGAAATGTGAGGTGGAGTTTCCTACAGGACTAGTTTTCATCTCGGCTCAGGCTGCTGCAGAAAGTTGATGTTAAAATGTTCAAACTCTGTTTATCGATCAGTCACCCATGTTCGGTGCGGTTCTGTAACCGTGGACTCGTTTCTTGAATTGTTTGCCTCCGTCTGTGTCGCGGTTTCTTCTGCTCGTCTTTTCCTCCGTCCCTGCGCACCACACAGCTTTGGTTGTTTACGTACTAGTCGTGCGTTTTGGGCTCACGTGAGCACCGGAGGGGGGGTCCTGAGCAGGTACAGTCTAAGCTGAAGGGTGGGGGGGGACTTGGCGTTTGCTTATGAGCTGACTCTGTGACTTAAATTTTGAAGCAGACATTTTGAAAAATCTCTGTATGTCCGTATTCGTGAAAATTGGGGGGAAATCCATGTAATTTACAGAATATCCATCAGACTTGACACGTATGAATGAACTGAGGTGGATAAATTCAGCGATGGCAAAAATAGGAAGGACTTTTTTAAAATAGATTTCGTCAGTCAGTGCAGGCGGCGTGGGACTCTTGATTAGACGACCAAATGGCCGCCTGTTACTGAGAAGGCAGAGAACAGAACTAGTAGTACAAAGACCAAACATACTTATTTGATAAAAGAGCTCAGTGTGATGTTTTTTATTGCTCTGCCACAGATTCTGCAACAAGCTTTAAGGAAATAAAGGCCTAGTACTTGTTGCCTGCACCCATCTCCTCATGCCAAAGAATTAAAGAAAGATGTTGCACAATTTGTTGGCGGTCAGAATATGTGCTGGGGATGACTCTCAGCTACAACCACAAACTTTCAGGCTTAAAATCTGCCATTTTGTGTTTGCAAAAGTTACTTGGCTGGGACAGCCATTTTGAACCAGGTTGACTCAAAAGTTCACGTGTTGCACACTTAAAATCCGTTTTAAATGTTGCCAATGTGCAGTTCTCTGTGCCTTATATGAATGCAGGTTCTGACTCCACGTATTTTTCTGTCCACTTTCAGGAGTACCCGGTTCTGCCTTACTTGATCTTTGTCCTGAAGCAGTTTCTGCTGCAGAGAGATCTGAATGAAGTCTTCACTGGGGGCATTAGCTCCTACAGCCTCATCCTTATGGTCATTAGTTTCCTACAGGTACAGTCATTCAATCCCACAGTGTCATTCATGTTAGAAGACATGTGGAGCAGCACAGATTAAGTAATATAAACCCAACACTTTTGTGTTTGCTCACATTTTTCATGAGCTGAGCTCAAAGATCTAAGACTTTTTCTACACACAAAAGGTCTATCTCTCAAATATTGGTCGTAGATAAGTTTAAATCTGTGTTAGTGAGCATTTCTCCTTTGCTGAGATAATCCAGCCACCTCACAGGTGCGGCAGATCAAGATGCTGATTAGACAGCAGGATTATTGCACAGGTGTTCCTTCGGCTGACCACAATAAAAGGCCACTCTAAAATGTGCAGTTTTACCTGTATTTAAGGAGGGATGTCCAGAAAACCAGTTGGTATCTGTGTGACCACCGTTGGCCTCAGGCAGTGCAACACATCTTCACATATAGAGTTGATCAGGTTGTTGACTGAGGCCTGTGGAATGTCGGCCCACTACTCTTCAATGGCTGTTTAAAGCTGATGGATGTTGTCAGGAACTGGGACACGCTGCCGTGTACGGTGATCCAGAGCTTCCCAGACATGCTCAGTGGGTGACATGTCCAGTTAGTATGCTGGCCATGCAAGAACTGGGAGGTTTTCAGCTTCCAGGAATTGTGTACAGATCCTTGCAACATGGGGCTGTGTATTATCCTGATGCAACACGAGGTGATGGTCGGGGATGAACTGCACAACAATGAACCTCAGGATCTCGTCACTGCATCTCTGTGCATTCAAAGTGCCGTCAATAAAACGCATCTGTGCTGGTTACATACGTCTGCCCACACCGGAACCCCGTCGCGACCGTGGACCACTCGATTCACAACGTTGACATCAGCAATTCATTCGTGAGGAGAACACCTCTCCAATGTGCCGTGCACCATCGAATGGGAGCATTTGTCCACTCAGGTCTGTTACAACGATGAACTGTAGTCAAGTGGAGACCCCGATGCATGCACCCCCAACGAGCATGCAGATGAGCTTCCCTGAGACGGTTTTTGAGTTTGTGCAGAAATTCTTTGCTTATGCAAACTAACTGTTGCTGCAGCTGTCTGGATGGCTGGTCTGAGACCATCTTAGAGGTGAAGCTGGATGTGGAGGTCCTGGGCTGGTGCGGTTACACGTGGTCTGTGGTTGTGTGGTCGGTTGGATGTTCTGCCACATTCTCTGAAACTCCTTCAGAGATGTCTTATGGCAATAAAAATGAACATTCAGTTCACGGGCAACAGCTCTCGTGGACATTCCTGCAGCCACTGAGCCAATTGCTGCTCCCTCAGAACTTGCAACACCTGTGGCACTGTGTGATAAAACTGCACATTTTAGTGGTGGCCTTTTATTGTGGTCAGCCGAAGGAACACCTGTGCAATAATCCTGCTGTCTAATCAGCATCTTGGTCTGCCACACCTGTGAGGTGGATGGATTATCTCGTCAAAGGAGACGTGCTCACTAACACAGATTTATACAACTTTGTGAACAATATTTGAGAGAAAAAGGCCGTCTGTGTACGGAGAAAACTCTTAATGTTTGAGTTCAGCTCATGAAAAATGTGAGCAAAAACAAAAGTGTTGTGTTTATATTTTTGTTCAGTGTAGTTCAGTTAAATATAATTTGTTGACGTGTGTTGTAGACTGACATAAATGAGCTGGAGTAAAGACCAATGACGTTTGTTAAATGCATCTTAGTCGTCTTTTCTTTGCCTTTTAGCTTCATCCTCGTATTGATGCCAGAATCCCCAACCAGAACTTGGGCATGTTACTGATTGAGTTCTTTGAGTTGTATGGCCGCCAGTTCAACTACTTGAAAACAGCGATTCGCCTCACAAATGGAGGTGCTTATGTATCCAAAGAGGAAATTATGAAGGCCATGACCAATGGAAACAGGCCGTCTATGCTCTGTATAGAGGACCCACTGGTTCCAGGTCAGTCTGTGTCCCAGTCCACTACTCAAAGTGAATATGAAAAATATTTTTTACAGTTATTTTTATTGTTCTGGTTCACATTTGACATTCTGTTTTTCTTCTGTTCCCCTCATGTAGGTAATGATGTGGGTAGAGGTTCTTATGGTGCCATGCAAGTCAAGCAGGCGTTTGACTATGCCTATATTGTGCTGAGTCATGCTGTGTCACCGCTCGCAAGGTCCTATCCCAACAAAGACTGTGAAAGGTTAGAGTGGAGTGCATTCAGAGCTGGTTTGCATTTCATGGAATAAAGAGGTATTTGTTTAAAATGCGTCTCTGTTGTGCCTGCAGCACGTTGGGGAGGATCATCAGGTTGACCCAGGAAGTTATCAAGTACAGGGAATGGATCATTAAGAAGTGGGGAGGCAAGGATTCACCACCAACGGACAGCAGAGGTACAAGTCAGATTTTAAGATGCTGGTAATGGTGTCGTTCATTTCAAAACGGAGACCGTATGAACAATAAGACCGAGTAGAAAATGCATTCTTTGTAGTAAATTTACTGTGTAGGTTAATAAAATTGTTCAAATTCGGTTCTTGTTTAAGGCTGAGTCCATAATACATCAACATACACATTTTTTTTTAATAGTGTCATCTCCCAAAGAGCCAGTTTCCAGTCAGGAGCCATGTGAGCCTTGTGGTGGGGGCGTTGGAGGTTCAGAGGAGCAGCAAAGGGACTCTGCGTCACCTCACAGCGCAGACTCCCCCATGTCCATCTCCAGCCTGCAGCAGCACTCGTCAGACTCGTCGGTGTCTTCACTGTCCGGGTCAGACAACGTAAGAAATCACACTCTTTCAGGCTTTCTTATGTAGCGACCGTGTTCTTATGTGTGACTACTGTATATACTAAAAAACTAACACACACATATATAAAGTATCTATGAATATAAGGAGATCATTCCGTGCCAAATCATCCAATGGGGGAAAAAAAAAGTAAACCCGACCCTCTCAGATTTTGATGAAACTTTGTATGTTTGTTAATTGTGATCCCACAGCACAATCAGATCTTTGGTTAATCAGACCAGTGAGTCCAGAAATATGACCCCCCACAACTTTTTGGATTTTCTGCAAAATTGGCTGTGGCCTTCTCTTCAACCTCAATCATCTGAAACTACTGGGTCAATTTTTACAAACTTGGTGTCATTGTAAATGAATTTTGTTAAGGATTCTAAATCTGCCCCTGTTTTTGACTTGTCCCTGTTAGTTAGGGTCCATAGACCTCGTGGCACGGAGTGACTGCGTGTATATATTTTACCCACTCCATATTTACATGTGGTAGTTTGTTAATCTCAGCCTTTCCTTTTGGACCTTTCAGGACTCTGATTCAGCAGTGCCATGTCCCCTGCCTCCACCAACCTTGCCAGCATATGTGTCTTTCCCTCCACTTGGCTTAGCCTTAGCACCGGGCCTCAACATGGCAGCCGGAAAGCACGGCATGGGAGGACACCATCTGCTCCTTCCTCCAGGTTCACAGGTAGATTCATGGCTTCAGTGTTTTATGGAGATTTGAAAATGTAAACGTGGAATTTGGGGATATATAGATCCTTTAGGTAAATAGAATTTGTTTCTAAAATGTGACTTTTTATAAAAATTGCTAAATAAAAAACATCATTTGTACAGGCTCATATTTCGCTGCCTGGAGGTTTAGCGCTGCACTCCATGCCTGGCAGACA
This sequence comes from Nematolebias whitei, assembly GCF_014905685.2. Classification (NCBI taxonomy): domain Eukaryota; kingdom Metazoa; phylum Chordata; class Actinopteri; order Cyprinodontiformes; family Rivulidae; genus Nematolebias; species Nematolebias whitei. The sequence goes on along the minus strand of NC_056516.1, from coordinate 14,038,264 downwards.
GTTGTCTATGGACACTGGGCTACCTCCTTTCTTCCACTTGCCCCCCCCAGCCCATGCCCCTGCTCCTTCCAGCACCCAGCCCCCACCCAGCCCCCACTCCAGCCACGCACACAAGGTAGGCACCGGATGCCACGAACACACAGATTTAATCCTGTTGTCTCTCTCTGAAGCAGTTCTTCTTCGTCTCTGTTCACTTTTTTATTCTTTTTGTATTTTCATATTTTGTCTTATCTGATTAGAGGCACTGATGTATATTATTTTCCCCATATGATGTGCAACAGTCATTCTTGTTACTTTTACTTTTTTATAGGCAAAACCTCATGGTACTGAGAGAAAACTCAAATTCTGTAACAATCATTTTCAGTTCGCAGCTTCTCATCTGATAGTGTAATCAGCAAATTACTCACAAGTACTCTAAAATCAAAATGGTCTAAATTCTTCAAAGGTGTGCACCATTCTGTTTCTGCTCCAGTTTTGCACATCACTTGCACCTGCTATCTGCTCTGTCTCAGCGTTGCATTCCTAACAAAACTGGACTAATTGTACGTCAGAGAGAACTCTGTCAGGTTCATCAGGCGTGTGCATTTTGCACTCTTTAAATCAACTAGAAAAAAATAGCATTTTCAGCAAAAATGTAGTGAATGCTGATCGCTGAAAGTCTTTGCTGATTTCTTTAAGAAGCTGAAACTGATTTGTCAAAGTTGAAGCAAGTCGAACAGATGTTGAAACGAGCACAGCGGCAGCTGAAAGCCTGAGCAGAGGCTCGTTCAGATCATGAGCTAAAACAAGCAGAACACAAGTTAAATTGAAAACCAACAATGAAAAGTTAAAATAAGCAAAACGATCGCAAAAACTAAATTTATTTTGGATAAACAGTTGAAACCAGCTCAAGGTTAGCTAAATTAGATTTCACATGTTGATGTGAAGTACTACCTGTAAGTTTTGTAATCATGATTTCTATCAAATATATCTGTAACAACAGGATTTTAGGAACTTTATTAACAATTTATTTGTAGGAGCAACACTCATCCCTGAACAAAAGGATGTGATTATATTTTTTCAGATGAGCATGCCCTCTGAATATGAACTCACCTGTGAATCAAATCTCCTGTGACACAGTTAACAACAACTCAGAAGATGGTAAATATTTGTTGCTAAATGAGTGTCACAAGTTAAAGAATGAGGCAGCAGTAAATGTGCCTGTAAATGTCTCATTTAAATGTGGGCAAACTGCATCAGAGCAGAGAAATGCTGTTTAGTTGACAGCACAGGCTGAGGCGCAGGTCTCCCTTTTTGAGTGCTTTGGGAATTGGATGCTCAAAACTTTTAATTTGTGCTCACTAGATTTTCGTCAGACTTAAAATAAAGGTCTTCATTCTACAAAGTGTTAGTTAAAACAATTTTCTCACTAAAAATGCTTATTTGCAAGTGAATAATCTTTGTTTTAAAGCAGCAGAATAAAGTTGTTCTGTAAAATATCAGTGTTACTGAGCACAGGGTGTTAATTGTAACTCAGTACAACTTTAAAAATCAGGCTTTGTTCCAGACACTCATATGGACAGAAAAAAACAACGAGCTCAGTGGGCCTTGACCGGACATGGGTTACCGGGGCCCCGCCCTGGAGCTAGATCTGGGGGCGGGGCTCATCAGCAAGCACCTTGTGACCGGGTCTCTACCCATGGGGCCAGTCGGGCTCAGCCTGAACAAGTAACATGGGTATCCTTGATGTGGGCCCACCACCTACAGGAGGGGTCGGGTGTATGATTCCATGGGCAGTGACCTTGGCTTACCAAAGCTGGTTCTTGGGACATGGAATGTCCCCTCAGGTGGGGAAAAAACCTGAGCTTGTGCGTGAGGTTGAGAGGTACAGATTAGAGGTACCTAGGGTTGGGCTCACCTCATGGGCTCTGGAACCATCTCCTTGAGAACTGGGCTGTTTCTGAGGCAAAAGCTCAGATGTGGGAGGAGTTCAATGAGGGCTTGGATAGAGACTCTCGTTCGGCTCCGAGGAGATTCAGGCAAACCATCAGGCGGCTGAGGAGGAGAAAACAGCTCTGTTCTAACAGTGTGTTCAGTGAAGGTGGGGTGCTGTTGATCTCAACCAGTGATGTTGTCAGGAGGTGGAAGGAATACTTCTTGGACCTTCTCAATCCCACCAGCACGTCTTCCATGTAGGAAGTGGAGTCGGGGGACTTTGGGGTTGGTCTGTCCATAACTGTGGCTGAGGTCGCCGAGGTTGTAAAAAAGCTCCATGGATGGATGAGCATCAGCACCTCCAAATCTGAGGCCATGGTCGTCAACCGGAAATGGGTGGATTGTTCTCTTCAGGTCGAGGGTGAGGTTCTGCCTCAAGTGGAGGAGTTCAAGTAGCTCAGGGTTTTGTTCATGAGATGGAGTGAGAAGTTCAGTTCTCTGGAGAGACTCAGAGTAGAACCTCTGCCCCTCCACATCGAAGAGAGTCAGTCGAGTTGGTTCAGACATCTGGATGCTTCCTGGGTGCCTCCTTAGGGAGGTGCTTCGGGTATGTCCAACTGTGAGGAGACCCTGGGGAAGACCCAGGACACGCTGGAGAGTATATGTCTATTGAATGGCCTGGGAACACCTTGGAGTCCTCCCAGAAGAGCTGGAAAGAGATGTCTGGACCTCCCTGCTCAAGCTGCTGCCCCCGTGACCCGACTTCAGAATAAGCAGAAGAGGATGGATGGATGGATGGATGGATGGATGGATGGATGGACGGCTTTGATCAGGACTTTCTACAACTCTAAATTTCTTTTTCTTTTTTTTCTGAGCTGTTCGTGTGGTGGGGGGTCCAGATATTATGAAAACATTTACCAGAGATTTTTATGAGCAATGCAACCCCCAGTTAAAAATAAACAAAACTTTTTTAACACATTTGTTATATTTAAATAAGAATGTTTGTTTATAATTCTCATCTAAAAACATACTGTAATTAGATTAAAATCTACACCTGTCTGTATGAAAACTCTATAATGATAGTTGTTGTTGTTGTTGTTGACTCCTGTTTTTTCCCTCCTGCTCTTTTCAGAACGGAGCGAAGTTTAACATGAAGGGCTTCTTCAACCAGCCGCTGGTCAACAGTGCAGCTGTGGTGAACCGCGGACACGCCCAGTATCACGGCAAGTCCTGGAGACGCAGGAAGAGGGACAGCCTTCCTGTCAGCCTCAGCAGATAGAAACCACTTCCTTTAGTCCCCCCTTCCTCTCTGGCTGCAAACCCTCAGTCTTCAGTCACCTTAAAGGACGACAGATGAACACCTTAACGATCTGCCTCTTCCTCCCACTGTCCGTTTTGTTGTTGTTTTTGTTTCCTCCCTGGTGTTATGTTCCTGTCTGATTTGTGTTTTTTGTTTAGTCAGACTTGACGATGGCGTCGCCAGCTTCAGTTGACCTCATCCTGACCCCTGCAGCCAAGCTGCCAGGGTTTGGTGTTACACTTTTAATTTTAACGTTTATGTTTTTTAACAGCACACAAGAACAAACCTTTTTTTTTTTCATTTTGTGCAATAATGTTATATTTCTTTTTGAAATTAAAGTGCTTATTTAATTTTTTTTGTGTGTTTACATAAAGACATTTTATATAATTGTTTTTATTTTTGTAAAAGTTTTGTTTACGAAACATTTCCTCGGGCAGCATGTTTGCAGTTTCAGTCTGTGTTGTGATTTGTCGACAGGTTGGAATGGACCTTAATTTAAAGCCCCCCCCCCCCCCCCTTTTTTTAAAAAGCTGTTTAATTTTCTGAAGAAAGGGAAATATTTTATCGCGTTGTTCCTTCCGTTTTTCCTCCCGAGTGTTGGGAAATGGATGGATTGTAAATTTCTGATGGACGTTTTGTCCCCAGTGAGTGAGACAGAATCCCAACAAGGTGACAGACAGGTCTTTGGATTGCCACATGGAGATTGTGGGTGTGTATATGTACATGTGTGTTACTGCCATGTTTTGTCAGGCACTGGACGGCTGGCGGGAGCCTGAATGTTTCACCCCGGCTGAATATTTTTCTTTTGTCCCACCTAAAGTAACGTAACGACTTCCAATCAGCGCGGGGCTTTCACCCGGGGGAGGCGGCTCTGTTTAACCCACGCAGTCGTGCTTCGTCTCAGCGCTTCATAAAATCATTGGAGCCAAGAATCCCTCGACTTCGTTGAACTTAATTTAGCAGATCGAGCTCAGGCTGAGCCACGTTACTCCATGTGCGAGCCCTCCTGGTGCGCTCCCTCTGTCTAGAGGAGTAAATCAGTGCAACACAGCTAATTTGCTGGGGGGGGGGGGGGGGGGGGGGGGG
>NC_056516.1:14031350-14033864 GCF_014905685.2 Nematolebias whitei | reverse complement strand
GGGGGCAAGGACCCTGATGAAGTGGATTATATTTTGATTCCATTCGGGAACCTTGTTTATATTTGATTGCCAGGTACTTCCGCTCATTGTTTGCAATGCCCTTCGTTGTGTGTGCTTAGTGTGTGTGGCGTTTTCCTGGAGTCATAAACACACACACACACACACACACACACACACACACACACACACACACACACACACACACACTGGGAGTGTCGAAGGCTGAGACTCGACCAGAACACATGCTGGTGTTACTACTATGCAAATGGATCATCGTGTCAGCGCTTGTAGTTTCCACTTTGGGGGCCGTTTTCCGTAGTCTGAACATTTTTTGTTGGACTGGAGTAAAGTTACAAACTAAGACCCAACACATCCCCCCCCCCCCCTACACACACACACACCACCACCTCCCCGATCCCTTTTGTGCTTTATATGAATGCCCTGACGTGTTTCAAAGTCTAGTTTTCTAAATGGATCAGTACAGTATAAAGAATTTGGGGAGGGGGGGTGATTGTGCCGGTGGTTGGTGGGTGTAGTGTGTGATGTGGTAACGTGCGTGTGAGCAAAGCTACCACGGCTTTTTAATCAGACACCTGAACATTTATCGTTGGCTGCTCCCAGAGTGCGACTTGCACTGGGGGGTGGGGTGGGGGCACTTCACAAAGAGCCCAACTACAAGTTTTTAATTCCTTCATCACTATTTAAGCTTTTAATTTTTTCCCTGAGGAAGCATGGCAACTCTGATCTGTCAATAAAAAATCTGTCTGTTCAGTCTCAGATGAAGAGTTTAAGGATCTGAACCAAAGCAAGCTGCCCCCCCCCCCCCCCCCCCCCACCACCAAACTAACACTTCAGCCACAAGTGGGAGAAAAAATCTAATGATGGACTCGTCTCGTTTTTTTTTCCTGTAAATTAATATTTTCCAATCGGAGCCAATCAAGATGGTGCATTAAATGCTCCGCGATATACAACCCTCCCTTAAAGTACATGTAAGGTGGATTTCATTGATGGACTTGTGTCCCCTGTCCTTTCCCTGAAGTCCAACCCGTTTGTCTCGACCCTGTAACAACGGGAGACTTGAAATCGGTGAAGGAAGTTGTTTCGATGGGTTAGAGTTGCCTGCGTCTCTACAGCAAAATCTTACATGCAGTAAATTGAGTGTCTATGGATTAAAATCTGTACATTTCAGTGGTCCAACGCTGCCTCGTGTCCATGTGTCCTTTCTCTCACCGGCTAACTGAACGTCTCGAGTCACTGGTTCAGACTGGTGCACAACAAAGGAACATGGACCGTCACTTTGGATCGCTGAGATTTTGTAGATGCGATGTAATATGAGCACCCTGTTGCGGGGGGTTTAAACCAGTGGCTGCCGTTTCAAGATGGCAGCCCTCCCACTATCCTGACTGGTTCGTGTGAACGGCGGCCCTCAGAATGGACACTCAGCTGCCGGTGACCAGAGGGAACCGCTGCCTAACGTTTTGTGTATTTTTTTTTCCTTTTTTGGTGTTTGTTTGTTTTGAACATTTTTATGTAAATATATTTTTTTCTATTTCATTTTTTAATAAACATTTTAAAACTGCCAGTCACTGTGTCTTTTATTTTGAAATGAAACGTTTGATACACACTGACTCTGAAGGAAAACTATAGTATAAACGGTACCTTAAAGGTTTTTTCTTAACGCTCGTTGAAAGGTGGGTCACGATATGTCGCTACATCGGTAAACTTTCTTTTGTCCCACACGTAACTTCTGATCTCCAGATGCCTTAACATTTTTCATTCACTAGGTTGTCACGTGTGCTTTTCATCACCTCAGCTCCAAGGTCAATGTTTCACGAGGTCCTTGCTTGTCTGAGCCATTGCTACAGATTGCTGTATAAAAGCTTAAAGAGTATAATGCCAGTCACGATAACAAATTTTGCTGGGCGATTAATTGTCTCAGAAATTATTGCGATAAACGATATTGTTGGAAATTTGACAATTAGTAATTATTGTCAAATTTAAGAAGAAATGTTGGTTAATTTTTGTGTGTAATACCTTTTTTTGACCACTGGGTGGCAGTATGACTGAGCCAAATGATGGATAGTGAGGGAGTGAGCAGCGTATCTCTTAAGAAAAGGGACAAGATGAAGGTTTTTTCCTCGACGTCTGCCTGTTAGCTTAGCTTCTCAGCTTAGCTGTTTTTAATGATCCAAAAACGTGATTTTGGACGGTTACAACGGATTTCAAAGAGAAAGGGAGGGGTCAGTGAAGAGCACCGGAGTTGAGCCTTTTGTCATCCAGTGTCTTCAGTAGAAAGAGAGAGACGAAGAAACAAAGCCGATAAATGAAAATGGTTGATAGTTTTCATTTACCATGCTATAGTTAATTGATTTATTGTTTATCATGACAGGCGTAGTATAATGTGCCGTTCTTAGAAAAGCAAACTACATGATTTTAGAAGTGATATCAAAACTTTAGAGTGGGATTTTGGACGCAGGTGTTGCCTTAACTAGGTGTAGCATCTGTCAAAGGTCA
>NC_056516.1:14017991-14021350 GCF_014905685.2 Nematolebias whitei | reverse complement strand
TGAATTGTTGGCTCTGGTGTATCACATCTTCCTCTTCACAATACTCTGTAGATTTTCTATGGGGTTAAGGTCAGGTGAGTTTGCTGGCCAATTAAGAACAGGGATACCATGGTCCTTAAACCAGGTACTGGTAGCTTTGTCACTGTGTGCAGGTGCCAAGTCCTGTTGTAAAATGAAATCTGCATCTCCATAAAGTTGGTCAGCAGCAGGAAGCATGAAGTCTCTAAAACGTCCTGGTAGACGGCTGTGTTGACCTTGGACCTCAGAAAACACAGTGGACCAACACCAGCAGATGACATGTCACCCCAAACCATCACTGACTGTGGAAACTTGACACAGGACCTCAAATAACATGGATTCTGTGCCTCTCCTCTCTTTCTCCAGACTCTGGGACCTTGATTTCCAAAGGAAATGCAAAATTTACTTTAATCAAAGAACATAACTTTGGACCACTCAGCAGCAGTCCAGTCCTTTTTGTCTTTAGCCCAGGTGAGAAACTTCCGATGCTGTCTCTTGTTCAAGAGTGACTTGACAAGGAATGCGACTGCTGAACCCCTTGTCTTGCATACGTCTGAGTGTGGTTGTTCTTGAAGCACTGAATCCAGCTGCAGTCCACTCTTTGTGAAGCTACCCCACATTTTGAAATAGGTTTTGTTTCACCATCCTTCATCACAATTTCTCTACCACATTGTTTCCTTTCCTTCACCTCTCTATTAATGTGCTTGGACACAGAGCTCTGTGAACAGCCAGCCTCTTTTGCAATGACCTTTAATGTCTTGCCCTCCTTGTGCAAGGTGTCAATGGTCGTCTTTTGGACAACTGTCAAGTCAGCAGTCTTCCCCATGATTGTGTAGACTACAGAACTAGACTGAGATCATTTAAAGGCCTTTTTTTCATTCAACCTTTATTTATACAAGTTAATCCCATTGAACCTCAGGGACTAATTTACAAGAGAGACCTGAACTTTGCAGGTGTTTTTGAGTTAATCAGCTGATTAGACTGTAGCACCATGTGTCTTCAATATTGAACCTTTTCTATTCTAATTTTCTGAGATACTGAATTTGGGGATTTCATTAGTTGTCAGTTATAATCATCAACATTAAAAGAAATAAACATTTGAAATATATCAGTCTTTGTGTAATGAATGAATATAATATAAAAGTTTCACTTTTTGAATGGAATTACTGAAATTAATCAACTTTTTCATGTTATTCTAATTTTATGACCAGCACTTATACATATGATTATCAAAGATGAGCTAAAGTAACCGAGGGTGTATTTTTGTAAGCACAAATTAAAACTTCACGATAATGAGAACTTTAGCCACACCTATAAAAACTTTTGCACGGACACAGAGCATCTGTTTCTATGATGTCACTAAAAACGTCAGGATTAGACCATAATTGGTCTTATTAGTTAAAAATGGTTTCTGATGCCGTCACATCTGTAATCTAGAGGCTCTGTTGATTTGAGAAGCAGGTTGAAGACAGACGGGCTCTTGATGCATCCAGTTGTTGGTCATATGATGAGTATACAAGACTTCTGTGAGGCTGCACAGAGAGAGGCATTTTCATCCTGATTTGAAGAATGTCTGCGTCATGGTTGCTTGAAACAGACATTAATGAGGAGCAGTACACACTAGTCTGAAGTTAAACAGAGACTGAATTAAAATGAACATCTGTCATCATCTGTCAGGGGCTGCATTTCACAATTTTCCTAGAAAAGTGATCTGGATTCACACCAAATTGGTTCTTCCTTTGCCAGCTCTCCATCTCTCGGGGAAATCTCCCAAGATTTGACCCGTAGTTTTTCCACAATTCTACTATAAGGCAGAAAACTAAGCAGTCTGACAGATGTTATCTATTTTTTTTCTATCAAGGAACTTAGTGAGACACATAACTGATAATTAATAAAGTTAAATTCAAACTAAGGTTTAATACATTGGGCTTGTTGTGTTGATGGACCCCCACAGGATCACTCATATCCCGTTTCCTTCAGCTCCACATGCCTAATCTTTGGTTTGTTTCTAAGAAATGTCCCTGACTAAAAGATTTTTGTAAAGATAAAGCATTTTCCACCACAGTAAATAAATGGGTCTGTTTGAACAGTAACGTTTGCTGGAGCATCTTCTGAGTGAAATCTGAAAATATCAAAGCAGCAAAAGAGGGAAAAAAAAAGAAACACCTTTAAACACTAAGAAAAGGGGTTTCCTTTAATATCGTCTTTTCCCTAAAACTCCAGAATCTCTTGATAAAAGAAAATGAGAGAATCAGAAAAGATCCACAGAAGTGTGAATGTGTCATTTAAGCCAACACAAACTGCAATAAATAAATAAATAAATGAAATCGGAACAGTTCAATCATCCATTATCTTTACCCGCTTCTTCCTTTTCTGGTCGTGCAGATCACTGGTGTCCATATCCAGCCATCACTATGTGAGAGGCAGGGGACAGCTTGGACAGATCTCCAGTCCACCACAGGGACACATAGAGACAAATGAGACAAACAACCATTCACTCTCTCACTCTCACCTATAGGGACAATAGAGTTACAAATCTGTCTAACTTGTCTGAGTTTTCCAAAACCTCGCTCCTCGTGGCTTTCCTGCAGCTGGATAGTGTCTCTTTAAACAACCAAACAAATACCTGAACTCAACAACGCTCTACCAGGAACAACCTGCTCCTCTCGCCTCTGATACCCACCTCCTCTGGATCTTCAACTCTCTCCCACAGAAAACTCAAAACCTCATCTCCTCTTCCTCTTTGGCTTCTTCTACAAGACACAACAGTAAGAGAGTGTTATCTACTTTTTATCAACCATCACTGCAAATCTCAACTTTACAAGATACTCACTTTGTCCTTTTCCCCTTCCAGCCCTGAAGCTGCTGCACCTGTAAATAAAATCACTCACCTTTTGTACACCTGGCCTTGTCCTTCTCAGTCTGCTAAGTTGGGGTCAACCTTAACTGCAAACATGATAAACGGTGTTTTACATTTTTACACAAAAGTCATATTTCCTGAGTTCAACATCAGAAAAATCTGCTGGATTTACTCAACTACTCTACTCAACTTGCCAGATGAGGTGGTTCAGTCATCTGATAAGGATACTTCCTGGGCGCCTCCCTAGGGAGGTTCTTTGGACATGTCCGACTGGGAGGAGACCCCAGGGAAGACCAGAACATGCTGAAGAGACTATGTCTCTCAACTGGTCTGGGAACACCTTTGGGTCCTCCCAGAAGAGCTGGAAGAGGTGGTTGAGGAAAGAGATGTCTGGACCTCCCTGTTCAAGATGCTGCCCCAAGACCTGACTTTGAAACAAGCAGAAGATAATGTATGTATGTATGTATGTATGTATGTATGT
>NC_056516.1:14010072-14017891 GCF_014905685.2 Nematolebias whitei | reverse complement strand
AGTATGTATGTATGTATGTATGTATGTATGTATGTATGTATGTATGTATGTATGTATGTATGTATGTATGTATGTATGTATGTATGTATGTATGTAAGGATGATGGATAGATGACTTTACCTTGAAATTAGTATTCTGACAAAAAAAAAAATCAAAGCTTCCAAACTAAACCCGAACTCAAATCCAACATGGCTGCCTTGTGGGAGGACAGTGGCGCTAGTCACCGTGAAGAACTGTTTTCACTTCTGTCTGTTTGTGTCTTATTAAATAAGCTTTACACAGAATACTCTAAAACATGTTGCTACAGTGTTTGAATGCCTAAAGCACAAAGACATATAGCCAACGGTGTCCCCCACAGATTAATCTTCGGCCACCCTAAAAGCCATCTCAATCATTTGAGGAAACTATACTTTTAAGCACTATGAAAACTAGAACGCATAGTTTCCTCAATGATAGGGGTTTACAAATTTATATATGTATATACTTTGTATATATATATATATATATATATATATATATATATATATACACATATATGTATATACATGGTGGTGGCCGTCTTGGATTTTGACATGGTGACTCAGTTTTTGAAAGGAACTTTTCTCACACCTAGATGCAGCCACACATCAAAATGGAAGTTGATGCCTCTTTTATTTTTCAACTTATTGCTCTTACAACATGCAGACAGAATGAGGTTATTTCCAATTTCCCCTTTTCGCTCCACTATGGGGGCAATAAGATACTGACAACTCATGCGTTCTCCCCAAAATCCCGCTCCAAATGATCTAAACTGTTCCTTTAACATGCTCATGTTGAACAGCTGTTTTATTGATTCTGTGTCACAGTTTAACGTGTTTTCAGATTTGATTATTGTTAGCAGTCTTTCCTCATGTCCAATTTTATTTTTATTATTATTTCTTACATGATTAATTCTAATTATAACAATGTAAAGAAAAAGAAACACTGATGGAACATTGTCTTTTTTTACCTTTCTCTGCTCAAATGGGGCTAAAAGTCAACATACCATCTTGCTGTCTTAAGGAAAGACATTAATACACGATGACACAATGTCTCTGGATCTGCCAGATCCTGGGAGAACAAAAGGAAATATTAACTAAAATGTAACCGCTGTAGATCATCATGACAAAAACTCAACATCTCTGTCAAGTTTGTCTACATTAAATGAAGAACAATCTTTAAAAAATAATCATCTGCAGGAGATCCTCAAACTCCAAGTTGTCTTGTTTTCATGCAGTCTCCTAAAATCTCCCACAACACGTGAAGGCATCGGCCCTCTCTCCTTTGGTTCGTGTTGCCTCGTCTTCTCTCCTGACACTTGGTGCATGTCAGAGGGTGGTGATGCAGAATCACTGCGTTAAAGCCAATCTTCCTCAGTGTGCTCTCATTCTGTCACTGCTCTGAGCTGTGTGCACGCGCGGGTGTGCATGCGTGTGTGTGTGTAGCAGGTGGTCAGTTCAGCCACACCTGTTGCTAATGTGATGGAGTATAAAAACACAAACTATTTATAGCATCACAAACTACTCCACATGGAATACACAGTTTTGACGTGATGCCTCTCGCACACACTGGCAAAGATCTTGTCAGAATGTAAATTAAGGGTGCCGTTGCACAAACCTCGAAGCGCCCTTGTTACTTTTCAGCTTCAGTTTTGGTCCAGATTTTCAGTTCATTTCTCCTCTTTTAGAAAACTGTGGCACAGAAACTTGAACCTTCCATGACAGAAGTGATGTTGTCTATGTAGATGAACATATTCGGTGATATATTCATAAATTAAACGGATTCATTCATTTTTCTGGACTGAATAATGTCGTGCATTGAATTATTAAAAACGTAACGTGAGACGTTAATTTTCTTTGACCCATCAAAATGAACGTGGTCATTTATTTACAGAATCAAATTTTAACATCAAACATTTACATTAATTTGGCAAAATATGAAAATAACAACAGGTTAATTAATCAGTTTACACTTAGAAAACCATACGGCGATGGTTTCCCTTGCTTCCAGCTGTACAACAGACATTTCTAAAATTACCTGGAATGATTTCTAGCAGATAGAAGAGTTTAAAGATGGAAAGATGAAGTTTAGAGGGAGGGAGATGGTGTGTGTGAGTGAAAGTGTTGAACAGAACGGCACCCTCCATTCGAACCCAGCTTTCCTCGGTACGCTCGGTAGTAAACTCGACTCATTACCTCTCTGACGATGAATCAGCGGATACAGAGCTCCAGTTAACGCTACCGGTCCAGCGTCTCCGTAGGATGGCAGAGAACCGTCCGGAGTGGTGGCGGGACTTCATCAACAACAGTTCACCTCACGAGTGGACTTCACATGAGTGGAGTCCTTCAGAAGTTCCACTCAGATGTGGAAGATTGCATAATTCCCACAAGACTCGGAAGAGCTCTGGATCATGTCTGGACTTCTGTTCTCCCAGCACTTCTTCCGTTCGGTTCTGCTCCCAGAACTGAACTCGACTGCACTCGACTGGAGCTGCAAATGACTGAAACCGGTTTGAACTAGGAAGTACCGACATTTAAAGAGTTCTATTTCCGGTTCATTTGGGAGGTTCCTGATTGGTCAAAATCGACCAGACAGGGGTGTGTTTTTGTGACGTAAGAGGTCACTAGAAGTCAGAAAAACAGAAAATGTTTTGGAACAGATTGAAAATGTTTTAGAGACAAGCTAGAGAAATGTTTGGACGAGTTGGGTGAAAACAGGTGCCAGCTTCTCTATATTACGTCTGAGAGGATTTAAAAACATGACAGTTCGTTCCAACAACTTGTTTTCGACCTTTGACCAACTTCACAATGTGCTCATTTCAAACAAAAGATCAGAAAATGCATGAATTACTCCGTAACACATACCAATTTGATTTCTACTTTGAATGAGGATTAAAAATCACTAATACTGTTTCACAGTTGATTAAAAATGATTAGTTCACTTCAACATTTAAAAATGGTTTGAACTAAACACACTTTGATTATCAAACATTTGTAAAATAGTAATGATAATAGAAAAAGAGAGTGTTCTTTCAATTGATCAGTGCAGGACACTTAGAAAGTCTCTGGATGAACTTAATCTTGTGTTTCTGGACCCAAATCAATGAAATACAGTTCTTGTCCCAGGAAGGCCCTCAAGGCCAGGACTTTGACCTGAGGCTTAGTTCACTACATCTACAAGGAAGTCCTTCCTCCCTGTGGCTATCAAACTTTTCAGCTCCTCCCCCTTTCTACACATAGGTCAGTAAAATTAATTAGAATCAACTTTATTGTCATTGCACAGTTAAGTACAGTGAAATTACGTTCCGTACAACCATCTGAAGGGTAGATGGACGCAGATTCTATGAAGCATGCTGCCCTTATTGCTTAAAAGGAGAAGAACACACGAGGAGAGAGGGTATTAAAATTATCTCTCACACCGTGTGCTTGACACACCGCACAGTGTATGGTAGCAAAAAAATCTACCTCAGCAAAGCTACAGCAGGGCAGCTGTAGCTGAGTGGTTAGAGCAGTCGTCCTCCAATGCAAGAGTGGGGGGTTCAAATCCACCAGCAGTCACATGCCAAAGTGTCCCTGGGCAAGACACTGAACCCCTCGTTGCCTCCGATGTGTGTCCCATCAGTGTATGAATGTGATAAAGCTCTGATTAGTCTCTTTAGAATGATTTGTTCAGTCTTTGTAGAGATCTAGTATAGTGCTGTATGAATGGGTAAATGAAGCACAGATTTTTGTGTAAAGACTATCTCCATAAGATAGAAAGCTATATAAGTACAGTCCATTTACATAGATAGACATAATACATTTTGCAGGGGGGGGGCAAGATGGTGAGATTGTCCATGTGCATTTCCAGATAGTTTCAATAGTCCTGATAAAGATGTTACAGTGTCTATCAGCCGGTACATCTCTGATAAGGGTCCACAGATGTTCTCGGTGGGGGTGAGAAGGGAGGGGCAACTCAATCCTGCTCTACAATAAACACTTTAATGTAGATCCAATAATTCTCAGTCAGGTCATCTGGACAATTTCTTTTTTTTATATATAGAGATGTTTCGCCCTCTATCCAGAGGGCTTCATCAGTCTGAGGAGTTCCAGTAAACTGTTTCCCCACTAAGCAGTCAACTCCTTAAAGAAACGATTCAGATGACCTGACTGAGAATCATGGGATTTGATACCTAGATGATTGAGCATGAACTTTGTTTACTTTAATGTAGAGTTGCATTCGGGCCCAAAAAATCAGATCCGACCCGGCTCCAGGCCACAGTCATAATTTCTGAACCCCACCCGACCCGACGAATTAACATTAATTACAGGTCCAAACCCGGAACACCACACCCCACCCCCGACATTTTTATTTAGTTATTAACGGTTGGTGATGCGCGGCTGAATTACGGGGCAGAAGATCGGAGCTGAGGGGGTGTTTGTCTTTTCATGGCCGTTAAAGAGCATTTAAACCTTGTTTCTACCTGCATTCTGATTTATTCAAACACAGACCTCTCTGACACGTCTGCTTTGGAATCTCACCTGTTTGGGTCGTCGGCCGCACATGTGTCTGCTGAGTGCAGCGGGTCAATGAACGTCCATTTGAGTGATGATCGCTTCCTGGCAGTACAGTCCCATCTCAAGCTTAAATGAACTTTTGACCTCTTTCAAGGCCGGTCAGCTCGCGGTGAAATGGCTGTGTGTGGCTGGTGAAAGTATGGCAGGCCATGTTATCATATAATTGGATCACGGCTGAGCCTGACCCAATTAAAAGCCCAACACTGACCCGGCCCGCCCATCCAGCACATTGTCATGGCCTGGCCCACCCCAAATTCGGGCCGGGCCGTGCAGGGCCGGGCTTAGGGCTTGAGTTAGAAATGATAGCTCTACTTTAATGTCTCTGTCTGCACCTGACCTGTTTTATATCTTAATTATTAGTATTTTTATATTCTCTGCTATTTTTTTTTAATTATCCTTTTTTTATATATATATATATATATCTTGTGTGATTCCTTGTGTATGTTCCTTTGTACTGAAACTCTGACACAACAATTTCCTGCGGGATCAATAAAGTTCTATCTTATTTTTTTTTTGTTCACTAGTGCAGTTTGGAATTCACAACTTAAAGTGCAACTTTTGAGTTGTCTAAGCTTTTCTAATTTATTGACAACTAGCATCTTTTTCAAACTACACACCTTTTATACAGTTTATACATCACAGTGGATGTATTTTTGGTCTCTTTTTCTCGCAGTGTTTATGATTTATGGCTTCTTCTTCTTTTAGAGAGCAGAGTGCACACACCCAAACCCTCAGTGACGTCCACTGTATAGAGCTCCGTGTTTTCACTTCAAAACTGGTCCTTTCAATGTGTTGCATTAAACACTGACACAAAAACTGACATTTGATGACCTGATGGTTCTGCCGATAATGGCTCAGAATCCAAATAGTTTTTAAAATGACTGTTATCACATAAGAAAGTCACTCTTGGATTTAGCTCGATTTAACCCAGGAATGCAGACTTCCATTGAGAGCTCAGTAAATAACTTAACAAAACAATTTATTTAACAGACAAAACAACTAACGCAACAGCCAACAACTTACCAAAATTAAGGAAAAGATTCTGGGACGTACTGGGGAGGCACAAGGAAACCGGACATGGTATGAGTACACACATAATGCTCCACTGAGGACTGAATGAAGGTAAAGCAACTACCATATATAGACTGGGGCTCATGAGGGAAGTGGCTGCAGCTGTGACAGGTGAGACAGAGAACAGGTGTAGATGGGCGAGGCAGGACTAAGGAGCAGAGACTAACATTGGAAAAGTACTGGGAGTGATGAACCGGTGACAACAGAGAAACACAGAAGAAACAGGCGAGAAGATTCCAGTTCCTGGTTCTCCTCTACCTGGTAGCCATTTCTCCACAGTCTGAAGCAGCAGGTGTTTACAATTAACCACAGCTGCAGCAGCCACCATGATGAGCAGAGACAGCAACACTGACACTTGAGCGTTGGTTCACCCACGATGAAGTCAACTTAAAGCCAAACAAGCATTTGACTTGAGTCTGAGACTTGTCTTGAGACTAACTTAAATATCCACGCTTGTATTTTTTCAGCCACCTGCTGTGTATCCTACCTCTTGTGCCTCGAGTTCCTCTTGTGAGTTGTTGGTTTTTCCGAGTCTCAGCGTCCATCACCGGGAGCCACTCAGCCTCATCCTCTCAACCTGAAGGACAGGTTTGGATATCCAGGCTCCATCTACTCTCACTGGAGCATACTGCTGATCTTCAGTTAAAAATGCACTCACCTTTGGATAATCTTCTACTTCTTGGAAACACTGGGAACCTCTGTAGGATTCGTAGGTTTCCAGCCACACTCACTCTCTCCACAGCTGTAACTCATCATCAATCAGCCACCACTCCACACCTGCTCCAGATTGGGAAGGACTGCTCTGCTGAGTACATCAGCTCCTGCCAGACGTTCTCCTGGCACTGGGACATTATCTTGCCTACTGGTAATTAATTGACCACCAGCTGAATCCGTTTCCAAACAGTGTTTGACTAATCTTTTGTGATTTTCTTCAGCGACTTCCAAGTCCTGCATCTTCGAGTCTCCCAAGACCTCCTCGCTCCTTGTGGCTCCACTGAGACCTGATCTTGTCCCTTCAAACAACCAAACAACTACCTGAACCAACAACACCCCTCTCTTCTCCGATACTCACCTCTTAGGACTTCATCTCTCCCTCTTCTCTGGCTCCAGCTACAAGACACATCAGTAAAAAACGATTACCTTCTAAGACTCAACCGATGCTGTAAAATTTAAGGAACTATAAAGATACTCACCTTGTCCCTTTTCCCTTCCAGCCCTGAACTACTGCACCTGTAAATGAAATCACTTACCTTTTGTACACCTGGCTCTGTCTTCTTCTCAGTCTGCTAACTTGGTGTCAACCTTACCTAAAATCACGATAACCTTCACGCTGCCTCCTCCAAGCCTGAGAAAGACAAACCACAGCAACACTATCGGTTTTCTACGAATAAAGAACCCTCCTAATGATTACAAGATACTTACACTATCTTCCTCTCCACAGATTCTTCTGGTTTAAACACCCTCTAAAAAGCATATTTATCTTTTACATCTGGAGTCAGTGAAACGTTTCAGTTCTCAGAAAATCAAACTCTGTTCAAAGAAATAGCTACTTAGCAAAAATGAGAGCAAGAATCCCAAAATACAAATAAAGTTTAAAACCCAAACACAGAAAAACAGATTATGATGCCATAAGTGAATGGTATTTGCTCGAGAGTTTTCGAAGTGTCTTGAAATGTTCATGGGGCTCTTGAGTCTCAAAGACAAGACACACTGACGTGTCACCTAAATGGTTGATGTTGGTCATCACGAACATCTCAAAACCATCTTGAAGGCTTCTTAATTTTGTTGTGGGCGTCTCCAACCAATCAAGAGCACAAGAGTAGTATTTTGACATCAGCATGAGCTCTTCAAGGACAGAAAACATCAATAATGTAAAATCCACACGGATGCAAAAAAAATTAATAAACTTAAAAAACGGCTCCAAATCTATCTCTCTTCATGTGTAAAGAATCTTAGTGCACCATGATAGACAGCATCCAACATCTGCAAGATGCTTGCAGGAGCGTTCATGTAAATAATGTCACCATAGTCAATGGAGGGAAGGAAAGTAGCAGTTACAAGGTGTTTCCTAACATTCAGAGTTAGCTATGATCTATTTATGAACCAATTGTACTTTAAACCTCTTTACCAAGTTTTTGAAATGAGTCTTAAAAGAGAGATGTGCATCAACCAAA
>NC_056516.1:13998031-14000072 GCF_014905685.2 Nematolebias whitei | reverse complement strand
TGTATGATAATCAAGGATGATATCAGTCTTGGGACACAAAAGCTCCCCTTGCTTCTAAGTTGAGCTGTTTTCTCCACAGAGCTGTGGCTTCCTTCCTTTTTCTTTATTTTTATTAAATGAAAGTGGAAGCAATCAACTGGGGAATGCCACGGTCATGCAAGATGATGACAATGTCATGCTTTAGAATTTTATATTAACCCAGGGGTCTGGAAACCTTTGTTTAAGCAGGGTCCTGATGGGACAAAATGACTACATGAAAATTGCCTGGGTAAAAACACAGGCCGTCTGCAGAAAAACATGACCTAAGGCAGCATTTGGAAGCATTAGCAATGTGAGACAAATATTTCTAGTATTTTTGACAGAAAACAAAAGTTTAACTGAGAAGCCCAGGCTGGAGCACTTACCTAAATGTAATGAAGTGTCTGTAGAAACAAAAATATGTCTAATGTTGAAAAGACTCCATAAATTTGGAACCAGAGATCGACTCCAGCTGAAAAAAAAAAAAAAAAATTATTGACAAGACTGGTAAATTATTGTTGTCATCAATGAACTTCAAAGCTGGAGCAAGAACATTTTCATTTCAAGTATTTGTTTACAGATCCAATGAGAGGTGAAATTCAAGTAAATTAAAAAAATAGATTGGTGGAGAGTGGGCAGGCAGGTTAGTGGAGGGTCGAGAAGCTTATCGACAACAAAAAAGGTTAAATCATTTCATCTGGACCAGTGTCTTTAAGAGAGAAACGTTTCATCGTCCATCCAGAAGACTTCATCAGCAGAAACCCATCAAACTAACAACAAACTAAGGGGTGACTGATAAGAAGTTGGAGTAATCTAGAAGGAAAGGAGAGTCAGGTCTTGAACCATTTTCATACCAAAGAATTTGGTAAAAATTTCTGCATTTGCAATAGTTTTTGTCGTGAAAAACTGATTTTTAAAAGTACTTTTGAAAATGAAGATTTAAAAACATTTTACTTTCGGTGGACTGGTGTGGACAAGACACATTAGATTTTTTAGTAAATTATGATGTATTAATGTTTATTAGTTTCACATACAACTAATATATTTCTGTGCCACATAAACAAATAAATGTGGAGCTGTTTGAAAAAATTTCCCTGGGTCTGTTTCATTTTTCCTTTTTTTTTTTCCAGGTTTTGATTGTTTGAAAGATGAATGACTTGAGATGTTTAACAAATATCTAAGCATCATCCGTGTTAAGGGAATGTGTATTATTTGCACTCAACATGTTCCATATTTTTTACTTAATTAATGTATTTATGCACTGCTTCTGTACTCTCATTGTGAATGATATAAAATGATCCTTACTCTATTCAATAATCAGTCGTCATGTGACCGGTCAGTGAAGGGACAGAGAGGTCATTTTTATTATCCTCAAGGTTTGATTGATATGACTACAGTGACATAGATTTGAAAAGTCCTTGGGAACAGGAAGTCAGAACACATCAGAACCTCAGACAGGTATTAATAAGTGTGAACTTGTAAATGCATTGATCTTCTGTGATTTCTGGCTGTTCTCCAAAGCTTTGTGATAAATCTAATGAATTGTACACCTGGTTGTTTTGGGAATCTCTTTTCCCCACCAGTCTGTTTTTGTGGTTTGATATCTTGTTAATCAAAAAATATACAGTACATATATTTTCATTTTTCTTGCAACAATGATGAAATACACACGTCACAACACTAGGTGGGAAAATGTTCACGCTGTCGATGTATCAGAATAAAAACAAAGAACATATTTAGCTTGGCTAAACGTTTCTCCCAAAACCTTTTATTTTATAACATTTAAAATTCCCTCTCATTTATGACCCTACGTTGCACACAGTTTAGGTTTGATAGGGACAGGATAAGTATAAAGCAAGACAAACTCAGAAAAACTGGTAAAAATAGCTCAATATCTTTAGTATACAAATATCAAAAAGTGCTACATCATCATTTCTGAAAAGCTCTGTATCTCAACTATGAATACCATTTACACCTTATATATATATATATATATATATATATATATATATATATATATATA
>NC_056516.1:13994274-13997931 GCF_014905685.2 Nematolebias whitei | reverse complement strand
TGTGGATGGAGACAAGGAAGCTGCTTCTTGATGAGTAGATGAAAAACAGCTCCACCTGAGAGATGACAGGAACAGAGAAATGGGACATTTTTAATCTCTATAGATTTGCAAAGCTCTTTACAGTGTTTCCCACTCACACACTGACACATACTCAGTGTCTCTGAAATATACTTTGCACACCGTAGAGAGCAGGAGAGAGGAAAGAAAAGCAGGAAATTCTCCGGCTCTCTAAATCCTGACAAAATGTGAGTAATTCCAAAAAGGTCTTTTTTGATTTGAGAACTTGAGGCTACAGAAAATCATCTGTTCAAAATCCCACAAGAAAAAAAAAATCTTAACAATTACAACAGTTATAGCTGAGCCAGATTATTTAACAGATTATGAGATTTGGGTATTATTATCGTTTTGTTGTTATTGTTCTCTAAAACCAGTTCAACACCTAATTATTAGAACATGTTTGTGCAACAACAAACCTCAATCTGAATTGACATCAATTTTAAAGCTCAGTTTTTGTTTGCAACTTTTCAAGCTTGATGAAAGTCGTCGTCCACGTTGGTGTTTCTGAAAGACACGAGCGTTTTAAAGCTGCTCTGAGGTTGTTCTTGCTTTGATAATAGCAGTTTGTAATCACTGGCCACTCTTTGGATCTTCACTTTCACACTGAGTAACATCTGCTTTTATCTGAAAACATGAAGCCTGGAGTCTAAAAATAACTCTGGGGTGTGTGTGTTGCATTCATTGTTACCTGCAGCCTGCTCGCATTCTGCTCACATACTCGCATTCTGCTCACATGCTCGCATTCTGCTCACATCCCCACATTCTGCTCACATGCTCGCATCACATGCTCGCATTCTGCTCACATCCCCACATTCTGCTCACATGCTCGCATCACATGCTCGCATTCTGCTCACATACTCGCATTCTGCTCGCATGCTCGCATTCTGCTCACATGCTCTTTGTGGTCGGTGACGAAAGGCAACTTTGAATCTGGGACACCAAAAAGACATTTTTCACACGTCTAATAGTCAAATCCTCGAGCGGCACGGCAAATGGGGAGAAGAAATAAAAGCAGGGAGGAGAGGAGTGTTTTGATTTTGATTCATGGGATCTTTATTTTTATTCCCACAACCAGAGAGCAGCCAGACGCTCTCAAACTTTCACTCATTATCCTCCCCTCTCTCTTTTTTTTTTTTTTTGAAGCTCTAATCTCTCTTCCTCCCACTCTGTCTGTCTCCTGTGGGGTTTCTTCCCATTCTGACATCCTCTTCCTCCCGCTCCTTCCTCCCGCTCCTTCCTCCCGCTCCTTCCTCCCGCTCCTTCCTCCCGCTCCTTCCTCCCGCTCCTTCCTCCCGCTCCTTCCTCCCGCTCCTTCCTCCTGCTTCGTGTGTTTTCAGTCTGGTCCTCGCCCCTCTTCTTATCCTGCCACTTGGCTGCTGGGCGGCGTTTCATCCTCGTTCCTTCCACACTGCTGCTGCTCTTGTTTGGCACAGCTGTCACAGCTCTTCTCACTCACTTTCATTCTGCTTTACACACACACACACACACACACACACACACACACAAGCATGATGACACACACACACACACACATGATGACACACACATTTCTTCCTTCCCTCCAGCTTCTGCCAGCTTCACACTTTTTCTCATTTCTCTCTCTCGCTCTCTTGTTAATGTCTTGGGTCACTTCCTTTTTGCTCTACTCTGTGCAAACACACATGCATGTGCACGCACACACACCACACACACACCACACACACACTCCTGAGCCATCCACCAGTTTTTCACATATTTGCCATATCTGCTTGCTCACACATCACTATTCTCACAGATCCAGCGTCTCTACAAGGCACACCACACACACATTTTACCCATGAGCCCTCTCTGTCTCTCTCTCTCTCACACACAGACACACACACACACACACACACACACACACGCACTCCAGCACACAACAGTACAGTCTCTCTCCTCCCTCCCAGTTAAACTCTTCCTCTCTCAGTCCTCATCTGCACCTCAGCAGAGGAACATGTTGCCTCGGTGTGCAGAGGCTGCCTGCTCTCCAGCTCCAATCAGAAGCACAAACCTGGACGGGAAAGAACTGAAGTCTCATCCTGCCTCAAACCAGCCTCAGTGACAGCAGCAGCAGGAGGAGGAGGAGGAGGAGGAGGAGGAGGAGGAAGAGGGTTAATTTTCACACTGTCCTGAGTCAGTTGTCACCTCCGAGCAGAAGGAGCGACAGAGGATGCGGCAGAAGCTGCAGGAGCTGGAAAGTTGGCTCTCAACTCAGCTGTCCATCGATCAGTCAAGGCTGAGCAAACTTTTTTAGGGCGAGGAAGAAAAGGGGGACAGCAGTGGACTCTCACTCTCAGGGGGGAGGAGGGTGTGGGTGAGGAAACATTCCTCACCCCTGTTGGATCCTCTGTTTTGTGAAGTTTTTGTCAGGGAGAGAGCAGCACCCTCCATCCCTCCTGGGGCAGCTACCCATGTGGCAGGAGGCCCTGTGGACCCGCGGACGCTACCTGCTGGACAAGAGCGATGGAGGCGAGGGTGCCGAGGGGCCCGAGAGCCTGGGGGACGGGTGCCCCGGGTTCCAGAGCGAGGTGTGCCTGGAGGGCGAGAAGCCTCAGGACTGGCTGTACGAGTCGTACTACAGGATGAGCCAGCAGCATCCGCTGATCGTGTTCCTGCTGCTGATCGTCATGGGAACCTGCCTCGCGCTGCTGGCCGTGTTCTTCGCCTCAGGACTAGTGAGTGTGTGTGTGTGTGTGTGTGTGCGTGTGCGTGTGTGTGTGTGTGTGCGTGTGTGTGTGCCGAGGCAAGTGTTTACACAGGACTATAGAGGTGTGTGGGCAGCTGAGCTCAGAATAGGTCAGGAGGAGTTTGAGCCTAATAATAAAAGCAACATATTGTTGCTCTCCTGGCAGGAAGTGGAAGAAATAGAACTCCTCTTTCATCAGAGAGTTTATTTTTATAATCTGGGAGACTTTTTTTTTTGTTGTTGTTGCTTGTTTTGGTTATTTTGTCTTAATTATTTTTCTTTCATAAAATATGTAAAACTGTGTGAAATGTATTGATAAAACAGAAAATAGTAATAAGCAAATTATTAAATGTTATCATTCAGGTATCAGGTATAGTAATGAGCAGGACATGCAGATCAGTTCAGCACTCAGGCACTGATACTTTAGCTCCAAGTTCTTTAGATACTTTCAAAACATGATTAACAAGTTAATTAGCTTGTTTATTACTATTAAGATTAGTGCTTATTGTATTTGTGAAGGATGACTCTCAGGCACCTCCACACCAAGTCTTTCCTCAATATGTGTAAAACTGACTGAATTACAGCCATGTGTGTGTTTGGTAAGCTCCTTTAGCTGTGGTGGCCATCTTAAACAGGGTCAACTGCAAAACCTAATCTATTGTACATGTATATCCATTAAGTACTTCCTGAGAGTTTCATTAACCTTTGTTCATTGGTTCAGGAGATATTTTGCTAACAGACAGACAGGAATGACTATTAGGAGGATGCTCAGCTACAGCTAAACCAAATTTTAGCTCTTTATGTGTAAAACAATATATATATTTACATACATATATACACATATACATACATACATACATACATACATACATACATACATACATACATACATACAT
>NC_056516.1:13990182-13994264 GCF_014905685.2 Nematolebias whitei | reverse complement strand
CATACATACATACATACATACATACATACATACATACATACATACATGTAAATAAAGAAATAAAATCTGGAGGGCAGCAAGATGTTCCTCCAAAACCTATTTATGTCGCTCAACAATAATGATGTTTTTATCCTGCCATAGACCCTACCTGTGGTTGCTTGGACTCTGAGCCGATAACAAGCTATAGAGTTCCTCTCCACTTCAATCTAGAGAACATGCTGTCTATAATTTCCACAAGTTAAAAAAAAACAAAAACAACTACGTATTGATGGTAATCTGAGACGTGAATATGTAAATGAGACCACACGTCCCATTTTACGTGACTTCAGCTTAAATTAGTCAGGACACAGAGAACACAGTTCTGGATGTTTATGTGTGTTCATTAGATTCAGAAGTTTTCAGTCTCACTTGATGTGGTCATAACCCACGTCAACTGAAAAAGGCTTTCAGAAATGTTCCTGAGCCCATGCTGTGCTCTCCACAATAGTTCCATGTGGGTTAACACAGAGCTGCCCGAGTGTCTGATGCTCACAGGCCCCAGGATGTTTAGTTTCTGCCTAGTCAGGTATGCACAGATTTCTACCAGTGCAGATTTTAATTATATTTTCTGCTAAAAAATGGTTAAATCTGCAATGAGTTTTCACTTTATCTTGTCAGGAAATATTATTAAATTCTGTTTGCTCACACAGTCGTTCACAGAGTAGCCCATGTTTCTTCTCCAGTGATTAGTACCGAGGCTATAAATCTGTTGCTAATTAACTTATAAGTTGTAAGATGGCCTATAAAGCGTATCAACCTCTATTGGCCCTTGATCCATTCTGGGCTCTGGATGGTTAAAACGTCATTCTAGATGGCTGGGCTACTACAAAAAATAAATTAGAAAGACAGGTAGGAAGGTACTCAGCGTGTCATCTGAACAGAGAATGGATGATAAGGAAACCTGGTGGTGGAATAGTCAAGTGCAGGAAGTTATTCAAAGAAAGAGGTTAGCCAAGAAGAAATATGACAGTGAGGAGATTGAAGAGAGGAGACAGGAATATAAGGAGATGGGACGTAGAGCAAAGAGAGAGTCAGATATTCTTTATTGTCATTCGCACCACATGTGGTACATGTGGCGGAACAAAATTATGTACACAGGGTCCCAGTTACATCCAACAATAAGATGTAAAAGAAAAACAGTAATACGATCTAAGATATGAACCAAGACTATGAACTAAAAAAAAAAAAACTAAATATACACTAAGCACTAATGGCATAAAAACAATAAAAACAATTTGTTGAACAGCAGCACAAACATGAGTCTGTGTGAGCAGATAAGCACACAGAGGGAGGCAGCAAAGCAGAAGACGTATGATGACTTGTATGGGAGACTGGACACTAAAGAGGACGAGAAGGCCTTGTACAGATTGGTGAGACAAAGGGATCAGGCTGGAAAGGATGTGCAGCAGGTTAAGCTTGTGAAAATAGGAATGGTAATGTTTTAACAAGTGAGGAGAAAATGATGGGATGATGAAAGGAGTATTTTGAGGAGCTAATGAATTTTTCATTAATTCAATCATTATTTAGACAGGGAGTCTTGGGAACTCATTTTCCAGAGAGACCTGATTTCTTAACAAAGACAACAGTGAGTAACAACGACAACAATAGACAGTCACAAAAGAGGCATACAAAATTTTAATTTATTTTTTTTAACAAATCAAAACAAAATAGAAACCAAAAGGACAGCCAAAAGGAAAAGTAGTGAAAAGAAAAAAAAGCAGCTAGATTATAAGGCGGTGTAGAAAACAGGAACATGTCTGCATTGGTTCTTGCCAAGAACTTAACAGATGTTTAAAGACACTTAGAGAGGTCAAGGTCGAGAGCTTCAGATCTTTTTGTAAGATTTTCCAGGAAACAGGAGCGAAGCAGGAGAAGGCCCTTTTGCCTAGTTCAGTCCTCACTGAGGGAACACTGCAGGTAATAATGTCCTGAGAGCACACGCTGTAGCTGCACTCACGCAGAGACATGTAGGAGGAGATGTATGAAGGCAGCAGACCAAGAAGTAATTTAAAGATGAAAATGTACCAGTGAGCGAGTCTGCGTGAAGTTAATGATGTCCAGTTAACCAGTAAATACAGGGTGCAGTGCTGGGTACGATAATCACAGCCAGTTATGAATCTTAGTGCACCATGATAGACAGCATCCAACATCTGCAGGGTTCTTGTAGGACTGAATGAAGGGAATGAAAGAGAAAAAAAAGTAGAGGTCATAGAAACTGTGGAGCATGAAGTTGGAAAGATTAGTTAGGCTCTGAAAAGAATGAAGAAGGGGAAGGCAGTAGGACCTGATGACATCCCAGTGGAGGTTTGGAAATGTCTTGGAGAGATGATAGTGAGGTTTTTGACTCAAATATTCAATTGCATATTTGAGAGTGAGAAAATGCCTGAGGAATGGAGAAGCGTGCTGGTGCCCATTTTTAGGAAAACAAGGGTGATGTACAGAGTTGTAGCAACTACAGGGGAATTAATTCAGTATATTTCAATATAAACAAAGTCCATGCTCAATAATCCAGGTATACAATCCAACAATTTTCAGTCAGATCATCTGGATAGTTTTTTTTTTTTTGTGCTGAAACATTGAAACATTTTTTGTGCTGAAATATTGATGAAGCCTTCTGGATGGAAGGTGAAATGTTTCAGCACCAAAAAATATAAACTGTCCAGGTAACCTGACTGAAAATTGTTGGATATTTCAATACACTTTATGGATCACCAAGGGGAAAGTTGATGAACCTCACGATGAAGATCTGGGAGAGAGTTGTGGAAGCAAGACTTCGATGAGAGGTGACTGTGAGCAGCAGTATACCATACCATACCATACAAATTTATTTATATAGCACTTAAAACAGCAACAAGGCCAACCAAAGTGCTGTACAAAAGAACACAAACATGCACAGCAGACAGGAAAACATAAAATAGAAATACAGATACAAATAGCAGCAGGAGCTAACTAAAATGGCCAACAGAGTAGAGAACAGACCGGACCAAAACAAATCACACCGTGTTAAAGGCAAGCGAATAGAAGTGGGTCTTCAAGCGAGACTTAAAGACTGAGAGTGTGGGAGCCTGCCGGACACTCAGTGGCAACTCATTCCACAGTCGTGGACCTGCAACAGAGAAAGCCCTGTCACCCCTGAGCTTACGACGGGTTTCTGGGACTGAGAGAAGCATCTGGTCTGCTGACCTCAGAGAGCGTGGTGGGACATATGGCTGCAGAAGATCAGTGAGATAGGATGGGGCGGAACTGTTCAGTGATTTAAAAACCTACATGAGAATTTTGAAATGGATCCGAAGGTGAATGGGTAGCCAGTTCAGGGAGGCCAAAACTGGCGTGATGTGCTCTCTATAGCCTGTACCAGTTAAAAATCGGGCTGCAGCATTTTGGACCAGTTGTAGACGAGCAATGGAGGACTGACTGATTCCAAACAGAAGTGAATTGCAGTAATCAAGCCTAGATGTTATGAGGGCGTGGATCACTGTCTCGAGGTTCTTTTTGTTGAGTATAGGCTTCAGCTTAGACAGCCGTCTCAGCTGAAAAAAACAGGATTTGACCATCATGTTTACGTGACTGTTGAGTTTTAAGGACGGGTCCATTATCACCCCCAGATTAGTCACCTTTTGTTTCTCTAGCGGGGCTAGAGAGAATAGGTCAATGTCATAGTTCATGAGTGAGCCACTGGGATGGAACAGCATGACTTCAGACTTCTTCTCATTGAAGCTTAAGAAGTTTAAAGCCATCCAGTCCCGGATGTCAGCCAGGCAGTCAAGAAGAGGCTGAATAGAGCGTGTGCCTCTGTGCCTCAGGGGGAAGTAAATTTGGCAATCATCGGCATAGAAATGAAAGGGTATGTCGTGTTTGCGGAAGATAGCACCTAGTGGCAGCAGGTATAAAGAAAAGAGAAGGGGACCGAGGATGAACCCCTGCGGTACCCCCCACTGGAGTGCGGTCGATGCCGAACTGAAATCTTTGATATTGACACAGAAGGTTCTGTCAGAGAGGTAGGACCCAAACCATTTAAGGGCTGACCCTGTGATGCCCACCCA
>NC_056516.1:13988057-13990082 GCF_014905685.2 Nematolebias whitei | reverse complement strand
ATTGTGGTCGATGGTGTCAAAAGCAGATGTAAGGTCCAATAGGACAAGCAGCACAGAATCACCTGCGTCAGTATGGTTTCATGTCAAGAAGTGTCAGAGGTGACTGGTCAGAAAGCTCCAGCTGTTTTAATGCGTCACATAAACCTTTGGGGATTGTCAACATGCTTTTTGGCAAATTCCTCTCTGTCTTTTGAATATTTTCCTGTCAATAGTGGAGTCCATCACGATTCAGAATGTGACGGATGGAAGGTGTGATCAAAAACTGACGTACCTCGATCTTGCTACTTTCTTTATTAAAATTATTTTACTGATTTGATGGATTGAGATTCATACACCATGCAGTATCATTGAGAAAAGAACTGCTGGTTAAAAAAAAACAACACGCAGGGTATGAAAGTAGCATTCAGCTGCTTTGCATGCCAAAGTTTTAACTAAAGATCCAAAGTGATCTGTTAGTGGTGCCATTTGCTCTAAAATTCTTTGGAAAAGGAAAAAAACAATTTTTCTGCGTGAACAGTTTGATATATTACATATTTGCTTTGTGTTACTGAGTCTGATATAGCTCTGTTCTGTAAGATATGATTCACTATAATTTATCAAAATAAACGATCCTGTTTTTAACTATAAAACTCTGATTCATTAATCTAGTGCCAACAAACCCCTCGGCTGTGGGTTGACTCTCAAACCCATTAAAAGAGTTCAGCTGTTTTATTTTAGCCCAGGGACTGAATGGGACTGGGCCGCTCAGATGTGTATGACTATGCGTGACATCCCGAGTGGCCGTGAAGCGCTCCGGATCGCTCCGGCGGCCCGGCAGAGTGGATCCTGAGAGCTGGGATGAGTGTAGCTTGCGGCTGTGTGGGAGTCGGCGCTTTTGTCGGATGAAAAGTGTTGTTGGGCGACAAACACTTAACCGCAAACATGAGCCTTTGTTTCTGAAGTGCTGCTTTTGTTGTTTGCTGAAACAGCCGTACAAAGAGAGGCCCACTCAGAAAACGGCTGTTGTTCTTGTCTCAAATTGATTTGCTGCTATTTGTTGAGGACGATCTGTAGACTTTGTTCTCTGTGGGCGGGGTCACACGAAGCTTCACAAACGTGCTCCAAGACCAATCCTGGAGGTTGATTACGTTCATTTTATCACCTCCATCCAAATCCATCTCTTTACACTCATTGAGAACAAATCTATAGATCTCCTCTCATAGGAGTTAATTATCATGAAGTGTCGTCGGTCTGTTAGCAAAATACCTGAAGAATCACTGAAGAAATATAAATTAAATTCTTAAATTAATCACTGGATGAACATCTACAACTGATTAACTTTTAGTCAACATGATTCAAGATGGCCGCTACAGATAATCAACCTTAGCAAACGATAAAAAGGCTTTAACTCCGACCTTTTTATAGCAATTGAGCTCAGGTTTAGTGTGGTAGTAGCTGAGAGTCCTCCCAAACAGTGACTCTGAGTTGACATCTCACAGTAGCACGTGGCATCATATATAAGGTTATGAGATGACCTATGTGCAAAACTCTGGCCTGAAAGGCAGTGGGTGACCTGCAGTCTGTCGGGGAATGCTAGTCCTATAATTTCATGTGTCTCCCCCCTTCCTCTGAGACCTCAACACTCATCCTCCCCCCAGTAATTTGCCATCATTCACGGTGAACGCAGACTAATTTTACCCTCTTTGTTCTTATTAAATAACAGACGGGCTCCGGCTGCAGTGATGAATTGGTGACTCGGTGAGGCGTGTGTATTTATTACTGCTGAGAGAAGAAGAATGGCAGGAATAAATAAGGAGGGGTGTGAGTTTGGTGCTGGCTGGGTGGATGTGGGTGGGTTGGGTGGGGGTGATGTTGTTGTAAGTGTTCTGACTCTGTCAGCGAGCCGACTGATGCCAGAACAAAAGCAGCGGTGACACTCCCTGAAATGACGCCACACGTTTATCTTTCTGCACAGATCGGGCCACGAGTGGGTGAGCGTGGTGTTTTTAGGAGGGAGACTCCACCATCCGCTGTGTGTGTGTGTGT
>NC_056516.1:13981616-13988047 GCF_014905685.2 Nematolebias whitei | reverse complement strand
GTGTGTGTGTGTGTGTGTGTGTGTGTGTACGGTCTTTGCAGTTACATGGCAATAAGCACATCTTAAAGCTCAATATAACAAGTTAATTGAGGTGAATAATGCATCTGATAAAGCTACTGTAGAAATCTATGAACATGACAAAATGCACCCCCCCCCCCCCCCGACACACCCACAAAACAAACACATCTTCATTTCAATTTATTTCTGCTCGTTTATGATAATCCACCACATATTTGATTTCCAATTCTTACAGTCTGTTGCATTACGGTTTGATATTCAGCGCTGGGAGAAAACTCTGTTTCTGTGGTGATGGATCACTGGCTGATACTTGTGGGGGGAGGGGGGCGGTGGGACGGTACGAATGAGTTGGCTGGAACAGATGCTGTGATTTATTTTTCACTGGGCGTGGTCAGAGCTCAACGCCAACGACCAAAAGTAATTTTCATAAAACATTTCAAATCAAATTGCACATAAAGACACGAGCCTGAAGGGAGGCACACGTGTTCAGCAACAAAGTCTTTTTAAGGGTTACGGCTAAAGCTCGAGAAGTTGAAGACACAAAATTGTAAGAAAATGGACAAATCCTAGCCTGAAATGAACCAGATTTAGTCGTTAAGACGAGTCTGGGTAATTTCAAGCAAATCAGGACGTTCAGCCAACGTTCCATCAAATTTTCTTTGTTGCAACACAATCACAATTCGTTCTAATTATTCTCAATCTGATCACTTTTTTGTCTCCAGTCACATCTTGGTTTTAAATCCTCTCAAAGTTGTCTCACATTTTGCACCTTTTCTGATTTGCTGACACTAAATTTAGAAGTTTTGTAGATCAGTACAAGATGGCCACGAAGACTGAAGGGGTGTCCCAATCCAACGGCTGCATCCTTCGAAGGACTCGGCATACCCAGTCGACGTACGCTGGGTCCTTCAAAGACCACGTAGACCGGAAGTCAGCCACTGTGAATTGGGACAGGCCTCGGTGCGTCGTTGTGACGTAAGCGGCCTTCAAATGCAGCCTTCAAATGCAGCCTTCAAATGCAGCCTTCAAGTGCGGCCTTCAAATGCAGCCTTCAAATGCAGCCTTCAAATGCAGCCTTCAAATGCAGCCTTCAAATGCAGCCTTCAAATGCAGCCTTCAAATGCAGCCTTCAAGTGCGGCCTTCAAATGCAGCCTTCAAATGCAGCCTTCAAGTGCGGCCTTCAAGTGTTACCAATCAGCCAATCAGCATCACATCACATTAATTGACACACAGCCATACCAACAATGTCACCAATCAGCCTAACATGCATGTTTTTGGTCTGTGGGAGTAAACTGGAGTACCCACAGAAAACCCACGCATGCACGGAGAGAACAAGCAAACTCCACCCAGAAAGGTGCCCCGGGCTGAGATTTGAACTGGCGATCTACTCGCTGAGAGGTGGCAGTTCTACCAACTGCACCACCGTGCCATCAGGATCTGACATATTTCTGAGACAAAGGGAGTTTAAGCAAAGACTTTGGGCAAGATTCACCTGATCCAAAATGTGAGTTATCTAGAAAGATTTTAGCTAAACTCTCATTGTTGTGAATACCGGTAGAGTATGTTGATTTTATGCTTTTGAGAATTTAGTTTCTTTGGCATTTTTTTTATAAATGGAGCTCAAGAAAATGGAATAAATTGTCTTTGCTATAAGCTAACTGTAGCAAATTATCCAAGACACAATGCTACAAAATAAACACTCCATAAAGCCCCCAAGTCATCTTCAACTGTCCTCCACGTTGCTTTAAAAGATCACAACGATGCCCTGCAGACCTCTGTGGTTGTAATGGAAGTTCTGTTATTTCAGCTGAAAGCGCCCAGGTTTTCCCACACATTAAGTGAAAGTTAAAAGTAAGAATCAGTGGTCAAACCTAAAAAATGTTTTTACCAAGAAGACTTTGCAACAATAAAAATGCTTTAGCAGTGAAATGTACTTTGCCAGATCAAACCATGAAGAAACAAAGAGGGTGGGGGGTACTGAAAATGTCTGTGGTGCGGCAGGAGGAAAGATTTTCCACCATCCTAGGAACGCTTCCATGTGAATAGTATAAACTTTAATTAATATCAATTTAAACATGAGCCAGTTCGCACAAATTGGTTCAACAGGGTGCATCTTTTACCTTTGCCCCCAATATGGTTAAAGAAGGCGTGTTGAGGAAGCAACTAACCCCAAACTTCTGAACTGAGCAGCAGATCAACACAATTTATTCCCCTTTCAAGTTTCATGCAATTAAAATATAGACGAAATATTTGAAATGGGACAGTAAAAAAATCCCTTTTCAACACGAAGCCTCAGACTACTTTTTGTATTTTCTGTCACAACAAGTTAGTCTACTACTGGATGTTTCTTTTGGCCTTTGACTTGTTCCAGTTGAATGTGCTGCCAACGGAGATCTCAAGGAATAGATGGCTGACTATTGATGAATTTCATAACCCGAGCTGAGAACAGATTGAGGAAATATGCCTCTGGCGCCGCTTCATCAGAATCAATAAATATTCAGCAGGGACCAAACATGGGAAGTGGGAGCGTATACGCACACCACTGTGGTTTCATCGCGCCCGCTTGTGCCAACAGTCTTGACATAATGAATGTGATGTATTTTTATCCAATTGCTGTTGAATATTTAGTTCATCTCTGTGTCTTTGTGCTCCAGTTTCATCTCCCTATCATCCCCTTTCCTCTCCCTATAATAGCTGGATAACTTAAAAAAAGAAACAATTGTTCTGCGTTACAATGCAACACAATATGGCAGGCAGACACAACCCCCTCCCTTGATGCCGTGTCAAGGGAAATGGCTTTAAGAGGATTAGACGGGCCACAGTCAAAAATGTGGAAAGTGCAGATGCTGCTTTTTTTTGCTTCAACAAACGAGCGAAAAGCTGAAAATTGTGAGTGCGAGCATTTTAAACTGTCGGTGCCAGAGGACGGCTCTTGTCCCTGAAGGGTTCTGGTATTTCTGAGAGCGTGCAGTTTTACTTACATTCTCGTTTGGGTCCAATCTGGGCTTCTGTGTCGCTGTATAGCTGCTGTGGCGTCAGAGGCTACATCCCGAGGGATCCCTTCCCAGACTCTGACTCATACTGCCTCTGCTACATGGAGCTACTACATTAATACACAGTAAAATACTTTTATATATCTGCAGGACGAAAGCAGCTCTTGACTTTTAGCAGCATAAAAGCTCAAGTCAGTCAACGATCAAATCGTTCACGGATTCAGCTCTGAGCCCGAGACGGCCTCGGTGACGTGTGTGGGCATAAATCAAACGTTTCTACAACAAAACTAATTTTCATTTTACTTTGAAATGCCATGTAATCACCCAGCGTTGCTAATTTTAGCCTGTTGGCCTGTCAGTGTAATCATGACTTGGAATAAGTTAAAATGGTTTACGTGGGCAGTTGCACCGGGTGAGGGCAGTGAAAGTGCACTTGCCGTGTGCTGAGGCTGTTTTGTGCTTGCATTTTAGATTTGCATCTTAATCTACACTTTCAGAAGAGTACATGAAGAGTTAGAGAAGATTTTATGTGTTTCTTTTTTAAAACAGAAACCGTATACTGCAGGAGGGGACTTTCCAGGACTGTCAGATTTGTAGTAACATCATCAAGAATGTTTTTGATATTATATGTGTGTACTGTAGAGCTAAAATTAGATGTGTCACACACACACACACACAAAAAAAGAGGTTTTTACAACAGCTTGAGGTAAAAAAAAAAAAAAAGTTCAGTAGTTGGATATATGAAGTTGGTATTTCAAGTTCTGGTAGAAAATGAACATATTATAACTTGTTGAAGTCTTATAATCCTGAGGTTGTGGGATTGAGCCCAGGTTGCATCAGGAAGGGCATCCAGCGTAAAACAGTTGCCAAATATCAGATAATTAATGTTATTAACTTAGTTTTATAGATATGAATGTTTCTGTTCAGTGCCCTGAGATGACTTCTGTTGTGACTTGGTGCTTTATAAATAAACTGAATTGAAATCTTTCGTGCAAGTTTGCTCGCTGTGGTGACCCTTGAAGAAGCGAGCATATATACTGTGTGTATATATATATATATATATATATATATATATATATATATATATATATATATATATATATATATATATATATACACAATTTTTAAACAGGAAAATATTAAAAGAAATCGGGCCTGGCTCTGCATATTTGCTGTTGTACAGCAGGTTCCTGTTCTGCAGAACATGAAAAACACACAGATATCCAGCATCACATCACATTAATAGACACAGCCATACCACCTTACAAAATACAAGAATAGCAGCATTTACACGGCAGACACGTAACGGTGATTGCAAAAGAACGTGTCCAACAGATGATGCGCATGGGTCTTCTTAAAAAGTGCCAATGTTGAGATGGACTTTATATGTTGTGGAATGTCATTCCATGCTTTAGTATGAGTCCTCGAGGCTCAATGGGATTAACTTGTCTAAATAAAGTATAAACAGAAAAATGACCTCTGGCCATAACAGTTTTTAAAGGCTGGTAGTGGCAAGTGTCCGCTTGTAGCAGACCTAGTCCAGCGATCGTGTCCATAATTGGTTTTATGCATCAAAGTAGAAAGAGCTACATTACTGACACCATGAAAAACCTGAAAATACAGTTTAATAATGCTGTGTAGACTATAATTTTGAAAAGTTAAAGCATTTGAAGAAGAAAGAGCTGTACAGTGATGAGTCCAGACTGGAAGTTTATGAATTTTGTAGACCCAATTGTGGAGTCTAGCTATGGATTTCAAGATTTCTTTAGTAGTAAGAAACCAGACAGGTAAACAGTACGACATAGTTGAAAGTATTATGGCATGAAGATAAGTGTTTGAAACATAAAATGTCAAATTTGATCTAATTTTAATTTTAATTAGTGTTGAGGGATCGATTCCACCAGCATTGACATGTTGAAGTGTCCCTGGGCAAGACACTGAACCCCTCATTGCCTCCGATGTGTGTCCCATCAGTGCATGAATGAGAGAAAACTCTGATTATTCTTTGTAGAGATCTAGTATAGAGCTGTATGAATGGGTAAATGAGGCACAGATTGTAGTGTAAAGCGCTTTGAGTATATTTATAAGATAAAACGGTGCTATGTAAGTACAGTCCAAAGCTGAACCCCCCACCAAAAAAAAAAATGTTGTAATGAGTTATAACTCAACACTACTAATATCATGTGGGTATGATCTGGTTTGATGGGTATGAATTAGCCTAGGCCCCTTTATGCCCAGGTATAATCCAAACTGGGGTTTCAATCCTCGTCATGCCTTTTTGTTTTTCCCTGCACCTCTTAAGAGAATCCTGTAGTTTTTTTGGCTGCCAAGTCAGTATTTTTCGTTGTTTTTGTTAATAAATCAGTTTGATGTTTAGATCCCTATGTCTTGTCTACATTCTTTCATTCATTCAACCTTTACTTAAACAGATAAATCACATTGAGCCTAAAAGACTCATTCACAAGTGAGACCTGTTTGGTGATGGTAAGATTTCACACAGGAATAAGCAGCCAAAGCTGTGAAATTTAAAATGTCATATCTTGACTTTTTATTTTTATTTTTTACTGGTAAATAGTTCACTTCAAATTAAAGTCACCATAGGGTCTGGGTTAACTCTGTATGGAGTTTTCAGAGAGAAGGTCATCAATATTTGCTGTGTACAGTCTGTGCTTCCTCTGAGGTGGAAGCACACTGGTTTCTGTGAGCAAACGAATAATAAAACAGAATCTGTGTTTGGGTCTACTTCAAGCTAATGAATCAATTTTAGCTCACAGCATGATTGTTACATCTGAGAGGGAAGGTTAGAAAAACATCCAAAGTTTCTTCTTGCATTTACTTGCAGCTTGATAAGCTCAATTGTGCAACAGCTGCTTATTTCTACTCTGAGAGGGTTTAACAAATGTTACATTTAATTCATTGTATGTATGTATATATATACGTGTGTGTGTGTATATATATACACACACACACACACACACACACACACACACACACACACACACATATACAGTATATATATATATATATATACATATTAGGGGTGCACCGATGAATCGGCCCTGATTTCCTTAACTTTGGGAAATCGGCCGATACTTGCAAGAGAAACCGATTTTACAGATTTTTTTTATTTTTTATTTTTAGCAAATATTTTCTGAACTTCATTTATATTTCAGAACACTACCTCATGGCCAGCTAAAACAAGTTTGTATTGTTTCTAGGATATTGTTCAAGGGTATGTTTGTCAATAAAGTAATATTGGAAAATTGAAGGGGCATTGTGATCTTAAAACACCTGACAGTGTCGCCTTTAAAACAAAATCGGAATCGGCAGATCAGACTTTTTAGAAATCGGTGATCGGTCAGAAAACTGAAATCGGTGCACCCCTAATATACACACACACACATATATATATATATATA
>NC_056516.1:13978710-13981516 GCF_014905685.2 Nematolebias whitei | reverse complement strand
TATTGTTTAGCATATACCTTAGCTCCTTATATACAGTTTCTTTTTTTATATTTTTGCTATTTTGGGGTGTATCTTGTGTACACAGTTTCCTTCCACCTCATGTGCCACATGTGATGTGAAAGACAAAGAACCTTGAAAATGTGAACACATACTAATCCGACGCCTCTGTTTTATGCACACTTAAAATCCTACTTATGCGTTTTGTCTTTTTACTCATATTTTACACAGCTTAACGGGTATTTTGCATACTTTTAATGTATTTGTAACCGTCCATCAATTTGCAGGTTTGTCTTTATTATCATATGTTTCAGTTTAGTGCTACACTTTTCTCTGTTGCAGCCAAAAACAACAACTTGCCAGGCGGTGGTTGTTACAGCTGCCACGCTAATCGACCTTAGCCTACACAAAAATGGCGATAACTGTGAATGTTTCAGGTAAAATTTGGTGCAAAGCAGACAAGCTCTCGTAATATTGAATGAAATTGTGCATAAAATTGCTTTTAGGGTTTGATCAAAACATCTACAACTCTGCCAATAAGTTAAGCCTAAAACTGGCATAAAGGCGGCGGGTGATAGGCATTTCTAAAGAACACAAAGCTTTATTTCTGCTGTGATTCTTAGCAATATATAAAAAGACAACCTACTGCTGTCTGCCAGAAGATGAAGAGGACTGTAGCCAAGTGTCAGCCCCAGTAAATACTAGCAGCGCAATATAGTGATGCAATTACAAGCAGTGTGTAAAAAGATGGACAGAGGTACGAGCCTAGAGGAGAAAATGAGGGACAGCAGAGATTTGGAACATGAAGGATGCTACTGTGCTCAGCAATCACTTTTCATCACACCCACAAACAGCATATTTACTGATGACAGTGTGTGGAAAAAGCCACAACAAAATACACATTTGTTTTAACACAAAGCCTGTTTAAAATTCCAAGACCTTGGTGCCTATGTCAGAAAATGATCTCCAAACGGAAATAGACATGAAGAGTCATTTGAGGACAGAGCAGCACACACGTCTACAGGTACTTTTAATAAAAAAATACATTTGCTTTGTATAAAATCCTCGTCTACCGCTGAAATACCCATGCTGCACCACTACGTGGCCACAATAACACACAAACAAAATCTCCAAATCTTTGATCATGAATTAAATTTAGACATATGATGGGAAGCTGAAGCTGGAACAGGACCATTGTTCCTTGTAGGCTGGTCCGGCCTTCTCCATGTAAATGAATGAGACTTTGCTCCTTTTGATTTCTGTAGTTTGTACCTCACTGCTGTTTGTTCAAATATTGGTTTCTCTAATAGTTTCAGTTGCAATTGCTTAACTAGTTATTTCATGCTTAAAATAAATATCTATCTAAGGAAGCAGCAGACTCATTGAATCTTCACTTCATCTCAGTCTCCCATCCTGAGCCAGCACAAAGGAGACAGTGGAAAGGAAAAACTCCCTTTTAACAGGAAGAAACCTCCAGCAGAACCAGGCTCAGGACGAGTGGTCATCTGCTTTATTTGGCTATTAACCCATCAGACCTCTCCACACTCAATAAACTTTATCTCTGCCTTACAGACATCAAAACCTGGATGTCTGATAATTTTCTTTCGCTCAACAACGATAAAACTGAGGTGATGGAGTTTGGCCCCAAGGCCAAAATGGATTTATTAGTTCAGTCCCTTTCTGTTCTTGGTTTTAACTGCACTCGTGAAGCCAGAAATTTGGGGGTAACCTTTGATTCTGATCTTGGTTTTTCTAAACATTTTAAGAACATCACTAAAACAGCATTTTATTTCTTCAAATTAAGAATATTGCCCAAATCAGAGCATTTATCTCTTTAACTGATGCAGAAACTCTTATTCATGCCTTTTGTCTCTTGTCATCTTGATTATTGTAACTCTTTATTTTCTGGTCTGCCCCAAAGTTCTTTTAATCGCCTTGAACTAGTACAAAACACTGCAGCTTGGGTTCTCACAAGATCCCATAAATATCAGCACATCACTCCTGTTCTGTCCTCATTACAGTGGCTCCCTGTGGTTTTTAGAATTGACTTTAAAATTTTATTGTTTGTTTTTAAATCCCTGAACGGTCTTGCACCATCATTTCTATCTGAGCTTCTTACCCTCTACATCCCTTCTTGCAATCTCTTATCCTTAAATCTGTTCTTACTTTCCACTCCCAGAGCTCGACTGGTGACAGAAGGAGGGAGGTCTTTTATGGTCAGGGCTCCTAATTTGTGGAATGGTCTTCCTTTAAATATTAGACATTCCTCTTCATTGTCTTCTTTTAAATCATTAGTTAAAACGTACTTCTTTAATAAGGCTTTTAATATATGAATTTCTTTCTTTTTTATGTTATTTTAATTGATTTGGTATACTTTTGTGTTTCTGTCATTTCTGATGTTTTAATTGATTAATGTGAAGCACTTTGTAACATTTATTTGAAAGGTGCTATAAAAATAAAGTATTAATAAAAAGGCTGGCTGTTCACAAAGCTCTGTATCTAAGCAGAGGAGAGGCGAAGGGGAGGAAAATATGTGGTAGAAAAAAGTGTACAAGTAATTGGGATGAACACACCCTGGAGAGGATTGTGAAACAAAACCCATTCCAAAATGTGGGGGAGATTCACAAAGAGTGGACTGCAGCTGGAGTCAATGCTTCAAGAACCACCACGCACAGACATATGCAAGACAAGGGTTTCAACTGTTGCATTCCTTGTGTCAAGCTACTCTTGAACAAGAGACAATGTCAGAAGTGTCTCGCCTGGGACTGCTGCTGCGTGGTCCAAAGTTATGTTCTCTGATGAAAGTAAA
>NC_056516.1:13978325-13978610 GCF_014905685.2 Nematolebias whitei | reverse complement strand
CATTCCAAAATGTGGGGGAGATTCACAAAGAGTGGACTGCAGCTGGAGTCAATGCTTCAAGAACCACCACGCACAGACATATGCAAGACAAGGGTTTCAACTGTTGCATTCCTTGTGTCAAGCTACTCTTGAACAAGAGACAATGTCAGAAGTGTCTCGCCTGGGACTGCTGCTGAGTGGTCCAAAGTTATGTTCTCTGATGAAAGTAAATTTTTCATTTCCTTTGGAAATCAAGGTTCCAGAGTCTGGAGGAAGAGAGGAGAGGCACAGAATCCATGTTG
This sequence comes from Nematolebias whitei, assembly GCF_014905685.2. NCBI lineage: Eukaryota > Metazoa > Chordata > Actinopteri > Cyprinodontiformes > Rivulidae > Nematolebias > Nematolebias whitei. The sequence goes on along the minus strand of NC_056516.1, from coordinate 13,978,329 downwards.
TTTG
>NC_056516.1:13977611-13978225 GCF_014905685.2 Nematolebias whitei | reverse complement strand
ACTAAATCTTTGTATGAAAAATAACAGCCAAAATAAAGCATAGTGTCCAGGGCAGGGGTGCCCCCAATACTTTGATCGTGATCTACTGGTCGATCTCAAAGGTATTATGGGTAGATCGCATGGTTTTAAAAAATAGACGTCAGCCAATCATCCTTCTATGAAATTTGTCTCTTGATTGACAGACAGGGCAGCCAGTCTGAGGCCCCGTTTACACGACAAGAAACGTTCAGCCGTTCATTTAATCGACAGCAAACTGACAGTTTCTGAATCCAGGTCTCAGAGTGGAGATTTTCGGGGGAACCCTCACAGATGTGTGAAATGCTCCAAGTATGAAGCGACACGAGCGCACTCCAGGCGGCTGCAGTCCAAAGTTTTTCTGCTCTAACAACAGTTATAATAAATGTCAGAGAGCAGTGTTTTTGTGCTGATCACCCTTTTTCAGCTTGTAGGAGCAAAACTAATAAAATCCAGGGTCCAAGAAGACGTTGGTGTGTTCACCAGTTTGGACGTAACTGTCAAGAGATACTGCATGTTCAAAGAATGCAGCTGAGCCCTGCATCAGGGTTGCCAGATAAATTAAAAATGTTTTCTTTACTACCTCCTTTTCTGCGCAC
>NC_056516.1:13977220-13977511 GCF_014905685.2 Nematolebias whitei | reverse complement strand
CCCCTCATGTGCAGCAACAGTCCTCAAGTATTCAGATATTTCTTTAAAGTTAGGAAATGTATTACTCAGTTACTGATGCCAAAACTCTGGGGGTTGGAGGGGGAGGACAGTTCAACTTTAGTGACTGACTAAATCTTTGTATGAAAAATAACAGCCAAAATAAAGCATAGTGTCCAGGGCAGGGGTGCCCCCAATACTTTGATCGTGATCTACTGGTCGATCTCAAAGGTATTATGGGTAGATCGCATGGTTTTAAAAAATAGACGTCAGCCAATCATCCTTCTATGAAAT
>NC_056516.1:13972458-13977120 GCF_014905685.2 Nematolebias whitei | reverse complement strand
GTTTCTTCTCTGACCCAGTACAAACTGCTGGTTCTTAGAGCGCTCCCTCTGCCTCCTCAGGTGAGTCTCACCCAATCACATCTCAACATTTAAGCTGTTGAAGCTCACACTCTCCTGCTAGTAATCCTGTCTGAACAGATGCTAACATTCTAGCCCGTGTATTGGACCTGAGGATGCTACGAGGGAGATGAAATATAACGACAATAAACAAACAACTAAAGCCCCCAAATCAACTGTTTTGGACTAAACACTCCTATTTGCTAATAGATCGCTAATAGCTAGCCTTTTGCTACTGTGCTACAAGCTTTAGCTACCATTTTGCTACTTAAGCTACTATTAGCTAAACATTTGCTACTTTTGTCTTTAATTTACTATTAAGCCACTTTTCTCAAGACTTCTGGTACATTTAGCTGCTGTTCTTCACTCTTTTAACTTGCCTTTTGCTAGTATCAGCTTACAGCTACTACTAATAGACTACCTTCAGATGTTATGCAGCCCTTTATTACTTTTAGCTGTTGGCTAACCTTTTGCAAACTTGAAGCTACCGTTTTGGTAAAACCCTCCACTCTGGAGATGGAGGCGAAGGTGGAGACGGATGTCTTCAGCTTGCCGGCCCAGCTGCAGCCTCGTTCCAGTGTGACGTCACAGCTGGACAGCGAGGCCAGATGGGGTCAGGGCGACGAGCCGGGGCGGAGCCAACCTTGCCGCCAGATCATCTGATCAGGGCGGAGGGAGGCGAGGGACAGAAAGTCCCTTGTGTTAACATCCTCCTGGATTATGCCAAGCAGCTCCGAGAGGAGGGCGCCGACGACTGGGAGCGGTGTGGTCGCCAACGTGGGAAGACCCGAGGTGGCTGAGCATCGGCTCGGCCGCTCGTCTTCCGTCACTACGCTCTCCAGGAGGGAGGGGGCAGCTCCGCATCGCCTTTCTCTGAGGAATCATTCGATTCACTGCGTGACTCTGCGTCAAAGAAGGCGGTGGCGTTGTTCCGCGCAGAGCGTCCCGCCACAGAAAAAAAACACTCAGCGGAGCTGCTGCCAACAACGCCCTTTTCGAGGGAATCATCCGATTCACCTCGAGAAAAAAAACACGTTAGAAAAGGCGGTGGCGTCGTCCAGCGGGTAGCGGCCCGCCACGGAAAAACACTCCTGTGCGCTTACCTTGATCAAGGCTGCTTGTCTGCTTCTCCTCGGGGAGGAAGAGCTCACTGGGACGGCAGGAAGTTGGCGTGGCGGAGACCCAGGCATCCTTAGCAAAGGTTGTGCCGGTCAAAGCTGGACAACTTTTACTTCTTCTGACAGTGCTAGCTAGCTGGCTGAAGAAAACATGGGAGCCAATTACCCGGTCTCACTGTAATTTATACGGACCAGGGGTGAGGCCCACACAGCCGGTGGGCGTGGACTAAAGTTTTCAGTGCTGCGCTGCGCGTGAAGGGATAAACCCACCGGCGACAGCCTTAAAGGGCTACGCCTGTACTCATAGAATCTGGGGTTACAGTACGTAACCAACGTTTTGCTACTTATACCTTTTGCTACATTTAAATTTTTACTAACCGTTAGCCACTTTCAGTCCTTAGCTACTGTTCTACTGTTAGCATTTTGCTACTTTTGCCTTCTTGTTAGTGTTTTTGACTTTCATGTTGAAGAACTCAGCTGCAGCATGTTAAGCACATTTCATTCAGCGCTCGGCGTTCACACAGATTCACAGAAAGTGATTTGTCTAGAAGAAGACGAAGACATTTAAGAGGGGGAGACAGGAAACCTGTGATTTTAAAATGTCAATAAATCCATGTAGCCAGAGCAAACAAGAAGATCAAGTGAGAAATATGAATCTTGATTAATTTCTCCTAAATTTTAACTGGAGTTACTGGGAGAGGTCATATCTCTACAGTTTTAGTTTCTCTCCATTGGCTCCATGTTAAGTCCAGAATAGAATTCAAAATCTTACTTCTAACCTACAAAGCTCTCAACAACCTAGCTCCATCTTATAGTTGAGATATTATTGTTCCATATTTTCATAACGGAGCACTTTGCTCTCAGACTGCAGGTTTACTTGTGGTTCCTAGAGTTTCCAACAGCAGAATTGGAGGCAGATCTTTCAGTTGTCAGGCTCCTCTCTTGTGGAACCAACTTCCAGTTTCTAGCAGATTCAATCTAGATGTTTGTTTTTTTTTGCTACCTTTTCCTTTTGGCTGCCATTTTATTTTAACTTGTTAAAATATATATATAATTTATATGCCTCTTTTATGACTGTCTATTGTCGTTGTTGTTGTCCACTGTTGTCATCACACTTTATTTAAATCAGCTCTCTCTTGTAAATGAGTCTCCGAGGCTCAATGAGATTAACCTGTATAAATAAAGGTTGAATGAAAAAAAAAAAAGTTTCTGTCCGTGAGTTTGACACATTGTCCAGTTTTAAGACTGGGCTTAAGACTTTCCTGTTTGATATGATATAGTTAGGGTTGGCTTGTTATGCTGCTATAGACTTGGACTACTAGAAGACAAATTGACCTCATTTCCTTAAATTAATTGTTAAAATTGAATATTTTTCATTTGATATTATTTCTATCTTAACATGTGATTCTCGACCTGCCATTGTGTATCTGTTCTTCTCAAACCCAGCCAGTCGAAGCAGATGATCGCTTGTCCTGAGCCTGGTTCTGCTAAAGGTTTCTTCCTCATGTGAGAGGTTTTTCTTTCCACTGTCGCCTTCATGCTCAAGATGAGAGTTCAGTGATGGAGTTAAACTCGAAACAGTCTGCTCCTATAAATAATGTTAAATTATTATTTTTACATGAATGTTTCTGTTCAGTGCGACTTCTGTTGTGACTTGGCGCTATTTAAATAAACTGAATTGAATTGAAATTTATTTTGCAAAGTTTTTTTTTTATCAGAAATGTGCTTCTTATAAAATGGATACATTTGACAACACATTAATTATTTTAAAGTCAAGTATTATTGTCTGTAAGTTTAAGAAACGGTTGACATTTGTTGATATCAACAAATGTTAAGAGTTGACATTTCCTAGGTTTCTAAGCACCTACCGATGATGAAGTGTGGATGTGTAACCCAGTACGCAGGGTACTCGGCGTGGTGGCTCAGATATCGGACCTGCATGTAGCCGTTGTAGATGCAGAAAACAAAAGCCGAGGCAAACGAGGCGAAAGGCGTCGCTTTCCCGCCTCGAATTAAAAACGGATAAACGAGGGTTCTGCAAAAGAACAGACAAGGATCAGCGTTAGATAAATAAACCCACACACAGGTGGAGGGGACAGGAGTTTACACTTGAATCTAGGTCAAACTGCATCATGATGCGTGTCCATATCTGTTTATAGAAATCAATGTTCCTAAATAACATCTCCAAGAGCAGAGAGATTTGATGCACAGTATCAACACAGACACACAGGTCACATCGGGGAAAACTAAGTTACAGGATAAAAACATATTATTTTAAAGTAGTTCTAAACTTTAGCAACATGTTCAAGTGAAATAAAAGGATGATTTTGTGCCAACAATATATATATATATATTAAATTATAAAAATTAATTTGAACAATTATATAATATTAGGTTTAATATCAAAGATGTGGATGAAATAGTTTTAAAATAAACAAGAGTCACAACAACAGCTGGTATTAGAGGCAAAAAGAAAACAGGACACCTGTCTACATTACTGACCTCTGGAAATAGTGGCACAGAAACATGGCAACCAGTAGCTGGTTTGGTAATTGAGAAGTTTTGGCGGAAGATGTCCAAAGCACCAAACATAAAGGCAACAGCAACGAAGGCAACTCCTGAACGAACCACGCAAACTTCACGTTGACTGGAAATCCATATTTACTTGACGCATATCTCCCGTATGGGACGTCTTGAAAGCGCAAACATAAAACAGTGCAGCCTGCCATGAAAAACATGAAGTAAGCCATAAAGTCCAGCACCTTTAGTTCCTCCTCCCAGGAGGAGAAGAGCCAGGAGAGGAGCGCGTCCATTACAGAAGGTTAATGCTTCCTAAATTAATTCTGAAGTAATTTATTAGCTTTTCGGTTTAAAGTGAGGAACGCTCCAGTGCGCATGCCTGCCCGTGACTGACTTCAACCAATCACCGTTTGAGAGATATGACAACGGACCAATCAAAACGCTCGATTCTGTATCGTACATGCGCCTCATGCTAACGCATTTGTACGTACGCATAGATATATAATCACTAGATTCCTCATTGGCTGCTGCGGCGCAGGAAATTCGGCCACCATCTTGGAGCGGTCGTCCTTATTCAGTTAAAGCAGATGTTTCAGCACTTCGCAGCTTATTTCTGTTCAAATCGACGGACTGTTGACGTCAGGTCTCAGGGGATAACTTTTCACACATTTTAACATATAGTTAGTAGTTTGTGAATAGAATATTACTGTACTGTATTTATATCCACCGACTAACTTTATGTTCAGTGTAACACGGTGTTCAGCTGCAATGAAGCTGACTGAGATCTGATGACTATCATACTCACTATTTCAGTAGCTTTGCCCAACATTTTTCAGTCAGGTCATATGGACAGTTTCTTTTTTGTGTGTGCTTTTATATGATATCTTTGTGTACGGGTATTGCATACTTGCTGTTCGATACCAGGATTTTCTGGTCCGATACGATACCGGGCAATATAAACCATAGA
>NC_056516.1:13968812-13972358 GCF_014905685.2 Nematolebias whitei | reverse complement strand
TGGTGATGGACTTGAGGTGAGATGAAACCAAGCGTTCAAAGGTTTTCATGACTACAGACGTGAGAGCTACAGGTCTGTAGTCATTTGGTCCTGTGACACGTGGCTTCTTGGGGACAGGGACGATGATGGAGGACTTGAAACAGGCTGGGACATGGCATGACCCATGGGCGACCTGTACGTCTCCAGGACTGTGAGGCGAGCAGGTCGGATCACAGCTGACCCTGCTCACCCTGCACACGGACTGTTTGATGGGTGTCTTTATGCTCAACACATATTTTAGTTTGTGAATTTTCTCACAAGTGTCTGAAATATGGTTTACTGGGGCACCAGTGAAATGAGTCTGGCAGCTGCCTTAAACCCATTATTACTGGCTTCCATTCCATCAATGAAAGAAGGTGAAGGCACAATGAGCCAAGCATTCTTAATATTCGATCAATGGTCAAAATACAGAAAAATAACATTCTCAGCTTTGGAAAAGATTTTACCAAAACACCAGATCTCACTTTTCGCACGCCATTTAGTTTTCTCAGTTAATAATCATCGGGGTAAAATGAGAAAGAAACAGCAGCTCCATTGTTATTTTGGTTTCCAGCACACTACTGAACAGTGGGTATGAATGAAAAAGGTTGCTACATCATCTTTTTATCAAAATCTGACTTTGTCCACACTGATTCAACAAGTGAAGGTTAAAACACAAACAAAAACAACAACTTTATTTTGAATTTTTCCTCACCAAAGCCTGTGTGTGGACAGCCACAACTACCACTATATGGTGTAGTGTAGATGGACACTGTATATTGTATATCTCCTAAATATAAAATTACTGGAAAACACTGAACTGAAGGCAGATTACGTTTTTTTGTTGTTGTTCATAAACTAAAATAAAAAAACACTGTTAAACAGAAGTCTTTAGAAACAGACAGGATTTTCTGGCTCAGTGGCCGTAAAAACATTCAGATCAATAACATTTGTAAGATCTGTTCTCCCTTTTTATTCCATTTAATTACCACACATTATCCATGCAGTTTTTATTGTGATGACATGTAATCCAGGTTTTTCTGAACCATCCCCCCACCCCTCAGTTTCTTTAATTACCATTTCCCCAATAGCACAAGTGATGTGTTCAAGCACCTCTCGTCTCCTCATTTCAGGGAAGAGTGAGTTATTGAGAGCCACGCTTTAATCGCTGATTAAACAGTTTCCCTCGCAGCTTCTTGGCCGGGGACCGGCCCGATACGATCTGTGGCTTTACAGCTCCTGCTTTGCTCTGAAGCGGCTTCTCTTGCAGGTGTTTAAAGACGATGAGGACAGCAGAAAACTCTCTCCCAATGCTTCAGGATAATGAACCAAACGTAACTCGAGGCCTCTCGTGTCTTTAATTTAAACAGGTGCCATAAAGACTGCAACAGATAACTCCATTTTCACATTTATTATCCATCTGTGAGAGGATGCAGACGAGAGGAGAGTCTTGAAGCTTCATCTTTATTAGAATTTCCTCTGCAGCTTAGTTTAAAGTCAGTGTTAGAAAATAAAAAAAAAGAATGTTAATCTCAGTACAATTTCAAGTTGCCTCCTTGTTTTGGTGGTTTTTAGAATAGAAAAGGGATCAGGGCCTTCCTGCTTTTAGGATAATCTTCAAACTTTGTGAGGTACCACCTGTGGAGCAGGAAAAGAGGAGATTTGATTTAAAATGTGTACACACAATCTATGAAAGCCTTCCTACTAAAAGCACGTGTTGTTCTTACCTGTGGTGGGACACGGCCCTGCTGGAGAGGACCACGACGGTAAAGATGGCGAACGCCAAGCTGTGAACAGACCGGGCAGCCAGAGCGAAGCCAGTCCACTCCATTATCTCTCCCAAGAAGTTGGCCCCAGAAACATATTCAAACATCCCCCCTGTGAAGCAAAGGATGCAGACGTCAGAACAGGCCTGCTTATCTGTTGGTGTTCAACTAAACAAAACACAAATAACCCAAACAAGTTCACAGCTAAAAAAACAAAACAACAACTGCTATCATTCATGTAAAAATGACAAACTCGTGGCTGAGGGGGTTCCAGACCTGGAAGATAAACTAATTTAGGTAATTCCACCAATTCCATTTTGGTGTGTTGCTGCAATGACGTGTAAAAAAAAAAGGTCACGTTCAGAAAATTGTGTTGCCAAGTCAAAATCCAAGATGGCCACTGCCAGATGTATATATGTAAACCAGCCACCCCAGTCATTTGAGGAAAATACACTTTTAAGCAATATAAGAAGCGGAAAGCATAGTTAATTAATCTAAAGTGGCCACCAGTGGCCACCCCCTGGCTCCGTCATTGCACCTGTTGGTGGATAAAATTGCTCACCAGGATCTGTCGCTCCATGCTGCCTCAGACAATGAAACACTCTGTTCTTTTACACAGTGCAACTCCTACTCTCTTGAATATCTTGCACCGAAAACATTCACTTTACGTGCGTTCCCTGTTCAATTCTTGTAGGGAAACAAAAAAACAACATCTTGAAGACTACAAACGGAGACAGAGCCGTCCGTTTATCATACACTACAAGATCTTACACAACAAGATATGAAAAAAAGGCAAGTCAGTAAATTGTTTTGGTGTATTATTGTGTATTTATACAATTTACAGTGTGCAATGCATTTTCTGGACCATAAGTAAATAGTTTTGGTGTACGCATGGTATTATTGCACGTTTACACAAACTGCAGTGCGCACGCATGCGTATTCTTTAAGAGGCCCGCTTAGAGGAGGAGCCGTCAGTTCATCATAAAGCTGTTAATACCATAACATGTACTGACAGGTCTGACAGTGACTGATAGGTAATCTGTTACGTCATGGTGTCATACGGCTGATTTAGTTACATAGAGCATACGGCGATCTGACAACGTATGCTGACCAAACAGATACAACCAGCATTTTTGCCTTAGAATCTAGCAGTTTTTTTGTTACTTTTCTTTTTTTAGCCATCCTATTTGTTAAAATCTGTATGACTTTTTATAACTGTTTAAATCTGTATGACTTTTTATAATTGTTTATTGTTGTAGCTGTTGTCCATTGTTGTCATCGTTCTTTGTTGAAATCAGGTCTCTCTTGTAAATGAGTCCTCGAGGCTCAGTGGGAGTAACCTGTCTAAATAAAGGTTGAATGAATGAAAAAAAAAACAACTGTCAGTTTGTGCTACGCGTATGACGATCTGGCAATGTATGCAGAACGGACAGAACAACGGTACGTAGCATTTGCAGAGCAGCGTGTGAGCAGGGGAAAAAAGTCTGTTATTTTGAGATGGTTCGGATTTAATTTGTTAGATGTGCAGCAGAAAAATGTTTCTGTAGACAATGCCGAAAACAAGTCCCGACGAAAGGTTCGAGCACAATTAACCTTTTGTCGCCATTTAAAACGGCTGTATAAAGTGGAGCATGAGGAGTGAGTTCAATTTTATGCTGCAGCCACAAGCACCTGGGAGACACCAGACATGTGGAAGAAGGTGCTCTGGTCACATGAACCCAAATCCAACTGTTTGGCCACAATGCAAAACGATATGTTTGGT
>NC_056516.1:13967579-13968712 GCF_014905685.2 Nematolebias whitei | reverse complement strand
TCTTGTAAATGAGTCCTCGAGGCTCATTTACAAGAGAGACCTGATTTCAACAAAGAACGATGACAACAATGGACAACAGCTACAACAATAAACAATTATAAAAAGTCATACAGATTTTAACAGTTATAAAAAGTCATACAGATTTTAACAAATAGGATGGCTAAAAAAAGAAAAGTAACAAAAAACTGCTAGATTCTAAGGCAAAAATGCTGGTTGTATCTGTTTGGTCAGCATACGTTGTCAGATCGCCGTATGCTCTATGTAACTAAATCAGCCGTATGACACCATGACATAACAGATTACCTATCAGTCACTGTCAGACCTGTCAGTACATGTTATGGTATTAACAGCTTTATGATGAACTGACGGCTCCTCCTCTAAGCGGGCCTCTTAAAGAATACGCATGCGTGCGCACTGCAGATTGTGCAAACGCGCAATAATACCATGCGTGCACCAAAACTATTTACTTATGGTCCCGAAAATGCATTGCACACTGTAAATTGTATAAATACACAATAATACACCAAAACAATTTACTGACTTGCTTTTTTTTCATATCTTGTTGTGTAAGATCTTGTAGTGTATGATAAACGGACGGCTCTGTCTCCTTTTGTAGTCTTCATGATGTTGTTTTTTTTGTTTCCCTACAAGAATTGAACAGGGAACGCACGTAAAGTGAATGTTTTCGGTGCAAGATATTCAAGAGAGTAGGAGTTGCACTGTGTAAAAGAACAGAGTGTTTCATTGTCTGAGGCAGCATGGAGCGACAGATCCTGGTGAGCAATTTTATCCACCACCAGGTGCAATGACGGAGCCAGGGGGTGGCCACTGGTGGCCACTTTAGATTAATTAACTATGCTTTCCGCTTCTTATATTGCTTAAAAGTGTAGTTTCCTCAAATGACTGGGGTGGCTGGTTTACATATATACATCTGGCAGTGGCCATCTTGGATTTTGACTTGGCAACACAATTTTCTGAACGTGACCTTTTTTTTTTTACACGTCATTGCAGCAACACACCAAAATGGAATTGGTGGAATTACCTAAATTAGTTTATCTTCCAGGTCTGGAACCCCCTCAGCCACGGGTTTGTCATTTTTACATGAATGATAGCAGTTGTTGTTTTGTTTTTTT
>NC_056516.1:13966253-13967479 GCF_014905685.2 Nematolebias whitei | reverse complement strand
TGGACGCAGGTGTTGCCTTAACTAGGTGTAGCATCTGTCAAAGGTCAATAACATTCATGACCTTAGTGTGTAAGTGTGAAACAACAAAATACTTCATTGTCTTCTGGACCCCTGTTAAATGTCACCATTGATGTTTCTGTTGGCTGTGTCCAGAAAAATTGTGGGCTTCAAGAATAACTGGAAAATAGTTTTGGCGATCTGTTTAACATGACCGGTGGCTCAGTGGGTAGAGCTGCTGCTTCTCAGCAAGAAAGTAACTGGTTGAGTTTTTTTTTTTTCCATTCAACCTTTATTTATACAGGTTAATCCTACTGAGCCTCGGAGACTCATTTACAAGAGAGACCTGATTTTTTTTTTAACAAAAAGTGATGACAGCAGTGGACAACAAAGACAATAATAGGCATACAATTATTATTATTTTTTTTACAAGTTAAAATAAAATTGCAACCAAAAGGACAGTCAAAAGGAAAAGGAAGCAGAATAAAAAAAAAAAACTAGATTATAAATTGGCATAGAAAACTAAAAACAGGAACATTTCTTCATTGGTTTTTGCCAGGAACTTAAGAGGTGTTTGAAGCCACTTAGAGAGGTTATGGTCGAGAGCTTCAGAACTTTTTGTAAGATATTCCAGGAAACAGGAGTGGAGTAAGAGAAGGCCCTTTAGCCTAGTTCAGTCCTCACTGAGGGAACACTGCAGGTAATAATGTCCTGAGAGCGCACGCTGTAGATGCACTCACGCAGAGGAGATGTATGAAGGCAGCAGACCAAGAAGTGATTTAAAGATGAAAATGTGCCAGTGAGAGAGTCTGCGTGAAGTTAATGATGATGTTGATGTCCAGTCCATCCATCCATTTTCTTCCGCTTATCCAGGGTCGGGTCGTGGGGATAGTAGCTTAAGTAGGGAGGCCCAGACTTCCCTCTCCCCAGCCACTTGGTCCAGCTCCTCCGGGGGAATCCCGAGGTGTTCCCAGGCCAGCCGAGAAACATAGTCCCTCCAGCATGTCCTGGGTCTTCCTCTGGGTCTCCTGGTGGGATGTGTCTGGAACACCTCACCAGGGAGGCATCCTAACCAGATGCCCAAGCCACCTCAACTGGCTCCTCTCGACGTGGAGAAGCAACGGCTCTACTCTGAGTCCCTCCCGGATGATCGAGCTTCTCACCCTATCTCTAAGGGAGAGTCCAGACACCCTGCGGAGAAAACTAATTTCAGCCGCTTGTATCCGAGA
>NC_056516.1:13965073-13966153 GCF_014905685.2 Nematolebias whitei | reverse complement strand
CTCCTGATAACTGAACTTCTCACCCTGTCTCTCAGGGAGAGTCCACCTACCCTGTGGAGGAAACTCATTTCAACCGCCTGTATCCACAATCTCATTCTTTCAGTTACTACCCAGAGTTCATGACCATAGATGAGGGTAGGAACATAGACCGACCGGTAAACAGAGAGCTTTGCCTTATAGTTCAGCTCCCTCTTCACCACAACGGACCGTGACAGAGTCTGCAATACTGCAGATGCTGCACCAATCTGTCTGTCAATGTCACACTCCATTCTTCCTTCACTCCTGAACAAAACCCTGAGATACTTGAACTCCTCAACTTGAGGCTGAACCTCAGCCCAATGAGAGCAATCCACCTTTTTACGACTGAGGACCATGACCTCATGGCATTGAACTGTAGCAGTGAAACCAAAAGTGTGGCACTGATTTGAGAATGGGAGCAGAATCAACATATTGTAGGGTTTCTGGGTTTTTGTCCTGTCTGTCTGTTTCCTCATTTTTCCAGTTCAACTCTGTTTTCCCTTCTCGTGTTCAGCCCTTGTCTCACCTGTGTCTAATGTTAACCACCGCAGGTGTCTGTTGTTTGTTGCAATCAGTGTGTGTATTCAGTTCCTCTGCGTCTTGCCTTTGTCTCGGGATTGTCCTTCCATGGTGTCGTGTTCTGCCTTTCATCTTGTCTGCCCTGATCTGCTTGTGTCCGTACCAGTGAGTAGCTGCCCCATCAGCATTTTGATTTTGTTTTGTGAAAATAACTGTTTTACTTTTCCTCGATCGTCCTTGTCATCCTCCTGCACGTGGGTTCAAACACACCTGACGGCCGAACATGATATGCAGCCCCTGACACTCCGAAACCAGCAATGCTCTCAAAGGTCTGAGTCAGATCTGAACACTCTGAATGAATTCCAGTTGATGGAGAACAGAGGAGGGTCGTGCTCCCATAGTCAGAAACCTCCATAACCAGAAGAAGCTGGAGTATTTTCTTAATAAACAGGAAAAAAACGTCTGTTCGAGGGGCTGACTGATGTTGTAGCGACCCAGATTCCTCTTGACAAGCTGGTAGCTGGATGCCACGAGGTGCGATGC
>NC_056516.1:13960647-13964973 GCF_014905685.2 Nematolebias whitei | reverse complement strand
GATGGATGGATGGAGTCTGCTCAGCCAGATCTTCAGTCTTATTAAAGAGGCTGATAATAAATAAAGTTGGACACAAGTGTTGAAAACCACCAGGAGAAGCAGAGTGAATCAATATCAGTGTCAATATTCCAACCAGCTGGGCAGAAATGTATAATAATTTTTCTCTTTTGTTGCTACGGTCATTAATACTACTACTCCTACCTCCCAGTGTAGGATTTCACTTTTTTCTGCAGGTTCCTGGTTCCCGAGGGTCACCAATGAACAGCAGCAGTGGGTCATCTCCTTGACGAGCTCCAGAAGTAAAAGAGGCTGCAGAAGTGTTCCTTTCCCTGGTGAAGCATTAGATACCAACTGGTATTTGCTATCGGCCTCTTTGTGATTATCTGTTCTAAGAAATTTACAGTACTTACCTTGTGTTCTCCTTCATGTTTCCTAGAATCCACCTCCCAAGTCTCCAGTCCTGGATCCTCCTTCTTTGTGCCTTCAAGCCCAGTACTTACCACTGGATACCTGCAGTCCTTCATCTTGTCCCACTTTCAGCTGCTAATCTGCCACCTCACCACTTGCCCATCTACAAACCTCTATGATCATTCTGTTACCCCTCGACTCTGGACCATACCTGGAATCCTCCTACCAGGAAGAACTAGACAACCTGATCATTGCCTGCCATTCTCTTCCTACAGTCATCTTTAATTAGTCACTTAAATTATATTAACAGTTTGACTTTGTTCCCTCAGTCTTCTTATTCTGGTTTAACTCCAATTGTGATACCCAGTTTGAAAATAACTTTAAATGTGTATTTTCTGTTTGTCATGTGAACCGTCAATCTCAATGTTCTAATGTACGGTACAAAATGCCTTTTTATTGTTGTTTTTTTTTTTTTTTACAAAACTTAAATAACATTTGTTCATATTACAGATCAGATTTTTACAACTCAGTTTTCAGATTTAAGATGCACCAATGGTTCTTTTATTTTTAATGGCCATTTGTGAAATGAGCCAAAACATGAAAACAATAAATTTCTGCCAAAACATGTTTGTGTTGCCATGTTTGCAGCAGGTTCTGTTTAGGTTCTCTGGGAGCCAGCTGGAGCTCAGAGGAGGCTGTGCTTCCATTAAATACAGTAAAATAAAACTGATTTAATGCTCAATGATGCAACATTGACAATTAGCATTGTAATTTATAATTGCACCCTTTGAAAATATTTATAAATATTAGATTATCAGTATACATGGGCCAAATAGTTTCACCTTTGAAAAATTTTTTTAGGTTTTCTTTACAAAACCAAGACAAAAAACGCCATTTAACCAGCCATGAATGACAGCTGGAGAGGTCAGATGTAAGAAAGTGCTTCAGATTAGGAGTTATTCACAAAAAAGACCACATATTTATGAGATCTGAGGTGAGTTGGAAGGTAAATGTGGTGAGGAGGGGAGAAATCATGAATCCTCTGCTTCTCTGGGTATGCATGTATTATATACAATATTGTATTGGATGAATGTGAATCATACATATTATAAAGCAACTTATCATTCATTTATTCATTGTTGCTCACTGCAATATTCATGTAATTAGAATAGAATAGAAACAGCTTTTATTGTCCCACAGAGGGGAAGTTCAAGTGCAACAGCAGCAGCAGATATAAAGGTTCACAAAAAATTCTTAAAAATGTTAAACAATATATAATAATAATGATAATATAGACTACAATAGAAAATACTGTGCAGTTTTTAAAAATAGGCATGTCAATATGTACAGTATTCATTATGTATTGAACATTGATAAGGACAGACTATTTACAGTACAGTATTACAGGCAGAGTGTGTGTTTTAGCAGAGGTCAGCATGTATTTAATATTTATTGAGTTTGTTGGGAGCATTGATGGTTGTAGAGTCTAACAGCTGCTGGGAGGAAGGACCTGCGGTAACGCTCCTTTGTGCATTTAGGATGCAGGAATCTGTCACTGAACGAGCTCTCCAGTTCAGCAACAGCTTCATGCATGGGGTGGGAGACGTTGTCCAGCAATTATGTTATTTTAGCTGGAGTCCTTCTGTCTCCCACCACCTGCACTGGGTCGAGGGGGCGTCCAAGCACCGAGCTGGCCTTCTTGATGATCTTATCTAGCTTCTTCTTCTCAGTTGATGATAAGCTGCTGCTCCAACACACAACACCATAGAAGATGGCTGATGCTAGTATCAAGTCAAAGAAGGTCTTCAGGAGCACCCCCTGCACTCCAAAAGACCTCAGTCTCCTCAGCAGGTAGAGTCTGCTCTGACCCTTCCTGTAAAGTGCATCAGTGTTGTGAGACCAGTCCAGTTTATTGTTCAGGTGAACACCCAGGTACTTATAAGAGCCCACGATCTCGATGTCCACTCCCTGGATGTTCACCGGGGTCAGTGAGGTGGACCTGCACCTGTGGAAATCCACCCGCTGGCACCAGTCCACAAAGTCTTGAGTCTGCTGTCTATACGTTGAGTTGTCCTCACATGTGATGAGGCCGACTATGGCAGAGTAAATGGTAAATGAACTGTATTTATATAGCATCTTTCTATCTTATTTCAAGATACTCAAAGCGCTTTACAACACAATCTGTGTCCTCATCTACCCATTCATACAGCACTCTACATCGCTACAAAGCTAATTGAACAAATCATTCTAATGAGACTAATGAGAGCTTTAGATCACATTCATACACTGATGGGACACACATCAGACGCTATGAGGTGTTCAGTGTCTTGCCCAGGGACACTTCAGCATGTGACTGCTGGTGGATTCAAACCCCCAACTCTCGCATTGGAGGACGACTGCTCTAACCGCTCAGCCACAGCCGAGTCATCAGCCGAGAGTCATCAGAGAACGTTTGCAGATGGCAGTGTGGGGAGTTGATGGTGAAGTCTGCAGTGTAGAGGGTGAAGAGGAACAGTGCCCGCACAGTTCCCTGTGGGACCCCCACACTGCAGACCAGCCTGTCAGAGATACAGCCGTGTGTCCTCACATACTGTGGGCGTCCAGTGAGGTACTCCAGTATCCACTGGGACATGTGGTGATCCACTCCTGATAACTCCAGCTTGTCCCACAGAAGTCCTGGCTGGATGGTGTTGAAAGCACTGGAGAAATCAAAGAACATGATCCTCACGGTGCTTCCGGGTTTCTCCAGGTGGGTCAGAGCTTGGTGCCTGAGGTAGATGATGGCATCATCCACCCCGATGCCAGGCTGCTAGGCAAAACTGCGGATCCAAAAAAGACCTCACCAGGTGGTGTAAGTGGTTGAGAACCAGCCTCTCGAGTGTCTTCATCAAATGTGAGGTCAGAGCCACCGGCCTGTAGCTACTAAGATCCTTTGGATGTTTAGTCTTTGGTACTGGTACCACACAGGAGGTGTTCCACAGTTGTGGTACTTTCCCCAGTTTCAGGATCAGATTGAACATAAATCCCATGATGCAACATAGTTGATTTGTGCAGCACCTCAGGAGCCTTGGAAAATTGTATCTGTTAGCAAAATATCTCATGAACTACTCGATATTTTAATGAAACTCTTAGAAAGTAACTGTTGAATGTACATCTACAACTGTTTCAACATGGTTCAAGATGGCCGCCACAGCAAGTTGAATCTAGACATTTCAAAAATGCTTGAAACTCGAGTCACTTTTAAAGATATTCAAGTCAAGTCTGTGACCCAAAATGGAAGAAGCGGTAAAAGATAATGGATGGATGGATGAGCTGTAGTTTGTTTTTCTAAGTTTCTTTAAAATCTATTGACCGGTTCACAAGATATTTTACTGACAGACACAAGCAAATATACATTTGTCCATCTGTCATGGTGGTGTACAATAATAACTAAAAACATTTTGGCTGGTTGGCATCAGTGGACCAATGAGTGATTGTTAAAAAATAATTGTAGGGTGGCATGGTGGATCAGTTGGTAGAGTTGCTGCCTCTCAGAGAGAAGGTCGCCGGTTCAAATCCTGCCCTGGGACCCTTCTGGGGGGAGTTTGCATGTTCTCATGCGTGGGTTTTCTCCAGGTATCCCGGTTTCCTCCCACAGACCAAAAACATGCATGTTAGGCTGATTGGTAACTCTAAATTGTCTCTAGGTGTGAGTGAGAGAGTGAATGGTTGTTTGTCTCGTTTGTCTCTATGTGTCCCTAGATGGACTGGAGACCTGTCCAGGGTGTCTCCTGTCTCTCACATAGTGATAGCTGGACATTGGCACCAGTGACCCCCATGACCCGAAAAGGAAGAAGCGAGAAAAGATAATAGATGGATGTAGTGATGTAATGCCATGTGATAAGGTAAAGGGTAAATAAGAATAAAAAAAGACATGAA
>NC_056516.1:13959008-13960547 GCF_014905685.2 Nematolebias whitei | reverse complement strand
CTTTAATAAGACTGAAGATCTGGCTGAGCAGACTCCATCCATCCATCTATCATCTTCTGCTTGTTCCAAAGTTGGGTCGCAGGGACAGCAGCTTGAGCAGAGAGGTCCAGACATCTCTTTCCACAGCCAACTCTTCCAGCCCTTCTGGGAGGACACCAGAGGACAACAGAGAGACATAGTCTCTCCAGCATGTCCTGGGTCTTCCCCGGGGTTTCCTCCCAGTCGGACATGCCAGAAGCATCTCGCTAGGGAGGTGCCCAGGGAGCAAGGCCGGATTAAACATATGGGCAACTGCCCAGCGGCCCATGATCTCTAAGGGGCCCAGGGCAGTGAGGGCATAAGCAGAATATCTGGTTATCTCCTGCTTTACTTGAAGCTCTGCGCTGCATTTGTGCAGCTCCACCTCCTCCCAGCTGCTGCAGCTGAAGTTTTTTTTTTTTCAATCGGATCCTCGACGGCACAACCTGTCAATCAACGCAGAAGGCGTTTCAGTAACTGACCAATCGACGACCTCAATTTGTCCCGAAGGTAAACGCCCCTTACCTGCTGACAAGCTCATCAGGTTTTATTTTTCTTGAGAAACATTGTTTTAATTAGAACAATAAGTTTTATCTGTTGCGAGATGATTTTAGCAGTTTTGCAGTTTTTTAATCTACTTAATGAAGAAGAGTATGACTTCACATTGTTCATAAAACAGGAAGGAAGGATTATTATCTCTCCTCTTACTACAGTGAATGTGGTACTTTGTTACAAGTACGACGATATTTATGGCATCAGAGAAAGCTGAGCTTAAGTTATCCACATAAAGTAAAATGTCATCAGCATAAAAAGAAGGAATGTTAAGTTTGAGATTAATCCAGTTTCTGATTTCTGACCAAACACTTTGTACTGACATTAAAAAAAAAATACTTGAGGGATTCATCTTGTGATTTACAAAAGACACAAATCAACATCAAATTTAAATCTTCTTTGCAGAAACATGACTACAGGATATATCTTATTTATTATTTTTTAATGATTTTCCTTCACTTTAGGAGATTCAGGTCATTTGACAAATTTAGAATGAGCAGAAGTTATTCTGGTTTTATGATTTATATTAGGAGGTTTCTTGAAGAAATCTTTGTTATACTCAGTAAATCCTTTGTCGTAAACATTCATTGATAATCTTGTTGCATTTGAAGTCAACTAAGTTACAGACATTTAATTTTAATGTGGGCATCAAATCGTCACCTTTGAATATATAATATATTTAATTCATTGAATCAGCTGTTGGTCAGGTTACTTCTTGTTGTGCCATTAGCTCTAAAGTATTTACTGAATCAAGTGTTTACTTCCATCCATCCACGGGGGTAGCAGCCTAAGTAGGGAGGCCCAGACTTCCCTCTCCTCAGCCACTTGGACCAGTTCCTCCAGGGGAATCCCAAGGTGTTCCAAGTGTTTGCTTTGTAGGTAAAACTAGATGTTAAACAACCATTAAAATACACCAGGATGCAGGAAATGGCATCTACTTTATTCAAAATTTTCTGGGGGAGGACCCCC
>NC_056516.1:13957021-13958908 GCF_014905685.2 Nematolebias whitei | reverse complement strand
GGACAGAGCACCATCAATCCAAAATCCCAAATATTTATAAACTGTTACCTCTTCTGTAATATCACCGTTTACAATTGTGAAGAAGTCCACAAAGGTATGGTGAGTGAACTACATAAATTCAGTTTTCTTGGCATTTAAGGACAAATTTATGGTAAGTCCAAAAAGGCCTGCTGGATTTCAAGAAAACCACATGCAAGGGAACCAACAATTTTCAGTCAGGTCATTTGGACAGTTTCTTTTTATTTTTTGGTGCTGAAACGTTTCACCTTCCATCCAGAAGGCTTCATCAGTCAAGGAAACACAGCAAAACTGATTCCTCCCCCAACAGCTTACTCCAAAGTGGAACAAACCAGTTATGTTGGTGCTAAGATGGTGTCTTTGGCATGCCCCCTCCTCCGGTGCCGGCCCTCTTCCTCATCGATAGTCATGTCAAACTGGTTCAAAACCAACAAAGTCCATGCTCAATAATCCAGGTATACAATCCAACAATTTTCAGTCAGGTCATCTGGACAGTATCTTTTTCAACATGCAAGGGACTTCACGTTTTCCGAAGTAGAACCAGAAGCATGTAGAATAGTGTCATCAGCATATAAATGGATGGAGGCCTCACTAACTGAACGTGAGATATTATTTATAAATTTGGAGAAAAGAGTTGGGTCAAGAATGGAGCCTTGGGGTACACCTGACATAATCGGTAGAAACGGTGAAGTATGAGAGTCAACCTTCACTTGCTGCGACCTATTTGAAAGATAATTACAGAACCATGTTAGTGGCTGTCCCGAAATTCTAATAGGGTCAAGTTGTTTCAGTAAGATCATGAACTGTGTCAAAAGTTTAATGGATGAATATTGTTGCACAATACTGTTTTTGAAGTCTAGATCACAACACGTACACTTAAAGATGAGGCATTGTGCAAAAGAAGATTGCACATAATGCACATGAGGTCAGGTCAACTCCCACTGGTCTTATAAGATGAGTTTAGTCTAAAACTGGGATGAATTATCCGTCCTGCTGCCCCTGGGTCACAATGACCCACAAGGCAAACCTGTCATGAAATGCCTGTCAAACCTGTCATGTATGTCTGAAAAACAACAAGTTTTCTGCTGACTCTTCCAAACAAGTTACACCTGTTAAGTCTTTTAACTTCACAAAACGATCAGCTTGGTGGGGGAGGCCTGGAGTCTGAGAGGTTCTGAAGCTGCTCAGAAAATGACCTGCTGCTGAAAACTGCAACTGGAGAAATCATTGTTGTCTTTAGGAGAAACAAGCTGCATGGATGGATGTTGATCCTGCATCAAGACTGTTGTTAATATTAGGAGGTTATCTACCTCAACACTGCAATTACTGGTTTTTAAATTATTTCTCTATAACAAGAATTTTTAATTATGCAGTGTGGTTATTATCAAAGTTCATGCTCAATAATCCAGATAACAAAGTCAGTAAAGTCAGGTCCTCTGAATGGTTTCTTTTGTGTTGAAACGTTTCGTCTTTCATCAAAAAGACTTCTTCAGTCCGAGGAGCCACGACGAACTCAGTCCCATAAGCAGCACACTCATATAGTGAGCCAACCAGTTTGATAAGTCTTAAATGGTTTATGGAGTCTGCCCTCTCCCCCGTCAACTCGTCTGAGGCAGCCACGGCCAAAGTGGTTCAAAACATCAAAGTTCATCTCAATAATTCAGGTCAAAAATCCAACAAAGTTCAGTCAGACTAAACTTTGCTAAGAGATGGATAGCGAGTGGACACAGAAACCATCTCATCACCATTAAACTGGTTGGTCCACTGTGCGAGCGTGCAGGTTGTGGAGCTGAGTTTGTTTTGGCTCCTCGGACTGATGAAGTCCTTTGGATGAAAGACGAAACGTTTCAACAACAAACAAACAAAAAA
>NC_056516.1:13953933-13956921 GCF_014905685.2 Nematolebias whitei | reverse complement strand
TCCTTTGGATGAAAGACGAAACGTTTCAACAACAAACAAACAAAAAAGAAACCATCCAGAGGACCTGACTTAACTTTGTTGGATTTGTTTTTTTCTTCGTCTTCTTCTTTTAAGTTTATCCTCAGGAAGTGCTGTGTTGAAAATGTTTCACTTGTGGATAAATTTTGTAAAAATAAGAACTCAGAATTTGTGGAAAATGACCTTTGACACTTCCAGGATTGACGGGCAGCAGCAGCTGCTTCTCTTGTCTTCTCTTTTCTACTCTTCTCAAACAAACAAGGCTAGGTTACTTTATTTAATGTATACCCAAAGGTAGATTTGGTATGCATTGGTACAAAAGGTGTAATTTTTTTCTCTCCATATAAACAACTAGACAAACAAACAAAATATGTGTACCGATATATATATGTTCTCTCCGTGTATGCGTGGGTTTTCTCCGGGTGCTCCGATTTCCTCCCACAGACCAAAAACATTCATGTTAGGCTGATTGGTAACTCTAAATTGTCCCTAGGTGAGAGTGAGAGAGTGAATGGTTGTTTGTCTCTATGTGTCCCTGTGATGGACTTGTGACCCATCCAGGGTGCACATCACAAGTTTATCATGTTTTTTTAATCCATAAATTATGCATAAGGACTAATACAAACAAAACTTTGTTGTCATGTTATTGCTATTTAGCCGTGGCTTCTTGTGTTTTGGTCTCCACTTCAACCGTTGTGCATCATTACATCATAAAGCATTGCACCAGTAAAATAACAACACATTAGAACCAACATGTGCAGGTAGTCAGAGATACCTTTAAACAAATACTGTCAGTGTAGACCAACTCTTGTTACCTCATTGTGGATCAGATGCTTTTCATGTTCTGTGTTTCTCCTCACGTGCACTAGATGGTGCACATGCCCTGCTGAAAGCCTCTGAAGGAAGTGACCAGACACCAAACTCAGAGTCATCAAGACTTTGTCTGCAAGCTTCACTCTGTCACTCTGGACCTTCAGATGACGCCAGCTGTCTGTCAGAGGGTGGATTTGTTCTGGATTAGTCGTACTGTCTGTGCCAGAGGTGCTCAATCACAGCGGCCAAATCAGAAACATGCGCCCAGAGCTCTTCATGTCCATTCCAATCTATTTTAACCTCAATATTATGGTAATGAAGCTGATTCAGGGGATAATTTGACTTGAGAGTGTTGACCGTTGGAGGTGAAAGGGGTCAAGATGTGAGCTCATTTGGAATTGTAAAGCAGCTGTCCGTGACACATCTGGATTAGAGTTCAAAGCCAAAGTGAGTCTGAAAAAGAGGTAAGGTTAAGAAGGACAAGAGAGGAAGATGAGAGTCAAGGTTTGCACAGAGTGCACTCATGCAGAGAAAGAAGAGCGGTAAGTAAACAGCTCGTCTTTGTAATCATGTCAATATATTGACCTCGTCCCTTCATCGTGAAGAGCGTTTTCTTTGCCCGTCAAACCAAAAGAAAAGGTTTTATAACGACTGAGATGAAGAGGATTTTACCCATCACACAGATTACTGTGGTCCATCCGAGCAGCACCGGTCCTCAACACAGAATTAAAGATGACTGGACACCCCAGAAACATCAGTGGACCCCCCACTGACAATCTTCTTGAGCTTTTGCTTGATTTGTATTTTTAATGTCCCGTAGATATTTAGGATTAGTATAAACAAACGTTTTTGAGCAGTCAGGGATTAAAAATATGAAGATATATATTTTATTTCATTTAAAAAAGTAAAGCTTAGTTCCCTGAATGAGGTCTAGAATAAAAAAATGCTCAACATTATGATACACGGTCTCGGAGGTTGTATTCATAATATTTTTTAAACATATAAATTAAGCTTTTGTGTTTTTTTATTCTCAGCTTTAGATATTTTTGATACCTCTGTTTTGTTACCCAAGAACTTAAAATAAAAGTGAGATCCAAGCAAAGAAAAACAACAACTTTTAAAATCTAAAAGGAGTGGTGGATTTAAAGTTAGTTTCTAATGAATGTTTTGTTCAGAGTTCTTCAAATTAAAGATATACGTCTGACTTTTTATAGGGACATGGACAAAAAGCCTAATCTAAGGACAGTTTTCGTCTTTATACATGTAAGAACACGTTAAAACTGGACTGCTGTGTTATCTGCTCTGGTCTCTGCTCATCACAGAATCAGACAAATGAGCTGTGAACTAAAGAACAGAGATCTTTATCTCTCATGTTACCAACGTTTTCAAATCACCATTTTACAACAACTTTGATACAATTTCTAAAACTCAATTCTGGCTTTTAGTTTTGGTGACACCTCAGGATTTTAGTGCCCTCTCACCCCACAATCAATTTCTGGAGGTGCACAGGTAAAGGGATCTCAGTGTTTTGTTCACGAGTGAGGGAAGCATAAAAAGAGTGATTTCGACAGATGAGTCAGCTTTCTCAGTGTTGTGGACTCTGTGCCGGTCCATTGTGGTGAAGAGGGAGCTGAGCTGCAAGATGACGCTCTCTGTTTATCAGTTCCTACACTCAGCTATGGCCATAAACGCTGGGCAATGACCAAAAGAATGAGATGAAAATGACGTTTCTCTTCAGGGTAGCTGGACTCTCTCTTGGGTACATGGTGAGAAGTCCAGTTTTCTGGAGGAGACTTGAAGTAGAACCAGTGCTTCTCTACACCAAGAGGAACCAGTTTAGGAGGTTCAGACATCTGGTAAGAATGCTCCTGTTAGCATCCTTATGGAGGATTTCCAGGAATGTTCAACTGGGAGGAGACACCGGGGAAAAATCAGGACACGCTGGAGAGACTACGTCTCTCAGTTGGCCTGGGAACTCCTTGGACTCCTCTCAGAAGAGCTGGGAGAGGAGGCTGTGGA
Organism: Nematolebias whitei; assembly: GCF_014905685.2. Taxonomy (NCBI): domain Eukaryota; kingdom Metazoa; phylum Chordata; class Actinopteri; order Cyprinodontiformes; family Rivulidae; genus Nematolebias; species Nematolebias whitei. The sequence continues at coordinate 13,954,071 of NC_056516.1, read as the reverse complement.
AAGAGATGTCTGGACCTCTCTGCTCAAGCTGCTGCCTTCATGAACCAAAGTTGTAACAAGCAGAAGAAATGGACAGATGGATAGATGGATGGATGGATGGTTGGATGAATTAATGTATAGAAGGATGGATGGATAGAT
>NC_056516.1:13952353-13953833 GCF_014905685.2 Nematolebias whitei | reverse complement strand
TGAATGAATGAATGAATGAATGGATGAATGAATGTGCAGTATGAATGAATGAATGCATGACTGTTTGGATGGATGGATGGATGTTTGAATGAATGAATGAATGAATGAATGAATGGATGAATGAATGTGCAGTATGAATGAATGAATGCATGACTGTTTGGATGGATGGATGGATGTTTGGATGAATGAATGGATGAATGGATGAATGGATGAATGGATGAACGAACGAACGAATGTGCAGTATGGATGGATGGATGGATGGCTGTTTGGATGGTTGGATGGATGGATGTTTGGATGGATGTTTGGATGGATGTTTGGATGAATGAATGGATGAATGGATGGTATACTAACTGATGGCCCAGAGAACAACTAGAGATGGTGGATCCAGTCCAGTATTTCCTGTTTGCTTTTGTTCACCATCACGAGCATGTCATGATGCTGTGGAGCGTCAGTATTTATCCACAGAGTCTTTAAACACTGTGATCAATCCTCGTTCCAATCTTCTGCTCAGAAACACATGTGAACAACATTTGAACACGTCTTGTAGAACAACAGCAATCAAAGGTAATTAAAAGCCTGACTGATTTAGTATTCTGTCAAGATGCTTTGTGTAGTTCTTAAATGAGACATTTACTGCCAGGAGAGAAAATGCTAAACAGCCACGTGCTTTATCTACATCGCATGTTGTGTTTAATGAATCCCACCGTGGTAATGAGGCTGGTAACTCCGCAGCTGTCACTATTTCTCCCTCAAGCCTCGTCACCTTGATTGCCACCGATGTGGGTCACATCAGTGTTTTAATCACTGCTGCATGAGACCCAGTTTGGAGGTGAAGCCCACTTTTCCCTCATCAAGGTGGGAAATTTGGGGTGATTCTGTGCTCATTGCCAGCTCTACTCTGATTTTTTTTCTTTTTGGTGTTTGTGCCCAGCTGCATCTGGGATCAAAACCAAAATCATCCATAATTCAACACTGCGACGATGATTTTTTATTTTCCTGGGCTTTTATAGAGTCCAGGGGAAAGGCTGCTTTTGCAACAGCTTTTTTGGGGCATGTGCATCACAAGTGATCTCCATATCAGATAAAGTTGTCTGCACTCTGTTGCTGCAGTTCCTCGTCTACCTAAACCTGCAGCAGACTGAGTGGAGACGGTGCTCGAGGTTTAATGCTCATGTTGGCGTTCTTCCTGAGCTCACGCTGCTCTCTGTTTTGAAAAGTCACAAGCTACAGACTGCAGGCCTGCGAGCATTACTGAATACCTAATGATTATACAGGTGCTGGTCATAAAATTAGAACATCATGAAAACGTTGATTTATTTCAGTAATTCCATTCAAAAAGTGAAACTTGTATGTTATATTCATTCATTACACACATACTGATATATTCAAATGTTTATTTCTTTTAATGTTGATGATTATAACTGACAACTAATGAAAAACCCACATTCAGTATCTCAGAAAATTAGAATATTACTTAAGA
>NC_056516.1:13950006-13952253 GCF_014905685.2 Nematolebias whitei | reverse complement strand
CATGTAAAGTATGAACATGTAAAGTATGAACATGTAAAGTATGAGCATGTACAGCATCAATACTTAGTTGTTGCTCCTTTTGTCTGGATTACTGCAGTAATGCAGCGTGGCATGGAGTGGATCAGTCTGTGTCACTGCTCAGGTGTTATGAGCCCAGGTTGCTCTGATAGTGGTCTTCAGCTCTTCTGAATTGTTGGCTCTGGTGTATCACATCTTCCTCTTCACAATACTCTGTAGATTTTCTATGGGGTTAAGGTCAGGCGAGTTAGCTGGCCAATTACGAACAGGGATACCATGGTCCTTAAACCAGGTACTGGTAGCTTTGTCACTGTGTGCAGGCGCCAAGTCCTGTTGTAAAATGAAATCTGCATCTCCATAAAGTTGGTCAGCAGCAGGAAGCATGAAGTCTCTAAAACGTCCTGGTAGACGGCTGTGTTGACCTTGGACCTCAGAAAACACAGTGGACCAACACCAGCAGATGACATGTCACCCCAAACCATCACTGACTATGGAAACTTGACACAGGACCTCAAATAACATGGATTCTGTGCCTCTCTTCTCTTCCTCCAGACTCTGGGACCTTGATTTCCAAAGGAAATGCAAAATTTACTTTAATCAAAGAACATAACTTGGGACCACTCAGCAGCAGTCCAGTCCTTTTTGTGTTTAGCCCAGGTGAGAAACTTCCGATGCCGTCTCTTGTTCAATAGTGACTTGACAAGGAATGCGACCGCTGAACCTCTTATCTTGCATACGTCTGAGTGTGGTTGTTCTTGAAGCACTGAATCCAGCTGCAGTCCACTCTTTGTGAAGCTACCCCACATTTTGAAATAGGTTTTGTTTCACCATCCTTCATCACAATTTCTCTACCACATTGTTTCCTTTCCTTCACCTCTTTATTAATGTGCTTGGACACAGAGCTCTGTGAACAGCCAGCCTCTTTTGCAACGACCTTTAATGTCTTGCCCTCCTTGTGCAAGGTGTCAATGGTCGTCTTTTGGACAACTGTCAAGTCAGCAGTCTTCCCCATGATTGTGTAGACTACAGAACTAGACTGAGATCATTTAAAGGCCTTTTTTCATTCAACCTTTATTTATACAGTTAATCCCATTGAACCTCAGGGACTAATTTACAAGAGAGACCTGAACTTTGCAGGTGTTTTTGAGTTTTGAAAATGAGTTCACGTGGCTCAATGAGACTACCTGTATAAATAAAGGCTAAATGAAAAAAAACCAAAAAAAAACCTTTGCAGGTGTTTTTGAGTTAATCAGCTGATTAGACTGTAGCACCATGTGTCTTCAATATTGAACCTTTTCTATTATAATTTTCTGAGATACTGAATTTGGGGTTTTCATTAGTTGTCAGTTATAATCATCAACATTAAAAGAAATAAACATTTGAAATATATCAGTCTGTGTGTAATGAATGAATATAATATAAAAGTTTCACTTTTTGAATGGAATTACTGAAATTAATCAACTTTTTCATGTTATTCTAATTTTATGACCAGCACTTATACATATGATTATCAAAGATGAGCTAAAGTAACCGAGGGTGTATTTTTGTAAGCACAAATTAAAACTTCACGATAATGAGAACTTTAGCCACACCTATAAAAACTTTTGCACGGACACAGAGCATCTGTTTCTATGATGTCACTAAAAACGTCAGGATTAGACCATAATTGGTCTTATTAGTTAAAAATGGTTTCTGATGCCGTCACATCTGTAATCTAGAGGCTCTGTTGATTTGAGAAGCAGGTTGAAGACAGACGGGCTCTTGATGCATCCAGTTGTTGGTCATATGATGAGTATACAAGACTTCTGTGAGGCTGCACAGAGAGAGGCATTTTCATCCTGATTTGAAGAATGTCTGCGTCATGGTTGCTTGAAACAGACATTAATGAGGAGCAGTACACACTAGTCTGAAGTTAAACAGAGACTGAATTAAAATGAACATCTGTCATCATCTGTCAGGGGCTGCATTTCACAATTTTCCTAGAAAAGTGATCTGGATTCACACCAAATTGGTTCTTCCTTTGCCAGCTCTCCATCTCTCGGGGAAATCTCCCAAGATTTGACCCGTAGTTTTTCCACAATTCTACTATAAGGCAGAAAACTAAGCAGTCTGACAGATGTTATCTATTTTTTTTCTATCAAGGAACTTAGTGAGACACATAACTGATAATTAATAAAGTTAAATTCAAACTAAGGTTTAATACATTGGGCTTGTTGTGTTGATGGACCC
>NC_056516.1:13948756-13949906 GCF_014905685.2 Nematolebias whitei | reverse complement strand
TCTGCTTATCCGGGGTCGGGTCGCGGGGGTAGCAGCCTAAGTAGGGAGGCCCAGACTTCCCTCTCCCCAGCCACTTGGGCCAGCTCTTCCGGGGGAATCCCGAGGCGTTCCCAGGCCAGCTGAGAAACATAGTCCTTCCAGCGTGTCCTGGGTCTTCCTCTGGGCCTCCTTCCAATGGGACGTGTCTGGAACACCTCACCAGGGAGGCGTCCAGGAGGCATCCTAAACAGATGCCCAAGCCACCTCAACTGGCTTCTCTAGACGTGGAGAAGCAGTGGCTCTACTCTGAGTCCCTCCCGGATGATTGAGCTTCTCACCCTATCTCTAAGGGAGAGCCCAGACACCCTGCGGAGAAAAATCATTTCGGCCGCTTGTATCTGAGTTCTCATTCTTTCGGTCACAACCCAAAGCTCGTGACCATAGATGAGGGTAGGAACGTAGATCGATTGGTAAATTGAGAGCTTCGCCTTTTGACTCAGCTCTCTCTTCACCACGACAGACCTGTACAGCGCCCGCTTCACTGCAGACACTGCACCTATCCGCCTATCGATCTCACACTCCATTTTTCCCTCATCTGTGAACAAGACCCCAAGATACTTGAACTCCTCCACTTGGGGTAGGACCTCCTCCCTGACCCAGAGAGGGCACTCTACCCTTTTCCGGCTCAAGACCACGGCCTCGGATTTGGAGGAACTGATCTTCATCCCGGCCAAGTCGCATTTGGCTGCGAACCGCTCCAGCGAAAGCTGTAGATCACGATCTGATGAAGCCAAAAGGACCACATCATCTGCAAAAAGCAGAGAGGCAATCCAAAGGCCACCAAAACGGATCTCCTCAACACCTTGGCTGCGCCTAGAAATTCTGTCCATAAAAGTTATGAACAGAATCGTTGACAAAGGGCAACCTTGGCGGAGTACAACTCTCACCGAGAACAAGCCCGACTTACTGCAGGCGATGCGGACCAGGCTCTGACACCGGTCATACAGGGACCTTACAGCCCGTATCAAAGGGCCCGGTACCCCATACTCCCAGAGTATCCCCCACAGGGTTACCCAAGGGATGCGGTCGACCGCCATCTCCAAGTCCACAAAGCACATGTAGACCGGTTGGGCAAACTCCCACGCACCCTCCAGGACCCTGCTGAGAGTGT
>NC_056516.1:13945790-13948656 GCF_014905685.2 Nematolebias whitei | reverse complement strand
TGTACAGCATCAATACTTAGTTGTTGCTCCTTTTGTCTGGATTACTGCAGCAATGCAGCGTGGCATGGAGTGGATCAGTCTGTGTCTCTGCTCAGGTGTTATGAGCCCAGGTTGCTCTGATAGTGGCCTTCAGCTCTTCTGAATTGTTGGTTCTGGTGTATCACATCTTCCTCTTCACAATACTCCATAGATTTTCTATGGGATTAAGGTCAGGTGAGTTTGATGGTCAATTAAGAACAGGGATACCATGGTCCCTAAACCAGGTACTGGTAACTTTGGCACAGTGTGCAGGCGCCAAGTCCTGTTGGAAAATTAAATCTGCATCTCCATAAAGTTGGTCAGCAGCAGGAAGCATGAAGTCTCTAAAACTTCCTGGTAGATGGTTGTGTTGACCTTGGACCTCAGAAAACACAGTGGACCAACACCAGTTGATGACATGGCACCCCAAACCATCACTGACTGTGGAAACTTGACACTGGACTTCAAGCAACATGGATTCTGTGCCTCTCCTCTCTTCCTCCAGACTCTGGGACCTTGATTTCTAAAGGAAATGCACAATTTACTTTCATCAGAGAACATAACTTTGGACCACTCAGCAGCAGTCCAATCCTTTTTGTCTTTAGGACAGGTGAGATGCTTCTGACATTGTCTGTCGTTCAAGAGTGTCTTGCCACAAGGAATGCAACAGCTGAAACCCATGTCTTGCATATGTCTGTGCATGGTGGTTCGTGTAGCCCTGACTCCAGCTGCAGTCCACACTTTGTGAATCTTCCCACATTTTGGAATGGGTTTTGTTTCACAATCCTCTCCAGGGTGCGGTTATCCCTATTGCTTGTACACTTTTTTCTACCACAGCTTTTCCTTTCCTTCACCTCTCTATTAATGTGCTTGGACACAGAGCTTTGTGAACAGTTGCCTCCTTGTGTAAGGTGTCAATGGTCGTCTTTTGGACAACTGTCAAGTCAGCAGTCTTCCCCATATTTGTGTAGCCTACAGAACTAGACTGCGACCATTTAAAGGTCTTTCCAGGCGTTTTGAGTTAATTAGCTGATTAGAGTGTGGCACCAGGTGTCTTCAATATTGAACCTTTTCACAATATTCTAATTTTCTGAGATACTGAATTTGGGGTTTTCATTAGTTGTCAGTTATAATCATTAACATTAAAATAAATAAACATTTTAAATATATCAGTCTGAGTGTAATGAATGAATATAATATACAAGTTAGATTTTTTTGAACGGAATTACTGAAATAAATCAACTTTTCCACGATATTCTAATTTTATCACCAGCACCTGTATACAACCTTTGCTGGTAGAAAAACTTGACATGTTTTTAATATAAATGACCCGTTAAGACCGACACCTGTAGTTACTTTGTTAAAAATTAGAAACAACAAAGAGCAGTGCTGGGTGAGATATATGGTCTCCAGTAAAGAGAGATTGTGTGTGTGTGTGTGTTTGTGTACAAACGCTGACTCCAACAGTGTGAGTGTGTATGTGATGCAGTAGCACATTCTTCAGGCTGTCTGCTTGGCGATCTGTACGCCGTCTGTTCATCTGTTTGAGTGTGCACTGTGTAGTCGTTTTATCCTTTCAAAGATGCAACATCCTCAGTGGAAAATAAAAAAAATTGAGATATACAGTTTGTGGTGAAACAAGGACGCACATCAACTTCATTTTTAATATACAGTATGTATGCAAACTCCATTAAACTTTAGCTGACTGCATGAGAAAAAAAACATTATTTAATGTGCAACATGTAAAGAAGTGTGCAAACTAGTAATATTTTTGTTTTTTTTTCCATCTTCAGAAGACAGAGGACCACCTGACCTTCCTGATCGCAGTGCCCGCAGCTCTCTTCCTCTTCCTGTCCATCTTCATCCTCGTCTGCATCGAATCTGTCTTCAAGCGGATGTTGCGCCTCTTCTCTCTGCTGATATGGGCCTGTCTGGTCACCATGGGTTACCTGTTCATGTTCTCGGGGGGCAGACTCAGTCCATGGGACCAGGTACAGTCAAAACGTTTGAGTCAAACCTGTTTCCAGGCATATGAGGTTGTTACTAAACGCAGACTTTTAGTATACTGAGAGCAAACGTCATTGCTTACTTATGTTTGTCCAAATTTTTAACCTTTCGAATTGAAATTTTCTGGTTTTAAACATCTTGTCAACATGCAAAGAATGTTTTTTGGTGAAAAAAACAAACATATGTTTTTAGATTTTAAAACCTCAGTGTTGATTTCAGATATACAATACAACATACAATGCATACAAAGCAGCCAATATCACAGCCACCCGCCATCATTTTGTGCCCTAGAAACCAAAACAACAACAAAGCCGTTTTTAATGGATTTGTTTCTACATCTGTCTCACTCCATCCTGATCTTATCACCCTAATCATTTATCAAATACTAAAAAGGTGTAGATAGAATCAAAGGAAAAATCCCAGCTACAAGTTTTGGGTTTTGAGTTAGCATATTCTTTTCCCCTGCATTGATTTCACCGCGTGCTTGAGTGTACTTTTATAGTTTAAAAATGTTAAAAGTTGACTGTGAGTTTGCCCGGTTGCCTGTCTCTCTCTTTGTGTTAGCTTTGTTATAAACTCATAACCCATAAAAACTTTTCTCCACTTGATTACCAAAAACTAGCTGGGATAGAGTTTGACTTGCAGCAGAACAGACGGACAAATGGATTTCAAGTCAAAAGAACAAATGTATTAATGATGGATGAATCCTGCTTTGTGCAGGTCCTGTTATTGACCCTTTTCACAGCAGACAGGTAGGTAGGTGGGAGCATGGAGATGGATAGAACAGGGGTAGAGCAGAGATAGATAGATAGATAGATAGATAGATAGATAGATAGATAGA
>NC_056516.1:13944888-13945690 GCF_014905685.2 Nematolebias whitei | reverse complement strand
ACAAATCTATAGATCTCCTCTCATAGGAGTTAATTATCATGAAGTGTCGTCGGTCTGTTAGCAAAATACCTGAAGAATCACTGAAGAAATATAAATTAAATTCTTAAATTAATCACTGGATGAACATCTACAACTGATTAACTTTTAGTCAACATGATTCAAGATGGCCGCTACAGATAATCAACCTTAGCAAACGATAAAAAGGCTTTAACTCCGACCTTTTTATAGCAATTGAGCTCAGGTTTAGTGTGGTAGTAGCTGAGAGTCCTCCCAAACAGTGACTCTGAGTTGACATCTCACAGTAGCACGTGGCATCATATATAAGGTTATGAGATGACCTATGTGCAAAACTCTGGCCTGAAAGGCAGTGGGTGACCTGCAGTCTGTCGGGGAATGCTAGTCCTATAATTTCATGCGTCTCCCCCCTTCCTCTGAGACCTCAACACTCATCCTCCCCCCAGTAATTTGCCATCATTCACGGTGAACGCAGACTAATTTTACCCTCTTTGTTCTTATTAAATAACAGACGGGCTCCGGCTGCAGTGATGAATTGGTGACTCGGTGAGGCGTGTGTATTTATTACTGCTGAGAGAAGAAGAATGGCAGGAATAAATAAGGAGGGGTGTGAGTTTGGTGCTGGCTGGGTGGATGTGGGTGGGTTGGGTGGGGGTGATGTTGTTGTAAGTGTTCTGACTCTGTCAGCGAGCCGACTGATGCCAGAACAAAAGCAGCGGTGACACTCCCTGAAATGACGCCACACGTTTATCTTTCTGCACAGATCGGGCCACGAGTGGGTGAGCGT
>NC_056516.1:13927776-13944788 GCF_014905685.2 Nematolebias whitei | reverse complement strand
AAGACGGGTCATTCCCTCGACTCTACACTCTAATCATACAGATGGTTTGAATTACAGCTGTGCTTTTACTGCTCTTCTGACAAGTTCAAATGTCTGCTGCACCCAGAGATTTATTGTGACGGTTCACTGCAGTGACTTTCTGCAACACTTAACAGAAGTGAGCTGTGTGTTATTAAATTCATCTGTGCTTTAGTTACAATGACTTATCGTAATTGTAGTTTCCACACCTATTACGTTTTCTTTTTTCAAATGGTATTAAATATGTGATGATAATAACCACCTGGTGACTAATTTATAACCAGCTGACTTTGAAAAAGTTGGATTCATCTGTTTGGGTAGCTACGGTGTTAAATCCTTTCAACAGATTTATTCAGCTGTAAATCTGTTCATTACTAGACGAGTTGTTTGAACCTGAACAAACATCTTTACTTCTTACAAGCTTCATTTAGACCTTGTCCACATGGAAGTACGGCACTGTTTCTAGAAGTGTTTTCATCCACACAGAAACACTGAAACTAACTCAAAACTCTACTGTAAATGTGCCTAACTTGTTTGCTGTAACACTGCTTTAAGATTTCCCCCCAAACCAAAGAACAAGGGTGTCTCTCCCTGGTTATACCCAAAATTATTTCCTGGCTCCCAGTTTTGTGTTCAGACCAAGTACAAGTACGAACATTTAAGTACCTGCCAGTACTGACACCAATACAAGTGCAAATCATCGCCATTAGACGTGGTGCAATGGCGAGTAAGGGAGACTTACTTCTTGTTTTGTCAATCAGGACCAGGACACCAATATTCGTCTCCACCCATTATTGAGTGGTGAGAAATTTGGGAAGCTTGATCCAGATTTGTTTATTCCTACGACCTCTTCTGCTCATTGAAAGACTGTATCACTGAAAGTACTTTTCTGGTGGGTCTACATCCTGTTGGGGTGTTTTATTTGGCTGGTAGAGCTGCCCCTGTAGATCTTTGAGGTGAAAGATGTTTCCCTTGAAAATGTCCAGCTGTCTTCAGTCAGACTGCCAAAGCTTTAACCACACTTCCCGATGCCAAAAGGCCCTTGTTGACCTACAGCTGGAGTGTGTGCGCGCCAAACGGGTGGCTGCCATTTACCACTGCTATTAGAAAACACTTTAAAGGCAGTTGCGTTGGTTTTAAAAAAAATATGTTTTATCTAATTGCTTTTGTTGAAAGAGTGATATTTTGCCTCTTCTTTTGACAACTTTACAGAGCATCATTAACAATCTGCTTTACTTTTGTCACAAATACCCTCACATGACTGACATTGCTCCTCCTTTACCACCTGACAACTCAAGTGAGAAGTAAATGTCTCATTGCCAAAAAGTGACATTAGGTTCTTTAGTATCAGAACACTTTTATGAGTATGAATATGAGTATGCTATCATACATATACAGTACCTGATACTGGTATTGGTATCTGTGCATACCTAGCATGGATTTATTTGACTTAGTAGGGAAAGTTTTTGTACATCAAGGTCAGACGTAAAAGTATACGTCTTTGTTGCAACCAAAGCATTCACCCTGTTAGTCAAAATAAAATATATGCAGAAGCAGTATGCTGAGGTTTCCCATGGCTGAGGGATGTGAATAGTGAATGTTGAGTGTTTTTCTGGACTGAGATTGAACAGAGAATGCGAGGCTACCCAGTTTTCAAAAGGAACCTTCCTTAAGCCTAGTTACGCCCCACACTAAAGCAGAAGTTGGTAACTCACGTACTTTTAGGTGATAACGCAGCTTGTAACATCATATAATACGTATATCATATAGTGCAACATGCATGGATGTACTGACACGGAGTAAATTTCCAATTTGCTCTTTGTTCTGTGAAGAGGGACAGTAAACTCCAGTCACATTGTTAATTTTCCATCAAAGCTTTTTGAGGTGCTCTTTAACACGTCAGCTCATTTGTATGCTTTATCTGCTCCGTATACGTTTACTTCCAAACAAAAAGCTACACTCCAGTGCCAATATTCTTCTACTAATCCATAAAGCTAAAAGACTAGGAAGGAACAAAAAAATACATGAGGAATATGGAAGCTGCAAAAGCTGAGCAGTTTTTAAAGTGTTTTTGAGCACTCATTTATTTCTGTTGTCTGTTGGGCAGCGATGCAGGTAGTCCTGATCAGTGGCGATTTTAGCCTCGTTTTGGGGGTGTTCAAGCACCCCTAAATTTGAACTCAGCACCCCTAAAAGTAAAGTAAAAAAAAATATATATAATATATATTTTTATTAAATTTTTTTTTGGGGGGGGGGGCAGTTCTGGGTTTGGGGTTCTGTTTATTGCATTTATGATTCAATGCAACAAAATAAACACATTTAAAAGGTAACAGATCATTGTAATACTTGGTTTATTTATATAATACATAATACATACAATGACACAATACATACAATAATAATACATAACGTTAAAATCGGGTCTCTCTTGTAAATGAGTCCTCGAGGCTCAATGGGATTAACCTGTCTAAATAATGAATGAAAAAAAAAAAACAGAATTTAATTGCTGGATGTTCTGCCCCCGAGTTGCTGGCTTTCAGAAACTGTGACTGACCAACACCCCCCCCCCCCTCCCCCCCGAGCAGTTTAGTTGAATAGCCCTGCTACTAGGTTAATGCTTCAAACTAGTTGTGTTTTGTTTTGTGTGTTTTTTATGTAGATATCGTTGTAACTTCTGGTCGCGTAAGTTTAGTTTTTGTTTGTTATGATCAGTTAACACTAAACTAATTTTGTACAAAGTGTTTATTAGGTTGTGTAATTAAAGCAGAGCGCTACATCTGTAGCGTCTTAGCTAGCGCGTCTGTATTGTACGCCGCTAGCTGAGCCCTACTTCTTCTTGTGCCAAGCTCTGTAAATTAATTATTGAATTGTGTTTACTTATGGAGGTAAACGTAGATGTTTAGCAACCTGTTAAAAGACCCCAGAATGCAGGAAATGGCATCTACATTATTCAAAATTTTCTGGGGGAGGACCCCCAGAACCCACACCACTGTGTCGCCCCCCTGACCTCCCCCCGACACACAAATTATGAATGCTTCTGGCACCAATGGTCACCATGTTGTTCAAGCCAAGATCTACTGTCAGCACCGAGGGCTGAGCGCCCCTAAAGGTCAGATTCTAGAATCGCCCCTGGTCCTGATTATTAACTAAAACTGACTGAAGAATTAAATCTACCTACTTTGCTTTCTCAAGGACACTTTGAAACATACTGAAAATAAACAAATGACCAAAATAATTATGGTGGGAAAAAAAAACAAAAACTGAGATAACAAAGCTTTTTAAATGCCGAAGGGAGCTCCTGGGTTTTCTTACATTTGTTCAGAATAAGAGGAAAAAAAATCCATCTTTTTAAATGTCCTGTTGCATATTCATGCTGGATTGTGTGTGTGTTGTGTACTGTGTGTGTCTCAGTGCAGAATTAATTGTGTGTGTTAATGAGGCCTGATGAGAGCTGGAGGTGAGCAGATCAGCAGACAGACACATTAGTTTTCTCTGCCAGACTCTCTCTATCAATAATCCTATTTTTCTTCGTTTGTTGCCCCGTCTCTTCCTATTAATCAATTTTCATTTTCCTGCCACAGCTTCTCCACCTGCCTCCTTTTCTCCCCCCCGCCCCACAGGTTTCACCCCACCATGCCCAAGTTTCCACACTCCTGCTTTACCTTCCCGTGGCACCTCGAGGGTGGAGATATTTTTACCATCAGCCACCTGTGAAGGCAAAATCATTCTGCAATATATTAATCACTCTTCTGCTTTCATGACTCCTCCACTTACACACCTATCCACCAACTCAGGTGAAAGTTTGTGTATCCATCCGAGTTTTCTACTCTTGCATTTATGTCTGAAAAACATTGTTTTGATTTTTCCTAAAAATAGCTCAACAAAATCCAACAAGCTGAGCAGTGATGCTCTAAAATCTTCACCAGTTATATTTGTATTAGATTAGTCTTCATAATAATCAACACTTAACATTAATGAACAGTGGAAACTATTTCAGCTCCTGTGCAAAACAGACACAAACTATGACGTTACCGTCGCTGTGTTTCACGGATACAATACGATTTTTTAAATATCACGGCCACTGGAGGGATTGGACCTAGATGCAGGCAGACGCAAAGAGGTAGAGTAAAATGAAATGTGTTAAATATCCAAAACATACGGATTGGTGCAGCGTCTGCTGTAATGCGGCCACTGTGCTGGTCCGTTGTGGTGAAGAGGGAGCTGAGCTGTAAGGCAAAGCTTTCTATTTACTAGGGGTGTAACGGTACACTAAAATCACATTTCGGTTCGGTTCAGTTTCAAGGAGGGCTCGGTTCGGTTCTTTTTCGGTACAAAAAAGGCCAAAAGAAAGACTTGCAAAATGTTTATTTTGAAAATATGCCAAGTAACAAATATGTTTGTATAAAAATAAATAAAACATTTTCCTGAAGAGGAAGAAGACTCAGCTGCTCAGCTCTCGGTGACATCCTCAGACTGCAAACACAAAGAGGTAAAAAAAATTGAGTTAATAAGATTATAATTTTAAATTAAAAAAGTTAATTAGCTCACAATAACACAATAACAATACTTCCTCTTGCACAGTCATCATTTCTACTATGAGGTGGTTGAATATTCTCTCTTGCTCATTAATGTGGCAGGGCTAGAAATCTGGTCCAGGACTTGTTGACAATATCAGTTTTAGCTTTTTCATAAAGTGCTGCTACAAGTTTTTGGTTGAAGTGTTGACGTGATGGGATGTTGTAGTGGGGCTCAAGAACTTTAATCATAGCTTAAAGCCGGCGCATCAACAACAGAATTCGAACGTAGATCCAGAGCTTTAAAAACTCCTACAGCTTGTGTTGTTGCTTTGGACCGATCTGAATTACCTGATAAAGGCTGTTTAAATGCTGCTGTTATCGGTCTTTGCAACAACCAAGCTGCTAGAAGAGACACTCACGTTCGGATGATGTCGTTTCAAGTGCGTTAACAAGTTAGACGTGTTGCTGCTGCAGATCCACTCTCCGTGAAACAACGTCGACTCAAAGCTTTGGATTTACACTCATCTTTTAACAAGAAAGCCATAATGTTCCCAAACAGGAGACCGCAACGAGATGCTAGAATGCTAATGCTACGCGTGCTGCAAGACTCTAGCGGCGTGCTGAAACACGCTTAGGAACTTTAGTTCTGCGGTGCATAATCTCTCGTTAATAAAATTTAATGAGTGCAAAAAATAACCGACACGGTACACACGTGGACCGAACCGAACATGCTGTACCGAAACAGTTCAATACACCCACATGTACCGTTACACCACTACTGTTTACCGGTCGGTTTACGTTCTTACTCTCACCTATGATCATGAACTCTGTGTAGAGACTGAAAGAATGAGATCACAGATACAGGCGGTTGAAATGAGTTTCCTCTGCAGGGTAGCTGGACTCTCCCTTAGAGACAGGGTGAGAAGTTCAGTCATCAGGAGAGACTCGGAGTAGAACCGTTGCTCCTCCCCATCAAAAGGAGCCAGTTGAGGTGGTTCAGGCATCTGGTAAGGATGCTCCCTGGCTGACGGTGCTTTGGGCATGTCTGACTGGGAGGAGACCCATGACACTCTGGACAGACTACTGGCTTATTTGCAGTGTTCCTAATCAGCCCCAACTCTGCTCAGTTCAGCCTGGATTTGCACCTGCACTTTAGGGCCGATTCTAGAGGCGTGTCCAGAATCCAAAATCTTGCTAATGAACTTTTAATGAACTTTAGTTCGCCATTAAGAGTGAGAGTTCGGCAATTAGTTAAACTCAAAGCAGTCTGCTCCTCAGATAAATAATGTTAAATCATTATTTTTATATATGAATGTTTCTGTTCAGCGCCCTGAGACGACTTCTGTTGTGACTTGGAGCTATATAAATAAACTGAATTGAATCTGATGAACCAGATTCTACAAAAACATCTATATTTAAAATTCTATATTTTTCTTCATCGTTTGATGTATTTGCTCTCACTGTGGTTTTGTTTCTCGTATACAAATATTTTTTGTATCCAGATTATTTTTAGCTTTAATTTAAAGTGTAATGCTTGTTTTGTGATTTGTACATCTGTGGGTTAGAATAAAGTTGAACCAAAGGCTGTGTTTCTTTTTTAAACGTGTTTGAGGGAAATATTCCAGAGATCCAATTATTTAGTCTTTTTATGATTTTTCAGCTGAATTAACTTTAATTAACAGATTATTTAATAAAGTCAAAGGGAAAACAGGATTTCATGATAAAGCTGTTACAGTTTATTTATTTTTATTCTTCACTGATTTAAAAAAACATTATTTTTTATACATAAAATGTTTAAAAAAAAACGTTTCCACCTTTCGTCCCGGTCCTCCTGCCTGCTCGGAATCCGGCCTTTGTGAGCAGGCGAGGCCGGGGCTCGGGGTCCGGTCTCACGGGCTTCAACAGGTCGGCAGCTCGTATGATCCTCCTCGGTGACTCCGCTCGCTCTAATTTTGTTGTCGGTCACCAAACACAAAAAAACACCTGGACTTGAGAATTAAACATTGTTGTCATTGTTGTTTTTAAAATATTAAAAATAGATCCAGCCGCTGCTCCGCATTCCGAGAAATTGAAAATGGAGGATCGGTGAAAAGTTTCTCCTGCCCCTGACCAATCAGTGTCCTGAATTCACGTTTCGGTCCGGAGTCAGCTCGACTCAGCTCCAACGGTTCCACCAGAGAAGCAGGGACAAAAAGAGGTCCTGAATCAGCCTCAAATCAGCTAAAATTACGAGCTAAAGTATTGGGGCAAAAGGGTTCTTTCTGTGGCGGGCTGTGCAGAATCGGGGCTTATTAGGAGCAGTGTAATTAAACCATGTCTCTCAGTTGGCCTGTGCCTTGGTGTCTTCCCAGAAGAGCTGGAAGAGGTGGCTGTGGAAAGAGATGTCTGGACCTCCTGCTCAAGCTGCTGCCCCCGAGACCTGAGTCCAGAACAAGCAGAAGATAATAAATGGATGGATGAATATAGCAACAGGCTGAGATGGCAGTGCCAACTTAGAGAAACACAGGGAGCACAAGAGCGAGGACCAAGACATTTGGAAGGCTGCCACGACAATGACCCACTGTTGGGGTGGTGATCAGGAATGGATGAATGGGTGGGGGTGAGTGACAGCCAGGTAACAGCACCTGCGGGTAGCTCATCCTGGGGAACAGGTGTGAGTGGTAGCTGCATGAGTAACTTGTGAGGTTGACTGAGGGAGAAAATGAGAACGGGCAAGGAAACACAGGAAGCTGAACCAAAACACAGGGGACAGAAGAATAAAACATAAACCACAAGGAGAAGTGAAGCTACAAGATAAACTACTAAATTACCAGAAAAACAAAGCCAAACACAGACTATGACAGAATTTTTTTATTTATTTTTTGTCAGTGATCCTAATTACAGTAAACCATTGTAGTGAACTAGGCCTCTGACAACAATCTGTCTCTGAAAACCTTCATGGGACAGGAACTGTTATTTCATTGATTTGAATCCAGAAATACAAATTATCTCATCAAGAGACTATTTAATTGTATCCTGAATTAATCAATTGAAAGAACACTCTTCTTTTTACATTATCATTACTATTTTAGAATATCTTGATAATCAAAGTGTGTTTAGTTCATACCATTTCTAAATGTTGAAGTGAACCACTCATTTTAAATCAACTGTGAAACAGTATTAATGATTTATAAACCTCATTAGACTTAGAAATCATTTTAAATGTCTATTTACAAAGTAATTGTGCATTTTGATCTTCTGTCTGAATGAGGAGTAGTGATATCGGTCGAAAGTCAGAGACAGTCAGAAAACAAGTTATTAGAATGAAGTGTCTTGTTTTTAAGCGTAGCAGACGGTAAACAAGAAGCAACTGGCACCTGCTTCCTCTCACCTCTCATAACATTCCTCAGTCTGTACTAAATGTTCGTAAACATTCCTGCTGTCTTTTTGACTCCTAATAACCCTCTGACATCACTGAAACACCGCCCCTGCTGGTTGTTTCAACCAATCAGGAAGTACATCTAGACCGGAAGTGAGTACTTTTTAAAAGTAAACACTTCCTGGAACTATTCAGTTTTCCTAGAGTCTTCTGAGTCTTCCTAGGGTCTGTCACCGGAGTCTTCCACTTCTGAGTGGAACTTCAGACTCAGTCTGCTTCAGTCTTCCTAGAGTCTTCCTAGAGTCTTCTTCAGTCTTCTGGCGGTCTTCCTGCAGTTTCCTGAGTTTTTCTTGGGACTATGGAGTATTCCACTTCTGAGTGAAATCTCTGACTGAAGTTTTACTGAGAGTTCCTAAGGAACTTTCAGATTTAATCAATAGCTGATGGATTTGACCATGAGAAGAGGGTCCGTCCATCCCAGCTGGAGTCACAGCGCCTCGCTGTGAACACACCCGGGCGTAACGCCCTACAACTTCGAAGGAAGCTCGTTCTGTTGGACGGAGTAAACCACCGACTTCTGACGATGACCAGCCGCCCTGACTGGAGACGCTGAAAGGTGGCATACATAGGGACATCTATACTGGAGCTGTCCATCAACTGCAAAGGTAAAGAGACGTCACGAGTGTCGCGCACTAAGCAGACCGGGGGTTTGAGCTGGTGTTGAAAGAAGCGTGCTAATTCTGGTCAACAAAACATCCATCCTCCTTCATCCATCTTCCTTTAAACTTCTCCTTCCTTCCCTTAAAACTTTTTATTTGCCAGTAATCTAGATGCCTCCATCAGTAATGTTCTGTTGTCTTGTTAGTAAAGCGTGCCAAGTTTTTATTATCCAGAAACAGATCAGCAAATCAACATGTACATGTTTTGATGTTAAATTTTGATTCTGTTAAATAAATGACCGCATTTATTCTGATGGGTCAAAGATAAAATGGCGTCTCATGTCACTGATTAAACGATCCTCACAGTTATCTCGGTCACACAACACATAATTTAACTCGAAAAAGAAAGAATCCGTTGTATTTAAATAATTAATATTCTTTGTGCTTGAACTAGCTTTAAGAATAATTAATTAGTAGTGAAGCTACAGAAAAACTGTCCCCCACATTCATTACACCATGAACAACTGTACAAGTTCAAATAAAAAAGACTTTCAGTTTTTTTTGAGGAGTTTCTCTGTTTTATTGAGTTCTTGAAACCTTTAATGAGGACTTCTCCTGGGGAGGGTAACAGTGTCTTTCTTTGTTTACACACTATTTGTTCTACTGTAGCTTAAAAGAGTGGATGTTCTATAGAAATGATTATGCAACATGAATGTTACAAAATTATCCGTATGGACACCAGTGACCTGAAAGACAAGAAGTGGTCCAGGTGTCCCCCCACTTCTCGCACAGTGATGGCTGGAAATGGGCACCAGTGACCTCTGAGACTCAGAATGGAAGAAGTGGGTAAAGATAATAGACGGATGGGTTCAGAGGATTGTTTGTGCCTGGAAATACTTCTACAAACATATGCTGTGAGAATCAGACTTAATATTTTAAAGTTCTTCTTGTATAAATAAAAACCAGAGGCCACACAGATCTTACTGCTTCATTGATTCGGAACACATGAGTCTGATTTACCTTCAAATTAAAAGCTCATCCCAATGATTCATTATCTTTTGCACCTCTCAGAGACAGAGAAAGAAAAAGTTATGCTTTTTAATCCCATTCCATATGCCACTGAGCTCAAACAAATTGCGGCAAAGAATAATTTACAATAATTTACAGTATAGATAATTTACAGTATAATTTACAGTATTTACTACATAATAAAATAGTATTAGTAAATGTCTGTCTGGTTTACCACAGTAAACTCTTGTGTTATACATGTTATATGTATATAGATACTGTAAGCTACTGATGAATGATGATTCATCAGTAGCTTACAGTGATGATTCCCCATGATTGGGGGAGTGGTGGCGCAGAGGTCAGAGAGGTGGGCCTGTGATCCGAAGATCGCCGGTTCACGCCCCGGCCCCGACAACATCAAAATTGTGGGTGGGGTAGGTGAAACACTCACACTTGCCCCCACCCTCATTCGCCCCACTCTGGGCCCATGAGCAAGGCCCTTAACCCCCACCATGTGCTCCCTAAACAGGTCTCTCTTGAAAATGAGTTCTCGTGGCTCAATGAGACTAACCTGGATAAATAAAGGCTAAATGAAAAAAAAAAAAATGAAAAAATGATTCCATGTGCAGCAAATCTCTGCTTATTACTCACTGAGGTTTATCCT
Organism: Nematolebias whitei; assembly: GCF_014905685.2. NCBI lineage: Eukaryota > Metazoa > Chordata > Actinopteri > Cyprinodontiformes > Rivulidae > Nematolebias > Nematolebias whitei. The sequence continues at coordinate 13,934,564 of NC_056516.1, read as the reverse complement.
GATTCCTTTAAAAAAAAACTCCTACTGGCAGCACGGTGAATCAGTTGGTAGAGCTGCTGCCTCTCAGTAAGAAGGTCGCTGGTTCAAATCCCAGCCAGGGGCCTTTCTGGGTGGAGTTTGCACGTTCTCTCCGTGCAAACGTGGGTTTTCTCCGTGTACTCCAGTTTCCTCCCACAGACCAAAAACATGCATGTTAGACTGATTGGTAACTCTAAATTGTCCCTAGGTGCGAGTGAGAGAGAGAATGGTTGTTTGTCTCGTTTGTCTCTATGTGTCTCTGTGATGGACTGGAGACCTGACCAGGTGTCCCCCTACGGATGGATGGATTTTTATGCACTGACAAACAGGAGATCCTCTGTCTAAAGCCTGCAATGGATCCTGCTTTAGAATCACAATGTTCTCAATCATCTCCTGTTAAGCCCCCATCACACCTGATCATGGACTTGGCAAGGTCTTCAGGCATATTGGTGGCAGCTGTCAGGGTCCTGAGCTTGGTTGCAGTGAGTTCTTGACATGATGTACTCACAGATTAGTGTGGCTTGGACATGGAGAACTTAAAGCAGGACTGACCACACTGGCCTCATACCTAGACTATAAGTGGTCAAGTCAAAGATACAACATAGCACAGACACGAAACCCACAGCTGCACTTCAGTACTGTCTGAGAGGGTTGTGCCAGGGCAGGCATATGGAGGGTAAGTGTGCTGGAAAGTGTCTCCAAGGCACCGTATTTTCCCACGTATAAATCAGTTTTTTGCATAGATTTGTCAGTCCCGTGACTTACACGCCGAAGGGGCTTATATATGTTTTTTTTCCCATATTCATAACACAATTTTTGACTGACGCTTTAAATTTCGAAAAACTGCAACAGCGAGTCCTCCCGTGCACGCTCACTTCACTCAGCTGGTGCAAGTGGAGGAACGCTGGAGAGCTAGCGGCTCTGACCATGATGGATGGATGGATGGATGGATGGATGGATGGATGGATGGATGGATGGATGGATGGATGGCGCTCCACCGCCCAGGCGAAATGAAGCTGTTTTGACCATTAAATAAACACTTAATAAATGCGACTTACACGCCAAAAGTGACTTATATAAGTTTTTTTCCTCTTCATGATGTTTTTTTGACTGATGCAACTTTTAGTCCGGAGTGACTTATAAGCCGGAAAATACGGTACATAAATTAGCAAGAAAAACTAGACAAATTAGTTAGATATCGAGAGTGGAGCAGGGTCATGACTGCCTTCATTCTGAAAGTGGATTTCCAAATGTTTGAAATCCAAACCCAGTCATAGACATGGTAGTGTAGGTGTTGTCCAGTCTGAAGGGACACAGGAGACAACATTATTATGATTTCCCAACACTGAAGGTGGTGGCAGAGCAATAATGTATTCTCCATATGTCTGTGTTTTTGTGTCTGCACCATTAGCAAAATGTCTTAAATCTCTTTCTTCTACCAATTATCTGTAGTCAGGTCATGGAGGCAACAGGTCAAAGAGAAACCCATACATCCCTCTCCACAACAACCCTCTTCAACTCCTCCTTCACAATCCCTCCAGCAAGTTTTGGGTAAATGGTAAATAGACTATCTAAAAAAGTTAAATCTGGTCCTCTGGACATTCAAAGATCCAGTCCCTCGGCACAAACAGAGTAATATTGTGTATGCTGTTCAGTGTCAGGAGGGCTGTGATCAGTCTTACATTGGGGAAACTAAACAGCCACTGGCCAAAAGGATGGACCAGCACAGAAGATCAACACCATCAGGCCAGGACTCTGCGGTCTACACTCATCTCCAGGCCAGCGGTCACTCTTTCAGGGATGAAGATGTTCACATCCTGGACAGAGAGGAACGATGGTTTGAGAGAGGAGTAAAGGAGGCCATCTTTGTGAAAATAAATCGTCCATCATTAAACAGGGGTGGAGGCCTCCGGGTTCAGCTGTCCCCCTATTACAATGCCGTTATCACTCAGCCCTCTGTGAACAGTAAACAGCCATCAGTGTGCTAATGATCCATTGTTAGGCTGATGGTCCTTCTTGAGCATGTGAGCAGCTGGTTTTGGTTGTCAGCAGCAAACTGGTTGATCCACTCTGAGAAGGTGCTATTTAAGAGACTGAGCTGAAAACAGCTCCTCAGACTGAGGAAGTCTCTCGGATGAGAGACGAAACGTTTCTACATTTTTTTGCTTTTTTTGTTTGTTGTTTTTTTGAATGTCCAGAGGAACAGATTTACCTTTTTTAGATTTTTCTACCTGGATTATTGAGCATGCATCAGGATAAATGGACTGTACTTATATAGCACCTTTCTATCTTATCAAGATACTCAAAGCTCTTGACACTACAATCTGTGCCTCATTTACTCATTCATACAGCACTCTACTAGATCACTACAAAGATTAATCGGTGCTTTTGATCATTCATACACCGATGGGAGACACATCGAAGGCAATGAGGGGGTTCAGTGTCTTGCCCAGGGACACTTCGGTATGTGACTGCTGGTAGAACTAGGTCTTCCCGGGGGCCTCTTACAAGTGGGACATGCTTAGAAAACTTCTAAAGGGAGGCATCCAGGAGGCATCCAATCAAATGCCAGAACAACCTCAACTCACTCCTTTCAATGTGAAGGAGCAGCGTCTCTACTCCAAGCAGCCCTCGAATGATGGAGCTTCTCTCAATATCTCTACAGCTGAGCCTGGCCACCCTCCCTGCAAAGGAATCCCATTTCAGCTGCTTGTATCCAGGACCTCGTTCTTTGGGTCATGATCACATGGTGTGGGTTGAAACCTAGAGAGACCAGTAAATTGAGAGGTTTGCCCTTTTGAGTCATCTCTTTCTTCACGATGACTGACCGAAGCAACGCCCTCATCACTGAAAACAAGACCCCACTTTGTTGATCCATCTCCCACTCCATCCTACCGTCACTCATGAACAAGATGCGTGGATACTTAAACTCCTTCACTTGAAGAGGATTTAAGTGAAACTTTCAAAAATTATTAGGTTGATGTTTACAAATGATCCATTTTTGAAGTGAACTCAATTCAAAATGTCTGCAACTGTTAAATGACCTTAGCCAACACCGAAATTGCTTCTGTATACCTCAGTGACTTTTACAGATACGCAGTTTACATTTGGTGTGTTAGTAGCTGAACGTTATTCCCAACAAATACTCCAAGCACTAACAAGTTATGCAAGTTCACACAAGGTTTTGCTAAATTTCATTAGGTTGTATGAAATGTTAATTTAAAAAAAAAGGTTCGCTCAAAAAGTCGGTGGAGTTTTAAGAGCCACTAAGTGGTTTTTAAACATGCCTTTCACATTTTTATTGGTGTTAAATTTTTAGTTAATGAGCTGACTTAAACAGAACGAGAAAAGAAGAGAAATATTGACGGAGCAGCGAACAAGAACAAAAGACAAACTTGCAGTGGTGCAGAAATCCAGTGAAAAACCAGTAAAAATACATCCAGCTCTCAGTGGGTTGAATCGATTGTGATTACTCAGAGAGCAGTGTGTGTGATGGAGCACACAGAGCTAATAACAGTGAAGGCCTGGGAAAGAAAATGGTGAAAATAAACCAAAAATGAGGGGCAGGAAGAACTGTGTCGGCTCTGCAGCCTCGACCTCGTCACCTTCTGCTGAGCATCACCTGCTTCTCTTCACACGACACAGTCATGTCTGCCACTGGCCAGCTGCATCAGCCTGTTTGTCATGGCTACATTTGATTTCAAAGAGATTGTGAATAGTTTTCACACCTGGTATCCCAAAGATCGAGCCACAATTGCACTTTTTTGTGTTTTCCTGCAGAGTTCGTGCTGTCGAGCTGCTACGGTTTCATTGAACTGAGCGATTCAAACGTAGATAAATCTGCTTTTGTGTGTTTTAATGCAGGGAAGGCAGGTAGTGTGTTTTGCCTTCATCCAGAGCGCAGAGAAGGGTTGTCTTCTCCGAAGAAGACGATGAACAAAAGGAATGGAAGAAGCCAAAGTGAGAGGATGTCTGCAGCTTCCACCACAAAGTGTTAAAGGCTGTATTAAGATTCAGCTTGGAGTGCTGAGGAGATGGAGTGTGTCTGGCTGCTCGTGTGGCAGTCAGAAGCAGGTGATGCAGCTGAAATTGGATTGCCGTTCTCAATTCCACGCCACCTCCCAAATAGACTGGGTGTCACGGTCTTCAAACGACCCCGAGTTCTTGGTTTGTTTAGGGGAGGGCTGCGGGATTAGGAGTCGAAGGTTATGGCAACAACTTCCCTCCAAAATAGGGCAACCTTTAAGATGTCAGCATCCTTCCTGTTGTTGGTTCCCTTAGAAACAGAAGGTCTGAGCCTGCATCTCTTTCTGATCTCTGTTTAAATATTATTTTAAACGAGAACTAGAGAAATTTAATTTCCCGCAAAAATGCAGTGTGAATGCTCGTTGATTAATGTTTTTAGCTGAAAGCTGCTGAAGAAGCTGCAAGTATGCTGAAAACGCTTAGTTGCTAAATTGTTCATTCAAATTGAATTGAACTGCTGACATTTGCTGAAAGCAGGAAAATAAATGAAAAAAAAAGCTGATATTAACTTTAAAAATAGCCAACAAAGCTGAAATGCATGAAAATTTTTAATGATTTGAAAATGCATAAATGGTGTATATTAGCAAAAAAAAAGAATTTTAGAAAACGGCTAAAATGAGCAGGAAAATATCTAAACAGTAGCAGAAAAAAGCTGAAATTAACAGAAAGAAGCTCAAAAATGAACAAAAATGCTGAAATTAGCAGAAAAAGGCTGAAGGAAGCTGAAAATAGCGGAACTAAAATAGAAGCTGAAATGAGCCGTGAAATGTTTTAAACAGCTAAAGGATTTGAAGGACGTGAAAAGAGCTCCATTCATTTTTAATGAGGAAAACATGGCCGACAAGCTGAATATTAAAAAAAGTAAAAGTTGCACAAATACCAAAGTCCCAGCAGGAGTGTCCTGAATGAGCCGAACGTTTTGATGTATGAGCTGCTGAAATGGCACAAAAATTTCAGAAGATGCTGAAAAGCGTACGGAAGACGAATGATTCTCAGTAGTTTGCTTTTTCAATAATTAAATAAATAAATAGAAACAAGATCTCAATAGAGTGAATGCATTCACACAACTAGGTCACCCAAAACAACCACTTACACCTGATGTTCAGTTCTGCCTGAACGTCAGCTCAGAGTCCCTGTGGTGCCGATACGAGCAGCATGTGCTCACATGAGCGTATAAACTTTTTGTACTTTGTGGAAAAGCCTGGAGAAAGGTATTAACTTGTGATTTCAAACTTAAATTCACAATACACTGAGGGAGTATACCTCCTAATCTTTAAAAGGGGCGACTGTGGCTGAGTGATTAGAGTGGTCGTCCTCCAATAGGAGAGTTGGGGGTTCGATTCCAGCAGCAGTCACATGTTAATGTTGAAGTGTCCCTGGACAAGACACTGAACCTCTCACTGTCTATGATGTGTCCCATCAGTGTTTGAATGTGATTTAAAAAAACTCTGATTAGTCTCTACAGATTCAGATTATCACACATTGTGTAGTAAAGAGCTTTGAGTAACTTGATTAGATAGAAAGGTGCTTTATAAGTACAGTTCATTTGCCATTTATATTTTGTTTCCGAATCTAGAATTTCAACAGATTTGTCATTTGATTATACATACTACATATATGCTTAATTATTTGAGTTAACTTGTTTTAAATAATTCTAAAAACTTATCCAACTAAAAAGGGTGTGTGCATTTGTTTTCACTCACTTTGCTTGAAGTATAAACTATTACCTTCAGAAGGCCAACAGAAACCAATCTAAGTGCCAGATGAGCTCAGTGTAAAATTCAATTGGATCCATCCTTTATCTTTATCCCCTTCTTCCATTTTTGGGTCATGGGGTTCGCCGGTGCCCATGTCCAGCAACCACAGCGCGAGAGACGGGGTACACCCTGGACAGGTCTCCAGTCCATCACAGAGACAAACGAGACAAACAACCATTCACTCTCTCTTTCACACCTAGGGACAATTCAAAGTTACCAATCAGCCTAACATGCATGTTTTTGGTCTGTAGGAGGAAACCGGAGCACCCGGAGAAAACCCACGCATGCACGGAGAGAACATGTAAACTCCACCCAGAAAGGTCCCCGGGCCGGGATTTGAACCAGCGACCTTCTCGCTGAGAGGCAGCAGCTCTACCAACTGAACCACCGTGCTACCCATTCTTGAGAAAAATTTGCGTCTTCCAAAGATTTGAGCCTGAGGTGGTGTGGGTCAGGGAGGATAGGGGGCGGTACATTTACTCCACTTATAGGATTTTAATAAAAATGATAGATAGATAGACGGACGGACGGACGGACGGACGGACGGAAAGACAGACAGACAGACAGACAGACAGACAGACAGACAGACAGACAGACAGACAGACAGACAGACAGACAGATAGATAGATAGATAGATAGATAGATAGATAGATAGATAGATAGATAGATAGATAGATAGATAGATAGATAGATAGATAGATAGAAGGACGGACGGACGGACGGACGGACGGACGGACGGACGGACGGACAGACAGACAGACAGACAGACAGACAGACAGACAGACAGACAGATAGATATACTGTATATACTGTATATACTGTGTATAGGGCAGCACAGTGGCGCAACTGGTAAAGCTGCTGCCTCTCAGAGCACAGGTCCCTGGTTCAAATCCCAGTCCGGGGCATTTCTGAGTGGAGTTTGCATGTTCTCTCCGTGCATGTGTGGGTTTTCTCCGGGTACTCTGGTTTCCCCCCACAGACCAAAAA
>NC_056516.1:13926627-13927676 GCF_014905685.2 Nematolebias whitei | reverse complement strand
TTTTTATTCTTCACTGATTTAAAAAAACATTATTTTTTATACATAAACTGTTTTTAAAAAAGCATTTCCACCCTTCGTCCCGGTCCTCCCGCCTGCAGGCGAGGCCGGGGCTCGGCGTCCGGTCTCACGGGCTTCAACAGGTCGGCAGCTCGTATGATCCTCCTCGGTGACTCCGCTCGCTCTAATTTTGTTGTCGGTCACCAAACACAAAAAAACACCTGGACTTGAGAATTAAACATTGTTGTCATTGTTGTTTTTAAAATATTAAAAATAGATCCAGCTGCTGCTCCGCATTCCGAGAAATTGAAAATGGAGGATCGGTGAAAAGTTTATCCTGCTCCTGACCAATCAGTGTCCTGAATTCACGTTTCGGTCCGGAGTCAGCTCGACTCAGCTCGACTCAGCTCCAACGGTTCCACCAGAGAAGCAGGGACAAAAAGAGGTCCTGAATCAGCCTTGAATCAGCTAAAAATACGAGCCAAAGTATTGGTGCAAAAGGGTTCTTTCTGTGGCGGGCTGTGCAGAGTCGGGGCTTATTAGGAGCAGTGTAATTAAACCATGTCTCTCAGTTGGCCTGTGCCTTGGAGTCTTCCCAGAAGAGCTGGAAGAGGTGGCTGTGGAAAGAGATGTCTGGACCTCCTGCTCAACCTGCTGCCCCCCAGACCTGAGTCCAGAACAAGCAGAAGATAATGGATGGATGGATGAATATAGCAACAGGCTGAGATGGCAGCGACAACTTAGAAAAGCACGGAGCACAAGAGCGAGGACCAAGACATTTGGAAGGCTGCCACGCCAATGACCCACTGTTGGGATGGTGATGAATGGATGAATGGGTGGGGGTGAGTGACAGCCAGGTAACAGCACCTGCGGGTAGCTCATGGAGAGCTGGTACAGAGAGAATAACCTTCACATCAATGTGAAGAAGACAAAGGAGATGATTGTGGACTTCAACAACACCACCAGCCTGATCAAGAAAGCTCATCAGAGACTCTACTTCCTCAGACGGCTGAGACGAGCTGGTCTGGGAAGCTCAGTCCTCACCTCCTTCT
>NC_056516.1:13921060-13926527 GCF_014905685.2 Nematolebias whitei | reverse complement strand
AAACGGTAAAAGAGTATTTTTAAAGTCATTAAGTTGTCTCTTGGTCGCTTCCTGTTTGCAGCCCAAATCTGAACCTGAAAGACACAGGAAACAAACGAGCTGGCAGGAAGGTCACGGTTCATCTCAGACTCTGCTGAATCTGTGACCCGGTCATGCTGGTCCCCACCACAACAGGAAGGGCTGGACGGACAGCAGGGAAGTGGACAGGGACACAGCAGCAGGTTAACTCACAGGGTATCATTAAGAACGGCACAACAAATATTACACACAGGAACTTACACACACTCCTGTTTCCATATACAAGGGAATATTCAAGAACATACTTGATCTTACTTTAGCACTTTGTGTGTTTGTTTCCATTTTATTGGCTGTAAATAGCAGCACGGTGGCACAACTGGCAGAGCTGCTGCCTCTCAGCGAGCAGGTCCCTGGTTCAAACCCCAGTCCAGGGGCCTTTCTGGGTGGAGTTTGCATGTTCTCTCCATGCATGCATGGGTTTTCTCCGGGTGCTCCGGTTTCCTCCCACAGACCAAAAACATGCATGTTAGGCTGATTGGTAACTCTAAATTGTCCCTAGGTGTGAGTGAGAGAGTGAATGGTTGTTTGTCTCGTTTGTCTCTATGTGTCCCTGTGATGGACTTGCGACCCGTCCAGTGTGTACCCCGCTCCTCGCACAGTGATTGCTGGACATGGGCACCAGTGACCCCTGTGACCCAAAATGGAATAAGTGGGTAAAGATAATGGATGGATGGATGGATGGCTGTAAATAATAGATAAAACTGAGTGTGGCCCTCTCAGCTCCAATAAGTTAAAACAGGATCAGCATTTTAGAGTTGGATCATGTTCAGTGAAGGAAATGGCTGCCCACACAGCTGTGCTCTGAATTTAGACAAATTGAATGTTTGCTGGAGTTTACCGTCGATACTTGGAAACCACTTGTACATTTTGTGGAACAACTTCTGATGTGTGTTTGATGCTCAAAATAAGCTCAGTACTTTCTGCAAACTTATTTGCCTCCAAGAGTTTGACAGAACTGGCAGCAGGTTTGACATAAAAACAACATTCACTTCATGGAAGGACGGGGAAAAAAAATCACTGTGATGCCACTTGATTGCTGATATGTGCTGCTGATCTCATGCTGCTGATTTATATCATGCTGATGTGTTCATTCGTACTCATCTGCTCACGCAGACTCATGTTTGTGCTGCTGTTGTTCAGCGTATTGTTTCTGTACTATTAGTGCTTAGAATATTATTTTTTCTTAGTTCATATCTTAGATATTTTCACTGTTTGTCTTTATAATTTATACTCGTGTTGGATGTAACTGGGACCCTGTGTACACCATTTGTTCCATCATGTGTACCACATACGATGCGAATGACAATAAAGAAACCTTGACCTTCATGAGTGATCCCACTGCAGGATCATTGACTTGCTTTGCCAAAAATCCTCATTTTATCCAGTGCCCTGATTTCATCAGTCCATTAAACCTTCTTCACCCCGCAGATTGGTAATCTCATTTAGTTGGTTGTATTTCTTTTGTTTAACCAACTTGAACATTTGAAAACTGCATACCTTTTCCCATTTGCAGTATGTAGCACTTAATTGTCATTTATATTGTGTTTTGACTAAATGGTTATTCAATGACTGTGCTTCCATTGTTTAGCTTATAAAAATATATAATTTATTGGATGCATTCTGTTGAGATTTTCCTCTGAGTTGAGATAAGATACTAATCCATCGTCAAAAAACTCATTTTTATTTGTAACTGGAAGTAAATGTGTGATAAAGTGAACAGATGAAAAACTGTGGAGTTTGCAGAGATGCAGATGTTAAGACAAGCTCAGTTACCAGGTGAGTTCACACTCAAACCATCATCTTTGTTCAGGAGCTCTGGATAGTTTGTCCCCTTGCTCCTTCTGTCACTGTAGATCTGTGAACATGATGATCCTAACATAAGGTCAAGTTCTCCCTCATTATATGAAAATGTATTACGTGTAAGTTGGAGTTCATTGGGACGCTCATCTCACAAGACAAGATGAGGGACTAGGTTTACAAGAATGAGAAGACATTTTAACATTATTTTTAAGTTTTTAAGGTTTTGCCACTGGCAAGACCTGCATTTCACCTCACAGGAGTCTGATGCTTCTCTTCAGACTGACAATTTAACTTTACATGACCTTCTAACTGAGGGGGGGTACAACTCTTTTTCACAAGAAGTAAAATTTAAAACTTTGGCCTATGTGTAAAAATAAAAGACCGGCTTTCTTTTTTCGATCTTTTCTTTAAAATAGTCATGCGCATTTCAAAATATTCATATAGAAATAGGAAGTTTACTCATATATATCTTATCAGCCAAAAATAAGATAATTTATAGGATTTTTTTAATGAAATCTTACTAATTCTGTAACACTTTACAATAAGGTACACAAAATTTGATTAACTACTAGGGAACGCCTCAGGAGCGAATCAGGAACAAATCAGGAATTAATAGGTAGTTAACAAGTACTTACTGGGGAACGCATAGCCAAGCCTTATTACTGGTCACTTACCTGGGAAACAAAGAGGATCTAATCAGGAACTAATGGGTAGTTAACATGGAAATCAAAGAGGAACGAATCAGGAGCTAATGAGTAGTTAATCAGTACTTACAGGGGAACACAGAGCCAAGCCTAATTAGACTACTGGTTAGTCCCCTTGTAAACGAAGAAAAACTAATAAAGAACTAATGGGTAGTTACCAAGGAAACTAAAACAGAACCAATCAGAAGCTAATGGGTAATAAAACCAGTAATCACTAGGAAACAAATTTTTGACAAACTTATGAGCTGTGACCTCACTGGTGCAGGGTTTATTCAGAACCCACGTGGAGAATTTCTCCTCTGTCTCTACGATAACAAACCAGTACTCCCATAATAAGGCTTAGCTGTGTGTTCCTTGGTTAACTACCCATTATCTACTGATTTGTTCCATAGGTGTTCCCTAGTAGTTAAGCAAATTTTGTGTACCTTATTGTAAAGTGTTACCACTAATTCTTTCATCATTTTTAATCCTTTATACTGACTTCTAATGAAACCATTTTACCACAGGTCATCAAAACTGCTAAAAAAACAACCAAACAAAAAAAAAAATTCAAGGAACTGCACATCACCTCAAAGTCTGGTTGACTGTTGTTCTTACAAATCAAATCGATTAACGCAAGGTTAAGTGTATTCTGTTTGAAATAATGCATAACAGAGACTCTTCTTCTCAGCACGTAGCTGCAGAGGCAGCGGAGGAGTGAGGGGAGCTGCCTCCATACTATGTGCCACGTGGTCCTAGTGCCTGACTGTTTATGAACTGCTTCCACACAAAACTTTTAAAATGGTTTGGATTACCTTCAGTGGTAGTTTCAGTAAAATTATTAAGAGACAACTTTTGTGGGAATTGCAAGAATCTTGTGATGTTTTAACCTCCCCCACCCACATGTAAGTGACTTTATTGCACAAAGGTTTATGTAAATGGTGGATTGAACGGATATAAAAACACATTACAAACCAAAGTGCAAAATCCATACCTTAGGTCACTAAATACTGGAGGTGTAAAGTTTTTACCTAAATACTACAAAATACCAACCCAATCTGTTTCAAGAAGGTACTGTCTTCACTTATTCATTTATCAATAACGTATGTTTTCTGTTTCCAGGTGTCCTTCTTCCTGTTCATCGTGTTTGTGGTCTACACCATGCTGCCCTTCTCCATGAAGTGGGCCATTATTGCCAGTGGTATAACCTGCCTCTCACACACTGTAACCCTGAGCATCTGTCTGACCTCCACTGTCACAGAACTGGAGCCGTTAGTCTGGCAAGTGAGTCGAGCATTTATCCAAACCTGTGAATGCGCAGTTCAACCATATGACTGAAATCAGTTTTAAATAACTTTCTGCTTCTGCTGTACGTATTCTGAATCTGACATGAACTCTGTATTTTGGCCCTTTGGCAGCCTAAATGATTTGGCTGTGCTCTGTTAAGGGAAGAACAGAGAAAAGGTTGGCTTCTTTTAAAAACGTACATATAAAAATGATAAGGTGGTACATTTTAGGTAGGTCTGGGTTTTAACAATAGTAGTACTATTCTTTACTATTGTGACACGGGGCATTGAGTGGAGCCTTCACTGATAAAACTGCCTGTTAGTGTACTCGGAGAAAAGCTCTTAAAGGCTGTCTCAACCTGAATGGGCTCTTTATCCAGTAACATAAAGGCCTTTACCACAGATAAAAATAAAAATCCATCAGACTCAATAAAACGACATCATGCTAGATAAGAAATGACGTAAAGTAGAATTGATTTTGTGTCTCACGCTTTTCACATTGACACTTTACAATCAGCCCTCAGAGTAAACACACTCGAACACTGTCACAACCCTGTCTCTTTTCGGTCCCTTACAAACACACATGAAGTTGTAGTTTCACAACAATAAAACATGCTCAATGAGCCTCATTACCTTTAGATACCAGACAATCTATTGATCTGCATGTCTACGTTTTAAAGAACTCAAGGTTGACATAGAGAGAGCAGTAAAGCATTCAGAGGTTTGTGTGGTTTCCTAGTGTTTTACAAGGTAATAAAGCACACTTAAAGGTATAATCAGGACTTGAAATTCCACCCCCTCCTAATGCTTTTAATGTTTGCGTGTGGGATTCACGACAGGTCCTGGCCAATGTGATCATCTTCACCTGTGGAAACCTGGCCGGGGCATACCACAAGCATCTTATGGAGCTGGCACTGAAACAGACCTATCAGGACACCTGCAACTGCATCAAGTCACCCATCAAACTGGAGTTTGAGAAGCACCAACAGGTACAGAGTCCAAGAATGAGGTTGTTAGAAAATACCATGCTCCCATTGAACTGCTTATGCCTATCACCTGAGAACATAAAAGTTAATGCTAAAACTAAACCTTTAAGCTTGGACTTATAGGTTAAAGCTTCATTAAAATGTATTATTCACAAAACTCCAACGCAGAAACGCAAATTAGACAAAATAGTCCAGTCCAGTTAATGAGCAGTCATGACAAGCTGAATGTAGACCGCTTCTCATTCTGGACACTCATACATGTTGTTATACTAACATGTAACACAGAAAAATCCATTGTTGTCATCACTCTTTGTTAAAGAAATCAGGGCTCTCTTGTAAATGAGTCCTCGAGGCTCAATGGGATTAACCTGTATAAATAAAGGTTGAATTAAAAAAAAGGGAGTACATGAAACTCAACTTTGAGGTGGAATGCAGTAGATTGTGATTTATAGTATCATAGTGCTGGGGTCTGTGATATCGCGGACACTTATGTATGTGCATGTATGTATATATACAAGTACATATGTATGTGTATATACATGTATATGTGTAGGGATGCTTAGATGTGTATGTATGTATACTGTGTGTGTCTCTCTCTCTCTCTCTATATATATATATATATATATATATATAT
>NC_056516.1:13916773-13920960 GCF_014905685.2 Nematolebias whitei | reverse complement strand
CTATTAGTGCTTAGAATATTATTTTTTCTTAGTTCATATCTTAGATATTTTCACTGTTTGTCTTTATAATTTATACTCGTGTTGGATGTAACTGGGACCCTGTGTACACAATTTGTTCCATCATGTGTACCACATACGATGCGAATGACAATAAAGAAACCTTGACCTTCATGAGTGATCCCACTGCAGGATCATTGACTTGCTTTGCCAAAAATCCTCATTTTATCCAGTGTCCTGATTTCATCAGTCCATTAAACCTTCTTCACCCTGCAGATTGGTAATCTCATTTAGTTGGTTGTATTTCTTTTGTTTAACCAACTTGAACATTTGAAAACTGCATACCTTTTCCCATTTGCAGTATGTAGCACTTAATTGTCATTTATATTGTGTTTTGACTAAATGGTTATTCAATGACTGTGCTTCCATTGTTTAGCTTATAAAAATATATAATTTGTTGGATGCATTCAGTTGAGATTTTCCTCTGAGTTGAGATAAGATACTAATCCATCGTCAAAAAACTCATTTTTATTTGTAACTGGAAGTAAATGTGTGATAAAGTGAACAGATGAAAAACTGTGGAGTTTGCAGAGATGCAGATGTTAAGACAAGCTCAGTTACCAGGTGAGTTCACACTCAAACCATCATCTTTGTTCAGGAGCTCTGGATAGTTTGTCCCCTTGCTCCTTCTGTCACTGTAGATCTGTGAACATGATGATCCTAACATAAGGTCAAGTTCTCCCTCATTATATGAAGATGCATTACGTGTAAGTTGGAGTTCATTGGGATGCTCATCTCACAAGACAAGATGAGGGACTAGGTTTACAAGAATGAGAAGACATTTTAACATTATTTTTAAGTTTTTAAGGTTTTGCCACTGGCAAGACCTGCATTTCACCTCACAGGAGTCTGATGCTTCTCTTCAGACTGACAATTTAACTTTACATGACCTTCTAACTGAGGGGGGGTACAACTCTTTTTCACAAGAAGTAAAATTTAAAACTTTGGCCGATGTGTAAAAATAAAAGGCCGGCTTTCTTTTTTCGATCTTTTCTTTAAAATAGTCATGCTCATTTCAAAATATTCATATAGAAATAGGAAGTTTACTCATATATATCTTATCAGCCAAAAATAAGATAATTTATAGGATTTTTTTAATGAAATCTTACTAATTCTGTAACACTTTACAATAAGGTACACAAAATTTGATTAACTACTAGGGAACGCCTCAGGAGCGAATCAGGAACAAATCAGGAATTAATAGGTAGTTAACAAGTACTTACTGGGGAACGCATAGCCAAGCCTTATTACTGGTCACTTACCTGGGAAACAAAGAGGATCTAATCAGGAACTAATGGGTAGTTAACATGGAAATCAAAGAGGAACGAATCAGGAGCTAATGAGTAGTTAATCAGTACTTACAGGGGAACACAGAGCCAAGCCTAATTAGACTACTGGTTAGTCCCCTTGTAAACGAAGAAAAACTAATAAAGAACTAATGGGTAGTTACCAAGGAAACTAAAACAGAACCAATCAGAAGCTAATGGGTAATAAAACCAGTAATCACTAGGAAACAAATTTTTGACAAACTTATGAGCTGTGACCTCACTGGTGCAGGGTTTATTCAGAACCCACGTGGAGAATTTCTCCTCTGTCTCTGTGGTAACAAACCAGTAGTCCCCTAATAAGGCTTAGCTGTGTGTTCCTTGGTTAACTACCCATTATCTACTGATTTGTTCCATAGGTGTTCCCTAGTAGTTAAGCAAATTTTGTGTACCTTATTGTAAAGTGTTACCACTAATTCTTTCATCATTTTTAATCCTTTATACTGACTTCTAATGAAACCATTTTACCACAGGTCATCAAAACTGCTAAAAAAACAACCAAACAAAAAAAAAAATTCAAGGAACTGCACATCACCTCAAAGTCTGGTTGACTGTTGTTCTTACAAATCAAATCGATTAACGCAAGGTTAAGTGTATTCTGTTTGAAATAATGCATAACAGAGACTCTTCTTCTCAGCACGTAGCTGCAGAGGCAGCGGAGGAGTGAGGGGAGCTGCCTCCATACTATGTGCCACGTGGTCCTAGTGCCTGACTGTTTATGAACTGCTTCCACACAAAACTTTTAAAATGGTTTGGATTACCTTCAGTGGTAGTTTCAGTAAAATTATTAAGAGACAACTTTTGTGGGAATTGCAAGAATCTTGTGATGTTTTAACCTCCCCCACCCACATGTAAGTGACTTTATTGCACAAAGGTTTATGTAAATGGTGGATTGAGCTGATATAAAAACACATTACAAACCAAAGTGCAAAATCCATACCTTAGGTCACTAAATACTGGAGGTGTAAAGTTTTTACCTAAATACTACAAAATACCAACCCAATCTGTTTCAAGAAGGTACTGTCTTCACTTATTCATTTATCAATAACGTATGTTTTCTGTTTCCAGGTGTCCTTCTTCCTGTTCATCGTGTTTGTGGTCTACACCATGCTGCCCTTCTCCATGAAGTGGGCCATTATTGCCAGTGGTATAACCTGCCTCTCACACACTGTAACCCTGAGCATCTGTCTGACCTCCACTGTCACAGAACTGGAGCCGTTAGTCTGGCAAGTGAGTCGAGCATTTATCCAAACCTGTGAATGCGCAGTTCAACCATATGACTGAAATCAGTTTTAAATAACTTTCTGCTTCTGCTGTACGTATTCTGAATCTGACATGAACTCTGTATTTTGGCCCTTTGGCAGCCTAAATGATTTGGCTGTGCTCTGTTAAGGGAAGAACAGAGAAAAGGTTGGCTTCTTTTAAAAACGTACATATAAAAATGATAAGGTGGTACATTTTAGGTAGGTCTGGGTTTTAACAATAGTAGTACTATTCTTTACTATTGTGACACGGGGCATTGAGTGGAGCCTTCACTGATAAAACTGCCTGTTAGTGTACTCGGAGAAAAGCTCTTAAAGGCTGTCTCAACCTGAATGGCTCTTTATCTAGTAACATAAAGGCCTTTACCACAGATAAAAATAAAAATCCATCAGACTCAATAAAACGACATCATGCTAGATAAGAAATGACGTAAAGTAGAATTGATTTTGTGTCTCACGCTTTTCACATTGACACTTTACAATCAGCCCTCAGAGTAAACACACTCGAACACTGTCACAACCCTGTCTCTTTTCAGTCCCTTACAAACACACATGAAGTTGTAGTTTCACAACAATAAAACATGCTCAATGAGCCTCATTACCTTTAGATACCAGACAATCTATTGATCTGCATGTCTACGTTTTAAAGAACTCAAGGTTGACATAGAGAGAGCAGTAAAGCATTCAGAGGTTTGTGCGGTTTCCTCGTGTTTTACAAGGTAATAAAGCACACTTAAAGGTAATCGGGACTTGAAATTCCACCCCCTCCTAATGCTTTTAATGTTTGCGTGTGGGATTCACGACAGGTCCTGGCCAATGTGATCATCTTCACCTGTGGAAACCTGGCCGGGGCATACCACAAGCATCTTATGGAGCTGGCACTGAAACAGACCTATCAGGACACCTGCAACTGCATCAAGTCACCCATCAAACTGGAGTTTGAGAAGCACCAACAGGTACAGAGTCCAAGAATGAGGTTGTTAGAAAATACCATGCTCCCATTGAACTGCTTATGCCTATCACCTGAGAACATAAAAGTTAATGCTAAAACTAAACCTTTAAGCTTGGACTTATAGTTTAAAGCTTCATTAAAATGTATTATTCACAAAACTCCAAGGCAGAAACGCAAATTAGACAAAATAGACCAGTCCAGTTAATGAGCAGTCATGACAAGCTGAATGTAGACCGCTTCTCATTCTGGACACTCATACATGTTGTTATACTAACATGTAACACAGAAAAATCCATTGTTGTCATCACTCTTTGTTAAAGAAATCAGGGCTCTCTTGTAAATGAGTCCTCGAGGCTCAATGGGATTAACCTGTATAAATAAAGGTTGAATTAAAAAAAAGGGAGTACATGAAACTCAACTTTGAGGTGGAATGCAGTAGATTGTGATTTATAGTATCATAGTGCTGGGGTCTGTGATATCGCGGACACTTATGTATGTGCATGTATGTATATATACAAGTACATATGTATGTGTATATACATGTATATGTGTAGGGATGCTTAGATGTGTATGTATGTATACTGTGTGTGT
>NC_056516.1:13915334-13916673 GCF_014905685.2 Nematolebias whitei | reverse complement strand
ATTTTAAGAAAGGATGAAATCTCACAAGCAATGCCAACACACTTCTCACGATTGAAAAGATATGATTTAAACCATGGTAATCTTCTGTCCATTATCTTTTACCTGCTTCTTCCTTTTAGGGTCGCGGGGGTCACTGGTGCCCATATCCACACAATAAACTTATCTTGGAAAATATAAGATTTTATCTTTTTTTAATTAAAACATCATGATTCAGTGTGTCAAATGCCTTTTTAAGATCTAAAAATACTACTCCAATTAGTTTACCCTGATCAAATGATGCTTTGACTTGTTAAGTAAAGTAGTAAGTATCCTATCTGTGGTGTGATGGGGACGATTAACAAACCAAATAAATTATGGTTGATGGCTGAATCAATTAATACACATATCTGGACTTTTACAAAAAAAGTTTATCTTTTATTCTGAGCGTGTTGCAGAGAACATATTATTATTATTATTTACTTTTCTTAAGCTCCCTTTGCATTACAGTCACTTTGTGATAGTTTGTGCTATCAGGAATATTCTAACAGTTTCTGAAAGCTGAGAAGTTGATTTACAGTCTATAGACTTATTACAATAATCTCACAACGTACTGTTGCAGGAAGCTCATGAAACAACCCATTTTATCCCTCCTCCCACACAAACATGGCGTGAACATCCAACACATGTCCAGTGCAGGACGTTTGGGTGTCCCAAATGTGAATAGGGGAATGTCTCAGCCGTATCGGGACAGCTGGCAGGTATGCAGTCAGATTTGAACTCTATTTCTCCACATACAGCATTTAGAAGGATATCCACAACAGAAGAAATATTATAACATGTCCACATAACTCCATTTCAAATGATCTGAACTACTTTCTTATTTCTCATCCACACAGAAATGTGGAGTACAAGCGTACAATTACATTTAAATCAGGCTGTGAGTGTAGCACAATATCGTCTTCCCACAGCTCAGAAAATTCAAGTTTATGGATTACTTGTATTAAAAAGACAAATATAAACATAGAAATAAATAATTTTTTTTATTTTGCATTATCTTTATGTTTGTACATTCAAATAATACCAATACTTATCAGGCAATCTTTATATTCTGTTTTTCTATCCAACTCTGTAATCTCCCAATCAGGTTCAAGTTTCTTTATTGTCATTTGCATCATATGTGGTATATGAGGTGGAATGAAACTGTGTACATAGGGTCCCAGTTACACCCAAAAATAGTAAAAATATTAAGTATATAAAGAAACAGTATAAAAGGATTTAAAATTTATGCTAAACACTAATAATGTAAAATAATATGGTATATTAAATATGCAGTATTTAAAATGCCTTCATATATATATAT
>NC_056516.1:13907997-13915234 GCF_014905685.2 Nematolebias whitei | reverse complement strand
AAAATGAACACAGGTGTACCACAAGGCTTAGTTCTGGGTACTCTACTTTTTAATCTCTAAATGGTTTTCCTGATTCATGTCCATGTGCAAGTTTTCAGATGTGTACTGATGATGTAGTCGTGTGTGTGGCTGATAAAAACATTACATCAGTGTTAGCACAGCTGTCATGTTATTTAGTGTATTGCAGTATCATTTGGCAAGTTCTGTCTTACCTTGAATGTTAAAGAAAAACCAGTCATTATGCATTCCCTCAAGGGCTCGATCATGGAAACATTGCACTTATTTAGATTTAAATTTGAAGATAAGTGGTCAACATTTAACGTTTCCGAAGTAAAATATCTTGGGTTTTATACATTCTCATTTGAACCTTGAAAAACAACTTAAGATGGTAAGCAGAGTAGCAAAAGCAAATATGTATACATTTAGATTAATTAGAGGGTGTTTATCATTTCATGCTGCAAACAGTTTCATGCAGTCAGTGATTTTTTTCCTCATTTAAGTTAATGTATAACCTCTTGGTCTCATGCAGCAGCTGCAACCATCAAGCCTCTTAGAATGACTTATAATAATGCAGTTAAGATCTAGGACAGAAAACCCATCAGATCAAACATGGTCCATCCATCCATCCATCCATCCATCCAACCGTTATATTTACCCATTTCTTACTTTTCAGGTTGTGGGCAGATTTGCGATTTCTGGCTGTAATTTGGGCTGGGTCGAGTCAAAATCATGTGCTTGATGGGCGGGCCGGGTTGGGCTCGGGCTCCTGTGCTGCGGTTTTATGAATCATACAGCATAAAGAAAACTAAAAAAGAATGCACATTATAAAATTGTGTTAATCTACTTGTAGAGGAGGAGGCAGTAAGTTTATATGTTGAGGATGTGGAAAGAAAGGAGAGTGCAGAAGTTAATCAGACTGTGAAAAGAGAGAGTAGCTGGTGCATTGCACAACTAATTGCACATGTGACCCCGCCTGCCCTTTGCTGTTATCGCACATCTGAGGATTTGTAATTGACCCACAACAAGTGACATAATGGAGCTGGAAAGAATTAAACAAAAGCTTAAAACGGGAGAACTCACTCTACAAAGCCAGCACAGTGAAACCTGCTCATGTGTGTCAGGTCAGGTGCACGCTCAGGTCCGCACCCTGCTGTCCTCTGCGGTGGAAGAAGTTGGAGCATCTGAAGCTACAAAAGCCGAAGCGAGCAGTGTGTTCAATTAAAATAGCATTGTTCTACTTTTCAAATAATTTAGCTCTAAAAATATTTTTGTTCATTTGTATAATAGCCTATCTTTAGGGTTGATTATTTTTAGGCTATTAGTTTTTGTTAATATCCATTTGGTGAAACAAGAAATCTTATATCTTCCTTTCTTTGAAATACGTTTCTAATCATGTCAAACTAATTTTCTTACTAAAGCATTGAAGCAGTAAAAGCTTAATTAAAACAATGTCAGTTTTTTTTTTTTTTTTTTTCCGGTTCGGGCCTCTAATAACAGTTAATTAATCGGGTCGGGTCAGGATCGGAAAAAATGCCTAGCGGCTCAAGCTGAGCCAGGTTAGATATTTTAGGCTCGAATGCAACTCTAGTTGTGGGGGTCACTGGTGCCCAGTTCCAGCAGTCATTGTGTGTGTGTGTGATTGTGTGTGATTGTGTGTGTGTGTGTGTGTGTGTGTGTGGGGGGGGGGGGGGTCTCCATTCTATCACAGGGACATAGAGACAAAGAACCATTCACTCTCACTCTCACCTAGGGACATTTTAGAGTTAATCAGCCTAACACGCATGTTTTTGAGCAGCACGGTGGCGCAACTGGTAGAGCTGCTGCCTCTCAGCGAGCATGTCTCTGGTTCAAATCCCGGTCCAGGGGCCTTTCTGGGTGGAGTTTGCATGTACTCTCCGTGCATGCGTGGGTTTTCTCTGTTTCTCCAGTTTCCTCCTACAGACCAAAAACATGCATGTTAGACTGATTGGTAACTCTAAATTGTCCCTAGGTAAGAGAGAGAGTGAATGGTTGTTTGTCTCATTTATTTCTATGTGTCCCTGTGATGGACTGGAGACATGTCCAGGGTGTACCCCGCCCCTCGCACAGTGATTGCTGGACATGAGCACCGGCGACCCCTATGACCCAAAATGGAAGAAGCGTGTAAAAGATAATGGCTGGATGTATATTTTTGGTCTGTGGGCGGAAACTGGAGTACCTGGAGAAAATCTACGCAGCACGGAGAGAACATGCAAACTCTACACAGAAAGATCCCAGGCCGGGATTTGAACTGGGGACCTTCTCACTGAGAGGCAGCAGCTCTACCAACTGATCCACCGTGCTGCCAACTTAACATGATGAATTTTGAAAACTTTGTCAGATTCTCTAATCTTACATTTATGTTCAAATGGTGATCTTTTCTTTCCTCAGATCCACAGGCTCAGGAACTCATGGAGTGGACAGTGAGAACTGTAGGGTTCATTTTCGTAAAACTTCCCTGGGTCAGACAGCTTTTTCTGGTATATGTAGACTTTTTTCTTTTGGCTTCTCCCTTCTTTGTGGGGTCACCACAGCGAACTAAGTCGTACGAAGGCTTGGCAATTATTTTTACGCCGGATGGTGTTCCTGACGCAACCACAGACCACCGAGCTACCACAGTCCTCTGTGTGGAGCAGAGAGCTGCCATTTAGGGCGCCTGGGGGAGCAGATGGTGGGGGTTAAGGGCTTTGATCAAGGGCACAGAGTGGGACGGATGAGGGTAGAGGCAGGCGTGGGTGCTTCACCTATCCCACCCACATTTTGATGTTCTCTGTACCAAGAACTGAACCAGCGATCTTCCAATCACAAGCCCAGCTGCTCTAACCTCTGCACCACCACTCCCCTGTATTTCTGATATATGGATTTCCCTACCTGCACATTTAATTATTTAAACACATTAATGATGTTATTTCAATCCTTTTTCAACTCCGTTTCATGAATTATGTTTTATTCTCCTTAAACTGTATTTTAAACCATTTATTTTTATGTTGTTAAAGGCCCGTCTAGAGATTTGGAGTTAAACTTTAAGACACTTTGCTCTTATATGATTTGTGATTCGGTATGCTAAAAAATATTTCTGGTAAACGCATCATTTGATTTGACTGTTTGATGAATGTTGGGCCTTCTTAAGCAGTTAGCTTGACAGTAGTGTATTGTTTTTCATATCTTTCACACTCATTAAGAAAAAGTCAAATACATTATATGTGTTCTATTGTTGCCAAATGTCTTTTCCTTTAAGTTTGACCAGGGAAGGGAAGTTTTGTAGGTCATGTCTTGAGAGGCATTTTGCTGTGACATTTACTTGACATTAACGTCTTTATCCTGACATTAGGAATTCTATTCAACCCAGGAAATGACTTATAAAATTACACTAATAATTGATGGTCTACTCAATGGTGGTTCACTATGATGACCTTTATTCCATTGTAAAATGTCCTAATAGCCAAACAAGTGTGCTTGGATGCACGTTGGGTTATTTTAAAAAGCTCTCTAACATAACGTCAACTTGGTGAGATTTTGATAATTTGCCAACAAGTACAATCCAATTATTTTTGAAACGTTACCAAAGATTTGTGTGTTTATGACAAAAAAAGCCCAACATATGTAATTTTTTTGGACGGTTCTCTGCAGTGGATGGTGTGTGTAGATCCACACACACCATTCAGCTCTTAACAAGGCCGAGCCTCATTCAGCAGCTAAATACAGCTCACGTTAGTTCATTAATCAAACACATAATTAATATAAATACACCTCTTCGGGCTGGTTTACATCCCTCTGCGTCCTCACAGTAGACTGTTCAAACCGCTTCAGTGCTCAGTAGGTAAATAAGAGCGCATTTCTATTTTTAGTGCACCTCTACACCGAACTCCTCCCCAGACTTAATTTGCTGCTGTGTTTTAGGAAATGAGCTCGTGGTGTGTGAACAATGTAATGACCGTCTTTACTGTGAGCTGCATTTATGAGTCACACACACACACACACCCCACAGGCAGCTGTTCGCTCTGTGACACGCACACACAACCACACCATCACTCGCCAATATTGAGCTCAAACAACTCTCCATCTGGTGTGTTTGGTGCTAATTTAAAGCAAAAAAAAAGATTACTTTCATGGTTACACATGATGGAGCTTACATCTCTGGTTTGGCACTTTTTGATAACGGACTGTAATGTACAAAACAGTGACATTTTCTGTGCTGATGTGGTGTAACTTGACATTGACACACATTTGGACTTTCTAAATTATCGCAAGCAACAGAGAGCTCTTGATTAAAATTTTAATTAAACCTTTTTAAAGTAAGCTTTTCTTCTTGAAGTGCCTCAGTTTTAAGTTGCCTTAAGCAACAGTTCAAATGGATTCCTGAAATCTTTCAAAAGATTTCTTGGGAAAATTGACCAATTTTTTAAATGAAATCTCAGTTCAATTTGTACATCCTAACTCTAATTTGTTCCCCTGGCTCGGTCTTGTTCAACGTCACAGTCGAGATGAGCCACACACACTCGGTGTGTAAGTTTTTGGATTGTAGGAGGAAGCAAACTCACACGGGGAAAGTGATAACATGCAAACCTCACTGTCATTTAAGCCAAATTGTTCGGGCAAGAGTGTTAACAATCACACCATCATGCTGCACATGATGTTTCTGTATAGGGTATTTTATTTTATTTTATTGCTTCTTAAATGGATTTCTGACTACTTGCACATATTGGTTTTACTATATTATTTCTCTGTTCTATAAAATGTTGTTGTTTATGACACATGAAAACTAATAACTTAAAAAATATAAATGCTCATTACGTTTTTCACCTAAGGACATCACCATTATTTTACTTGTGCAACGCATTACGAGGCGATGACGTGCACTGGCTGCAGTAGAGACTAATAAACAAGGAGTCAAGGCGAAATTGCTATAGCGTGACAATAAAGTTATAGTTTGTATTACGGTAGTCATTATGCACAATATTTGGTCGAAACTATCAAACGCGATCAACTTGCAATGTTTAATTAGTTAGCTTTAGAGCTGACATGATTCATCTAACAAAGTTGAGTGAAATCCTCTGCATGAATTCTTTGGTGAAACGTTTCGTCTTTTATCCAAAAGACTTTTGGATAAAACTTGCTTATCAAGTAACTGTTTATCAAATAAGATCAAATAAGATCTATGTTTCCAACTTGTCAGAGATCCCTTTAACCCATAAATCATTTCAAACATAAAAAATATATGTCTAGGAGGTGATTGTTGTCAGTCCAAAATGGTGGGATAAGGGTTCAGGAAGAGAAAGGAAGTCTGCATGATGAAACTTCCCCATCTATTTTTGGTTGGATGGATGCTGCCTATGTACAACAATCTTTTGCTCCATTCATTGTTCCAACTGACCAGTTGTTCAATCCCTGCTAATTTAAAAAAACATCCCCACATCACGATTTTTTCCCCTCACTTGCCTTCAAGCAAGACGGATGCTTTTCTTCCCTCTCCTGCCTTCCTCCTGCTTTTTGCTGTCTGCCCTGTGTATCGGAGCTTCTATTTACACATCTTCCGAATCGCAAGTTACTGCTATGGATTTGGTCAGCTGGACTTCCAACGCAATTGATACAATTTTTTCAACCAAATGACAGGGTGCTGGAGAACCCTCATGCCCCGCTGAGACGCACGCGACTGGGTACGTCATGGATCCGTGGAGAGTGGAAAATGTTGTGCCTTTCTGTGTTGTCTCTGGAGGATGTGGCAGATTTATACATCATTGGATTTATGATAGAAGGGTTTCTGCTTTTTGGCACTGGCGGATACCTATGTTATCGGCTATTAAGAAAGATGGTGGCAGCAGTTTTGGCCATGACAAAGCTGCCTACGTTATGTGAAAGATTAATTTGTGCTTCAAGCTCTCAGACTCAGCTGATTTACAAGCTCAACCACAAGATGGAAGTGATTTATGAGAATTGTAGGCCACTTCCGGCTTCTGGAACTCACCAGCATGTTGAAGTCAATCTTGGAGAAGGCTAATAAGCACGAACAAGCAGAAAGCCCACAAATCTGGCCATTTTGGATCATCGAGAGTACCAGCAGAACTCCAGGCTGACGAGAAAAACAGTCTGCCTGCACAAAAAACAACTGTGGCTTATCTGAATCTGGCCTCTCCGTTCGACCTTGAATAGGCCATCTTATCAAATTGCTCCTGGGGATGTGTAAACTGAAAAGGCTCTGCTCTATCCATCTTTCAGACGACTGTATGGAATATAATCGTACTGTACTTTGGTGCAATGAAAACAAAGCTTATTCTGATTCTGATTATGTTGCCACCACCAGGATTCATTGTGGGAATTGTGTCAGCACAATGAGAGGTTTTAGGTGTGCACCAGATGTGTTGTTGTCCTTGATAGCCAAAAGCTTTTAGTCTCATCTGACCACAGCACTTTCTTATACATGTTTGGGGACTCTCTAATCTACCTTTTGTCAAATTCAAAACAGATCTTTCTTTTTCAAGCAGTTGCTTTTCGATACTTTGTGGGATGTCTAGGGTTTGGGGAAATTATTGGGGGAAAAAAGATTTTGCGGAGACACGAGTAACGTTCCATAGCTATACTCTCTGGGAGGCACCGTGCCTTAGTCGGACAACGTAGATGCACGGTTCCACGCCATCGGTCAAACTGTGGTGCTCACTTCGTGACAAGTTTATATATTAGCTCTTATCTTCAGTGAACGACAGAAATACCTGATCTTCCTCCTCCAATCTTTTCCATCACCAACTAAAAATAAGCATAAAAGAAAAGACAACAAAAGAAATGACAGGCTGTACAAGAAATGAAAAGTACATGAAAGGGATATATTTTAGACATCAATTAAAGATGCTGAAAAACCCTGATACAGCATTTGATTGATTCCTCATCCCACAGGTGCAGGAATAAAGTGCTTAAAGGTACAAGGACAGACTTAATAAATCCCATGAAAGTCTGCATGGGTGGAACAGAAGATCAACTAAACAAGGAATGACTCAAAATTGCACATTGTATCCTAAAAACTGCACAAACGACTGAAGATTCTTTCAAACACATCACAGGCCCAATTTCGTTAGATTTCTCGGCATCATGTAGTTAGAATGTATATGTTGTCACCTTTGAAGCTCTGAGCTTTCTCCTTGCCTTATAGGCTGAGGCTAAAAAACATCTAATTGATGTAAGAATCAATGATGAATCAGAAAATTAATCAAATTTCATTTCATTTTCA
>NC_056516.1:13900775-13907897 GCF_014905685.2 Nematolebias whitei | reverse complement strand
TCCATCCATCCATCCATCCATCCATCCATCATCCATCCATCCATGTTCCATCCAGCCAGCCAGCCATCCATCCATCCATGATCCATCCATCCATCCTTGGTCCATTCATTCATCCATCCATACATCCCTGTTCCATCCATCTCTGTTCCATCCATCCATCCATCCCTGTTCCAACCATCCATCCCTGTTCCATCCATCTATCCATCCCTGTTCCATCCATCCATCCACCCATCCACCCATCCACCCATCCACCTGTTAGATATTTATCTAGACTGGTCGTGGGGTTTTTGATCTGCTCAGGGACGGAATTATAATGAAATTATGACCCAGTTCTGACTTGGTTAAACTGGGCCAACAAAAAGAGTCTCCCTGGGATTCAATATCCGTCAAGGAATAGAGTTTATTTCTGCTTGCTACATCACATAGCAAAGTTTTTGAAGCACCATCTCATATTTCCTAACACGTCAGTCCATGTAAAATCCATTGAGATCACACGTAGTCACGCCCCCTCATACACGTGACAGGTTGAGCTCCCCTTCTGCGAAGGAGGAGTCTAGGACCCTATAAATGAGTAATGACACAGGACTTCTGGGCTCTTCTGGGTTTGTGATCACGCTACAATCCAGAGAGACCAGCGCTGTAAACTGTAACCTTTTCCTGCTGTGATTTTAATACAACTGGTAAAACTAAATTCACGTTTCCTTGATTTATTGTTAGTTTGAGTTGCCCCTTCTGAGGGAGATTCGAGTCGGGGGAAGCGACATGGGCTGAAGGCGGGTCATGGGTTCGAGAGGGGGCCCCTGGGTAACCGGAGGCCCGCAGCCAGCCCCTTGTCTTAATACATCCATCCATCCATCCATCCCTGTTTCCATTTGTATTGAAATAGACTTCCAAAACATTTTGAACTTCTGAGTCCTTCCATCTTACATTAACTAATTTCCATCTCTACAGTTTATCTGTGGTCAGGTCGCAGAAGCAACATGTACAGGAGAGAAACCTAGACATCCCTCCCCCCAGCGACACTTCCTAGCTCTAAGGCTGAGCCTGGCCACACTACGAACGAAGATCATTTCAGTTGCTTGAGTCTGGGATCTTTTTGTATTTGGTCATAATCTATACCTCATGACCATGGGTGAGGGAAGGGTTTGAGTACCCCTTTGATCCTAGGATGTTGTCTGGGGCATCAGCCTGCCTTAGGGAACAGGTCAGACTAGGAGCCACTTAAACATTTTTGATGCATAAACAACATATACTTTAGGAAACCTCACATGGAAATGGCAAGGCTCTGGAGCCAGGCCTGGTGGGGAGCTCGTGGTGGTTGAGCTTTAGCTCCTGGAGCTTGACTGGGCCAAGCTTGAAAGAGAGACAGGATGCCACTTCTAAGTGGGCCCACCAGTTGCGAGGAGGACCATCATGGTTGGGTGCGATGTAAGTCAGGCAGTAATCTAGGCAGGGTTCCTGGTTGTGCCTAATGGCATAAACTAACTCTAGGGACATTAACCCACAAAGGTTGTAAATGTATTTCATAACAAACATGTGAATGAAATCCTCATCCTTCCCTCTGCAGGAGCGTTTATTGCTGTCCTTACTGCCTGCTCACATAGCCAGAGTGATGAAAGCTGAGATCATCCAGAGGCTGCAGGGACCCAATTTTGGTCGAACCGAGAGTACCAACAACTTTCACAACCTCTATGTGCAGCGGCACACCAACGTCAGGTAAAGTTCCTTTTTCTATCTGTGCCTTCAGATAATGAAGGCTGTTATTTTCTGCTCTCATCTTCAGTCTTGATTGTGTTCTGCCATCTTGTCCTCCCCTTCATCACTGTTCTTTTTCTAATCTTTTGTCCTACCCTCTCTACCTGCTCTTAAATTTCAATTTTGCCTCCGTTTCAGCTTATTCCCCTTCATTTAATTGCTTCCTGCTCTCTTTTTTCCTCATGGTCTTCTCTCATGTTCTTACTCTATATCCTTTTTCATTGCCATTGTGAAAATCAATTGAGTTTTAACCCACCTCCATTTTCCTCTGAGGTCACTTTGCCAAATAAAAAGGAGCCTTTGTCATCAGTTTTCAGTGACATCCTCTGTCCTGTGGAGGTTTATAGAAGCAGTGCAAGCAACACAAATCCTGGCTCACCATGAGGGCCAGTGCATCCAGGGTCCCCCAGAAAACGTTAATTTTTCCAGAGCCTTCCATCAGAGACATCATGGCTGTCCACCACTGGCCCCATCTGCATGTGTGGATGAATGTGGAGTGTCCTCGTGTTGATACACCTTGTATTCTTCCGTTAATAGGAAATTCTCGCAAGGTCTGATTCACAATGAGGGGACAGAAGCCCAGTTTTTTCAAGACTCAGTACAGGAGTCCACGTGGTTTTATTGATGATTGTATGGTTGGCAGCGATGCCTCTAGTAGCTGGTCTCTGGTTGTTAGATGGTAATTACTGAGGCTGCAAACCATCCCAGTCTTCTCTTTGGAAAAGTTTTTCTTTATGGAAATGGATTACATTTCTTTGACACGGTGGCGCAGTTGGTAGAGCTGTTGCCTCTCAACGAGCAGGTCGCCAGTTCAAATCCCAGTCCGGGACCATCTTGGGTGGAGTTTGCATGTTCTCTCCGTGCATGCGTGGGTTTTCTTCGGGTACTCCGGTTTCCTCCCACAGACCAAAAACATGCATGTTAGACTGATTGGTAAATCTTAATTGTCCCAAGGTGTGAGTGAGAGAGTGAATGGTTGTTTGTCTCTTTGTGTCCCTGTGATGGACTGGAGACCTGTCCAGGGTGTCCCCCACCTCCTGCACAGTGATAGCTGAGCATGAGTACCAGTGACCCCCGCGACCTGAAAAGGAAGAAGTGCAGGCAAAGATAATGGATGGATTACATTGTTGTCATATTTAAAAAACCAAAACATACCATTTAAATTATTTCTCTTATAGTTATAAAATATGTAGTTTGTAATACTGCTCAGCTGTATTTCAGTACACACTGTAAAAAGTGTGTATTTTTTTTAATTCTTGAAAACTGAGTTAAAATTAAAAAAAATCTGCATTAGGTTTACAAACTTTATGTGAAAGCAGCATGATCAAACTGGAACTGTAAATAAACAAAACATCCTCATTGTAACAGTTTTTAACATAAAAAACGTAAAACCTTAACCATAACTGATTTTATTTTAATAAAATCAATCAACAGATGTAAGCTTGATCGTTCTGTATAATTGTAAAGTTAGCAAAAAATAATCATCAAAAGTAGAGCTATGCAATATCTTGAAGATTTATCATCATTCTGGGGTCAAAGTTGCCAAGGTGCATCTTATATTTCAGAGTATTAGGTTTGACAGTCACATAAACGCCATGTTGAGCCACAAGTTAAAATGAAAGACTTCTGATCTACGTTTGTATGTCGCCAACAATGTTCAGTCAGGTCATCTAGATGGTTTATTTTCATCCAAAGGACTTCATCAGTCTGAGGAGCCACAAACAAACTGAGTCCCACAAGTAGCACACTCCCATAGTGGAAACTAAACCACTAAAACCACTATAAAAAAACGTCCAGATGACCTGACTGAATGTTGGATTTGTACCTGGATTATTGAACGTGAACTTTGATGCTTTGTGTCATTACACAGCTTCAAGAGGAGATTAAATTTTGTTTTTCCATGGGTTACACATATTTACAGAAGACTAGATGAGTGATGTCATCATTTTTCCATCATACTGGATGTACTATGTTATTTATAACATATAGTCACTCAGCTGGGTGAAGCAGGGCACCTTCTCAAATGTTTCTCCAAAGAGTCTCTCGACACATCTTCTATGGTTCTGATAGATGACTATTTATGGAGTCAAGACAAAGCCAGGCTTGTTTGTGGCAGCACAATGAACTAGTGGTTAGCACCGCTGCCTCAAAGAACGAAGGTCCTGGGTTCGAGCCCAGGGTTGGCCTTGGGGTCTTTCTGTGCGGACTTTGCATCTTCTCCTCGTGTTTGCGTGGGTTTTCTCCGGTACTCCGGTTTCCTCCCACAGTCCAGAATCACACACATTTAGGCTGCCCACAGGCCCAGGCCTCCCTTGAAAAAGAGACCTCAGTGGGATTATGCTGGTTAAATAAAGGAAAAATAAATAAAATAGCATGCCTCTGTAACCATCTGGTCAAAGAAAACCCACACAGATGATCTGCGTTCATCAACCCCCAACCCAAAATAAATGTTAGCAAGCGCCGACTCTGACCCCTTTGATCAGTATCCACTATTGATCAAAACTCGACAAGTAATTTCTCCTGTGGTTGAACCAGTCACAGCTGGGAGGTCAGAGGTCTGCTTCCACCTGCCAGACTTGGACACGGAGTTAGTGCACGATCCTTGTAGGCTCTCTGGATGAAACAGGACTGAATCTGTACTCTGACCCAGTGAGGCCAGAATGTCTGGTTTTATCAACAGATTACCCAGAAGAGCACCCAGACCCCCCCCCCAAATTAATCCTTCCTGCAGATAAGCAAGAATCATGGGAAGGTCTCGGCGGGCCTTCTCCTTTCCCCCTCGGGGGGCCTGTAGCAGCAGGTGGGGGGTCACTCTCTGACCGTTTACTTCGCCCGAGCCCTGTACCATAGCAATTAATACCTTGAAGGAAGAAAAAAGTTAAATATAACTCACCAGTACTTGGGAATCACCAGGAGCTGCTGATCTAATTATTTTTGCATGTAGGCAAATATTTTATTAAAAGTATAAAAAATGTTATGTAGTTAAAAATCACATACAATGTAGGTTATAACAAAATTTTAAATCAAAAGAAAAACAATAAGTTACTCGGTTCATCTCTTCGTCCTCACAAGACTCCTCCACTCCTCTAACCAGGACTTAATTTGAGCCGGATCCTGCCGGAACAGGATCCGAGAACGCTCTTATTTTGACAGGGTGCGTTCCGGTAACTGTTTGCTTGGATTTGGAAACTCTCAGATTTACTAATAATAAAGTTATGAACAAATATGACTGCTTTGAACGAATAAAACTTATGTTGGATATTGAAACTGAAAATAATTACATAAACACTCATTTTAAACACAACAGCCGATTACAAGCATACGAGCTACCCCTTCAAGTAGCATTTCCATGTCCATCCTTAAAAAAATCCCAGCACACCTCACTGCCGGCTTGCCCGCTATTTGCATTCTGGCATTGATAGGTTTACAAATTAGGCCCTGTCTCTAACTAAACATTAAAAGACAAAAAGAAGAAACTTAACCAAGACAAATGTTGTTTCTCTAAACCCTCCCGTTGTCTCTGGGCCAAAATGACCCAAGGGCAACAGGAGGTAATGTACCCCCTAAAAGCAACGCTCCATGATCCTCAAAAAGTCCCCAGTAAACACCCCATCTCTTTTGTGCATAAGCTTCTACTATCATACTCACTTAGTCATTAATTTCACTTTGTTAGAGTTTTCTACCTGGATTATTGAGCATGCATCAGGATATCACATATTATGATTATACGTAAACACACAAAGTCATGGTGATTCTCTTTTCAGTCTCCATTTCTTCCAGTCCAACTTGTTATCTTCAATATGGTAAAATGATAAATGGACTGTACTTATATAGCTCCTTTCTATCTTATCAAGATACTCAAAGCTCTTTACAGTAGAATATGCGTCCTCATTCACCCATTCATATAGCTACTCTACTAGATCTCTACGAAGACTAATCAGAGCTTTATCACATTCATACACTGATGGGACACACATCAGAAGCAGTGAGGGGTTCAGTGTCTTGCTCAGGGACACTTCAACATATGACTACTGGTGGAATCAAACCCCCAACTCTCCCATTGGAGGACGACTGCCCTAACCACTCAGCCACAGCCGCCCCACAGTCTCCTCTCATTGGCTGAAACTGACAGCTTCCATTATTTACAGCTCCATTCCTTCCAGCTGCTTCAACTGTGTGAGAAAGGATCGGACAACGTCCGGTTAACACAGGTCGTCCTCCATAAGGATACACTGGGCCCATCTTGGTATGGGTCGGTGTCTGGTCTGGTCCAGTCCTGTGACCAGTTGGCCTGGGACTGACCTCTGATGCTGCTTGTTCTCATAAACAGTCTGTCAGTGATCAGTTCCTGGCTGGTAAACGTGATCAGATGAAGACTCATTTTTCCATCTCTCCATCAGAGAAGGCTGTTAAATAATAGGGTTGCTGTAATATGTGTTAAATTAAAAGTCGTATTGTTTAGCACAATGTTTTTTTCTCTCTGCAGCATTCTCTATGCAGACATCGTGGGCTTCACCAGGCTGGCCAGTGACTGCTCTCCAGGAGAACTCGTCCACATGCTGAATGAACTTTTTGGCAAATTCGACCAGATTGCAAAGGTACCTGAAGACAAGTCAAACCTTTCCATGACTGTATTACTGTTTAAAACACACCACAACCCATCACATTTTATTTGTTTGTCTCCTTTCCCGTCCAGTGATGTTTTTTTTTTTTTACTCTTTGCCAATCGATCAGTTTGTACTCAGATTATTTATTATACCATAATCCGACATGACGCACTGAATGAGAACTTCTTACATGCCGTATTGTTCAGGCTGCCTCTTTTTGTGTGTGGAAAAGTATGATAAAGTTTTCTCTGCACCACAATTAGACTTCTACTAGAATTATGATTTTGAGGGGAAAAGAGCACACAGTTATAAACGAAACGCATAATCCAACAGTTTTCAGTCAGGTCATCTGGACAGTTTCTTTTATTGTGTGCTGAAACATTTCACCTTCCATCCAGAAGGCTTCATCAGTCAAGGAAACACACAACACAAAACTGATTCTTCCCCCAAACAGCTTACTCCAAAGTGGAACAAACCAGTTATGTTGGTGCTAAGATGGTCTCTTTGGCACACCCCCTCCTCCAGTGCCGGCCCTCTCCCTCGTCGACAGTCATGTCAAACTGGTCCAAAACCCATAAACTTAACTCCTCCTCTTTTCTGAGTTTAAGGTCTTATAAACTTGAGCTCCAAGAGGTTCATCAGGTATTAATTGTGGGGAAAAAATACATAAATGACCGTTGTTACAGATTCTGTTCATAACTTTTATGGATAGAATTTCTCGGTGCAGCCAGGGGGTGGAAAGATTCTGGTTTGGTAGCCT
>NC_056516.1:13899617-13900675 GCF_014905685.2 Nematolebias whitei | reverse complement strand
AACCAGTTATGTTGGTGCTAAGATGGTCTCTTTGGCACACCCCCTCCTCCAGTGCCGGCCCTCTCCCTCGTCGACAGTCATGTCAAACTGGTCCAAAACCCATAAACTTAACTCCTCCTCTTTTCTGAATTTAAGGTCTTATAAACTTGAGCTCCAAGAGGTTCATCAGGTATTAATTGTGGGGAAAAAATACATAAATGACCGTTGTTACAGATTCTGTTCATAACTTTTATGGATAGAATTTCTCGGTGCAGCCAGGGGGTGGAAAGATTCTGGTTTGGTAGCCTCAGGTTTCCATCTCTGCTCTTTGCAGATGATGTGGTCCTGTTGGCTTCATCATGCCGTGATCTTCCTCTCTCTGTGGAGTGATTCGCAACTGAGTGTGAAGCAGCTGGGATGAGAATCAACACCTCCAAATTTGAGACCATGGTCCTCAGTTGGAACAGGAATTGTTCTCTTTGGGTCGAGGGTGAGGTTCTGTCTCAAGTGGAGTTCAAGTATCTCTGGGTTTCGTTCACGAGTGAGGGAAGAATGGAGCATGAGATTGGTGCAGTGTCTGTAGTATTGTGGACTCTGTGCCAGTCCGTTGTGGTGAAGAGGGAGCTGAGCTGTAAGGCAAAGCTCTCTGTTTATCGGTCAGTCTACGTTCCTAACCTCACCTATGGTCACAAACTCAGGGAAGTGACCAAAAGAATGAGCTCATGGATACAGGAAGTTGAAATGAGTTTCCTCCACAGGGTATCTGGACTCTCTCTTAATGATAGGGTGCGAAGATCAGTTATCCGGGAGAGACTCGGAGTAGAACCGCTGCTCCTCCACATCGAGAGGAGCCAGTTGAGGTGGTTCGGGCATCTGGTAAGGATGCTTCCTGAGCGCTGCCCTATAGGTGATTTGGGCATGACAAGGGAGACTCAGGAGACGCTAGAGAGACTACGTCTCTCAGTTGACATGGGAACACCTTAGGGTCCTCCCAGAAGATCTGGAAGAGGTGGCTGTGGAAAGAGATGTCTGGACCTCCCTGCTCAAGCTGCTGCCCCGAGACCTGACTTTAGAACAAG
>NC_056516.1:13892474-13899517 GCF_014905685.2 Nematolebias whitei | reverse complement strand
GTTTTTATTAATGCAGCATATTATTCTGGGCTTCGCAAACATTTCTGTAACTTCTTAGCATAAAAAATGCAATATTTGTGTATCTAATTTATGAAGAGGTATTAAGCAGTGTCAAATTTTAACATGTAATTACCATGAAAACAAGTTGTAAACATGTATTTCACACATAAATAACATGTTGTTTGACACACGCACACATTTTTCCCGTTTCATTTCTATTAATTTCTTTAATTTCATAATATCACATAAATTAATTAATAAAGTTAACTTTTGTACCATGTTAGCACTGGAAAATAAAAAGCATGAGGCACCGTTACAGCAGATGTAACATCTAAATAGTTTTACACAAATTAAAGTTAAATTTCAGTGCATTTTAACAAGTTTACAGCCATCTAAACATTCAAAGCTTTAAAATATTTTTATGAACATCTGCTGTAATAATTCTGTACTTTCAGTATTTAAGTAGGAGTGTACTAAACATGTACATTAAAACATTACAAACTGAGGGAGCACAACAGTGAGTTATTTGGCCATAGAACGATGGAAGACCTCCTCTCTTTTTGCTAAAATTTTAAACCTAAATCTGAACAACCAATCAGATGAGACACAACTTAGACTACTAGGATGTAGTTGTCTGAAACAACCTTAAACAGTCAAAGCTTGCATGTCCAATGCTATTGAATGCATTGTTAGCGTGTAAGCATGTTTACATGCTAACAACACGTCCAGAACGAGTCAAATCATGTAAAAAAAGTCACGATTCTTTGGTATTCCTGGTTTTCAATACGTTATGAAGTGCAAGCATCACCTCGTTTGGTATATATTTAATACAATGTTAAATTAGAAGCATCTTATCTAAAAATGATGCAGAAAAACGCGTTTGTGTTTTTAGTTTTAGTCTAGACTGGACTATTGCAATGGTTTATTATCTGGGTGTTCAAATACTTCTTTAAAAAATTGTCAGCTCATCCAGAATGCTGCTGCCAGAGTTTTAATGAGAGTTGACAGGAGAGATCATATTTCTCCAGTTTTAGCTTCTCTCCATTGGCTCCCTGTCAAATTCAGAATAAAATTCCAAATCTTACTTCTAACCTACAAAGCGCTCAACAACCTAGCTCCATCTTATATTACAGATCTTATTGTTCTATATTTTCCTAACGGAGCATTTCACTTTCAGACTGCAGGTTTACTTGTGTTTCCTAGAGTTTACAGAAGCAGAAAGGGAGGAAGATCTTTCAGTTATCAGGCTCCTCTCTTGTGGAACCAACTTCCAGTTTCTGTCCGTGAGGCTGACACATTGTCCAGTTTTTAAACTGGGATTAAGATTTTCCTTTTTGCTAAATCCTATAGTTAGGGTTGGCTTGTTATGCTGCTATAGCTTAGATTACTGGATGACAAACTGACCTCATTTCTTTAAATTAATTGTTAAAATTGAATAGTTTTCATTTGATACTATTTCTATCTTAACATGTGATTCTTGACCTGCCATTGTGTATCTGTTCCTTTCAAATCCAGCCGGTTGAAGCAGATGGCCGCTTGTCCTGAGCCTAGTTCTGATAAAGGTTTCTTTCTCATGAGGGATGATTTTCCTTTCCACAGTCGCCTTCATGCTTGCTCAGGATGAAAGTTATGTGACAAAGTTAAGATTCAAAGCAGTCTGCTCCTCAGATAAACATGTTAAATTATTATTTTATATATGAATGTTTCTGTTTAGTGCCCTGAGATGACTTCTGTTGTGACTTGGCGCTATAAAAATAAATAGTATTTAATTTAATTAAATGTCTTGGGAGATTGGGGCACAGTGTGGGTGGTGATGTATCAGTTTTAGTGTCTCCCTCTGGCTCCATGAATTGGTAACAAGTGAACACCTGCAGACTTTTAAACATTTATTACATGGCATGACCTCCTTGGGTCCCCCCACCCCCCTAGAATAATGTTAGGGGAAACCCTGTAAAAACTAACAACAGATTCCACCCCGTCATTAATTATTAAACAGAAATGAAGTCAAATTTGAGAAGCTGTGCAGGACAAACTCCACCCCCGGGTTCAGCAGCTTGTATAACCTCCTTGAGCACGAATAACTTACAACTGTCTTTTTGTGTTTGTGGGACATTCACAGTTTTGTACATGGATGTAAAAAACAAAGGGCCACTCTTCTTTATAACTGTTCATTAAAGTTTGCCGTCATTTGTTTCTGCTGTCTTGAGGTCCCACCACAGCATTTCAGTCCGGATGAGGTCTGGACTGTTGCAACATCTACCCATTTTCTTGTAGTTTTGTTGTTGTGTTTTGAGTCTTTGTCCTGAAGTACGACCAAAGATTCAGCTGTCTAACAGATGGTCTCACATTGGACCCATGTCCTTTATGGATTTGTTATTTCTTTGAGCATTGTTCAAACTGACCTTGGGGTGAATTTGCTGGGAAGATTAAAGCTGCTAGTTTCTGGAAATTGCACAGCAGGCTGGCCTGAAACACATCAAGGAGGTACTATTTATAAGACAGATCAGGGTTGGCAGGCCTCAGACTGATGAAGTCTTTCGGATGAAAGACAAAAACCTTTCTCCCAAAAAGAAACTGTCCAGATGACACGATTTAACATTTTTTGTGAACTGCCCTTTGGGAATAATCCTTTCCACATAACGGACTCCAAACCTTTAGGATGCAATGGCCCTTCCCAGATTGATGGGCAGCAACAATTCCTTCAGAAGCTTGTTGATGTCTTTCCTCTTGGCATTGTGCTACACACACCTGTATGTAACTGCTAAACTGTGGCTTTTATTAAGAACCTCCACACAGAGGGCTGTGGTAGCTCGGTGGTCTGTGGTTGCATCAGGAAGGACATCCGGCGTAAAAATAACTGCCAAGTCTTGGTGTGAGTTAGTTCGCTGTGATGACACCTGAAGAAGGGAGCAGCTGAAAGAAGACAAAAAAACCCTGGCACATAATACCCTAGAATTGAAATAGTGTACATTTTCCATGAATCAGACGTAATTTGGGTTTCAATGTGAAAACTTTGACCATTACTGTCTCCTCACAAAAGACAGCAGACACACTGGACATGTCAATGGTCTATTGCA
The DNA here is from genome assembly GCF_014905685.2 of Nematolebias whitei. Taxonomy (NCBI): domain Eukaryota; kingdom Metazoa; phylum Chordata; class Actinopteri; order Cyprinodontiformes; family Rivulidae; genus Nematolebias; species Nematolebias whitei. The sequence goes on along the minus strand of NC_056516.1, from coordinate 13,896,440 downwards.
GCAAATGAAGTTGCCTTTTAAAAATGACAAGTCTTAAAGAAATTGAATGTTCATGTCATCAATCTGATCAAATGCTGTTTGAACACAGCTTTTCCTCGCCCCTGCAGCCTGCCGACCTTGTTGCCGTCCTCTTTATGAGCGCTGTGTGTAGGCTGGTCAGAGTGTATCACTGTCCTTTGGGAGCTCAGTTATCAGGGTCTAAACAGTCCAGCTCACTGAGTCTTGTGTCCTGCAGCTCTCTACCCCCCTGAAGCTGGCGTTATGTAAAACCAGTCCGACCATGAGCTGTTACTCATCGCACATGTGGAATGTGTTTTGCGTGTGTGGGTGTTTGAATTTTGGGCTTGATGGACCTGACTCGGCGTGTGCTGGTGAGTCTAAATCATTAATAAGCACTGGATGTGGTTTCTTTTTGCTGTCACCCACTCTTTAAGGAAAACGAGTGCATGCGGATCAAGATCCTGGGCGACTGTTACTACTGCGTGTCGGGGCTGCCCGAGTCACTGCCTAACCACGCCAGGAACTGCGTGAAGATGGGCCTGGATATGTGTGAGGCCATCAAGTAAAACATCAGATCCCTCCCTCCTTTTCTCGCTCTCACCCTCATTCTTCCTCTTTTTCACACACAAACACAAACAAACAAACACACGCCTGTTAAACAGATTGAGCAGAAGAAATGCCAGATTGAATACCAGTAAACATGGAGTGAATTCAACATGATAAGCCTCCCATCTGAACCAACATGAAACTCAAATGAATAAATATTGTTGTCTAGCCGTGCCCTCTGCCTTTCACTCATGCATATTAAATTCACAGGACACTATGAAGCTCTGGTTACATATTTTTTGTTGTGTTTTAGATCGAGACCATTTCATGTGAAGCAATGATGGAGTTGTAGCCATTTTTGTTCAAACCTGGAAAATGTTGCTATGAAATAGAGTTGCATTCTGGTCCAAAAAATCTGACACTGCCCCAGCCTATAGCCATCATTTCCGAACCCCACCCAACCCAACAAATTAACAGTAACAGGTCCGAACCCAAAAATCCCCCCCAATGTTTTTACTTAAGCTTTGACTGCTTATATAGTTATTAACAGTCGGTGGATGCATGCAGCTAAGGGGGCAGAAGATCAGAGCTGAGGGGGTTTTTGTCCTTTCATGGCCGTCAAAGTGCATTTAAACCCTGCTTCTGCCTGCATTCTGCATTATTCAGACACAGACCCTGCTCTGACATGTCTGCCTTGGGATCTCACCTGTTTGGGTCATCGACCGCGCGCGTCCGCTGAGTGCAGCGGCTGAACGTCCATTTGGGCGATGAATCGCTTCCTGGAGTACCAGTAGTCCTATCTGAAGCTTATCTGAACTTTATTTTACCTCTTTCAAGTCCGGTCAGCTCGCGGTAAATGGCCGCGTGTGGCTAGTGATTGTATGGTAAGCCATGTTGCCATATATTAGGAATGTATGGCAAGTCATATTGCCATAAAATTGGAACGTATGGCAAGCAATGTTGTCATATAATTGGATCGCGGCTGATCTGCTGATGCAATCAAAAGCCCGACACCGACCCAGCCCACCCATCCAGCGCATTATGGCCCGGCATGGCCCAAATTCAGGTCAGGCCATGCCGGGCTTCGTGCCCAGGTTAGACATGACAGCTCTATGAAATAACATGGAGAATGACTCTCGGCTACTACCATGCCAAATTTAGCTGAACATCTATACAGTTGGCTAAGTTATATAGTCATCTTTGTGTCTGCTAATGTCTGGCTGGGTATAGGTGACGAACTGTATTTAAAGTGAGTTGATCATATTTTAAGTCTCCTAACTGTCAAATAGATTAAAATCCAATCAAACCCTAAAGATTTGCTTCTCTACAGAAAGGTCAGAGACGCCACCGGGGTTGACATCAACATGCGCGTCGGCGTTCATTCTGGAAATGTCCTCTGTGGCGTGATTGGACTCCGCAAGTGGCAGTACGATGTGTGGTCACATGATGTAACTCTAGCCAATCACATGGAGGCAGGAGGAGTGCCGGGGTAAGATACTTCAAAGTAGCCCTTTCATTTTGTAATTATTGTTCATGTAGAATGACATTTGTCTTCCACACCCCATTACTGGGATCTTACATCAACACACATTTATTTTCAGAGACACTTGGAACATGAGACAAGTCTGTTATAATTATACCTATTAGAAGTATTTTAGTAAATTACAGCTACCTTAGTTGACCAAGTAGCTCTGCATTAGTTGTGTAGCCATTAGTTCTGCCAGCCTGGAGCTGTAACAAGCTTGTGAAAATTGGCCAGTGGGTAGGTATATGCTGCTCTGATAATAAGCTCTCTAGTACAACGTTGTCTCACTGGGCTGCTAATGGTTTGTCTCCCACTTTTCCTGGTGAGAGGTATCTGCAAAACACATTGGCTGAAAAAACGTTATTTCCATTTCTTTCTGGATCTCTTTGCACAGGAAACAAAGATGAAACAGAACAGCAGGCAAGAGTGGTTAGAAAGCAGGCAGTCAAACAATGTGTTTTATATAGCTGTCAATGGCGCAGTGACACAAGAACTTCACCTCTAATTATCTGTCCACTTACTGATCTCCAGAAGGGTCCACATCTCTTCGGTGACGCTGGAGCATTTGAAAGGCTCGTACAAGGTGGAGCCTGGAGATGGGCAGAGCAGAGATTCATACCTGAAGGAGCACAATGTGGTCACCTACTTGGTCATCAACCCCAAGGTTAGATTTCATTGTGTAAATTTAGTTTTGTTTTGACGTACTGGCCTCAAATTCTTTTTTTTTTTTGGTAATTAGCTGCATATTTTGTGCCTGTATTTGCTCAGGAATGTTTACAGGCCAGAGAAACACTTTTAATTAATGACTTTTATATTAAGAAATCCAAAAATGTGGTTTAAAATGCAACAAAAATGTATTTTTACAATCCGCCTCCATGGAGAGATGGGCAGTCATGTATCAGTGTATTTGTTTGTCACTTTGCAAAATTTCTTATGAGCCAGAGGACACATTTTCATGAATCACTTAAAAAGCAAACATTGGATGAGGCAACACAAATAAAAGTTAAAAAGGTGCAATGTGCCTTTTTAGTTTCCATATCAGGCAGGTGAAAATAAAATACATTAAAATAAAATAAAAAACTAAATTTATAATATATGCTGCTCTTTCACTCTGTCGTCATTGGTTTTCTTATTTATTTAAACAAAAATTAATTAAAAAAATTCATAAAACAAAAATGTCTGAATATAAGAGTTGGCTCTAAAATGTCACTTAAGATTTAACTTACTGTGCATTGTAGATTTAGTTGTATCGTTTTGGAAAACCCCATGGTTACACTTCATCATAAAATACATGGCGACAGTCTTTTTTAACAGTCAACATTAGGCTCAAAGATTTAAGCCGAGCTAGCAGCAAATTGTTCACCATATTTCCTCTGTATATAATAATAATAATAATAATAATAATAATAATAATAATAATAATACTGAAGATGATAATAATAATGATAATAATAATAATAATAATGTGTTACGTGTTGTCATCATTGTATGTTCCCATAATGGCAAAATTGGATCTCTGCATTTAACCCATCCACCACCAGGTGGTGCAGTGGGCAGCTATTGAAAGCACCCAGGGAGCATTTGGGGATAAGGTGAGCTGCTCAGAGACACCACGAGATGTGCAATGACTGGGTATCGAACCTGGGACTTTCGGGTCCAGAGTCGGCTGCCCTGCCTCTACACTATATATGTGTGTGTCATCTGCATACACTAAAACATCACACACCAGTAAAAGATCTTTAATATAAATCTGAATAACTGTAGTCCTAACATTCATCCTTGTGGCACTCATACATACATACATACATACATACATACATACATACATACATACATACATACATACATACATACATACATACATACATACATACATACATACATACATACATACA
>NC_056516.1:13889889-13892374 GCF_014905685.2 Nematolebias whitei | reverse complement strand
TACATACATACATACATACATACATACGTACGTACATACATACATACTTGCATACGTACATACATACATACAAACATACATACATATGTACATGCACAGTCCATGTGCCTGTTGTTTGTCTCTTGATTTGTTTTAACAATAGACTGATAAACTAAGAAAAATGAAAATATTTTTTGATGGATGGATCATCAGCAGCACAAAATATCTACATTAGCTTGTATGGTCCAGTATAGTCATTTTGCTGCAGTAGTGTGATAGTTTGGCTCCTGTTGTGTTAAAACAGCACATGCAATTAGACAGAGCAGAATAAAACAATTGTGTCTGTTTTTTTGTCAGCACCATTGGACAACAAAAGCTTTCTAAACATCTGGATGTTCTGGTCAAGGTTGCACATCTACACACACGCGAGTACAAATAATCTCCACTTCATTCTGCCATGGACACGTTGAGCTGCTAATAAATAGTGACAACATTAAGTACTGGCAAACAGTGTAGTGTAACAGTGATAAATGTTATCAGACTTTAGCAGGTGCTCGGTCAGTCTCTATACACAGACAGGATTATGTTTACAGGCTCTTTCTCTGCTTGAGGCATTGTGAGGGGATTGTGACGCTGTGCAGCTCCTCCTAGAAAAAAAAAACAGGACATTAGAGTCTGACTAAAGACATTTAAGGGATCTGACTCTTCTGTGAACTGTCTGCTGGGAACATCTCTGTTTAGAATAATGCTCCTGGTATACCGAACATGCTCATATGATTTGGCTTGGCGACAAAAATATCATGCAAGTCCTGTGCCTTCCTAATCTATAACTTAGTCAAGATCCACTGCCTTCCCTAAATGATCAGGTAGACTTTACTTTTTCATCAAACAGGTGTCCTCTATCGTTTCTCTGCAAAAGTCCTGTTCAATAACAGCATTTTCAACAAGACATTTTGAAACATTTTCCTTTTGCCTCAACATTGTTGCATATTCAGTTGTATAGGTAATAACTAAGTTTGTGTTCATTTAATCAATCCTCAAAAAAAAAAAAAATCAGGCCTGCATCCACTTACAATGTGCAGCACATGTTTTTTATTTGTTTCATTCACATGTTCTCAGTGTTGTAGTCGCCAAGCAAATGGCATTAGTTATGTGCAAGTGCAAACATGCAGTTATAGAGGGTGTGAGCAATTTGCACGTTTTTCTGTATCAGATCGAAATCATTCGTAGTACGCAATATGACCATTAAACACAAACAGCAGGAACAAAAGTGGCAGAGAGGAAAATATTTTCACACGATGAGTCTTTTACAGATGAAAAACAGAGGCAATGTTGCATCATCAGCTCATTTTATCAAAGAGGAGTTTTCTTTATTGATCATCACTGTATCATTTTAATTTCCATGTCCGTAATTTCTATTCCGGACCACTAGACTGATTTGTCAGTCAGACCCTTCGTCCCACTCTCCCCAGCAGGGCAGTTGGGGTCTCCCATTATAACTTTGTAGCAATAAATTTACTCTGAGTTCTGTTTATGTGAATGTGAGGCACAATCAAAAGAGCAGAGGTGGTGTAGAGGTAGGGCAGCTGACTTGGAACCAGAAAGTCGCAGACTCAACTCCCCACCATGCCCACAAGTCGTGGTGTCCCTAAGCAAGACACCCAATCCCAAATTGCTCCCCGGGTGCTTACATGGCTGCCCACTGCTCCACCTGGTGCATCTCACACATGATGGGCTAAATACAGAGAACTAATTTCATCATCGTATAAAAACATACAATGATGACAACACAGAAAAAAAATAGTTGAAATGTTCTATAATTTTAACATTTTGTCTTCTAACTCTAAAACATAAACCCAACAATAGGCTTTTACAGTTTTATCAACATGTATTTGTAGAATAAACAATGTTTAACACTGCTAAGTAGATTGTGATGTAACACTGCTACATCTGTGATGTAGCTGTTGTTGTTCTGTTTGTTTGTTTTTAAATATCATTTTCTTCCATTGATTTTTAAATTTATATGTTTTCTTTTATGATTGTCTCCTGTTGTCATCATTCTTTGTTAACATCAGGTCTCTCTTGTAAATGAGTCCTCAAAGCTCAATGAGACTAAAGCCCTATTCGCACGGGATTAGTTTTACCTCAAGGCCATGTGTAATAAATAAATTACTCCCCGACGTCTACGTTTTATGTGGCGCATTCGCATGGGATAACCAAAGCCTGCGATTTAGCTGAAATTTACGGACATCTTCCAGATATGATGTTGACATGCTGCGTTGTCCATACAATGTGCCTAATGTGCGGGCTGGGCCGGTCTCAGCCGTGGTTTTAGGAATCAGAACTAAACTGATTTTGTACAAAGTGTTTAATAGATCGTGTGTGTGAAATTTACACTGTGAGTTCTTACCCTGTGTCGCTCTGTGGCATGAAAACGTCTACTGCAGTAACTATTTAAAGTTATTAGTAGCTTAGAATTCTTTTTTGCCTTAATTTTGGTCGATAA
>NC_056516.1:13889094-13889789 GCF_014905685.2 Nematolebias whitei | reverse complement strand
GTTATTAGTAGCTTAGAATTCTTTTTTGCCTTAATTTTGGTCGATAAAACAGAAATGCCTCACTAAATGCTTCAGGTAACACCATGAGCTTCACTACCTCCACCATTACAGATATCTTGTTTGTTAGTTTGTCCGAGGTTAGCTCAACCTGAGTTACATTTCCTCATGGGCGAATCGATCTTACCGTTCATGTAAAATATTTGATAATGTTCTTATAGAAACAATTCCTGAATGTTGTTCATACTGTGTTAATGCTACATGTTTGTCTCTTGACCTGACAACTGGGTAAGGTTACAGTAGACCTAGCTCATTACTGGAGTTTTAATTAGGCGTTTTAAGCTACTAATAAACATGATGGATGATGATCATATTGCTTTATGCTAGGCCATTGGTAAGAAGGAGTGATTGTTGTTATTGTTTCGTATTGACAAGTGATTTTTCTTCCTAAAAGTTAACTTAGGCTACACTACGGTATGTTTCTTAGACTGTGGCTAGGATGCACGAGAGAAGTGAAGCGTACTCTATTCACACAAGGAGAGCTGTTGGTCAGGCTACTTCTTGTCGGGCCATTAACTCTAAAATAGTTATTGGATCAAGTGTTACTTATGTAGGCAAAACTAAATGTTAAACAGCCCATTAAAATACACCAGAATGCAGGAAATGGCATCTACTTTATTCAAAATTTTCTGGGGGAC
>NC_056516.1:13888368-13888994 GCF_014905685.2 Nematolebias whitei | reverse complement strand
AAGAAGGAGTGATTGTTGTTATTGTTTCGTATTGACAAGTGATTTTTTTTTCCTAAAAGTTAACTTAGGCTACACTACGGCATGTTTCTTTGACTGTGGCTAGGATGCACGAGAGAAGTGAAGCGTACTCTATTCACACAAGGAGAGCTGTTGGTCAGGCTACTTCTTGTCGGGCCATTAACTCTAAAATAGTTATTGGATCAAGTGTTACTTATGTAGGCAAAACTAAATGTTAAACAGCCCGTTAAAATACACCAGAATGCAGGAAATGGCATCTACTTTATTCAAAATTTTCTGGGGGAGCTCCGCTGCATGACCTGTCAATCAATCCAGTAGGCGTGTCAGTAAATGACCAATCGGTAACCTGATGCATGCTCAATAATCCAGGTAGAAAAATCCAAAAAAGTTCCATCTGGTCCTCTGGACATTCAAAAAAGCAACAAACAAAACAAAGCAATAAAATGTAGATACGTTTCGTCTCTCATCCGAAAGACTTCCTCAGTCTGAGGTGCTGTTTTCAGCTCAGTCTCTTAAATAGCACCTTCTCAGAGTGGATCAACCAGTTTGCTGCTGACAACTAAAACCAGCTGCTCACATGCTCAAGAAGGACCATCAGCCTAACAATG
>NC_056516.1:13887078-13888268 GCF_014905685.2 Nematolebias whitei | reverse complement strand
CTGATAACATTTATCACTGTTACACTACACTGTTTGCCAGTACTTAACGTTGTCGCTATTTATTAGCAGCTCAACGTGTCCGTGGCAGAATGAAGTGGAGATTATTTGTACTCGCGTGTGTGTAGATGTGCAACCTTGACCAGAACATCCAGATGTTTAGAAAGCTTTTGTTGTCCAATGGTGCTGACAAAAAACAGACACAGTTGTTTTATTCTGCTCTGTCTAATTGCATGTGCTGTTTTAACACAACAGGAGCCAAACTATCACACTACTGCAGCAAAATGACTATACTGGACCATACAAGCTAATGTAGATATTTTGTGCTGCTGATGATCCATCCATCAAAAAATATTTTCATTTTTCTTAGTTTATCAGTCTATTGTTAAAACAAATCAGGAGACAGACAACAGGCACATGGACTGTGCATGTATGTATGTATGTATGAGTACCACAAGGATGAATGTTAGGACTGCAGTTATTCAGATTTATAGTAAAGATCTTTTACTGGTGTGTGATGTTTTAGTGTATGCAGATGACACACACATATATAGTGTAGAGGCAGGGCAGCCGACTCTGGACCCGAAAGTCCCAGGTTTGATACCCAGTCATTGCACATCTCGTGGTGTCTCTGAGCAGCCCACTTTATCCCCAAATGCTCCCTGGGTGCTTTCAATAGCTGCCCACTGCACCACCTGGTGGTGGATGGGTTAAATGCAGAGATCCAGTTTCGCCATTATGGGAACATACAATGATGACAACACGTAACACATTATTATTATTATTATTATTATCATCATTATTATTATTATCATCTTCAGTATTATTATTATTATTATTATTATTATTATTATTATTATTATTATTATTATTATTATTATTATATACAGAGGAAATATGGTGAACAATTTGCTGCTAGCTCGGCTTAAATCTTTGAGCCTAATGTTGACTGTTAAAAAAAAAGACCGTCACCATGTATTTTATAATGAAGTGTAACCATGGGGTTTTCCAAAACGATAAAACTAAATCTACAATGCACAGTAAGTTAAATCTTAAATGACATTTTAGATCCAACTCTTATATTCATACATTTTTGTTTTATGAATTTTTTTTAATTAATTTTTGTTTAAATAAATAAGAAAACCAATGACGACAGAGTGAAAGAGCAGCATATATTATAAATTTAGTTTTTT
>NC_056516.1:13885946-13886978 GCF_014905685.2 Nematolebias whitei | reverse complement strand
TAGGAAGTAGAGTCTTTGTTGGGCTTTCTTTACCACAGTGTTTGTATGTAAAGTCCAGGACAGATCCTCAGTAATGTGAACACCGAGGAACTTGAAGCTGCTGATCTGCTCCACCTCAGCATTGTTTATGTTGATGGTGGAGTGCTGACCTCCACTCTGTTTCCTGAAGTTCACTATCATCTCCTTTGTTTTGCTGACATTAAGAGAGAGTTAATTTTCTATTCAGTTTATTTATATAGCACCAATTCACAACAAAGTTGTCTCACGGCACTTTACAGAAATATTCACATACATAAAAAAGCTAATTAGTTGAGGATGATGTTAGAGCTATGTTTGGGGGTATTCTCGTGTAAATAAAGAGTACAAGAGTGGACTGAGGACACAGCCTTGAGGTTTACCGGTGCTTAGGACTAGTGTGGAGGAGAGGTGACTGCTGATTGTCACTGCCTGTGGTCTGTTGGTGAGGAAGTCCAGTATCCAGCAGCAGATGGACTCCTCCAGGCCCAGTGTGGTGAGCTTGGATACCAGTTTGGAGGGGATTATGGTGTTGAATGTTGAGCAGTAGTCAATGAAGAGCATTCTCACATAAGTGTTTACCTTCTCCAGAAGGCTGAGAGAGGTGCTTAAAGCTAGTTGTGCTTTGTTTTGTGTGTTTTATATGTAGATAGATGCGGTAACCTGGTTGCACAAGTTTAGTCTTTGTTAAAGCACTAAAGAAAACTAAAGAATGCACAATATAAAATTGTGTTAATCTACTTGTTTAGGAAATGGTAGGTCTGACCAGCCAGTTTAAGAGGTAAAAAAAAGCCATGTTAAGCTGTCACCTGTCACCGGCCGTGCGCAAGTGGCTGCGCGTCCGCTGACCCGCCGGTTGAACTGGACTTGCGACCTGTCCAGGGTGTCCCCCACCTTTCACACAGTGATGGCTGGACATGGGCACCACTGACTCCCGCTACCCTAAAAGGAAGAAGTGAGTAAATATAAAGGATGGTGGATGGGTCAGCAGATCACGCGCGCGTCTCCGCACCTGCT
>NC_056516.1:13865976-13885846 GCF_014905685.2 Nematolebias whitei | reverse complement strand
TATTAATCCCAGAGGGAAATTAAATGTTGTGGTAACTCATCATCCTGGTTTCATTACAGAGTTGTTCTAGATGCAGATGGCTGTGGGCAGGAAGGATCTCTTGTAGTGGTCTGTCCTACAGCAGATCTGAAGAAGCCTCTGACTGAAGACACTCTGTTGTTGTATGACAGTCTGATGAAGAGGATGCTGAGGGTTGTCTATAATGTTCTTCATTTTATGAAGAATCCTTCTTTGAACAATCATCTCCGAAGGTTCTAGAGGAGTCCCCAGAACTGAGCCAGCCTTCCTTATGAGCTTGTTGATCTTTTTTAAGTCACTTGCTCTGGCGCTGTTCCCCCAGCAGAGGATGGCAGAAGAGATAACGCTCTCTACAACAGACTTACAGAAGATATGCAGCATCTTGCTGCAAACGTTGAAGGACTTCAGCTTCCTCAGGAAGTACAGTCTGCTCTGTCCCTTCTTGTAGACGCTTCACTGTTGCATTTCCAGTCCACTCTGTTGTCCAGGTGAACTCCAAGGTATTTATACTTCTCCACCACCTCCACTTCTTCTCCCATGATGGAAATAATGTTGGACCTGTTCCTGTTTCTCCTGAAATCTACAATCATCTCCATTGTTTTGTTCACATTCAAGATGAGATGATTGTTTCCACACTATGCCACAAAGCGGTCCACCAGTTCCCTGTACTCAGCTTCTTGTCCATCTCTGATACACCCGACCACTGCAGAGTCATCAGAATATTTCTGCAGATGACAGGAGTCTGTTTTATACTGGAAATCTGAGGTGTACAGAGTGAAAAGGAATGGTGAGAGTACAGTCCCCTGTGGTGCTCCTGAGCTACTAACCACCTGGTTAGACACACAACCCTTCAGTCTCACAAACTGTGGTCTGTTTGTCAGGTAGTCTTTGATCCAGGTGATTGTTGAGGCCTCCACCTGAGTCTTCTGGAGTTTCTGACAAAGCAAATCGGGCTGGATTGTGTTAAATGCACTGGAGAAATCAAAGAACATGACTCTCACAGTGCTGTCTGCCTTTTCTAGATGACAGTGAGTTTGCTGAAGCAGGTGTATGATGGCATCTTCAACTCCAAGTCCACACCGATAAGCAAACTGCAGTGGGTCCTGATATGTGCTTGTTTGTTTAGTCAGGTGGGTCAGCAGACGTCTCTCTAGGACCTGCATGATGTGGGATGTCAGGGCAACAGGTCTGTAGTCATTGAGGACTGACATCATGTCATCTGGACTTCGTAGTCCAGATGACATGATTCAACCTTTTTTGTTGTTATATACCTGGATGACTGAGAAAACAAACTTTGTGTTTTTGAAACCATTAGTGAAAAGGCCAGACTTCAGGGGTATCTGAGGCAGGCTTGAAACACAAGAGTCAGGGTGGCTTCTGGGTAATACCAGATGGCTAGGCCTCAGACTGACGAAGCCTCTTGGATGAGGGGCGAAACGTTTCTTTTTAACAAAAAAACGAAGTCCAGATGACATGATTCAACCTTTTTTGTTAAAGAATGCACAATATAAAATTGTGTTAATCTACTTGTTGAGGAAATGGTAGGTCTGACCAGCCAGTTTAAGAGGTAAAAAAAAGGCCATGTTAAGCTGTCACCTGTCACCGGCCGTGCGCAAGTGGCTGCGCGTCCGCTGACCCGCCGGTTGAAATGGACTTGCGACCTGTCCAGGGTGTCCCCCACCTTTCACACAGTGATGGCTGGACATGGGCACCACTGACTCCCGCTACCCTAAAAGGAAGAAGCGAGTAAATATAATGGATGGTGGATGGGTCAGCAGATCACGCGCGCGTCTCCGCACCTGCTGTCATTTGCGGTGAAGGAAGTAACAGCATAAAAGTCAAAGTGACATTTTTTTTTTATTAAAAAAATAAAGTGAAATTTAAGTCAAAGTGAGCAGCACATTCATTTAAAATAGCTTTGTTGTATATTTTTCCAAATGATTTTGCTTAAACAAAAACAAAAAACGCCTCATTACATATGGGATCCTGTGCATTTCTGTCCAAATCACAGAGATGCCTATTCGCAGTGGATTAGTATTATCACAGGACCTCAGAGTTCAGAGGAATATAGTAGGTAATTTGTGGGGGAATTATTACTTTACAAATTACTGACATGGCCGATTCACATAGGATTAACAACACAGACAATCTCCGTAATTATTACAAATAGCATGTGGTCCCAAGGTAAAGCTAATCCCATGCGAATAGTGCTGTATAAATAAAGGTTGAATTAAAAAAAGCGGATGAATTATAACTATCCCTATTTACTTGGCCTCTTTTTGTGAAGGCAGCACTGCAGCATACTGCTCCTGGTCCTCTGTTATTTCTCCTGAAACACAGTTATAATCAGCTCTCAGGAGATTGTATATTTCACACAAAATGAGTGTTGCAAACAGCACTGATCTTTGAGTTGCTTTAACTCTAGTAGTAATTCACAAAAACATGGAAAGGGTGTCTTGTAAATGCATGAGTAAAACCTTTTTTCAATATGTACAAATTGCATTTGTTGTGTAGCACTAATATCAGTTTGCAATGGCTTTAGTGCTGAATGTGAATTTGAGCTGTTCATGAATCTGGGCCTCAGTGTTTATAGGTTTTTCATGATTTATTCCACTGCTCTGCACTGAGTTTTGGTTTTGTTTTCTAGTCAGTTTATTATTAATATAGAGTACAGGACCTAAATTAGTCTTGTTTGTCACAACTAAACCGGTATGCATATATAGACCTTACACTGGCCTCTGAATATTTTAACCGTAGTATATCAACTTCAATCTCCTTCAACATTATTTTATGTTATGAGAGTCTCTGCAGAATGTGGCAAGATCCTACGATGTAATGTTAAAAATATTTACAGAAACAGCATGTCAATATTTGATCAAATTGAGACAAAGCTGCAGGTGTTCAGTCTTAATTTGCAGCAAGCTGTGAATGGATCCAGGCCAAATATGATACACGGATCAGAGAAGGAGTCATCTCCACTTTCACTGTCGTTAACTGTCACTGTCAGAGCTGGAAATAACCGGAGCCACCATGTCTGTTTCAGTCCCCTAAAGGCATCTGTGCTGAGTTTGGTCAGTGACAATCCCACACACAGCCCATGAGCAATTAAAACAAATCACCTGAGGTACGCTACTTGTCATCCTCTTGAATCCTCAGCATTTCACCCAAGTGGAGTTCTGTTTGCCACTCAGAAACACTTGTGTATAAACAAAAGAGCTGCTTCATTCATAAGTGAAAGGGTTTGAAGTATGCAAAAACACCAACAAGCAAGTCAAAGATGTCAAAAGCTGTCAAATGACCAGAGTTCCTGAAACAGCCCATTCTTACCGTACCGTACACCCACTAGGTTGAGGCTCACTGAGTATCTGTGTACTATACAACTGTTACCACAGAACATACAAGTAACAACTGACTTATGTTTTAGGCTTTTACTTTTGATTATATAAGGAAGACTTTTCGTTATCATGTTTAACTCATGATAAAAAATCTCCAGCTTTAAGTCCTAAGGTTTAACTTGTAGATAACAAATCTAGCATTCCTGGATAGGGTGTATACTTCCTGCCACCTTGCATGCTACAGATAAAATGTGAATCAGTTGTAGATGTACACCTATGTGAAATTTTCATTAAATCCATTAACTGTTGGAAACACATGCATACAAGCAATTATTTCATAGCAACAGATTAATCACCTGTTCCTCACAAAGTCTTAAAGCTAAGTCAATATTACTGCATGTGAACATTATCAACACAAACATCGCTACATCAGCAACGTGACTGCCTTCACACTGAAGGAGTTTTGTTGTGTTCCAGACACGTTCTAAAATGTTGAGGAGAATATGGTGGGATCATCATCCAATGGAAATGGAGTCCTTGTTTTTGATGTTTTCAACACACTTGGAAAACTATGCTTTACCTTGATGAACCATAATAATATTAACATTAAACCAAGTATTCTGTTGCTCTGGAGCCGTTATGAACTCTAAATGATCGTTTGATAAATGGCGCTGTAAGGTTTAGCTCAATAACCAGATAGTATGTAACTAAGAATAGCGACTCCAAGACCAAGAGCAAGTTTAACAGTGTTTATTTACAGCAAGAGAATATATTAACAGTAGCGTGGGACTGGAACCCTGGAGAGCAAGGGACAAGATTAACTGGAGGCTTTATCTTGAGGGATGGTTTGATAGTATCTCTCTTACTGTTGGTAGGCAAAGTGGTCGCAGAGGCGAATTCCCAAAAGGTTCTAGTAGCGAGGAGTGAAGACGTTCCAGGAGGGTTCATACAACCGGTGAGCATGTGGTGGAAGGCAAGGAATGGATGGAGAGATCATGAGGAGGCTCAGGAGAAACCAGGGAGGTCAAAGGCTCAGGAGGAATGCAGGAGTCAGAGCTACAACATGGAGAAGTAGAGTTTTCACAAACCACAAAGAATAATACCAATGCCAGGAACACAAATACCGATTGGTAGATAATGCACCAGCATTGGATTGAAGTCATCAACTGCCTTATATACCATACTCCTGCAGCTCATTAGTGGGATGGTCTGTGATCCTGTTGGCTCCCTATGGTGTTGGAAAAGCTGCAGGAGAAAAACTAGAAATCCTACAGGTGCTAAGACATAAGCAGCACATCCAGACAAGATGTCAGAAAAGTGATATGCAGATGATATCTTTCATTCCAGAATTGCGCCACTTGAGGTGGCTGCATGTTGGAGCAGCTCTGTTACATTCATTCTGAGATTTTGCTTTTGGAAACTTTTAATTCCTCTTTTGCTGGATGTAAATCACCTTTTTTGGATGATTGTTTCCTCTGGTATTGGATGCTGTGCAGCTGGAAGGAGTTTTACTGAAACTTTTTTAGTTTTGGACATTTACGATGCGTAACCATGACAACAAGTTGTTGTTTTTTTTACAACCAGGGACAGCCAATTGACATCTCAATAGCTCAAATAATACATCAACTACAGCCCCAAATCTCAATTGAGTTGAAAAGGAGGCTACATGGATGCATTCCCATCTCCCTACTGGTTGTGCTCGAGTGCCTGACCACTGAGATCCTGGAACTAGCAGGAAACATGGCTCGTGACAGAAGGACCGGGATCATCCCCTGGCATCTGCAGCCGGATGTCCGTAGCAACGAGGAGCTCGGCAGGCTGCTGGGAGGAGTGGCCATTGCTCTGGGAGAAGTTCTGCCCAGCATTCGGGCGGTCCTGCAGCCCAGGGGAACTGAGAGACCCACCGAGGCTGGGTGGATGTATCGGATGGCATTTGCGGCCATTTTCTTCGGATCCGCTGTGGGACGGGACCTTTACAAGTGATCCTTCCTGCCTACAGCTATCATCAGCTATAACATCTAATGAAATGAGGATAAAGAGTTACAACAACATTTAATTTCCCTTTGGGATTAATAAAGTATTTTTGAATTGAATTGATTTGATATACTGATATACTGGTATGTGGATGAAGCTCATTTAAACTCATCTCCTCACAAAAGTGGAATAAAGTAACTTGACTTTTTTATGTTCTTGTTCCCAGACTGAGAGGCACAGCCCGCTGTTAAGTGTGCGCTCTCGACCCTCTCTGGACAGCGGGAAGATGAGGGCGTCTGTCAGGATGACCCGATACCTGGAGTCCTGGGGAGCTGCTAAACCCTTCGCCAACCTCCACCATCGAGATAGTATGACCACAGACAATGACAAGATCAACACTACGGTTGGTGAACTTTTGTCCCAAGCTTGCTTTCTCTCAGTTGTACCAACAACATCAACCGCTCAGGTCATTTGAAGATATGAAAAGTGAAGAGTATTTATAGTCACATTCGTTCATGGTCTGTTTCATGTTTCAGGATGTTCCCATGGGGCAGTACTACCTCCAGAGACGAGAGAGGTGAACAATTTGTTTTAACAAGATTCAGAACAAGTATAGTTTTTCTCCTTGTCAGAATTTAAACATGTGCCCCCTTTCCCCAAGATCCAAATCTCAGAGGAAAAGATTTGAAGAAGAACTTAATGAACGGATGATTCGCACCATCGATGGCATCAACTCTCAGAAGTAAGCACTGTGTTCGCCGTACAACCCAGTTCTGCTTCTCATGGACATTCATCTCTGACAAAGGCAGAAGAAAACACAAATATTAAATCAGGACCTCTTTGAACCACCAGTCATAATGAGGTTTACATTAAAGAATCAGGACAGAAGGGACACAGTGGTGTCTAATGTGGTCTAATGGCTGTTAGATTAATCAAATGTTAAAGTTTCAATCCAAACTTAAAAGAGTTTTATTTCTATTTATACATAAAGAAGAAAAAAGGGCAAGAAATCTAAAATTCAATTAAGGATTTATAGCAAGAGCGTCCTACTGTTTAAAATCAGACTGCAGCCAATGGCATTTATGCATGTTTACATTCAAAACCAGCACAGATTTGAAGTGTGCTCCAGAGATTAGCTAAATACCCTTTTGAATATAAAGTATGTGAGATATAAATGACTAACAGGGTTTTGCATCAGTAAGTCTGGGTGGAAATGACTTTCTGTTTGCTGACGATAAGAAGTATTTTACAAATTGGCTGAAGTTACTGCTTAGTTATCAATTTAGTTTGCACATTTCTAGAATTTTCCCTTTCAAGTGTTATCTGTGGGTACCTGTGGGATTATTGAGCATGCATCAGGATATCTGTGGGTACCATGCTACAGTGAAAGTTTGAATCTGGGAAAATGTTCTCTTGGTCCTCCTTCACATAAGATTACAACCCCGTTACTATAGGCATCACTTCTGTACCAGGTGGTTTCCATGGCTTTGTCATGGTCATAGTTGGAGCCTAGATATGAGGCTAACACGGCTGGTCCTGCTTCAAACTCTGATACCTTGGTGTAGTGCCAAGTTTTGTGTATGCTTACAACTCATCACATTCTTTTACGTGTAAAGGGAAGCCCACTGTGCTCTTAATACTCACCTGAAGATGTCGTCTAGACCCTGCAAAGCCCACCCATGTTCTGGCTGATTTTTATGTCATAGTAGAGTGATCATTCAGTATGACGGAGGCCTAACTTAGTTCAATAAGGCGTAAAGTGATTTGTGTTGTCATTATTGTATGTTCCCATGCAATGACAAAATTAGTTCTCTGCATTTAACTCATCACATGTGAGAAACACCAGGTGGAGCAGTGGGCAGCTATAAGCGCCTGGGGAGCAATTAGGGCTTGGGTGACTTGCTTAGGGACACCACGACTTGTGGGCATGGTGGGGAGTTGAGCTTGCGACTTTCTGGTCCTAAGTCAACTGCCCTACCTCTGCACCACCTCGGCCCCCAAGAGCTTACGGCATCTGTTATTCCCAGGAGGTCTCCCATCCAAGTACTAACCAGGCCCGACCCTGCTTAGCTTCCAAGATCAGATGAAATTGGGCGTGTTTAGGGTGGTATGGCCATAATGCTTATAAAGCATTCACACTATTGAGATCCTGTATTTTTTTGTACTTTATTGGCACTTAACTTGTTACACAATGTTTGTGCTAATTCAACAATTCATATTACAAAATGTTCAGCTCATTCAAGCTATGATTTTAGGTATTTGTGCAATTTTTGCTTTTTTTAAAAATATATTTAGCTTTTCTGCCATTTTTTCCTCATCGAAAAGAAATGGACCTCTCATTCTTCAAACCCTTTTGGCTGTTTAAAAACTTTTTCTGCTCCTTTCAGCTTCTTTCTGTTAAATTTAACTTGCGCTCTCAGCTAATTTTAGCTACTATTAGCATGTTTTCTGCTAAGATGAGCTTTATCTGTTTTTTTCTTTGGCTTTCTTCTGCCAATTTCAGCTATTTTTAACTAGTTTTTTGCTAATAAGAGCTTTTTCTGGGATTTTTTTTCCTGCTTCTTTGTAACTTATTTAGTCTTTTTTGTGCTCGCTTCAGCTTCTTTCTGCTAATTTAAGGTTTTTAGTGTGTTTTCAGCTACTTTTCTTCTTATTTCAGAAGTTTGGAATCTTTTCAGATCGTTTTTGCTACTTTTTTGGCTCCTTTTGGCTTTCTTCTGCTAATTTAAGCTTTTTACACTCCTCCAACTTTTTTCTGCAAAATTCAGCTTATTTCTTCAACTTTTAGTTTATTTTTTTGCTAATTTAAACATTTTCTGGTTTTCAGTTCTTTTTCTGCTGTTTCCTCTTTTTTGTGCTCCTTTCAGCTAATATTGTATTGCATTAAGGCAGGAAATGCAAATTCTCTAGTTAAGTTCATGAAATTTCAAGCATTATAGATGAAAGTCAGGCAGCACAGTTACTCAGTTGGTAGAGCTGCCACCTCTCAGCGAAAAGGTCACCGGTTCAAATCCTGTCCCAGGGGTCATTCTGGGTAGAGTTTGCGTGTTTTCTCCAGGTGCTCCAGTTTCCTCCCATAGACCAAAAACATCTGATTGGTAACTCTAAATTGTCTCTAGGTGTGAGTCAGGGTGGTTTTAGGCAGTTGGATGGATCTAAACAAAGGACATGGGTTAAAACGGTGCAGCTGATCTTTGTTGGGTGTATTGCTTTGGCTAACCCAACCTGAGATTAGGATTACACAAATCCCAATGTTTTTCAAGAACTCCACACCCTGACCCACCAGAATCTTTCCAGTCAATTATAGAGCCTTTCATGACTCAACTTGCTGTAAAGTTTGACAGAAACAAAAGTACTTGTCAAAGTACTCAAAATGATCTTTATTATATGTTCTCCCAAAGAAAGAAAAATGAAAATCAGCACCAGGTGAAGACAGTAACACCTACGCCATCACAGCCTGTAATAAGAGAAAGGACTTCCGGTCCTCTTTACCGTCTGCTTCTCTTGTGTCTCCAGACAGTGGATGAAATCCGAGGACATCCAGAGGATCTCATTGTTCTTTCACAACAAAGCTCTGGAGAAAGAGGTAGGCGAATGCATACAAAGCTGCAGTCTGGAAAGAAATCGATGTGATGAATCAGTGCTGACGAATTAGCAGAAAGAGGCTCAACTTTATGTCTCGTAACTTTGTGCTCTTTTCGTCGTTGCTACATTTTATGCCTACTTTAATTTACTATTATGCAAACATGCATACAAAATTTAAAGACTGCTGGATACACTGGGTAATTTGAATGAATGTGTTAATGTCCCAGTAACTTGAATTCTGGACCCATCTCACCTGTCTTCTCCCAACAGTACAGATCCACCACACTACCTGCCTTCAAGTACTACGTCACCTGCGCCTGCCTCATATTCTGCGGCATATTTGTAGTGCAGGTCCTCGTCTTGCCCAAGTAAGTCCGCGCCACATTTCACGCCGATTTCCACTCCACTCTACCAGCAGCATCAGCCCGCCTCCAGCTGTGGCGGCAGGCTGATGTGAAAAAAAACGATTTGACGCCAGCTGTCTCATCAACAAGACCTCGCCAAAGCAAAAGAGGCAGAATGTTAAAAAGCCGATGGAGATGAAAGGGCACCGTGTCTGCTCGTGATTATAGATCAGATGAATCGAAGCGTGGCGGCGCTTCAGCAGAGGGGAGAGAAATTCACGGTCATGCTAATTTACTGCTTCTCCAAGCCAGAGGTGTAATTCCACATCTGAGAGACCATTGATTTTCTAATTCTACCTTCTCTCTCATGCTGTTCCTTGCTACATTGCTCTGCGCTTTTGGAAATTACATCATCTGTTTAATGGCAGACGTCCTTAAATCTGATATGAAGAGGTTGTCCTGAGAAATCAATCTGACATATTAAGAGTTTTCATTTTGTGACTGTGCTAAGTGTAAATGGGTGGCAAGTCAGAACTAGAACACAGCAGGATCTTATTACATGTATGTGGACCTGGCTGGCACTACAGTGTGTGTTTGTGTGTTCCAGAACCGCTGTGCTCGGGATCTCCTTTGGCCTGACGTTCCTGTTGTTGGCTTTGATCCTGCTGCTCTGCTTCGCTAGTCACATTCTGGTGGGTTTGCTGGGATTAACAATGAATACCGCTCACACGCACGCACGTTAATCCACACACCAATATGACTTGTAAAAGTTTGTGAAACGCCTCATCAAAGTAGGGTAACGAAGATACTTATGTGAGTAAAACATAATTACCGTATTTTTCGCTGCATATGTTGCACCTTTTTGCAATTAGCATGCCATGTGACTTATTCAGCGAAGCAACTTATTTGCTTTTTTCCTCCCATATTTATAATTCAATATTTGATCTGATGATTTCATTCATTCTGACATGGAAAATATTGAACACTACCATTTTCAGCCGCTAGAGGGCGCCCAAGTAATAGGGCAAGCCAAGTCTGTTATTAATAGGTAAAAGTGGCTATTAATGAGCCACTTGGCTTGCCATACCAAGCCACCTCTGTCTCGCTCCTGAACTCCTGGAGCAAACGTCAAATCAGCTGCATTTCACCGCGCCACCCAGGCGAAATGTAGCTGATTTGACCATTAAAGTGCATTTATTAAGGAAAAGTTCAACTGAGACACACCTTTGATATAATGTCGAGCAAACAAATAATTGTTTTTAGATGGTTATCTTGATAAATTTTGCAAAAATGCACAGTGAGTCTTCCCGCTGCGTGTTCCAGCAGCCGCGAATCAGCTTTTGAAATGCAGCTGATTGACCGTCAACGTGCATTTATTATTTTATTTTGTATTTATAAATTTGTTCATTTTTTAAAAACAAAACAAAACAATTCCATAAACAATGAGAAATGCAATTAAAAACAAAATGAAAGGCAGCAGAAGGAAGAAATAAATCTTATTATATCTGCCCTTTTTCCATCAATTAATTCAAACAATAATAAGCTTCAAGTAACAAATCAAAATAAATAACTCCTTCTTGAGCGACAGTTCATACAACACACATTAAACTATTTCATATATTTTTTTAACAATTCAACTTTGATCATTTTCTTAAACGTACACATTGATTTGGCATTTTTAACATCACTCGCCTGATCATTCCACAATCCAATTCAATAATTAAGGAAAAGTTAGACACGCCTTTACTATAATTTCAAGCAAACAAATAGTTTTTTAAGTGTTAATCTTGTTACATTCTTATTAAAGTCCTCCCGTGCACACTCCTGCGGCCGCCATTTGGCAGCCCATCAATTTTTGGCACAACACCGGCCCACATTTTCAGGTGGTCAGCCGCGACGCATAACAAACGCAACGCGTCAGTGGTGACACATAATAGATTCGACTTATACAGTGAAGCGACATATTTATGGTTCTTCCCACTTTATTAGACATATTTGGACTGATGTGACTTATACGGCGGTGCGACGTGTACAGTGGCATGTACTTTTTCAAATCATTATGTTGAGGATGGCAGTCTTTTTTGGAGTGTAATTCTGACGGGATCAACTTATTTATTTGTTAGTTTGAGCTGGGCCAAAACCAACTGAACCACAGTCAACATTCCCTGATGGCAACAAAGGACACCTACATGTATTAACAAGTACCAACAACACAGGGTAATGCTCTCCCAGAAAACTAAATAAATAAATAATCCTATTAAAACTATGAACAGGTGCTACCAAAAATGTTAGAATATTGTGGAAATTTTTGTTTTTTGTTTTTTGTCAATCACTTCAGAAAATGAAACTCGTCATTACATAGGGTGAAATATTTCAAGCTTTTATTGTAATTTTGATGATTATGGTTTAGAAATAATGAAAAAAGAGGATAATATTGTGAAGAAGTTGAATATTGTCAACTTCATGGTGTCACAGCCTGAGCTGCTGATTAACTCCTAGACACGAGCTACAAAATGTCTCGTTCCTCAAGTCCAGCCACTCCTGAACCAGAGACGACATCAGAAGTGTCTTACCTGCTGAGGACACAAAGAAGTGGACTGTCTCTCAGTGTCCAACGTCCTCTGTTCAGATGAAAGATTCATAAATCATGGTCGCAGAGTCCAGAGGAACATGGAGAGGTCCAGAATCCACATTGTCAAAGTCCAGAGTGAAGTTTCCACAGAGTGTGATGGTTTGAGACCATGTCCTCTGCTGGTTCTGGCTTGCTGTGTTTTCTGAAGTCCAGTCAACGCAGCATCTACCAGGACATTTTAGAGCTCTTCATGCTTCCTGCTGCTGACGAGCTTTAGAGATGCTGGTTTCATTTTACAGTAGGACTCGGCACCAGCCCACTCTGACAAAGGTATAAGCTGGCTGTGGAATATTCTAATTTTATGAGACACTGAATTTAGGTTTTTCATTATTTGTAAGATCTAATCATCAAAATTACAATAAATAAAGGCTTGACATATTTCACTCTGTGTGTAATGAATCTATGCAATATGAGTTTTATTTTCTGAAACGATTGACAAAAAAAAAACTTTTTTATAAAATTCTATTTTTTTTAGATGCATCTGTTTTTTCCAGCTATTTCAAGAGAAATCTAAATTATTGTGATTAATAAGAAAACAAGATCAGAATACTATATAATGTGGGCCAAGATGGTGTAAAGGCAGGGCAGCCGGCTTGGGACTTGAAAGTCCCAGGTTCAATCCCCAGTCACTGCACACCTTGTGGTATCTCTGGGCAGCACACCTTATCCCCAAAAATGCCCCGTGGGCACCCTCAATAGCTGCCCACTACTCCACCTGGTGGTGGATGGGTTAAATGCATAAACTAATTTTGCCATTGTATGGAAACATACAGTGATGACAATGTGATGACATTATTATTATTATATACAAAGTATATTTCTCATAAAACTATCGTAAGTAACATTTAAGATTAACTTTATCTGAGCTCATACTGGAAAACTCTTGTTTTTATTAACTCACTGAGCACAATGAGTTTGTTTTGACTGCATTATATTGTACTTTGTACTTTTATCACAAAGAATCCTTAGCACCACATAACCTACCCTGAGAAATCTGCTAGTTAGATAGTATCACACATACAAACAGAAAATAAAAGTTGCCCCACAAACTCCATATCTGTGTCTGCCAGTCATGAGTTCACCATTTGTCCATTAATGATGGCTGCAGCAACCAAAGATTAGAATGCTCACTTTTCATTGAACCTTTAGACTTTTAAATGACCCCCATCACCACAAGCACACAAACACACATAATGCCTCAAACAATATTTAATGTAATAAGCAAAATTATTTCATTGTAATGAATTATGGTTGACGGCTGAATCAATGAAGTTTATCCCCCGATGACAAATGTTTTTCACAAGCTCGCTTTGCATTATTGTGACTTCACAACAATTTGTGCTATCAAAAAATTCCAGTGGTTTCTGAAAGCTGAGAAGTTGTGCTTTGGGTTTATTATGGTGGCATCAACCTGCTGTAGTAGAAAGCCCTTAAACAGCCCCTTTGTATACCTCCTTCCACACAGATGTGACATGGTTTACATAAAACAGGTCAGCCAAGTCAGAGCTGGTCAAATGCGGAACATTAGAGGCACTCCTGCCACTCTTTATACTTAACGAGGGACAGTGTTGCCATTCGACCACGGCGTTCAATGCCGGCTCGTTTATTTCCCAGGTGGAAAGAAGACTCGCACCGATACGAATAACGGCTGAGAGAAATTAAGTTTTACCATTTAATTTCTATTAAGGCAGGAAAAGTTACCGGCCTTCAGCGCTGGGCTCGACGAGCGGTCCGGATGTCGAAGCCCCGAGTTACGGAAGTACCTCAGTTTTAATCGACTCTCGACTCCGCCCTTAACATGGGATGGAGTACAACCTGCCTGGATCAGTAAGCTAACTATGTGTAGACCCAAACCGGTCATAGCTGGTTTATCTGATGAGAACAGTGGATGTGATGAAACTATCTAACGTGTTCATCTGTGAGCAATAAAAGAGAAAACTACTCCATATTAGGGATTGGATCTGGGACATCTGATCCTTGAACAGATAGAACCAGAAGTGTCCAGTCAGAGACAGAACCAAGGTCAGTCTTCTGGGTGGGCAAGGCAAGGCCATACCAGGTTCAACTTGAGGACATGTCTAACAACAGGAAGGACAAATTCTGGCACTGTCCCACCCAAACTGGGTGATCGGCAGGTATCATCACTGCCATCTTAAAACAACTCCATCCATCCATTATGTTCCACTTGTTCTGAAGTCAGGCCTCGGGGGCAGCAGCTTGAGCAGGGAGGTCCAGACATCTCCTTCCACAGCCACCTCTTCCAGCTCTTCTGGGAGGACTCCAAGGTGTTCCCAGGCCAACTGAGAGACATGGTCTCTCCAGTGTGTCCTGGGTTTTCCCCGGGGTCTCCTCGCAGTCAAACATGCCTGAAGCACCTCCCTAGGGAGGCACAAAAGGAGCATCCTTACCAGATGCCCAAACCACCTCAACTGGCTCCTCTCGATGTGGAGGAGCAGCAGTTCTACTCCGAGTCTCTCCTCCACCCTATCTCTAAGGAGTAAAGCCTGTATCCATGATCTCATTCTTTCAGTCTCTACCGAAACCTTTAAAATATGTATATTTTAAGCATAATGTTTTTTTTTATTGTAGAAAATCTGGCTGCACATACATCCTTGTGCTACTGAGACATTATTTTCACCTACCTTATACTTGTTACCACTTGCTTCTGAGCAGATCAAAGATTTCCCGTACGGTATATATGATAAATACCATCTCAATATTCCACAAAACGAACCCCTTCTCTGGAAACTGCATTTAGAGTCCTGAGCTGTGTCTCATGAATAAACGATTTCATACATTCTCTGCCAATCTCCACATTCGGTCTTTTGAAACTGTGGAAACCACTGACTGAGAAGCTCACAAGGTTTAAGTCAGATTTACCCTCTGGACACATCGTAGTGTTTGTACCATCACGAGACACAACCACAACCTTTCATTAATTAATTGGCCGTCAGTGTGAGTCTGTTTTCATTTTTTGAGCAGGAACAGATAAAACTGCACTCAATCGTCTCACATATTGAATCTTTCATTGGCCCATCAGTTGACTTATAAATCTTTGGTTGTTCAAGATTCATTGTTGAGTCTTTGAATTCATTATACTTTTCTTTCTACTTTTCTCTGTTAGTTTAACTTCACAATCAGAACTTGGATCTGGGAATAACGTCAGACCCAATTTAACTGATTTAGTTGCAACTTGGAAATCCAGTAGGATCACTAATGGTTGTGCCCAGCAACCAGGCTAACTTCTTTTTGCAATACAAACCAATAACATTGAATTTTTTTAGCGTTCTTTTAAACAAATGGCTGCTAATGCCACCAATGATGGTTTGAACGTACTATGCTCATAAATTGATCAAGATGCAATAAGTTTATTACATCAGCTATCACAACTTTCATTTTTATTTTACTATCTTGTATTCTGAGGTCAAGGTTTGTCAGGATTTGTACCTGTGGAATTTTTAGGACTTGAAACCAAGAAATTCAGACTTCTCTGTACAAATAAAAGGCAGCGTGATGCCTAGTCTAACACATAGTGAGCGCTGAAGTGACCTGTTAGTGAAGTATGTTTATCCATCCATCCATCCATCCATTTTCTTTACCCGCTTATTCCATTTTGGGTCACGGGGGTCGCTGGTGCCCATGTCCAGCAATCACTGTGCGAGGGGCGGGGTACACCCTGGACGGGTCGCAAGTCCATCACAGGGCCACATAGAGACAAACAACCATTCACTCTCTCACTCGTTTTAGGGAATTATTTTGGGGTGAACTCTAGGCTAAAATTTGACTATACTTTATATGAACCATGGCATAAAATCTTTGTGGGATTAAATCCAACTCTCCTACATTAA
Source organism: Nematolebias whitei (assembly GCF_014905685.2). Lineage (NCBI taxonomy): Eukaryota > Metazoa > Chordata > Actinopteri > Cyprinodontiformes > Rivulidae > Nematolebias > Nematolebias whitei. Next base: position 13,870,110 of record NC_056516.1, on the reverse strand, counting down.
AGCATTACTCAGGTTCTGTTAGAAGAACCTTGTCTATGGTACTATCACCCAAACCATGGCTGCTTTGGGCTTGTATCACCAGACATCCAAGTTTTCAGTGAAATTTAAAAAAAAAAGTTAAAATCTGTCCAGTAGTTCATGACATTTTTTGCTAACTGCTTGCTTTGCTAATTTTGCTAACAATGACTCATAACTCAGTTGACTCCAATGATCAATGGAAAGTGTGTGTTGGGGATGCCTCTGAGCTGTAACCAACCACAGTTCAGTTCAGCAGCTGTAAAGCTGATCGAGCCATTACTATGCATGCTACCTTCAATTGGCTGTGACAGCCATCTTGATTTAGGCCAACTTTAAAAGTTAATCAGTTGCTGATTTACATCCGAGGATTACTTTTGTGAAAGTTTCCTGAAAATGCACCCAGTGTTTGATGAAGTGAAGTATTTTTGCTGACATAATAAAGAAATTAGCACAGACATGGGGAAAAACAGCAGTAATAAAGCTGACAAGAGCAAACATTAATCTCTGTTTCATAGAAATATAAATGTAAACACTCTAGCCCCTTTATAAATACTTTATCAGTCACAATGTTCTTTTTACTAATAACTCTGTGCCCTGTGTTGTAGTTTTATGGTTTAGCTGCTTAAATAAATATCAGTGCTTTTATAGTTGAACAAGAAAGGATTGATTTATTTCCAGTATGGACTGATGGGTTATATGTTCATGCTGACACAGGTGCCTGTCTCATGAGAAATGTGGACACTCAAGAAAAGATCTCTCCCACTTCCTCCTCCTGAGAGTGTTATCACTCAGTAAGTGGGTCATTCTTAATTACTGAGGGGGTTATCAATAACCTTGGCTCTGTTCTGACCCAGATGTCAGTGTTGCACATGGCTTAATGATGAGCAGAAGGAAGGAACAAAAGATCAGGTTTGATGAGTTTGTAAATCAATTTAACACTGACTGCGAGAGCCGCCGTGGCCACTCCTGAAAGAGCGCCTAATTGACTAATGAGAATGCACGTCTGCATTTTATCCGCTCGGCTTCACAGACATCGGTATAAATGAGGCAGATTATTGCTAAAGAACATTCTCTGTTCGTTCCGTGAAGGAGTTCATTACACGGTTACTGTGATCAAACGTGTTTTCTTGGAAAATATCAAGAACGAAGCACCGCCTCAAACCGCTGAAAGGATCGATTATAAATCTTTTACAAAAGACGAGGACGGTTCCTTTTTAGCACCAAGTAGGAGAAACGTCTGCTTTACTCATGTCCTCACTGCTGCAAATGTTCTTCGCTTGTCTGAAAGTTCTGCCCGTTTAGAGAAGCCGAGTGTGAGAATATGGTTGAGTTTGAGCTGCAGCGTGAGAAACGAGAAGAAACCGTCAAACTAATCGTTGGGAAAATAATTTGGAAGTGGAACAAGGAGAGACACAATCTGACACATTAATAGCTGGAGGGAGGCCAGCCCCGACTTTTCAGTAACATTAAAAAGTTGGACATTTTCTATAAACTATTCACTTTTAACTGTAGTGTTGCCAAAATATCTCATAAACCGGCAGATGAATAACGAAAAGCTCAACACGTCATCACTGGATGTAACACTCAGTAACATTTCAAATCAATCCAGTTCATCAACATTAGCCAACACAAAAATGACTTTAACAGCCAATTTTATAGATGTTGAGGTAAACTGTGGTGTGGTAGTAGCAGAGAGTCATCCTCAACATGTTCTCTGAGTGTCAACGCATCTCTCCAGGTCTTACAGTACCGCAGAACAGGGGTGCCCAATACTATGATCGTGATCTACCAGTGACCTCAAAGGTATTATGGATAGCTCTCATGGCATTAAAAAATAGACGTCTCCCTATCATCCTTCTATGAATTTGTCTCTTGATTGACAGACGGGGCAGCCAGTCTGATGCCCCGTTTACACGATGTGAAACGTTCAGCCGTTCATTCAGACAACAGTCGCCCTTCTCTCTGAAACTGAAGGTTTCTGAGTCCAGGTCTCAGAGTGGAGGTTTTTGGGGGAACCCCCCCCCTCGGAGGTGTGAAATGCTCCAGCTATGAAGTTGCACATGCACATCCAGGTGGCTGCAGTCTAAAGTTTTTCTTGCTGTAACAACAGTTATAATAAATGTCAGAGAGCAGAGTGTTTTTGTGCTGCTCACCCTTTTTCAGCATGAAGGAGCAAAATTAATCAAATCCAGGCTCCAAAGAGACGTTAGTATCTTCACCAGTTTGGACTAACTATAATATAAAACGCTGCATGCACGATGAATGCAGCTGAGCCCGGCATCAGGGTTGCCAGATAAATTTAAAACATCCTATTTACTCCTCCTTATATGTGCACATGTTCAACAAACACAACACACACCTCATCTTAGAATATCTTTACTCAGCACATATGACAGTTTAGGTTCAAATACTATAATTTTAACGCCACACTACTATAGTTCATAATTTCTTATCTGGCAACCCGACTGACATGGAAACTACAGCGTTTTTCATGTAAACCCACTAATTTTTTGTGTATTTACCCCCAATAAACATATAACACTAATGTTTCCAGAGGTTGTTCTTGTGTAAACAGGATCTTACAGCAGGTAGATCACTTTGACTTGGTCATTTTAAAAGTAACTCGCAGGCTGAAAAAGTGTGGACACCTCTGCTGTAGAAGATGCACAACATCCTCAAGGTTTGACTGAAACAGCTATAAATCCAGCCTTCTCAACACAAAGTCATAGTTTAAAACACTGGTTTAAAGACGGCAGGCGATATGCATTCCTTAAAGAAATGTGAGGCTTTAACTGCTTCACTTTAAAATGTTTGTTTTTATCTGTAGAAGGGGAAAGAAGTAAAAGGTTTCTTTAGCAGCTGTGGGATGTTTGTTCTTTTCTCCTCCTTTATCCTCTGGTCACTCTTTCTGTTTCTTTGCTTCCACAGCAGAGAGGGAAGGGCTCTTTCTGCTCCTTCCCATGGCTCTCCACTTCCTCTCGCAGCATTGTCACCAACAACCCCTGGCTGCGATTGGTCCTCACCATGACAACCACCGCTCTCATCCTGGTGATGGCCGTGTTCAATATGGTGAGGCTGGTTACAACGTTGTGAACGTGGTTCCCCCTCTGAAGATCAGAGACACTGTAGCTCAGGGCCCGTCCGATCAGAAGGCTGCAGCAGCAAAATACATCATAGAACGGCGAATAATATTTAAACAAAACACAAACGACGGCGTCGGAGTGAGCCTCGAGTGGAGCGCTGTAACAGTAGACGGAGCTGCAATTCAATCCATTCATTCATGTGTTCATGCACTGCAGAAATATAATTATTGTGTTGCTCTCAAAACAGTCTCCATGTTTTATTCACTCGGTAACAAGGCTCTCAGATGGTTGCAAAACATTTTTGGGAATTTAATAACAGAGTTATATTTTGTTCATGTGGGACTAAATCTCACCATTTATTCATCATTAAGCTCATACAAGTAGACACCTTTGTTTATCGTTTATAAACTTATCGGTCTAATTATCAGAACTTCGGAATTCAATTTTGCACACAAGGATGATGGATGCTTCAGTCTTCTGTGGAGATTCAGTGCAGCTTGAGTGAGTGAATGCTGAAATCTGCTGAAGAAGCTAAAACTGGGTACAGCTAGTAAATGAAGCAGAACACTAGCTGAAAGCTAAAGGAGGTAAACAACAATTAAAAGCTAAAAGCAGCAAAAACCTAGCTCAAACCCAAAAGTTTTAAAATCATATCTAAATCTATAAGTAGCAGAAGATAACAATAAAAAAGTGTTTGTATTATTTATTTATTTTTGTGTTTTTATGTTACTTTTAGTGTCCATTCTTCTACTTTTAACTTGTTACTATTGATTTTTAGCTTGGATTTTGTTTCTGTAACTTTTTAGCTAGTGTTCTGCATTTGTTTTACTTTGTACTTTAATGACTCTGTTTTATATGGAAGCCCGTTTCCGCCATGAAGGAAGAAATAAAAGCCCAACAGGAAGTCATAATTTCGACTTTTAAAGTCATAAATTTGACGTTTAAAATCATAATTATGAGAATAACAGTCATACTTATGAGTTTTAGTCATAATTACGAGAATAAAAGTCAAACTTATAAGTTTTAGTCATAA
>NC_056516.1:13860300-13865966 GCF_014905685.2 Nematolebias whitei | reverse complement strand
GAAATGGGCTTCCACAGTTTCAGCTTTTTCTGCAAATGTCAGCAAAGTGATTCAGCTCTCTGCGTTCACGTTGAATTATCACAGAAAATGATCCCTCCAGTGCACAATCGATTCTTTGCCTTTTAAATCAGAGGCTCCAACAAAACAGAACGATAATATATTCCTGAATCCGTAAGTTTTAAAAGTATAAACCAATCTGAAGAAGAAATATTGTTGCAAATTAGAAAATAAACTTCAGGAATATCAGTAAAAAACCAGGAGTACATACTGGTACTGTTTTGTAGACTGGAACACTGAGAGGATGCTTTCAAAGCAAAAAGTGAAAAAATTGTTTTGACAGGAAATTTACCAAATATATATACAGTAGTTATCCTTTTGTGGGGGAGTGGTGGTGCAGAGGTTAAAGGTGGGCCTGTGATCAGAAGGTCACCAATTCAACTCCACTGACCAACAATATCAAAATGTAGGTGGGAAAGGTGAAGCACCCACACCTGCCTCCACTCTCGTTTGCTCCACTCCGGGCCCTTGAGGAAGGCCCTTAACCCCCCAGGTGCTCCCCCGAGTGCCCTAGATAGCAGCTCTGTGCTCCACACAGAGAGCTGTGGTAGCTCAGCAGTTTGTGGTTGAGTCAGGAAGGACATCCGGTGTACAAATCAGATGGACAACAAATTCATAGAAAATAATAATAACCGTTTCAGTCAGAATCATGAGTGTATTCGTGGTGCGTGCAGGTGTGTGTTTGGTTCTGATTAAGCGTGTCAGAAGTCAGTTTGTGTTTGTGTTGTGGTCTTTTCTTGTTGCCTATAGGCACCAAAGAGGAGATTGTTTCTCCATGAGCAGTCTGTGTGAACAGGTAAAGTAAATGCAACGCAGACGATCTGGACAGAGATAAAGGAGCTGTCACAGAAAATAATTACACCTGATGAAACATTTGTTCCAGGAGGCTCGGTCCTACGCTTCAGGTGGGAGTCTCACTGTTTCAAGCAGCAAACCATTCTGTTTCAGAGAAAAAGGTGAATTTCTCCACGAACAATCAGGCATTGAAACCAAACAGTCACACATTTCAAACGTCGGCACATCAATCTGAGCAGCCTTTTTAAAACCATTTAAAAAGGAGCTTGAACTGTTTGAACCCATGAACCAGTTCCTGCTCTGAGTGGAGGAGTGACTTTCTGTAGTGGGGTGTGTTCTCGCTGCAGGAAGTGCTAAACGTGATCTGATGACGAGTATTTAAGACCCAGCTCATTCGAAGAAGACCGTGAAGCCCTCGGAGCAGTTAAACTTCATAATCTCTGGTAATATTCAGTAACTGTGTTGAATCTTGTTGCATAATATTAATGTCATTACTGATGTGATCACAGGATTATTGTAAAATAAATCTAAAACGTTATACACACGTAAAGGTATGAGACGGAAAATAAAGATTTTACATACAGCCATGGGAAAAATAAAAGCAAACCTAGTTTTTATTTTAGGATTTTAAGTATCAGGACATACTAACTGGTATGGATGAACCAGGATGTAAAATTACAGCCAAATTAAAATTTAAATTACCATAATTTTCAGCCTATAAGTCGCAGGGTTTTTTTGCATAATTTGCATGCCCTGCAACTTGTACGCCGAAGCGACATACTTATGGATTTTTCCCATATTTATAAACCAATTTTTGGCTGAGAAATGACCATTTTCATTAATTCTGGCTGAAAATATTGAACACTAGCATTTTCAGCCACTAGATAGCAGTCGAGCAGTAGGCATGCCATTGTATCATGTAATAGGTAAAAGTGGCTATTAATGACACAATCGGCTTGCCATAGATGGACACTGTCATCTGCCTTGGACTCTTCTCCACAGTGTATCTCTTGCCCACTTGAAAATCGTGCACTGCTTGCATTCCCTGTTCAACTCCCGTCCAGAAAAACACTCATCTCTAAAACCACAAACGTTTACTATTCAAATCCCTCAGCAACGGGGGACATCGGTGTACGTCTTATTGTTCAACAAATGGTAAATGGACTGTACTTGTATAGTACCTTTCTGTATTATCAAGACACAAAGTTCTTTACAACACAATCTGTGCCTCATTTACCCATTCATACAGCACTCTACTAGAGCTCTACAAAGACTAATCAGTGTTTTATCACATTCATACACTGCTGGGACACACATCAGAGTCAATGAGGGGATCAGTGTTTTGCCCAGGGACACTTTGGTATGTGACTGCTGGTGGAATCAAACCCCCAACTCTCACACTGGAGAAAAACTGCTCTAACCTTCTCTTTTCTTTATACCTGCTGCAACTAGGTGCTATTTTCCGCAATCACAACATTCCCTTTCATATACGCCGATGACTGTCAAATTTACTTCCCCCTGAGGCACAGAGGCACACGCTCTATTCAACCTCTGCTGGACTGCCTGGCTGACATCCAGGACTGGATGACTTTAAACTTCTTAAGTTTCAATGAGAAGAAGTCTGAAGTCATCTTGTTCCATCTCAATGGCACGTCCATGAACCACTGCATTGACCTTTCCTCTCTAGCTCCATTAGAGAAACAAAGAGTCACCAATTTGGGAGTGATAATGGACCCTTCCTTGAAATTTAACAATCATGTAAACATGATTGTTAAATTCTGTTTTTTTTTTTTCAGCTGAGGCGGCTCTCTAAGCTGAAGCCCATATTGTCCAAAAAGAATCTTGAGACAGTGATCCATGCGTTCATAACATCCAGACTCGATTACTGCAATGCGCTTCTGTTTGGAATCAGTCAATCCTCCATTACACGTCTACAACTGGTCCAAAATGCTGCAGCCTGATTTTTAACTGGTACAGGCTATAGAGAGCACATTACTCCAGTTGGGGCCTCCCTGCACTGGTTACCCATTCACCTTTGGATCCAGTTCAAAATACTCAAGTATGTTTTTAAATCACTGAACAGTTCTGCCCCATCCTCACTGATCTTCTGCAGCCATATGTCCCACCACGCTCTCTGACGTCAGCAGACCAGATGCTCCTTTCAGTTCCAGGAACATGTCGTAAGTTCAGAGGTGACAGGGATTTCTCTGTTGCAGGTCCAAGACTGTGGAATGAGTTGCCACTGCGTCAGGCAGGCTCCCACACTCACAGTCTTTAAGTCTCGCCTGTAAACCCACTTTTATCCCCTTGCCTTTGACACGGTGTGATTTGTTTTGATCCTGTCGATATTCTACAGTGTTGGCCATTTAGTTATTATCCACTGCTATTTGTATCTTTATTTTTATTTTATGTGTTCCTGTCCACTGTGCTTGTTTGTTTCTATTGTACAGCACTTTGGTTGGCCTTGTTGCTGTTTTAAGCGCTCTATAAATAAATTGGTACTGGTATTCTCTCAGCCACAGCCGGCCCACAAAGACAAGGTGGAGTCTGTTGTGTTTCTTTACACACACAATATTGTTATTTTTGAACCAGATCAAAGTTTGGTTTCCTTCTGTTTGTTAATTAAGTGATTTTTATGTGGATTCATTTCATATTTATTGCTGGACAGAAATTAGCAAATAAATCAAGTCTTGACCAATATGAGTAAAATCATTTTAAATCCAATATACAGGGGGAAATCACTCTATTGTTGGTGCAGTTGGTCTCCTCAGCTTGTTTGTTATCAGGAACGTAAAAATAGAACAGAAACAGCTCATAATGAAAATATTGAGTTGAGTAGAGCTGACTCCTGCTGAAGATACAAATCGGAAACTATTTAAGTTCTAAAGGCGTCAAACCTTACAATAGCTGCAGATCAGAATAATTACTCTCTCGTGATCCAGTTTTGACAAAAAAAAAAAAATTAAGCAAATCTGAGGAAAAGTTCAGTGAACTGCAATATTTAGTGTTTCTGTCAACATCTGGTTTTCACATGGACGGCCTGTTGGAGCGTACTGACGTGTTGCCGCTTGCACCCCTCATCCTGTCTGATCTGTCTGTTAGTTCTTCATGGAGGATCCTGGAGGATCGATGGACGACATCCTGCCAACTGCTCCCCTCGTCGTGAACCTATCCAACAACAGCTTGACGGACAGTGCAGAAAAAGACTGGGACAAAAACAAGTTTTATCTTCCGGTAAGTGACGGCGCTATCAGAACACAAGCGCCCGCCACCGTTTAGGCCTCATTTAAACCGTGATCAACGTTATGCAGCACTGGTGTACATTCATCGATTGCTGTCTGAAAGTTTCAATAAAGTCCGTCCACTTGTTCATGAAATATATTTTACTAACACTGTTACTATTTAATCTTTTTTCTCAGCGTGATAAATATGTTTGAAATCCCCTCATTCAGCATGAGTTTTATGTCTTAACTGTAGGCAAGTTTTCTACAAGAAAAGTATGTTTTCTGTCTTCAGTACTTCATCTATTGCTGCATTCTGGGCCTGGTCTCATGCTCAGTGTTCCTGAGGATTAACTATGAGTTGAAGATGGTGGTGATGTTGGTTGCCGTGGTGATCTACAACATCATCATCCTGCAGACACACGCCTCCCTGCTGGATGGTTTTAGCAAAGCTATGTACTCCACTGATAGACTCGACAGGTAGGAGCACACCACACGTTATAAACAAGAAAAAGTCCACTTTAAACTAAAATGATGCATTTAAAATCCTCCGTCCATGTTTGACCCCTCAGCCTCCAGGCATCAGCTGATCCCACTTTATTAAAAGCACTAACAAGACTGCAGCGCAGACTTGAGAGGAAACTGAAGCAGAGTTGGCAGTGTCCCATATTACTGTCCGTCAAGTGAAACTGCTGGAAAGAAGGCTGATGAGTGACAGAGGGAGATAATTCAGGTTGTGGCGAATGAGACAAACTCGTTTTTCACATTTGACTGACAACACCCGCAGTGGAAAAAAGAAAAGAAGAAAGAAAAAAGCCCATCTTGCCAAAAGTTTTCATAGCGGCAAGAAAAACTGGTGAAAAAACGATATATTCTTCTCACTGGAATATTTCTCACTTTGTTTCTCACCTTGCTTTAATAACACGAGGCTGCTTTTCATAAAGGCAAATAAATAAGAATAGTTTAGAGGTGCTAAATGAAAAGGAAATACACCAAGGCTTCCTGATGAATCAGGCTTCCCATTTCATTCCTGACCTCTCGTCACCTTTCTGTGCCGTTACATTAGCAGATATGTTTGCTTCAGTTTTTGGTTAAACCTTAAAGATACCTTTATGAATAATCTTATGTGACACTGAGAAATGTCATGCTCACAGTTGGTGTTGTTAGGGGCACTCGGCTACTACCACGTCAAATATTACCTCATTTTCTGTAAAACTGACAGAGACGTTTCTGTTTGCTAATGTCAATCAGCTGTGCAGACATTTTGAATATGTGACTGTCCTTGAGACAACAAGAGATACGTGAATGTCCCTCGTTGCTGAGGGATTTGAACAGTGAATGTTTTCAAGATAAATGTTTTTTTCTGGATTGTAATAAAACAGAGAATGCAATTATACCTTAATGTTTTTGGTGACAGAGTGACAGATCCTGGCGAGTGGAGAGAGAAATTAAATCCTTGCCATACAATGGCAGAGCCAGCAGGTGGCCAATGGTGGCCTTGGCCACCATAGATTAATTTTTGGCCACCCCAAGGGCCACCTTAGTCATTTGAGGAAACTATACTTTTAAGTGATATTAAAAAAAAAACTGAAG
>NC_056516.1:13857478-13860200 GCF_014905685.2 Nematolebias whitei | reverse complement strand
CCCCCCCCCCCCCCCCCCCCCACACACACACACACACATGTATGTGTTGGTGGCCATTTTGCATATTGACTTGGCGATCCACTTTTCAACAGTGACCTTTTTTACACCTTGAAGCAGCCACACACCAAAATGGAAGTCTGCATGTTGCTTATTTTTCAAGTTATCCTGCTCACAAGACAGATAGATATATATGGCGGCAGCCATCTTGGATTTTACCCAGACAAACCAATTTTTTTATAGTGAACTTTCTTATGCCTAGATGTAGCCACACACCAAAATGAAAGTTGGTACCTCACTTATTTTTCAAGATATGCTCATAACATGCACAGACAGACCGACGGAGTGTCTCCTCTTCTCTCCACTATGGGTTACAGTTAGTTGTAGATGAGCATCCAGTGATAAATTCTAAAAGTTTCACCAGGTTTTATGTCTCTAAAATGGACCAAAATGTAGCAGTTTTTTAAAAGATGACTGGGTTATGGCAGCTATTTCTTAACCAGCTTGATTCCAATGTTTTTTCAGAGATACACATGAAGATACGCACACAGAAACAGGCAAAAACACTTTGTTCACCTCCTCATTTCAGAATTTAATACTGAGAACTGAATGTGGAGCATTTAGATCTTTAATAACTAGTTACACATAAAGACAAAATACTCCAATGACTCATAGTTTGATTTATATTCAGGGCAACAGAGACGTTTGGTGAGGTACTTGGAGGCCTCGGTGATGAACCTTTATGCAACAAAAACATGGGGTTAAATAAGTAGTCTTTATTTCTTTTGAGAAAGAAACAAACACAATTTTTTTTTTTTTAATTAAGTAGGAATACATAGTATTACCAGTCTATTTAAATGTTTTGAACACTTTATGTTCGTGTTCCCTAAAGTGCTATTAATATTATGAAGCATCAAACACCAGGTTAAGTTTGTGTCTAAATGAAAGTATAATTTTTCCTTTTAACCAAACATCTGTATTGCAGCTGCAGGGAGTACACACAGCATTTATGGTTAATCAGCACAAGTGAGGGATTTTAATGGAGATGCTGAGTAGCTGTGAGTTGTTAATGTTAACTTAAAAAAAAAGTCCTTGTTTTCATGTGTAAATTAAAGTTTTTGTTGTTTTTTGCCTGTGACAGAAAGAGTTAATGAGGCAAATATTGGATTATATTACAAACCAAATGTTAAACGCGTTGTGTCAGGAGGCACGCAGAGGTCTCCCGTCTGTGAGGGGTTTGAACAGCGAGTGTTTGTAGTTTCTGAGATGAGTGTTTTTCTGGACTGGATTTTGATCTGGCAGCCCAAGTTTCAAAAGGACCCTTTCTAGTTGCAGCAACACACCAAAATGGAAGTCCCTTATTTTTCTGTGTGTGACATCATTAATGCACAACAAGAAGCTATTGGCTAACATTAAAAAAAGGAGAATGACGTTTAATCTCACTTAATTGTCGTTGAAGAATGAATGGATGTAAAATGAACAGAGTTAAGAGCGATGATGGTAGAGGTTCTGCAACAGACTATGTGCGGTACCGTTCACTACAAACATGTAAACTGTTGGAATCTCTGAAGGACCCAGTTGAAGCTGGTAAGGAAACTGCTGGTGGAGCTAACTGTGGTGCTTGTTCTGTTTTCAGACCGGGCGTCCTGAAGGATCTGAAGACCATGGGCTCAGTGTCTTTGTTCATCTTCTTCATCACTCTGCTAGTATTAGCCAGGCAGGTGGGTACATTTCTCCACGCCGACGTGACCGAGAGTAAAACTTCATTTCACTGCACTCTGTGAGGTCAGTCGGCTCTCAGAGGTAGTCTTCATCACCAGCAGAACAGACAGAATATTAACACATTTGTCCTCAGAGAGTTTAAAATTACTTTGACTCTTTTTAATTATTTTTTGAAGTGTTGAAGGATGTGGCGAACGATCTGATGTTTCATCTCTGTAGCGTCGGAGCAGCTGGCCCGGCGAGCTGCCTCCGTCTCCTCTGTGCCCACCATCCTCGCTTCAGATGAAGCCTAAACTCTGCTGACACACATTTTATGTGGGGAGTGTTATCTTTTTCAGGGGTAACATCCATCTTCTCTAAACTCAAAGCAGATGTTCTGGACGGGGAAGAAACCTCCAGAGCTTCTGTAACCAAATCCGGAGCTCCCCTGGGAGCTGTACTTAGTTCAAACAGCTCTTTGCGTTGTTCTCATTCTGGGTTTCTGTCAGCAGGAGGAAGAGGAGCGTGTGTTTAGAAAGCAGCTTTTCTTTTGCTCTTTATGAGGACTGTTTTGTTGCAAACTATATAACGATCTCACTCCTCCAAAAGGTTTTTAGTTCCCAATCTAATCAAGTTTTATGTATAAAGCACTTTCAAGCACACAGGACCAATGTGATGTACAGAATAATCCATCCATCCATCCATTATCTTTACCCGTTTATTCCATTTTGGGTCACGGGGTCGCTGGTGCCCATGTCCAGCAATCACTGTGCAAGGGGCGGGGGACACCCTGGACAGGTCGCAAGTCCATCACAGGGCCACATAGAGACAAACGAGACAAACAACCATTCACTCTCTCACTCACACCTAGGGACAATTTAGAGTTACCAATCAGCCTAATATGCATGTTTTTGTCTGTGGGAGGAAACCGGAGTACCCGGAGAAAACCCACGCATGCACGGAGAGAACATGCAAACTCCACCCAGAAAGGCCCCTGGACCGGCGTTTGAACCAAGGACCTGCT
>NC_056516.1:13826597-13852478 GCF_014905685.2 Nematolebias whitei | reverse complement strand
AGTGTGCAGCATGACAGAGGAGCTGACAGAGAGCAGAGCTATGACAGAACCCCCCCCTCAAGGTCCGGCTCCTGAAGGACCACCAGGCTGGAGAGGGTTCAGTCGATGAAAGTCTCTAATGAGGGTTTTGTCCAGAATATTGCGTGAGGGCACCCAGGAACGTTCCTCCAGGCCGTACCCCTGCCAGTCTACCAGATACTGGAGTCCTCTCCCCCACCTTCTGGATCGAAGAAGGCGTCGGACCGTGTAGGCTGGGCTCCCCTGAATGAGTCGGGCGGGTGGTGGGAGGTCGGTGGTGGGTCGAAAACATGGCAGGACAAATGGCTTGAGTCTTGAGACATGAAACGTTGGATGAATGCGCATGGACCTGGGTAACTCTAAGCGAACAGAGACAGGATTGATTATTTTGGTAATCAGAAAAGGACCAATGAAACGTGGTGCTAGTTTCTTAGATTCCACACGGAGAGGAAGGTCCTTGGTGGAGAGCCACGCTTTCTGGCCCACCTTGTACAATGGTTGAGGCGTTCTCCTGCGGTTAGCCCCCCCGAACGTACCTTTTGGTGGCCAAAATTAGGGCTCTCCTGGCTTTTCTCCAGACTCGCTGGCAACGTAAAATTGCGAGTCATGCAGAGGGAACCCGAGCTTCTCTCCCCTGGACTGAAAAAACAGGGGGTTGGAATCCATAGACAACATGAAAGGGTGAAATACCTGATGTAGAGGATGGAAGAGAGTTGATTTCTTGTTCAATCCAAGGGAGGTTGGACGTCCATTTCCTCGGGTCCCCCTCGCAGAGGAGCCGAAGCTTGGTCTCCACCTCCTGGTTGGTACGCTCAGATTGTCCATCCGTTTGGGGATGAAAACCTGACGAGAGGCTGACCGAGATCCCTAGCAGGTTGCAAAACTCCCTCCAGAACTTGGAAATGAATTGGGGACCTCGGTCAGACACAATGTTCTGGGGGAGCCCATGGAGCCTGAAAACCTCCTTGGCCATGATAATGCTGAGCTCCTTGGAAGAAGGTAACTTGGGGAGAGGAACCAGGTGGACCATTTTAGAAAAACGGTCCACAATGGTCAATAACACTGAATTACCTTCAGAAGGGGGTAATCCAGTCACAAAGTCCATAGCAATATGTGACCATGGGCGTGAAGGAATTGGCAGGGGTCGTAGCAGCCCGGCAGGTGGGCGATTGGAAGACTTGGCACGATTGCATTCGGGACATGACTTGACAAAGTGCTTGGTGTCCTCCGTAAGCGTAGCCCACCAGAATCGGGCGCGAATGAGTTGGAGGGTCTTGGTGATTCCTGGGTGACAGAACAACTTTGATGAATGGCATAATTCAAGAACCTCTTTTACCTTTTGATTGGGGACAAACAGGCGCCCCCTAGGACAGGTGGGTGGACGTGGCTCGGAGAGTTGGACTTGTTGGAGATCGAGTTCTAATTGAGTCAAAGAAAGACGTACGGTCTCAGGCAGGATGAACTCGACCTCTTCTGAGGGCCCTTCCTTGACCTCAAAGACCCGGGACAGGGCATCCGGCTTGGCATTCTTGGGCCCGGGTCTGTAAGAGAGGGTGAAACTGAACCGAGAGAAAAACATAGCCCACCTGGCCTGACGGGGATTGAGTCTCTTTGCTGTGCGAAGGTACTCCAGGTTTTTATGGTCGGTCCATACCAAAAAGGACTTCTTCGCACCTTCCAGCCAGTGCCTCCATTCCTCCAGGGCCATCTTGACTGCCAAAAGCTCACGTTCTCCCACGTCATAGTTTCTCTCAGCGGGGGAGAGTGCCCTGGAGAAGTAAGCACAGGGGTGGATCTTACCATCTATGCTGCGCTGACTGAGGATGGCGCCCACCCCGGTGCTGGATGCATCGACCTCCACAATGAATTGTTTCTCGGGGTCTGGAGAGTGCAAGATTGGAGCAGAGGAAAACAATGTTTTGAGCTTCTGGAATGATTGGTTGGCAACGGAGTCCCAGATGAACTTGGTCTTAGATGAGGTGAGAAAATGAAGAGGAGCTGCAACTGAACTGTAGTTCTTAATGAACCTCCTATAAAAATTTGCAAAACCGAGAAACCTCTGCAGCTGTTTACGATCCTTGGGCTTGGGCCAATCCACCACCGCTGATACCTTCCCGGGTTCCATGGATACTTGACCTGGAGAAATGTTGAACCCAAGGAATGAGGTGGACACTTGGTGGAAAGCACACTTCTCTGCCTTGACAAACAAGTTGTTCTGTAAAAGGCGGGTTAAGACAGCTCTGACATGGCGACGGTGAGAAATGCTATCTTGTGAAAAGATAAGTATGTCATCAAGGTAAACAAAAGCGTAAATGTTAATCATGTCACGAAGGACATCATTAACCAGGGCTTGGAAAACGGCAGGAGCGTTGGTGAGGCCGAATGGCATAACAAGATATTCATAATGGCCATCTGCGGTATTAAAAGCCGTCTTCCATTCATCTCCCCGCCGTATCCTGACCGAATGGTAAGCGTTGCGAAGATCCAGTTTGGTGAATATCTTAGCATTTTGGATTATATCAAAAGCAGAGTTCATGAGGGGCAGAGGATACTTGTTCTTTATGGTTATTTTGTTAAGTTCTCTATAGTCAATGCATGGACGAAGTGACCCATCTTTCTTCCCTACAAAGAAAAAACCTGCACCAGCGGGGGATGCTGAAGGTCTAATGATACCAGCTTGGAGGGACTCTGTTATATATTTCCTCATGGACTCTTGCTCGGGACCAGACAAAGAATATAATCTACCCCGAGGGGGGGTAGAACCTGGGATCAGGTCAATACCACAATCGTATGGACGATGTGGCGAAAGGGACGTAGCTTTTGATTTATTAAAGACCTCTTTCAAATCATGGTACTCTTTAGGTACCTGACTTAGATTAGGATAGGTCTCCTCATTGGCTGTGACAAGGGCTGGTGAACTGGGTTGGCTCTGAATACATGTAGAATAACACTCATTAGCCCATCCTACAATCTCTTGGTTCCTCCAATCGATTTGGGGGTTGTGTTTGCGTAACCAAGTGGAACCTAAAACCACTGGGAGTTGGGGTGAATCAATAACAATGAATCTGATCAGTTCCGAATGGTTGTTGGCCGACACCATGGTGACTGGAACAGTTTCAAGACTAGATTGACTTAAAGGATGACCATCTAAAGCGAGGACCTTATGGTTGTTAGGTGATGGAACAATGGTCAGATCTATGGATTTGGCAAAGGTTTTATCAATGAATTCCGTGTCGGCCCCTGAATCAATAAAAGCTGAGACGATGACGGGTTGACCACCCTTTATTATGAACTTGACCTTGGACTTGGACATGATAGGTGGAGAGGACTTGATCTTATGACTAAGACTCAACAGGAGCCTCTCTTCTCCTGCTGAGCCTTTTACTGGACAATGATGACAATCATGACCGCCTTGACCACAATAAAAACAGAGATGGTACCTCCTCCGACGTTCTCGTTCCTGGGTGGCCAGACGACTTCTTCCTAGTTGCATGGGTTCCGTAGCATACAGAGGATCCTGAGGGCTCTTGGTTTGTTCCGTTTTAGGTTCATGATCCACAAGGTGATGTCTGGTTCTGGACATGGCTGTGGCCTTGCCTCGACTCTGTTCACGGTCACGCTCACGCAGGCGAAGGTCAACACGGGTGGCCACCTCCTCCAGCTGGCGTAGGGATGAGGGATAGTCCATTGTTGCCAGCACATCCTT
This sequence comes from Nematolebias whitei, assembly GCF_014905685.2. NCBI lineage: Eukaryota > Metazoa > Chordata > Actinopteri > Cyprinodontiformes > Rivulidae > Nematolebias > Nematolebias whitei. The sequence continues at coordinate 13,848,754 of NC_056516.1, read as the reverse complement.
AACATCTTCATTAAGCCCCCTGAAGAAGGCGTCAGTGAGTGCGTGTTCATCCCAATGACTGTCTGCTGAAACAGAGTGAAAGTGAATGATGTATTTGGTTACAGAATCCTTGCCTTGTTTAATATCAAAAATTCTTCGGGCTGCCTCTCTCTCAGGGAGGATGGGGTCAAAAACCCGACACAACTCTTTGGAAAATTCAGAAAAATTACGACATACCACGCCACCTTTTAACCATTCAGAAGTCCCCCACGTCTTGGCTCTTCCAGCGAGAAGTGAGACAGCATAAGCTACTTTAGCATGCTCAGTGGGAAAACATGAAGGTTGCAATTGAAATTGAATGTCACACTGAGTCAAAAATGGTCGACATTGCTCAGGCTCACCTCTGAAATGTTCAGGGGGGGCTAACCGTGGTTCTCTTGGTGCAGGAGTCAACAGGGTTTGGTTGATGACTTGGTTTGACTGTTGGGACAAAGCTTGAAGAGAAACAACCATTTCCTGAAGCCCTTTCTCAAGTTTACTAACAGCCCCTTCTACCTTAGAGCACCACTCTCGGGTTGGTGTTGGATCCATAATGGCCAGATTCTACTGTCATGAACCAGAGGCCGGATCGCAAACAACAACAACAACCACTGAGAGGGTTAAAAGATTTATTGTGAAATAAATTAAAACTCTGGAGTAGGTCCGGTTCTGGGCTGGTTCCGATCCTCTGATTGGTAGTTCGTGATTGGGTAGTGTTGTAGTGGCGGGCTGCCAGTAGAAGTAGAACTGATGTTAAGGTCCACTGGAACGGAGTCCAACAGGCTTGCAACTAAAAGATAAAGGTTAGTAGATGCAGGGGGAAAGAGACTAATTGGGGAAATGAATCTGTGGGAATCAGATTCAGGGGTAAGGATAAGTCTGTGATACAGAATGAGCTTGACCTTTAATCCGTGATCCAAAAAACAGTCAGAAGGGAAAGGCAGAGTTCATACCGTGAAGTCAGTTGTTCAGCAGAAGTATCCAGTACGTGATCCAAAAAGAGAGTCAAAAAACAAGAGCATGAGTCGGTACCTGATCAGATGAGCAAAAGCAGACGAGGGCTGAGGCAAAAGCGTGGTCGTGGTCAAGGCAAGGGTCATGAACGTGATGAGTCAATCAATGGAATGCTGGAAAGTCTACTGCTGATGAGACAGGATAGAGAATCTGGCCCAGACTGAGAGGAATGAGTGAGCTTAAGTACTGACTGGACCAGGTGGTGGAGCTGTGGGATAATGAGCGGTGACAGGTGACATGAGTTGAGTGATTACTGAGTGTGCAGCATGACAGAGGAGCTGACAGAGAGCAGAGCTATGACAGCATGAGGAAAAAGCATCTGCCTTCACCGAGAGCAAGAAGGAAAAAAAATTAAAATTAAAATAAAAAATGCCATGTTTTTTAAGAGTGGAGCAAAATGGTTTAAATTATCTCAGCACTGAGCTTGTTCAACTGAAGTCAATAATTTTAGGATGACTTCAAATGTTTTACGAGTAGTCTTGCTCTTACCCATTCTTTTAAGTCTACGTCAGTACTAGATATAATTTTTACATGCTTTCAGGCGTTAAACTTTCTTAGAAATGTTTTTTGTCATCGCTAATCAAGCTTTTAAAGTACATTTCTAAAAGGAGGAGATATCAGGTTAGAAGAACACAGCGTCAGTGAGTGAGCTTTCCCTCATGAACAGATGCACAGTGGAGCAAAACTCATTTACAGTACATCCTCGTTAGCTGCTCTCTGAACAGCATTTAAAATGAGCTCCATTTCGTTTGGCCTACTTTCTGCACCCATTGGCGTGCTGTAATATCTCTCTCCATTTACAAGATACAAGACACAAATCATATAAATTACCTATCCTAACACACCTGGACATTTTTGTAGTTATTTTTCCATCCTCGGGATAGAAACTCAGTAGCTCAAGAGTTTAAAAACAACGTGATGTAACCTTTCAGTGTTGGTACCTTCTAAATTTGTACTCGTTTTCAAAAGAACGTTATGTGTGATCATTCAGGCTGCTAACAGCACATATAAAGCAGATCTCACAAGTCACACACAGCTCCACATGCACTGTAGGAAACAACCCACAAGTAGCTCGGAGCCTTCAAACATAGTGTTGTGCGAAAATGGTCTTCATGGAGCCCTGAGAGACTCGATAACACAGATCCAGGATGTCTTGACCTCGGTATGAGTCTTCCTCACATATGCAGATGTATTCAACGCTACCTCAAGCATGAATAACCCAAACGCACAAAAAAAAGCTGTGATGACTGTTTTATGCAAAACAGTCCAGTCTATTTCCTGGAGCAGTAACAGAGCAGCTGACAATTGTTTGATTGTCATTTTACTGATGCTAATTCTCTATGAAGAAAACAAATTCACTTTATTTTCACTTGTTTAAACTGGGCCTAGGCAGCACGGTGGCGCAACTGGTAGAGCTGCTGCCTCTCAGCGAGCAGGTCCCTGGTTCAAACCCCGGTCCAGGGGCCTTTCTGGGTGGAGTTTGCATGTTCTCTCCGTGCATGCGTGGGTTTTCTCCGGGTACTCCGGTTTCCTCCCACAGTCCAAAAACATGCATGTTAGGCTGATTGGTAACTCTAAATTGTCCCTAGGTGTGAGTGAGAGAGTGAATGGTTGTTTGTCTCGTTTGTCTCTGTGTGGCCCTGTGATGGACTTGCGACCCGTCCAGGGTGTACCCCGCCCCTCGCACAGTGATTGCTGGACATGGGCACCAGCGACCCCCGTGACCCAAAATGGAATAAGCGGGTAAAGAAAATGGATGGATGGATGGATAAACTGGGCCTAAAATGCAAAAGCTTTGCTTTCTTCTTGCAATCATTTAAAAAAAATAAGCAGCTTTTTAAAAATTATTGTTAGACCTTTATTTATACAGGTTAGTTCCCATCGAAGACTCATTTGCAAGAGAGACCTGATTACATACAACATACAGGCAGATGAGAAAAAGAGAAGAAGAGGATGGAGGAAGCCAAAAAAATGATGTCTCACACCATTTCCTAGCTGGGAAACAGTGTGAAAGATGAAAAATAAAAAAAGACCACTGCATAAATTTGCAACATACAATGACATCATAATACATTTATGCATAGTGGTTGACAAAGCCGGTGAGTTATCCATAAACACTCGAGAGTTCTGATAAGATGGTACAATGTCTATCAGCAGCATGGTTCTGATAAGGCCACATTTGTTCGGGGGGGGCGCAGGCACAGCTTCTAGTTTACGTATCCTCCAGGAGCAATTTGAGATAAGTTGGCCTGTCCAAGGCCAGCGGGGAGGTCAAATTCAGATAAACAACAATTGTTTGAGCCACCAGACTCTGTTTTCAGTCTGCCTTCAAGTTCTGCTGGTGCTCTCAATGGTGAATCCAAACAGCCAGATTTGTGGACATTCCGCTCGGTCCGAGCTCAATTTAGCATTCTCCAAGATTGCAACCTTCATGCTGGTGAGTTCCAGGAGCTGCAAGTGGCCTATGAGTCTCAGAAATCACGTCCAGCTTGTGGTTGAGTTTGTTAAGCATATGAGTCTGAGAGCTCGAGGCATGGATTAGTCCTTCACATAAGGCTGGCAGCTTTACCACGACTGAAACTGCTGCCGGCGTCTTCCTAATTTGTCGATATCCAAGGTATCCACTGATTCCAAATAGCAGAAACCCTGTTATCATAAATCCAATAATGTGCACATCTTCTACGTCCTCCATGGACAGAAAAGACAGACACACCATCTTCCACTAACTCCAGGAATCAATGACATGCCCAGCTGCGTGGGTCCGTTCAGGGCGTGAGGGCTCTCCAGCACCCTGTCGTCTGGTGGAAAAAAATTATCAACTGCATTAAGGGACCAGCTGACCAAATCCATTATAATTTTCAAGTCTGAAGAAGTGTAAAGAGAGGCTCTGAGGTTCACAGAACAAGAGAGCAAAAAAGCAGGAGGGAGGGTAAGAATGACCGTCTTCGTGGAATGTGAAAGAGAGAAAGGGAGCTTACCCCTGACATCTGTGGTTTTATAACGTCTGCTCTGTGGTTAAGGTCATTCTTGTTTTATTGCTGCTTTTGGTACAAGTTGCTACTGAAAAATTAGTTTTCTGTTTCTTTGTTCTTCGTCCTGCTGTTACAGAATGAGTATTACTGTAGGTTGGACTTCCTGTGGAGGGACAAGTTCAAGAGGGAGTGTGAGGAGATCGAAACCATGGAGAACCTCAACCGGGTTCTGCTGGAGAACGTTTTACCGGCTCATGTTGCGGAACACTTCCTGGGACGCAACTGGAAAAATGAGGTGAATGAGATGTAATAATAGCTTTAAAACCACAAAGATGGTCCAACAATCCTCAACCCCTCTCATTATTTCCCATAATTTCTTCCAACAATGTATATCAGTTCTTGTTTTAGTGGACCCACGAAGGCAATAGTATAGAAGAAAAAATTGTCATCTACAGTATATTAGCAGATCATGGGTCTGACTTTTTACTAAGTTATGACTCATTTCACCCCAACCAATGTCTCTACCAGCTGGTTAAAAGTCTTAAGTTAGTTTTCCAAATTTTTGCCAATAAAAATAAAACTCTTATGTTCAGTCTTTACACTTTAAATATAGTTTATAGACAAGTGAGCATTTTTGTCCTTGTTCTCTCACAGCTATGGGACATCAGAGTGCACACATCCAAATGCTCATTGACTTCCATTGTGTCTGAGCTCAGAATTATTATTATTAAATATTATTATTTTACAGTAATTTATCATATCAACCAGATGCTTGTGCCACTTACTGTTCAATACTTTATTTATTCTGACTTATTGTTTTTGCACAGTGACTGTTTAAAGCTTAAAAGGTGTTTGGTTTCCATGGTGACCGTAACGAGCCACTAGCAGCAGAGCAGCCTTACCATTTATTTTCCATTAATATCGCTTTACAATCAAGCTGTTTTGTTGTAATGTTTTATGCCTTTTTTTCATTTGTTCTTCTCAATTTGTATGTTTTTTATGATTGCCCACTGTTGTCTTCATTCTTTGTTAAAATCAGGTCGCTCTTGTGAACGAGTCCCCGAGGCTCAATGGGACTAACCTGTATAAATAAAGGTTGAATGAATTTTGATACCTGAAACTTTTTTGCCATTCTTTCAGCGTTTAGACATCAAAACTTCGGCCCAGATTATTACAATAGTGAGTCCTGAAACACTAAAGGGCTTTATAGACGAAAGCGGACGCCAGTTTGAATTTCAGGCATCCTTCTAAATGTCATCAGAAATCTTATAGTTGTGTTTTTTCTTTAACTGTTGCCATCATCATCTCTTTCTTTCCAGAATAATATGAATTAATTTCTCTGCCATAGCTACTCTGCATCAGCGCAGTGTGAAGTGAGACCTACTTTTCAGAGACACTATTCGTTCCTAAGTTTCCCTCCAGTTGCCCTGTTTTCACTTCTGGTTTTTTTACAAGATGAATGCTGCTTTTATTTATTTATTTATTTATTTTTGCGGCTGCTGCAATGGCCCAGTGTTCCCACAGAGATGATTAAAGCGTCTTCTTATTTATTTAAGGAGTAAGTGTCAGTATGAGGCATTTAGGTCATGGATTTTTGAGGCTCATTGAAACCACAGGCCATCTTTCTTCATCCTTCTATTCGATCTGTACAACACATCCGGTGTTTTCTTCTTCTTCTCTGTTATCAGGACCTTTATCATCAGTCGTACGAGACTGTGTGTGTGATGTTCGCCTCCATCCCAGACTTCAAAGAGTTTTATACGGAGTCTGATGTCAATAAGGAAGGATTGGAGTGCCTCCGACTTCTCAACGAGATCATAGCAGACTTTGATGAGGTAAACTTTTCTCTTACTGATAATCCTGGTCACCAAATAGAATAAAAAAAAAATCATCATAATCCTGCTGCTTTTTTTTTTTTTAAGCAGCGTTACAAATAGGCTTCAACAAAAGAAGCAGGAAGATATTCCATTGTTTAAATGAGAGCTTGTTGGTGCGGTTTTGTTCACAGCTGCTGTCGAAGCCAAAGTTCAGCGGCGTGGAGAAGATAAAGACCATCGGCAGCACCTACATGGCTGCAACTGGTCTGAATGTGACGCCAGGACCAGAGAGTACGCAGGCAAGTTTTTCACACGTTTACTCAATACAAGTTTTTAGACAGACATGGAGAGCTAATCATTATATATTTTTATTTAAATCTCATCTGATTAACGGTTATTGTTGGTTGGGAGGACAATATAAACTAGAGCCTGACCGATATGAAAATTTTGGCTACTGTCCATACCGATATTGGGAGGGGAAGCCTAATGCCGATAACTGAAAACTTGGCAGCAAATTTTTGAGCTTTGTCCACCACCAAGAATCTTATAAAACAGCAACTTTTAAACCTGTCTTGAAACAGTCTTCCTAATGTGCGTTCACATTTTCTATCCTACACCGTTCACGATAAAGTTATCAAGTGTGCTACAAAATTGTTTCAGCAGTCACGTATGGTGAAGGCCTAATTAGTATTGAAGTTTATTTGTTTATTTTTCTTTGTAGAGAAATAAAGATTTCAGACAAGCGATGCATTCACTGAGTACAACAAAGATAACGTTACTAACGCTGATGTGTTTTATCTCTACGTTAAATTTATTGTTATGGATAAAGTCTTACAAGGCAATAGCCTATGCTAGGTTATCTAAATGTTAGCTTGCTAACTTGAGAGGCATGTAGCTAATGACAAGTGGGTTGGAGGATTGAAGAGAATTTATTATTGTTGATTTGTTTTACAGATCAGTTACAGTAAATTTGTCATGCTCTGTTCAGCAAAATACACCACACAGTATTGCTCCCTGCTTCAGCTGTGCTGAAAATGAAAGTGAAACTTAAAGTGAATGGTCATAGTAGGCTGCTTGCACCCTCTGCTGGATACATTGTAGAATTACGCCTTTTGCCAGTAAGAACATGGCTTGTTCCCAGTATGTATATGAGACTACCTGGATAAATAAAGGCTAAAAAATATATATATTTTTTTAAATATCAGCCCTACCGATGCATCAGTCAGGCTCTAATAAAAACAGTGAATTAGGAACGGGCGTGTGTGGGATTCTGTCTGTATAACAACAAAACCACGAGTTGACCCTGCTTCAGTCTCAAGTACTGACATAAAAGTTTATGACAGCAGTTTCGGCCATGGAAAAGCTTCCAAGTCAGTGTGAAGGTTTGGTCCGTGCAGTAGGAACTCTGAATCATCTGGTTTACGAGCTAAACCGTAAGGTGGAGGCGATTTATGAGAATCGCAGGCCACCTGCGGCTTCTGGGACTCATCAGCGTGGTGGGTTCGACCTTGAGGGAGACTCATGGCATGGATCAGTGGAATGGAATCCCACAATTAGGCATTTTCAGAACCAGAACGTCCAGATGGACTCAAGGCTGAAGGAAAAAGTAATCTGTCTGCCTGAAGAAAAACAAGAATCAAGCTTATCTAAATCTGACTCCCCGACGGCCTCGGAGACGGGCCGATTATCAAATTTCTCCTGGGTCATGGGTAACCAAGGACAAAAAGCTTCAAGTGTATCGCACCCCCCACCCGGAGAACTTTCTGTGCAAGCTTATCAGAACTGACGGCTGAAACAACATCTTCAGAAACTGTGGCTGATCTGAAAAGTGCTCATAGACTAATCTCAACACACTTGATGTCAAATGCAAATGTAATCATGTTTTAATTGTGCTGCTGGTAGAGGTTTTTTTTTTTTATGTCTCAAATCGTGTCCTGATAGACAAGATGTGAAAGATCTTTTTTTGTAATACCACTGTCTACCCTCATGTTTCTCCCCCTTTTCCTATCTAAGATTATTATTCTGAAAAAGGATAAGAAGGCCACACTTAGTTATATTAGCAGCTTTGTGCACACGTCCATCTTTCAGACGACTGCATGTACATGTTCTCGTTGTATCTCGGTGCAATGATAATAAAGCTTATTCTGATTCTGATGTCTGCTCAAATGAGGAGCACAGTGAACTGTTTTAAACATTATTGTGATTTTTAAAATAAATGTACAAAAAGATATGAAATAAACAAAAATATGCAAGCATCCCAAAGTAAGCATGTCTATTGCACAGAGAGTTCAGTTGTTCGTTTTTTGTTTTGTTTGTTTGTAATGTTGAAAGTGTTGCGGGCCTCCCGAGCTGCTGTGCTAGCTGTTGCTAGCTGTGGGTCTTAGGCCTCATCTCGGACCCCAGGCCCCCCTCCAGCTCACCTGGCTCCTGGCTCGGACTCCCTCAGAAGTAGTAACTCACACTATCTCAATAAATCAAGGAAACGTGAATTCAGTTTACCAGTTGTATTAAATCAAGACAGGAGAAGGTTACAGTTTACAGCGCTGGCCTCTCCGATAGAATTCGACGCGAGATCTTCGGAAGGGGCTGGATGACACGTTGCCTTCCAACTATATTGGGCCTTGGCTCTGCCTTCTTCCGGGAGCGCAGCCTATCAATGTGGATAGGAGGGGCAGACTGAGTGGTCTGACGTGTCAGGAAAAATGGCACGGTGTAGAAAAAGCCTGTGGGATGTGGCGAGCCAATAAAGAAATAACAAATAAATAAAAGCTCTATTCCTTGACGGATATTGAATCCCTGGGAGTAGAGTTGTTGGCCCTTTTTAAACTGGTCAGAACCGGGTCATAATCTCATTATAATCCGTCTCTGAGCAGATCAAAAACCCAGGGTCACAGTCTAGATAGAATAGTTCTAAATTGACGTTAGCAAGTTAATCAGCTAATTAGTCAGGTTAGCAGCCCCAGTGGATAGCACTCAGTAAACTGTTTATTCTGCATTTATTTTGCCTCTAAAGTCAGAACGGATCTCTGGGAATGACTCCACTCACAACTTCACCGTGTTCCACTTACCACTCAAAAACACTGAAGGCTTTGATAATCATGCTCAGTAACAAGCAGCCATGTATGTCCTTCTCTGCATTATTTGGAAACATGTTTTTTTAATAATAGAGCTTTAATATATTATGTGTACAACTGATTTACTGAGCTACAAAACAAAAGTGAAAATAAACTGCTATCATTACATACAATTAGTTATTGTTACCACTTTGCCTTTGTGAGGCAGCCATATTGGATTTGGGGTTGGGGCTGGTCATGAACCAGGAGTCATAATTCTAACACTGAGGTGAGTTTCAGTTGATTTTTCTGACTTAAAACAAAAACAGACAGCTGAGTAAAGATGAAACATGCTAACTCTTGCAGCTCGTGGACAATATTTTTTAAAAAGGTCACATTTAAAACAATTAGACTGAACTTTTCTGATAGCCATGTCATAACTGGCTTTGTTTTTCACAGTGAAATACTGTAAAATACATATTTTTAATGAGGAAAAAAGTTTAGAGAAATTCCCCTCATTCAGCCATTATGCACAGATGAGTGACAGCTCACAGCTGGTGGTGGTGGTGGTGAGGGTTCTCTCGACATACAATCAAAGAAACCTTCACATCTCAGTCTTCTAATTAATTTTTAAAAAAATTAAACTATGGAACATTACATTTTTTGTGGTCCTGAAACCAAAGCCTTTTGAATTAGTAGAATACCTTAAAAATATTAATCAATGGCTACAATGAATTCATTCCTTCAACTTTATTTAGACATGTTAATCCCATTGAGCCTCGGGGACTCATTTACAAGAGAGACTAGATTTTAACAAAGAGTGATGACAACAGTGGACAACAACAACAACAATAGACAGTCATATAAGAGGCATACAGATTTTATTTTTTTTACAAATTAAAATAAAATGGCAACCAAAAGGACAGTCAAAAGGAAAAAAGTAGTGAAAAAACACCTCGATTATAAGGAAGTGTAGAAAACTAAAAACAAAAACATGTCTGCATTGAATGTACTGTTTTTGGTTATTTTTAAATAAAACAATTTAATAATTGTATTTAAAAAGTGTTGTAAAGGAGATTAGCGACTTTTTATAGTCGAACAATGTACTGAGTGATTCATTTTGTCATTATATACTTAGAACAGCTGAGAACAGCAAATAGGTGGAAGAGAACTTGGAGAGGTGGAGGTATGCACTTGAAAGAAGAGGAATGAAAGTCAGCCATAGTAAGACAGAGTACAAGTGTGTGAATGAGAGGGAGGAGGTGGAACAGTGAGGCTACAAGGAGCAGAGGTCACAAAGGTGCAGGACTTCAAGTACTTGGGGTCCACTGTCCAGGAAAATGGGGAGTGTGGTAAAGAGGTGAAGAAGAGAGTCCAGGCAGGATGGAGAAAGGTTTCAGGAGTGATTTGTGACAAAAGGGTGTCAGCAAAGGTCAACGAAAAAGTTTACAAGACAGTAGTAAAGCCAGCTATGTTGTATGGACTGGAGACAGAGACATGGACAAAAAGACAGGAGACAAAACTGGGAGTGGCAGAAATGAAGATATTGAGGTTATTAGGAGTGACAAGGATGGATAAGATTAGGAATGAGATCATCAGAGGTACAGCACAGGTTGAACAACTGGGAGATAAAGTTAGAGAGGACACACTGAGATGGTTTGGACATGTCCAGAGGAGGGACAGTGGTTTGGGCATGTCCAGAAGAGAGACAGTGGGTATATTGGTAGAAGGTTGTTAGAAATGCAGCAGCCAGGAAAAAGACAAAGAGGAGATATATGGATGCAGTTACAGAGGACATGGAGGTAGATGGAGTGAGGACAGAGGATGAAGAGGACAGAGTGAGGTGGAGGAGGATGACTCGCTGTGGCGCTGAAGAGGGAAAAGCTGAAAAAGAAGCAAGTGTAAAGACAATCCTCTGTACTAGAGAACAAGCTCTGTTGCTGATAGTGTACTAACGATACACTGGCTATGCTCTAACCAACCACAGAAGCTTTGTTTTATTTTACATTTAAATTGTTATTTTTATACAATTTACTAGTCCTTGGATTTCCCCCACTAATTATGTGCAGTTGCCTGTGGCTACACAGTCAGGGTACTGAAGCATCTTCATATAAACTGCTTTCCAAACATATTTAAAGACTAGGGAGTGCAACAAGATCAGCTACATCATCCATGCATGAAGGTTCATTGTTATGCTTCTGAATATGTGCAGTCAGTGTGAACAAATGAGAGCTCTGTTCAGACATCATGCAGTACGGTGCTTTGTAAAGAGATCTGCTCGATTGCTGGAGATCTTGTTTAATTGAGTGTTCATACCTCCCCATTAGGTGTTTGCTGCTGCACCCGACACGTTGTGATGTTACAACATGCAGTCGAGTTTACACTGAAGAAAAACATGTTTTTTTAATTATTAACGTTTTTTTTAACAATTGCGATTTTCAATGTACTAACCTAGAACAAAACAATAGAAGGCTTCTCTCTTATACTTGATTGGTGTTGATTTTAATTTAATTACCACTAATTGCTGATTTTTATCTGACTCTGAAGATAAGTGACTTAAGGCAAAAAATAAAGTTACAAAACAAATCAAAATATATATTTTGATTACATACTGTACTAGACTTGCTGAAAAATTGACACTATATGTCTTAACAACAAAGTCCATGCTCAATAATCCAGGTATACAATCCAACATTTTTCAGTCAGGTCATCTGGACAGTTTCTTTTTGTGCTGAAACGTTTCACCTTCCATCCAGAAGGCTTCATCAGTCAATGAAATACACAACACAAAACTGATTTTTCCCCCCCAAACAGCTCACTCCAAAATGGAACAAACCAGTTATGTTGGTGCTAAGACGGTGTCTTTGGCACGCCCCCTCCTCTGGTGCCAGCCCTCTTCCTTGTCGACAGTCATGTCAAACTGGTTCCAAACCAAAAAAGTTCATGCTCAATAATCCAGGTATACAATCCAACAATTTTCAGTCAGGTCATCTGGACAGTTTCTTTTTTTTTGTTGTTGCTGTTGTGTTTCCTTGACTGATGAAGCCTTCCAGATGAAAGGTGAAACATTTCAGCAAAAAAAGAAACTGTCCATATGACCTGACTGAAAATTGTTAAGAGGCTGGAGAGTGTTGCTGGGGAGAGGGATGTCCTGGTTGCCCTCCTGGACCTGTTATCTGTTGGGTCAAGGAGCTCCTTGACCCAACAGATAACAGAAGAAAATAAATGAATGGATTTATATATAAACACGGAGCTAGTTTTGTATTCTATTAAACTCAAATAAAAACTTTCAGACAAACCTGAATGCAACTTTTTAGTGGAAAACATACTTACTACCATGAAATAGTCTTTCCTGTTCTGGAGCATCATGCTTTCATCTAATCCACAGTTTCTCAAGCTGAACAGATCCTTATACACAGCGCAGAATACACCTTTGAGTTGTTTTCTTCTCTCTGTACTGTCCTCAGGAACATGACAGACAGTACATGCACATAGGCACTATGGTGGAGTTTGCCTTTGCTCTTGTTGGGAAGCTAGATGTCATCAACAAGCACTCTTTCAATGACTTCAAACTTCGAATCGGTAAGAATAACCTCCCACAACCTAAAAATGGGGCACATTTGAATGTATCTAGTCAATTAAGCTGTTCTTTCTTTCTTTTTGCTAGGCATAAACCACGGGCCAGTTATTGCAGGAGTAATTGGGGCCCAGAAGCCTCAGTATGATATCTGGGGAAACAGTGTTAATGTGGCCAGCAGGATGGAGACCACTGGAGTGCTGGGCAAAATACAGGTACAAGGTCTTACAAAATAACAGAATACCTCACAATCTGCCTAAAACTGTGCTAATCTTATGTATCTTTCATACAATGCAGGTAACAGAGGAGACGAGTGGTATCCTAACAAACCTTGGGTACATGTGTTCGTGTCGCGGCATCATCAACGTGAAAGGCAAAGGAGAGCTGAAGACCTACTTTGTTCACACAGAGATGACCAGATCTCTGTCACAGGGGACTGTGATGCCTTGAGCACGCCACACAAACAGAACAAAAAGACTTGAAAACACAATTGCACAAACAAAAGTGGGACTGACTGATTTCTCATGCTCTGTAAGTAGAACTCATTACAAGAAGCCAGCAGTGGAATGGATCGACAATTGTCAAGAACCACTTTTTGTTCTTCGCAACTCGTAGATCATGGTCAAGGTGCATCTCCACAGTCCTTCAACTCTGCACTATGGGTGGTTTTTGCCTCTTTTGAGTGTAACAAGTACTTCCCTCTGAGGAGTCTCTTCACTGTTTAAAGGAGTGCCTGACTGACAAGAGGTTTGGTAAATTAGTGCAGCTCTCAAGGGCCCGCAGTCACCCATCTGTAAAATAGTGGGGGTGTGGAGATAATTACCCATGCCAGTGTTGCAGTGCTTCACAGCCTTATACTTGAGCAAACTGAGCTGCCTGTCGAGCTGTTTTTTTATTTATTTATTATTATCGCAACCTGGTTGGCACTAAGAATCAGTTTCATTCCAAGTGGACGTTACAATAGTTTTGTCATATAGAGCTGTCGATGCCAACGAACTGCCAGCGGGCTGAGTAGTGCGCCAAAAGCCTGTGATTGTATTTATAGCTTTATAGCTACATTTGTATCCACATGAGCAAGTGGAATCAGTCATTCAAGAAGGATTGTTACTTTTTTAATATGTCATCTGGAGCCAAACCAACAGCATGTCTGTAAATGTTTACTGTCATCTTTTTGTTATTCATTAAACATTTGTATATAAATACACATTCTCTGTCGGTGGTGTTCTGAAAGTCCTAAAAACTTCTCCCTCTGATTGATGGCGTCATAAACTTGTTCAGTTAAATAATTACAGGACCACGATGCTGATTAAACTAAGGAAATTCTGTTTATAGTGTCCAACATTATTTAACTAAACCAGTCAATTGTAAACTGTAAACTGAACCCAGAGTCTGCCCCCGCCTGACTCGTATTAGGGCCAAGCCAGGCCAGAATAATGTGCTTAATGTGTAGGCCAGGCCAATGTTGGACTTTTGATTGCATCAGCGGATGCGCGCAGCTGACGATCCAATTATATGACAACATGACTTGCCATACTATCACCAGCCGCACACAGCCATTTCACTGTGCTCTGACCGGCCTTGAAATAAGTAAAAAGTTCAGTTAGGCTTCAGATGGACTACTGCCAGCGATCCATCAGTCCAAATGGACGTTCATTCAGCCGCTGCACTCAGAGGACGTGCACGGCCGACGACCCAAACAGGTGAGATCACAAAACATTTGACATGTCAGAGCAGGGTCCATGTCTGAATAATGCAGAATGCAGGGATTTAATGCTCTTTGACGGCCATGAAAGGACCAACACCCCCATAGCTCCGATCTTCTGCCTCTTTTATTCAGCCGCGCACATCCTCCGACCGTTAATAATTATATAATCAGTCAAAGCTTAATTAAAAATGTCGGGGAGGTTTCAGGTTTGGACCTGTAAATACTGTTAATTCGTCAGGTCGAGTGGGGTTTGGAAATGATGGCTACGGGCCAGATTTTTTGGACTTGAATGCAACTCTAGAGTGAAGTAACAGTGTATGTAGTTTTTTTTTTATCTTTCACCACAAAAGGCAAGTTATTTTGTTGTTACCTGTGTGAGTGTCTGTTTGTTGCTGTCTGTTAGTCAATTATCTCAGGAGCACTGAGCATCCATCCATCTATTATCTTTTACTCACTTCTTCCTTTTTGGGTCGCAGGGATCACTGGTGCCCATATCCAGCAGTTACTGTGCGAGAGGCGGGGGACACCCTGGACAGGTCTCCAGTCCATCACAGGGACACATAGAGACAAATAAGACAAACAATCATTCACTCTCTCACTCACACCTAGGGACAATTTAGAGTTACCAATCAGCCTAACATGCATGTTTTTGGTCTGTGGGAGGAAACTGGAGTACCTGGAGAAGCCCACGCATGCACGGAGAGAACATGCAAACTCCACCCAGAAAGGCCCCCGGACCGGGATTTGAGCCAGGGTAGCCTACTCGCTCAGAGGGAGGAGCTCTGCCGCTTGCGCCACCATGGTGCCCTTAGCACTAAACAGATTTTAATAATAAAACTTTAATAAAATTCTTAGGAAGTAATCAATGGATGTATTTACAACTAATTAACTTTTATAGGCAACCATATTCAAGATGCATCAAATCAACATTAGCAAACACAAAAACTCAGTTTTACAGATATTGAGCTAAAACGTGTGGTTGTAGCTGAGTCGTCTTCAGTGCATTTGCTGTTGTTGGCTCACTAAATAATTTTTAACTCAGTATACTGATGCTGAATTTGCAGACCAGAAGCTGACCGTCAAATGGTAGAAACAATAGTAAGCAATCCTGACAAAACCAAACATTCAAGAATTTACCAGCTTGTACTCTAAAAACATATTTAGTTCTTTCATGAGTTTGCAAAAAGCAAATGAAAACAAATATGAGGCGTAACCCAAATGATGAATCGTTTCCAGACGGGAGGTAAACTTCACTGTTCTGGACTTTCTTCCTGACATAAACTTAATCAACACCTAACACTAAAATATTGCATGTAATTTACATTAAAGCCATAAATAAGTCCTAAAAACTGCTTGTTTCCATGACCACAAGCCAACAAAGAGATCTGTAAGTCTATGAAACCATGCGCAGTTATACTGTATTAAGTTCAATGAATGAGATCAATGTGCTGCTCCATGTGTGAAACCATCCATCCATCCATTTTCTTTACCCGTTTGTTCCATTTTGGGTCACGGGGGTCGCTGGTGCCCATGTCCAGCAATCACTGTGCGAGGGGCGGGGTACACCCTGGACAGGTCGCAAGTCCATCACAGGGACACATAGAGACAAACGAGACAAACAACCATTCACTCTCTCACTCACACCTAGGGACAATTTAGAGTTACCAATCAGTCTAACATGCATGTTTTTGGTCTGTGGGAAGAAACCGGAGCACCCGGAGAAAACCCACGCATGCACGGAGAGAACATGCAAACTCCACCCAGAAAGGCCCCTGGACCGGGGTTTGAACCAGGGACCTTCTCACTGAGAGGCAGCAGCTCTACCAGTTGCGCCACCGTGCTGCCTCATGTGTGAAACCAATTATTTTTAAAGGCTCAAATGAAAAAATTTAAAAAAAAAAAACTAAAATACAACATTTTCATGGTGCTCTATTTCCCAAACATTCTAAAGTGGAGAACGTCACGTTGAGCAGTAGGTCACAAATCAACACAGCAGTTTGAACACCAGACAGACACGAAGAACAAAACGCACTCTGAACTGGTCAAGGTTAGAGGTGAAACCCCCAGACCTGCCTCCACCCTGGCCCCTTGAGCAAGACCCTTAACTCCCACCATCTGCTCCCAAACAGGTCACTCTTGAAAATGAGTCCTTGTGGCTATGTTTACATGACATAAGTAATCGGATTAAACGGTCGTTCGGAATAAAAAATGTGTCATGTAAACACTTCATCTGTTCATTTTTTTCCAGTTGTGGAAAACTGACCTGACTGCGCATGTACAACCTGTCTACCTCACGTGTTTCCACCTGGCTAATGCTAATATGTTGGGGAAGTAAATAAAACTGGTCGGTGAGCGACACAACATTTTCTACTAGAAACAGAAAGAGCTCAAAATGATCTGTATCACCTGTAGCTCAGTCAGGGAGTGCAGCAACGTCTCCACCGTCATTAAAACCTGGCGCGGGTCCATTGTGGGAGCTCAGGTTTGTTTACGTTCAGCCCAGAAGTAGAACTTCTTCTTCTGTGGTTTTAAGAAGAGTTTAACACTTTGCGCATGTCAGTACTTCTGTTCATAATAAAAGCCTGCTGCATGTAGGTTTTATATATAAACATATATAAAGAATGAGGGAATGCAGCGAAAACACACAACTTGTTTAATCTTTCCTCTTTTTAAATGCTGCTTATTTTAAAAATGTGTTTGAACTGAGCCTTTTCTGCAAATAAATCAGTGGGGTTTTTTTAATACCAACCACTGGTCATCTGTGTCAGCAGTACTGTTCACTGCTCAAAGATTTACAGTTTTGCTGGCACCCAAAACATTATGGTGGAGGTAAAATTAAAAAAGGCTCATCCTGGCTGCCATGCAGGATTTTCAAATGAAATAACTTGAGGATATTTTATGATTCCTCAGCTGAACACTCGTATTGCATTAACTGCAATGGAGCGCCTGTACATGAGGAAATTTGGTTTGGGAGTTTTGGAAAATGTCAGCGTCTCCATCCGTAGGGATCCCCTCCTGATACTAACTCACGATGATAATTAAACGATGTTATTCATCACTGGTTATATTGGTGATACAGCTGGGAGAGGAAATAATGGGAGAAATATTATGAATTTCATTATTTCCTTCTATTTAGACATCACACCAACAATACAGTGCAACACTGGTTTATTATGCAGAGCTTCCACAGTCAGAGCCTTCACCTCATGCTGTGACATGTCAGGTTTTTAAGTAGGAACCACCGACCCGTATCCTTCCTCCAAACTCCAGATGATCCCATTTTTCATGTAAAACTCAGTTTTCGTCAAAGACGCGCGTGCGTGCGACCGGGCCGTTGGGTCGAGGGTGAGAAGCGAGCGGCGTCCATATTCCGAGGAGGACCGCACCGGGACAGGTCTGGACTTTTCCTGGGAGTGAGGAGAACAAGAAGACAAGGAGAATAAAGGAATTAATGTGTTTAGAATGCACAGCGTGTGTCGCTCATTTATGTAGACCACCCTGTCTTCATAAAACAGGAAGTTTGTTAAATGAGGCCAGATCATCAAGTCGTTTATAAAAAAGCACAAATACTGTTTAGTGTCATGAAAAGGTATTCACCCTCTTTAACTTTTCCACATCTTGTCATGTTTTAACCATCAAGTGGTTCAATGGGATTTTTCGTGATCAACCAACACAAAGATTATTAATTTGAACAAAATTACCTTTATTTTTGGTATCCGCTCTCGTTTTATAACACAGTCATTAACTGCAACGAACGCAGCTTTTTGAGCATTAATAGTGATTTCTGTAGCTGCAGGGAGGAGCCAGTCTGCAGATAATCCTGAGAAATAATCCATCAATGCATGCCTTGCACCTTGTCACTTTGCTAACAGTGTTCAGCTGGGTCTGTTTCAGACATAGGTATATACCTCCTTTCTATCTGATCAAGATACTCAAAGCTCTTTACACAATCTGTGCCTCATTTACCCATCCACACAGAACTCTACTAGATCTGTACAAAACTAATTGAACAAATCATTCTAAAGAGACTAATCAGAGCTTTATCACATTCATACACTGACGGGACACACATCGGAGGCGATGAGGGGTTCATTGTCTTGCCCAGGGACACTTGGGCATGTGACTGCTGGTGGATTTGAACCTCCAACTCTTGCATTGGAGGACAACTGCTCTAACCACTCAGCCACAGCCGCCTGACACGTAGGTGTCGCATCAATTATATGTGAAGGAGACGTGTCCCCCTCCCATTTAGAAAATACTCATTTGGACCCCCTGCCCACACACACACACACACACACACACATCATTTACCATGAAATAGTAATTCACCCAGCACTGTTTCTATTTCTTTGAGAACAAATCCACTTTATCAATAGGAGAATACTCAAACCAGTAAAAGTCCACTCTGGGTTTTCCTGGTTCCCTACAACAACTCTCCACATCACATGCAGTTTCTCCAAGGTCACTTGCCTTGGCAAGGTGCTCATCTCTTTGGGTTTTTTTTTTTTGTTGTTGTTGTTGTTGGGGAGGAGTCAGAGACACCTCTGTATTGCGAGCTAGCTTAGCACTAGGTTAGTACTGGTAGTTGTTGACTGGGGTGGGAGTTGGGAAATGCAGTGCTACATCTGTAGCATCTTAACTAGCACGTCTGTATTGTACGCTGCTAGCTTAGCGCTATGTTAGTGCCAGCAGTTGTCGACTGGGGTGGGGGGATTAAGATTTGTGAGAGAAGTGGAGCCTGCTCTATTAACACAAGGAGAGCTGTTGGTCAGGCTACTTCTTGTTGTGCTGTGCGCTGTAAAACAGTTACTGAATCAACTCATGGAGGTAAACGTAGATGTTGAACAAGTTGTTAAAATACACCAGAATGCAGGATATGGCATCTACTTTATTCAAAATTTTCTGTCTCCCCCCCCACACACACACACATTACAAATGCTTCTGACACCAATGGTTTCAGAGTTAGATCATGGACCATAGGGTGATCCAAGGCTTCTCCCTTTGTTGTTTATTTTAGCTGGGGCTCCCTATTTCATTTGTTTCTGTCTGGACGGTTGTATTTATTAAAATATATATTTTTAAACGTTATGATCATCTGCACTCCTTATGTTTCGCTTTCTTGTTAGTCACTCCAAGGCACATTTATTATAACAAAAGTGTTCATAAGAATAAATCATACAAAATGATTAACAAATGAATTATTGTAGTAGAAGTCCTAGCACATGTGTGTTCCTCTGCATTATGAAAAGCTGCAGCGTGTCAGGATCTGTGCTTTTATTAGTTTTTGTTAGTGTGATAGCAGCACCGGCAGCCACACAGTAAACAAAGGATGTGATAATAATATTGATATCTTGTGGGGTTTTTTATTGATTGTAAAAAGACAAGTTTAAATAATCCAAGTTAAATAATTCCATCCATCCATTATCTTCCGCTTGTTCTGAAGTTGGGTCTCAGGGGCAGCAGCTTCAGCAGGAACGTCCAGACATCTCTTTCCACAGCCACCTCTTCCAGCTCTTCTGGGAGGACCCCAAGGTGTTCTCAGATCAACCAAGAGTAGTCTCTCCAGCGTGTCCTAGATCTTCCCTGGGGTCTCCTCCCAGTCAGACATGCCCAAAGCACCTCACTAGGGAGGCGGCCAGGAAGCATCCTTACCAGATGCCTGAACCACCTCCACCCAAATAGGTATCTCTGCAGACAAATACAGAAGGCATATCTGGAGGGCCACATTTGATTGGATGGAGAAAAAAAAACAAGGCGTTATTGGCAGATTGTGTTAACCACAGACATATCGTGTCTGTGGTGTTAACCGGTTCGACATTAGTGGTGTCTCCATAACTTCTCTTTCGCCTCTTAACACAGAACTTGTGGTTACATTTCAAAATAAGAGCAACATAACTGGGTAGTGGGGAGGGCTAAATGTTTGTTTTTTAATACCTAGTAGCCATTACATTAATAAAACTAAATATGTTTTGGTTGTTGAAAAATGTGAAAATGGTTACAATCGATTCACAAAGAAAAAAAAACAAAGTAACCAAAATGTTACTTAAACTGACTTTGGGACAAAGGATGTTTCCTTTAACTTCACATTTTCTTGTTCAACTTTTAAATCAGTCACTGCAGATGAGTGATTGTCAGTTTCTGTCAGATTTCTGCAACTGGAGCAGGTATTTCTGTTTACTGGTTAACTTCCTCAGATGTCTCACATTTGAAGGGTCGATCCTACTCCATGTTTCAGATCCTTCCATAGATCAGATTCATAGAAGAACTTCGAAAGAGCAAAAATTGTTTTTAGCGTTTGTTTTGGGCTGTTATCTCATCATAGGACTCATGATCTTTAATTGAGACCAGACTTTTCTGACAAATGGAGCAGGTTTTGCTTCAGATGCTTCATATCTCATTTTACCCAGACCACACTCAAGACAACCTGTGTCAGGTGCAGCTACAACCAAGAACTAAAGAGAATCTTCTTGTGTTTGACAGTAGATTTAACACTGTTTTTTAGAAACCTTCAGTTTAAAAGAAGAGCTGATGTAACTTACCTAAAGAGCAGCAAATACAACTAGCCAATCAGTGTTTGTCCTCTACAAACGCCTATTCTCCAGAAACGCCCACTTTTGGTCTGCAGAGAACCCCTTCTCCCTCAACTGGCTCCTCTCGATGTGGAGGAGCAGCGATTCTACTCAGAGTCTCTCCCGAATAACTGAACTTCTCACCCTGTCTCTAAGGGAGAGTCCAGCTACCCTGAAGAGGAAACTCATTTCACCCTCCCACGATCTCATTCTTTCAGTCACTACCCGGAGTTCATCACCATAGGTGAAGGTAGGAACGTAGACTGACCAATAAACAGAGAGCTTTGCCTTACAGCTCAGCTCCCTCTTCACCACAACGGACCGGCACAAAGTCTGCAATACTACAGACTCTCACCAATCCATCTGTCAATCTCACGCTCCATTCTTCCCTCACTCATGAACAAAACCTCGAGATACGTGAACTCCTCCAATTGGAGCAGAACCTCACCCTCAACCTGAAGAGAACAATCCAACCTTTTCCGACTGAGGACCATGGCCTCAGATCTGGAGGTGCTGATTCTCAAGTTAAATAACTGAACATTTATATCTTTATGTAGTTTATTTCTACACTTTAGAACATTTGATATAGTTGTTTACTATTTGCAGTGCATACATTTAGTTATTTTCTTCGTCAGGCCTTGAAGCAGTTTGGTTTAGTCATTAGCAATGATTTCACTTCTGTTTCTTTAGAGATGTTGCTGCCTCTCGTCGCAAAGCGCCCGAGCTGCAACAGATGTACACATCACAGAGCGGCACCATGTTGCAGGTCATGTTCCTGTTTTCCATTAGTTAATTCATTTAGAGACTGTTTTCTTTTATAGGTTACTATTTAGCAACACTTTGACCTGTTTTATTTTGTTGCTAACACTACTTGTAATTTGATCTAATGTTTCTTCTCCCATCTTATCGTGTCAGACTGGTGCTGTTTACCTTTTTAATGAGCCCAGAACTGCAGTATTTTGAGTTTTTATAAATAAATTTGAAAATCTTTATTTTATTTTTTTTTTACCAATCTCCTGTGTCTCTTGTGTTGTTTTATGTGGACATTAGTCTCTTAGATTTATTCCCTTATTTTTACTCCGTTTATTTTTAATTTCTCAGTGCCTTTCTGGTTCTCTGCTCTTGCCCCGCCCACTCTCACCTGTTCCTAGTTGTCATTTTGCCCACTATTGTTGTCACACCACCTGCAGAGGAACGTTGCTGCTGCATGCCTTGTCTGGCTCTCCTTCATGTCTCCTTGTCTTCACCTCAGTTTCTGCTGCCGTGTTGGCCTTTTAATTTATTTATTTGATAAATCTTAAGTTTTATTTTTCTTCCGTAGGGTCAGTCTGCATCCCTGAGTTCATCCTCCATTTGCTGTGACACAACGGGTGTCGGTGTAAGCCGTTTCCAAAAGAAAAGTTTGAAAACGGAAAACCTCCGACTTTAAGGA
>NC_056516.1:13825188-13826497 GCF_014905685.2 Nematolebias whitei | reverse complement strand
GAATGACGTTTAATCTCACTTAATTGTCATTGAAGAATGAATGGATGTAAAATGAACAGAGTTAAGAGCGATGGTGGTCGAGGTTCTGCAACAGACTCTGTGCGGTACCGTTCACTACAAACATGTAAACTGTTGGAATCGCTGAAGGACCCAGTTGAAGCTGGTAAGGAAACTGCTGGTGGAGCTAACTGTGGTGCTTGTTCTGTTTTCAGACCGGGCGTCCTGAAGGATCTGAAGACCATGGGCTCAGTGTCTTTGTTCATCTTCTTCATCACTCTGCTGGTATTAGCCAGGCAGGTGGGTACATTTCTCCACGCCGACGTGACCGAGAGTAAAACTTCATTTCACTGCACTCTGTGAGGTCAGTCGGCTCTCAGAGGTAGTCTTCATCACCAGCAGAACAGACAGAATATTAACACATTTGTCCTCAGAGAGTTTAAAATTACTTTGACTCTTTTTAATTATTTTTTGAAGTGTTGAAGGATGTGGCGAACGATCTGATGTTTCATCTCTGTAGCGTCGGAGCAGCTGGCCCGGCGAGCTGCCTCCGTCTCCTCTGTGCCCACCATCCTCGCTTCAGATGAAGCCTAAACTCTGCTGACACACATTTTATGTGGGGAGTGTTATCTTTTTCAGGGGTAACATCCATCTTCTCTAAACTCAAAGCAGATGTTCTGGATGGGGAAGAAACCTCCAGAGCTTCTGTAACCAAATCCGGAGCTCCCCTGGGAGCTGTACTTGGTTCAAACAGCTCTTTGCGTTGTTCTCATTCTGGGTTTCTGTCAGCAGGAGGAAGAGGAGCGTGTGTTTAGAAAGCAGCTTTTCTTTTGCTCTTTATGAGGACTGTTTTGTTGCAAACTATATAACGATCTCACTCCTCCAAAAGGTTTTTAGTTCCCAATCTAATCAAGTTTTATGTATAAAGCACTTTCAAGCACACAGGACCAATGTGATGTACAGAATAATCCATCCATCCATCCATTATCTTTACCCGTTTATTCCATTTTGGGTCACGGGGTCGCTGGTGCCCATGTCCAGCAATCACTGTGCAAGGGGCGGGGGACACCCTGGACAGGTCGCAAGTCCATCACAGGGCCACATAGAGACAAACGAGACAAACAACCATTCACTCTCTCACTCACACCTAGGGACAATTTAGAGTTACCAATCAGCCTAATATGCATGTTTTTGTCTGTGGGAGGAAACCGGAGTACCCGGAGAAAACCCACGCATGCACGGAGAGAACATGCAAACTCCACCCAGAAAGGCCCCTGGACCGGCGTTTGAACCAAGGACCTGCTCGCTGAGA
>NC_056516.1:13824266-13825088 GCF_014905685.2 Nematolebias whitei | reverse complement strand
AGTCCATCACAGGGACACATAGAGACAAACGAGACAAACAACCATTCACTCTCTCACTCACACCTAGGGACAATTTAGAGTTATCAATCAGCCTAACATGCATGTTTTTGGTCTGTGGGAGGAAACTGAAGTACCCGGAGAAAACCCATGCATGCACGGAGAGAACATGCAAACTCCACCCAGAAAGGCCCCTGGACCGGGGTTTGAACCAAGGACCTGCTCGCTGAGAGACAGCAGCTCTACCAGTTGCGCCACCGTGCTGCCCGGGTTGTACAACCTTCGGAGTCAATTCCATTCAAGAAAGTTGCCACAGCTAATGAACTTTAACAAACAAAAAATAATCTAATAGGGTCTTTCGATATTTAGCCAAGACTTGGTGTGATTGTAATGGCTGAGGGGCATCCTCATTACCATCTCTGAGTTCTAATGAATCGTCCAAAACCTTTAAAACTTCAGCTGGGCAGCTACTTTCATTTTGAAAATGTTGAGAGCCATCTGAGCTTTTATGTTGCCAAAACAATTGAACACTAGTCCAACAAGGTACTGTATGTGTCCTTTTACTTTAGTGACGTAGATCTGACAGTCATCGGCGTAATGGTTGATTGAAATCAGAATCAAATTTATTGTCATTGCACAGGAGTGCAACAAAATTACATTGCAGTACAGCCCATCCAAAGAAACATAACCAAACAACATAGACATGGGAGACGGGGTGCCTGGGGCTGCAGCCTCATGAGAGGCGCTGCCCTTTTTTTGTTAGATAAGAAAAAGGAAACACGAGGAAAGAGGAGGTAAAAAAAAAAATCATATCTCACACTGTGT
>NC_056516.1:13822527-13824166 GCF_014905685.2 Nematolebias whitei | reverse complement strand
GCGAGGCAACAAGTAGAAATGAAAGTTAAAGAAAACACATCTTTCGTTTCCAGTGTTTCATAAATCAGGACATCGTAACAAAAAGCGTCTGGTTGTCACATGTTTAAAATGAATTAAATGCAACCTGCGATGAACAGCAGCTCATTTTACACTCAGTAACATTTATCAAGCAAAAACTAAACCACGATACACAAGCAAGCCGTCAAAAAGGAGCGCAGCTCGTGAAGCTGTAGGTTGTAGAGACGTTTTTAGTTTCAGTAACAAAATGATTTTCTTCTATGTGATCTTATGTGTCTCTGTCACTGAGGAGGAATTGTATATTTTGAACCATTTTTCTATAAAATGTTGTGTCAGGATCTGTTTATATGTTTGTTTGTTTGTTTGTCTTTTCTGTTGTTAATTCTACTTGTAACCTAAAATCCTACTTCTAAACTACAAAGCCCTCAACAACCTAGCTCCATCTTATATTAAAGAGCTCATTGTTCCATATTTTCCTAACAGAGCGCGTCGCTCTCAGACTGCAGGTTTACTTGTGGTTCCTAGAGTTTCCAACAGCAGAATGGGAGGAAGATCTTTCAGTTATCAGGTTCCTCTCTTGTGGAACCAACTTCCAGTTTCTGTCCGTGAGACTGACACTTTGTCCAGTTTTAAAACTGGGATTAAAACTTTCCTTTTTGATAAATCCTATAGTTGGGATCAGCTTGGGTTTCCTGAGCTGTCCCTTATGCTGCTATAGGTTACACTACTGGAGAACAAATTAACCTCATTTCCTTAAATGAATTGTTACAAATGAATAGTTTACATTTGATACTATTTCTATCTTAACATGTCATTCTTGACCTGCCATTGTGTATCTGTTCCTCCTTCCTGTTCCTCTCAAACCCAGCCGGTCGAAACAGATGACCGCTCGTCCTGAGCCTGGTTCTGCTGGAGGTTTCCTCCTCATAAGGGAGTTTTTCCTTTCCACTGTTGCCTTCATGCTTGCTCAGGATGCGAGACAGCGATGAAGTGAGACTCAAAGCAGTCTGCTCCTCAGATAAATGGTGTTGCCTACATGGATGTTTCTGTTCAGTGCCCCGAGATGACTTCTGTTGTGACTTGGTGCTGTATATAAATAAACTGCATCGAACTGGTCTTGAGTTGTGTTGCAGACATCTTTAAAAACTTTTGCTTTTCTGTCATGTCAGTTTTAGAGAGAAAAGTGTTTTTTTCTGGGTGGTCAAAAAGTTGGGGGCAGCACGGTGGTTCAGTTGTTAGAGCTGCTGCCTCTCAGCGAGCAGGTCGCCCCGGTTCAAATTCCGGTCCGAGGGCCTTTCTGGGTGGAGTTTGCATGTTCTCTCTGTGCATGTGTGGATTTTCTTTGGGTGCTCCAGTTTCCTCCCACAGACCAAAAACATGCATGTTAGATCTGACTGGTAACTCTAAATTGTCTCTAGGTGTGAGTGAGAGACTGAATGGTTGTTTGTCTCTATGTGTCCCTGTGATGGACTGGAGACTTGTCCAGGGTGTCCCCCACCCCTTGCACAGTGATTGCTGGACATGGGCACCAGTGACCCACACGACTCGAAAAGGAAGAAGCGGGTAAAGATGATGGATGGATGGATGGATGGATGGATGGATGGATGGATGGATGGATGGA
>NC_056516.1:13820118-13822427 GCF_014905685.2 Nematolebias whitei | reverse complement strand
ATGGCAGGAAATAATCTGTTCTAAAAATGCATTTTGAGAATGTTTACTGTATCCACCTTATTCCTGGTGCCTCTACTGTAGAAATTAATATGTGTGGAACTTCCGGTCCGACACCGGAAGTAGCAGCAATATAGTGGCGGAGCATAGACAATCAATCAACCTTTATTTATACAGGTAAATCCCATTGAGCCTCGAGGACTCATTTACAAGAGAGACCTGACTTCAACACAGAAAGATGACAACAATGGACAACAGCAACAACAATAAACAGTTATAAAAAGCATACTACAGTTTTTTTTTTTTTTTTTTTTTTAACAAATAGGATGGCTAAAAGGAAAAGGTAACAAAACAAAAAAACAGCTAGATTCTAAATTGAATGTAGAAAACTAAAAACAGGAACATGTCAGCATTGGACCCTGCCAGGAGTCCAACAGATTCTTAAAGACACTTAGAGAGGTCAAGGTCGAGAGCTTCAAATCTTTTTGTAAGATCTTCCAGGAAACAGAAAAAAAGGAAACAATGGTTTATTTGTAAGTTATTTGCAGAGTTATTTTAGCAGAGAAAATGTTACTTTTGTTTTATCAAATGTAAAGTTTACTAAAATGTCCAACCAGAGTTCAGGCACTTGTGCTGTTCGCAGCTGCACGATCAACCAGACCAAACTAAATCAGTGGCTACAACAATGATGTTTTGAACATGGACCCAAAGCGTGATGAAACCTGAGGCTTGTAGGGGTGGATTTTTAGAGTGCGTGAGAGTTGAATATAAACAGCCACCTAAGGTTCACCAACTTAGAAATGGGGAAGGGGCCTACGAAACAGGATGCTAACTTGCGGCTCTCCACATGGAGGGGAAGGTTCGTAGTAGACAGTTAGACCTTCTGTCGCACTTGGTAGGGTGGGTTGATGAGGGCCTTCCTGGCTCTCTTCCTGACCCGTTGACACCTGAGAGCTGCTCTATGGGCAGATGGGATCTCAGCAGCCTTCCCATACAATCAAGTGGCATTACAGTGATTTTTTTTTCCCCACAGTGATAATTCTGATCCTGCATCATGAAGGACCTCACTCACCCAGCACACTCACTTTTTGCCCTACTCCCCTCAGGTAGGAGGTTGAGGAGCATTAAGTGTAGAACCACTAGACTCAGGAACAGCTTCTACCCTGAGGCTGTTAGACTCATGAATCTCTAACCAGATCAAGGTCAAGGTTTCTTTATTGTCATTCTCATCACATGTGGTACGTGTGATGGAACCAAATTGTGTACACAGGGCCCCAGTTAGATCCAACAAAAGTATAAATTGTAAAGAAAAACAGTAATAAGATTTAAGATATAAACTAAGAAATATGCTAAACTATGACTACATTAAGCAATTAAAAGTACAAACACAATACAACGAACAACAGCAGCACGAACATGAGTCTGTGTGAGCAGATGAGTAAGAATGAATACAGCAGCATGAAATAATCAGCAGCACATATCAACAATCAAGTGGTGTTACAGGGATTTTTTTTCACAGTGATTATTCTGGTTAGAGATTCATGAGTCTAACAGCCTCAGGGTAGAAGCTGTTCCTCAGTCTAGTGGTTCTACACTTAATGCTCCTTAACCTTCTGCCTGAGGGGAGCGGTGCAAAAAGTGTGTGTGCTGGGTGAGTGGGGTCCTTCATGATGCTGTGTTCCCTCTTACTGCACCTAAAGAAAAAGATGTCGGTGATGGTCGGGAGGCTGACTCTAACATCTTCTGTGCAGCCTTCACCACTCTCTGCAAAGCTTTTCTTTCTGCAGCTGTGCAGCCTCCATGCCACACGTTGATGCTGGAGCACAGGATGCTCTCCACTGCACACCTGTAGAAGGAGGTGAGGACTGAGCTTCCCAGACCAGCTCGCCTCAGCCGTCTGAGGAAGTAGAGTCTCTGATGAGCTTTCTTGATCAGGCTGGTGGTGCTGTTGCTCCAGCTGAGGTTGTCATTCATGTGTACACCCAAGTACTTGTAGCTGGAGACCACTTCCACACCGCAAATCCTCCCATGTTCGTGGGGGGGGGGGGGTGTCCATCTGAAGTCCACAAATATACAATACATATCATTCATTCATTCATATGATTTTATTAATTAAAAATTTTAAAAAAACTAGACTTACCTGAAGCTGCTCTTGTGTTCACTATGGCTGTAGATAGTTTTTATACTGACACTGATACCAAAGAGAAGCTGCAGTTCAACAAACATCCTGCTATAAGGAGACCTGATGAGGAGCTGCTCTTGTTGCTGGAGATTAATCTGACCAAGAACGACTTGGGAGTTCAGTGGGGATT
>NC_056516.1:13818121-13820018 GCF_014905685.2 Nematolebias whitei | reverse complement strand
CTGGAGATTAATCTGACCAAGAACGACTTGGGAGTTCAGTGGGGATTTCATTTTAAAAATTAAAGGTACAGCCATGGGCAAAAAGTTTGAGGTCTTCTTGGACTCACTGAACACACATTATCCCTCCATAAAACTTAAAACCACTACAAATTACACAACGACTGATTTCTTGGACACAACTACATATAAAGGCCCACATTTTAAAACATGCCCCAGATTGGATGTTAGTCTTCTTTAAGAAAACTGACATACACATTATTACATAAAGACAGCCACCACCTAAAACACACATTTGTTGGATTAATAAAGTCACAGCTATTGAGATTTCACAGAATGTGCACACATCAATCTGACAAAAGTTGCAACAGAGGTGCTGTTTTCAGCTTCGTCCACAAGAGGGCGCTCAAGGTCTTTCCTGGTAAACTGACAACACAAACTGTTGTGGCTCCACGTTAACTTTTGTGACAACCTGTTCTCTTTCTGCAGTACAATTAGTCAAAAAATGTAAAAAAAAAAAAATTAATGAAAAAAACTCTGAGAAATTTAAAGAATTACGACAAATTCTAAGAAATCACAAAATTATTGAGGCTTACAGAAGAAGTAAAACTTTGAAAGGTCATTCAGTTCATGTCAAATTAAAACCCCTAACTCAGAACCCCCTGCCCTAAACCTGCCCTGGTCTGCTGCAGATGATGCCGATCATCAAGTTGTTCTCACACACAACGTCAAGAGACAAATTAATATTGACATAAAGACATCAACAAAAACGTGGTATCTAACAAGGTGGAGTCAGGTCCTCTGGACGGATTCTTCTTTGTTGAAACGTTTCATATCTTATCCAAAAGACTTCTTCAGTCTGAGGAGCTCAGTCTTATAAGCAGCACCTTGTCATAGTGGATCAACCAGTGCACTTTATTTATTCTCATTCCTTTATGTTTTCAGCAGGAACACCAGATTATAACTGAACAACTCTGCGTGACGCATCAGCAGAAGCAGGTGTCTCTGATAAGAACACATTTCTGATAAACGCCTCTGTTGTACGGCAATGATGCAGCTCAGTTAGTTTCAACGTGTAAAGTGTCAACTGCAAAACTACGTGTGTATAATACTGATATACAACCTAGCTGTTTTTGTTTTGTTCTTTTAATACCATTTTCTTTATTAGTTCGTCTCAATTTGTATGCTTTTTATGATTGTCTACTGTTGTTCTCTCTTTGTCAACCTCAGGGCCTCTCTATACACATCTTCTGAATCATAAATTGTAATGGATTTGGTCAGCTGGTCCCTTAACGCAACTGATCATTTTTTTCCACCAGACGACAGGGTGCTGGAGAGCCCTCATGCCCTGAACGGACCCACGCAGCTGGGCATGTCATTGATCCCTGGAGTTGGTGGAAGATGGTGTGTCTGTCTGTTCTGTCCGTGGAGGACGTAGAAGATGTGCACATTATTGGATTTATGATAACAGGGTTTCTGCTATTTGGAATCAGTGGATACCTTGGATATCGACAAATTAGGAAGACGCCGGCAGCAGTTTCAGCCGTGGTAAAGCTGCCAGCCTTATGTGAAGGACTAATCCGTGTCTCGCGCTCTCAAATCGAGCACGGACTGGGCGGAATGTCCTCTAATGATGGCTGTTTGGATTCACCATTGAGAGCACCAGCAGAACTTGAAGGCAGACAGAAAGCAGAGTCTGGTGGCTCAAACAATTGTTGTTTGTTTGAATTTGGCCTCCCCGCTGGCCTTGGACAGGCCAACTTATCTCAAATTGATACGTAATAGAAGCTCTGCCTGCCCCACCAGCTTTGTCGACCTCTGTGCATAAATATATTACGATGTCATTGTACGTTGCAGCTTTATGTTGCGAGGTCTTTTTTTCATCTTTCACACTGTTTCC
>NC_056516.1:13816708-13818021 GCF_014905685.2 Nematolebias whitei | reverse complement strand
ATGCTTAATTCTGCCAGATGTGTGGGAACTCCTTGAAGACCTGCTGCACAATGAGCTTATCCGTGTGTTTGGCTGTGGCGCTCCCGTCATCCTCTCCTGGGTCTTCCTCCTCCCAGTGCATCCTCTTTAGTAACCCCTGCAGCTCCGACAGCTGGTGCTCCAGGTAGTCTGTCCAACGCTTTATGGAGTGCATGAGGAGAGACGCTCCATCCACAGCTTCATGGGGTGGAAAGGAGAGCAGGCACTAGTACAGATACTCTGAACTTTTATAGAAGTTGTCAAAAGTTGTCACATGTGTGTAAGGAACCAGTACAGAATGAGCGGCGTGTCACATCCTCACCTTATCTCCAGGTGAAAAGTCTGATATTTGTCCAACTGTGATGCCCATCATCAAGGATGTGTGGAGAAAGTCAGCATTTATTAAATCTCCTCTCTGACCCTGCTCCCCAGCGTTCTCATGACGTGCCATTAAAACGTGTCAAAACACAGCAGCAGATCTAGAAATTCTAGAGCTAGGTGCACGTGCAGTGATTGCTCTCTGGGAGGTTGGTTCAAATCCCTTCACTGGTTTAGAAGAAACAGTCGTCCCTCTCCACAGCGCGGTTCACTTCTTGCAGCTCCACTGTACAGCTGGTTTTTTAAACCCAGTTTCTTTTTTATATATTGTGTGTACAGTACATGTTGTGCAGTACTGTACACACACCTCATCATCATCATCGCCAAAGTGTATTAGAGCACATGAAGCGTTTATAAAAGAGTGGGAAGCGTTATTAAGAGGCAGGGAAAAGGTTGGGGTGTGGGAAGGGTTAATGAAGACTTCAATTATATATAAATAATTAAATAAATATAACGCTGCTACAGATTTTCACCTGCCGCGGGGGTCTCTGGAACATAATCTTTAGCATGCAGGCTTACTCGTTGTCCCTAGAGTTTCCAGAAGCGGAATGGGAGGAAGATCTTCCAGTTATCAGGCTCCTCTCTTGTGGAACCAACTTCCAGTTTCTGTCTGTGAGTTTGACACATTGTCCAGTTTAAAGACTGGGATTAATACTTTCCTTTTTGATAAATCCTATAGTTAGGGTTGGCTTGTTATGCTGCTATAGGCTTAGACTACTAGAGGACAAAATGACCTCATTTCCGTAGATGAATTGTTAAAATTGAATAGTTTTCATTTGATATTATTTCTATCTTAACATGTGATCCTTGACCTGCCATTGTGTATCTGTTCCTACCAAACCCAGCCAGTCGAAGCAGACGGCCGCTTGTCCTGAGTCTGGTTCTGCTAAAGGTTTCTTCCTCATGAGGGTGTTTTT
>NC_056516.1:13815440-13816608 GCF_014905685.2 Nematolebias whitei | reverse complement strand
TGTGTTCGAGTTTCACCTCTACAAGACAAAGAAGCTTCTGCTCATGAAGCCTGCAAAAAGATAAAGAGTGTGGAAACACTGACATCTCCCCAAATAACATTACATAGAATGTGTGTGTGAACGTGTGTGTGTTGTTAGCTTCAGAGCTAATGGATTAAACAACAGAAGTTACGGTGGCTCAGTGTGTAGAGCTGTTGCCTCTCAGTGAGAAGGTTGCCGGATAAAATCCCGGCTGGGGGTCTCTCTGGGTGGAGTTTGCATGTTCTATCCTTGTATTTGTGGGTTTCCTCCAGGTACTGCAGTTTCCTCCCACAAACCAAAAACATGCATGTTAGGCTGATTGGTAACTCTAAATTGTCCCTAGGTGTGTGAGAGAGAGTGAATGGTTGTTCGGGGTCATTTGGGGTTTTTGGGACAAGAGTCAGCTTATTGGTCTGAGAGGCTGAACCTCAACTGAGACGATGTGGACATTACAAACTATCCAGTTTTCACATTTGGTCTCTTTGAAAGTGGAATAAAAATATGTAATTGGCTTATAGGAATACAGTAGTCCCTCGTTTATCGCGGGTGTTTGAGACCACGCCCACCCACGATAAGTGAAAAACAGTGAAGTAGGGAGACAGTTGTTCAAGTTCAATAAACTTTGTCAAGACGTGCCAGGCTGTGATCACACTCACCACCTGTTACTCCCCATCTCCCTCTTGAAATAAACAATTTAAAATTTAAATACTGTAACATTTTAAATAAACAATCCATGCTGCATGGATTGTTTATTTAAAATGTTACAGTATTTAAATTTGAAATTGTAGAGAAGAGAAGTTCAGCTGGACGTCAGAGGGATGTCACAGCTTCAGCTCCGCAGCACGGAGCTGAAATGTACTTCTTCATCGATTACACTCAAACAACTAAACAAGAAGTTATAAAATAATTAAAAATAACTTTTAACACTTGTATATTTTGTGATTATGATGATTTTTACAATTTGACATACTTTGAATTTTAAGTTGGAAGATAAAAGTCGATCGGTGCATCTGGACAGCAGCTTCAAAAAGCTGATGCAGCAGGAGAAATGTGTGTGTGGAAGAGGAGGAGATCAGCTGATCAGCTGCAGGAGGGAGCTTTCCCCTGCACTTGTGGGCTTCACACATGGTTAAAAACAGAATGGGAG
>NC_056516.1:13809730-13815340 GCF_014905685.2 Nematolebias whitei | reverse complement strand
TGATGTGATGTGATGATGTGAATCCTGGACTGTGCCTTCGTTGTTTTCTGAGCAGATATTTCATTCTATTTTACTGCTGAAATGACCACACGTGCATTTTAGGACCTGTAGAAGGTGTGGAGACCTACTGGAGATATATCACTCCATGGAGGCTGGAAGACCCAGGTCCCAGTTAATCTTGACAGACTTTAGAAGCGGGCACTCGTGAGACTGGCCACCTGCACAGTAACTGTAAGCATAGCGTTTGTCTCACCCCGTGGGACCCATCGTCCCAGTCATGTGTCCACCCAGAGGCGCTTCTGAAGCAGTGCAGTAGCTAGGCATTATTTGTAGCCCGGGTGACAAAGCGGGTGTCCGTGTAGGCGGAGTTTGCTCTTCATGCAAGCTGCGTATCAGCCAGCGAGCGGCTACAGCTTGTGCCAACTGGTACGATAGTAATTAAAACAACAACAACAACAATGAATATATATAGTATTCTCCTGAAGTGTGAGTTTATCAGGTGATATTTAGTTAATTTATGTTTCTATTCAATCTTCTTTTGGAATAAAGCTCCTTCTTTTCCCCGCTCGTTATCATTTCCACCCGGATTGTCGACCGGCTGACAGAAAAGAATTCCGCCACAGTGTCGAACCTGTCAATTACGTCATACCAAACCTCCTGAACTGGGTGTGTTTGTCAAATCTGATTGGAGGATGAAAGAGAAGGGCGTAATCCTCTAGTGTGATTGGCTGACATGTTCAGCCCGCGTCAGGTGATTGGTCGGTCGTTTTAGCCGTACTCTGAACTTAGCTAACGCCATGTAGCATCAACCCCGGCTGCAAGACGAAACTTATCTATTCGTACCTCTTTTCAGCAGATTAATAAATAAGCAAGTATCAGATGCAACTAAGTGTTTTATTTTATACTGTATTGTATTCATATTCTTGATGCGTGCCTTTGATGTGTTTAATATATCGTTAGAAAAAGAAAAACGCTAATGTTAGTATCATTTAGCTGTGATGTAGCTAAACGGAACATTAGCTTCTCTGTTTAGTAAATCGTATAATTTTGTTTACTGAAAGCCAGTCGAGCTAAATGACCAAAAATTAGGGCTCTTAATGTTCCATTTTACTACCCGACTGCTTTTACTTTTGTCACGAATCAAAGTTTGAACAAGCTACAATTAGCGTTAGCATGCTAATCTGTTTATCAAGTGGTGTTCAAATGTGTAAGCGTGCTGTCTTTATTAATAATCCAGTAATAAATCTCACCACTCGGAGCTGAAAGGTAGCTTTCTGTCACAAAGTCCAACTAGTCTGACATAAACCTTTTGTCTGTTTCCGGTGTCAGGGTGGTATTTCAGTAGAGTTATGGGATAATAGGCCTGGACGTTGCGTGTTGTCAGGCCACAGCTGAACTTGTTTACAGTGTGTACTGTTTCTTTGTTTGTTTACAGAGTTCCAGTTAAACGTGTCAGGAAGCAGCACTTTGTCTCCAACATGTCTTATGGCAACGCAGAGTTCCGCCCTGTCCCCAGGGACTTCAGCTCCCTCATTCAGACCTGCACCTCCAACATCCAGAGGATCACACAGAACAGTGCGTTACCAGGATTATTGCTTCTGTTTTCTGATGAAACCAAAGCCCTCATGTTACTCATGTGATCGTGCTGCATACCGTTGCTCTCCACTTCGCTGTGCTGTTTAATAAAGAAAATACTAATCCTTACCGTCTTTAGTACCTCTGTATTCAGAGTGTTTTTATTTTATTTTTGTAGCAGTTGCTTGATGTTCATTGACGGGTTGTGTTGGATTCAACAACTCCAACAATCCAGGGCCACTATCCTGCATGTATTTGTTGTTTCTTGCACCGTTTCCTCTTCAGCATGTCTTCTTGTTCTGCAGCAGCCCATTAATCACCCACTTATTCAAACCAGGTAGCTTGTCCGGTGGCTCTGTATCGAGCTTTGGTTAACTTGGTATGTCCGTCACTACATAGTGAACACAAGATACTCATAGGTAGTCTTCTGTGGTGTGAAATTTGTTGGTTTGTTCTTTTTTATTGTGGCAACAGGAAAGCTCTGCCATGATCCAAACATGTTTTTAAGACTTCTTATTCAATTTTCTTGACAGCTGCTCAGATCAAGACCATGGTTAGCCATCTGGGAAC
The DNA here is from genome assembly GCF_014905685.2 of Nematolebias whitei. Taxonomy (NCBI): domain Eukaryota; kingdom Metazoa; phylum Chordata; class Actinopteri; order Cyprinodontiformes; family Rivulidae; genus Nematolebias; species Nematolebias whitei. The sequence continues at coordinate 13,813,195 of NC_056516.1, read as the reverse complement.
CAGCCAGGACAGCAGTGAACTTCAAGATCGTCTGTATGTTGAACTATTCCAAATGCTCTATCTGACAAAACACAGATTAGTTACCTCATTCTGACACTCGCAGAAAATCCAGGGCTAATTAAGTTTAGATTTATTGTTAAATTGAACCAATTTTATTTGCATGGACTAACATTCTGTTCTTGTTTCTGTGGTTGGGTTGATTTATTCACTCATTGCGTTTACAGGCAGCAGATACAGCACTACACTAACCAACTCGCAAAAGAAACCAACAATCACCTGAAGGAGTTGGGCTCAATCCCTCTGCCCTTATCCCCCTCAGAACAGGTCAGTGCATTTGTTGATGACGCCTGCGTAGAGCTTTAAACCTGTTTTTACATGCAGTGAAGAAGGGCAGCGTTGTTTTTCGAAAGGTGCATTGAAGATCTTTTGAAAATATATTCATTAGATCTGATGATCTCACCTACAAACCTGCTGTATGCATCATTCGAATAAGGAAACTAAGGACTAGCAGTGTTGCAAAGATGGTTTAAAAATCACCTCTGTACAACAGTTCTGACTCATTAACACATGAAGAAAGTGGGAGTAAAATGTCTGCATGTTGTAGAGGATGATGAGCGTTTAGTCACTGTCACAAAGGCAACTTAGTTTCAGAAAATCAAGCTGAGAAGTGGTCCTCTGTCTGCCATTTTATTTTACAGACATAAAATATTTTACATTGCCATCAAAGTCTATTGCAACAAATCGGTAGTTGGTGTAAGGAGGAGGTGGAAGAGAGTCTGGAGAGGTGGTGGTATGAAATGTAAGTCAGTAGACGTCTGACAGAATCCATGTGTGAATGAGAGGTAGACATGTGTAAGAGTGAAGCTGAGGGGAGCAGAGGTGTTGAAGGTGGACGAGTTAAAGAACCTGAGGTCAACCATCCAGCACAGACACACAGGACAGTGGAGGGAGACAGGTGTGGAGCTGGTTTGTGATAGAACTGTGAGCCTGAGGGGGAAGGTTTACAAGATGAAGACGGTAGGACTAAGAACGAGGCAGGCGTGCAGAGCTGCACGTGATGACGATGTTAATGGGATCTCTAACTGCACATATTGGCCTTAAAATGTAATTTCTCTGTTCTACTAAAAGTTGTTGTTGGTAACACATGAAAACTCTGAATTACTAAAAAATAATGTTTATGACATTTTTCACCTGAGGGCGTCTTCGTTATTTTACCAGAGCAATGCATTCTGGGGCGATGATGTACATCGGTTGTAGTGGAGACTAAAGCACAAGAAGTCACGGCTAAAAAGTTATAACGTGACAATAAAGTTATTGTTTGAATTAATTGTCCTTATGCACAATATATGGGTCGAAAAGATCAAACATGAGCAATCAATCCATCAATCATCTTTTACCCGCTTCTTCCTTTTTGGGTCGCGGGGGTCACTGGTGCCCATGTCCAGCAGTCACTGTGTGAGAGGTGGGGGACACCCTGGACAGGTCCAGTCCATCACAGGGACACATGGAGACAATAATAATAAGTGCTATGTGTTGTCATCATTGTATGTTCCCATACAATGATTATATTGGTTCTCTGCATTTAACCCATCACGCCTGGGATACACCAGGTGGAGCAGTGGGCAGCTATGCAAGCGCCCGGGGAGCAATTAGGGATTAGGTGTCTTGCTCAGAGACACCACGACATGTGAGAATGGCTGGGGATCGAACCTGGGACTTTTGGGACCTGAGTCGGCTGCCCACCCTCTACCCCATGAGAGGTTCTGAGTCGATGAACCACATTTACAGTTAAAAGTAACAGATTATGATGAGTGATACACATAACCTCATTTAAATGAGTACAGTAGTCCCTCGCTACTTTATGGTTCTCTGTATCACAGATTTTCAAAGTAAGATTGGACATGACACAGTTGACTGACTGATGGATGAGCCATGGGTTGTTTATTTAAAATAAATTATTTTAAATGTTTTTGTACCAATTCAATTCAGTTTATTTACAGTGAGGAAAATAAGTATTTGAACACCCTGCGACTTTGCAAGTTCTCCCACTTAGAAATCATGGAGGGGTCTGAAATTTTCATCTTAGGTGCATGTCAACTGTGAGAGACATCATCTAACAAAAAATCTGTAAATCACAATGTATGATTTTTAAATAATTTATTTGTGTGTTACTGCTGCAAATAAGTATTTGAACACCTGCCAATCAGCAACAGTTCTGGCCCTCAAAGACCTGTTAGTCCTCCTCTATAACGTCCACCTCCACTCCACTGATTATTCTAAATTAGAAACACCTGTTTGAGGTCGTTAGCTGCATAAAGACACCTGTCCACCCCACACAGTCAGTAAGACTCCAACTACTAACATGGCTGAGACCAAAGAGCTGTCCAAAGACTCCAGAGACAAAACTGTAGACCTCCACAAGGCTGGAAAGGGCTACGAGGCAATTGCCAAGCAGCTTGGTGAAGAAAGATCAACTGTTGGAGCAATTATTAGAAAATGGAAGAAGCTAAACTTGACTGTCAATCTCCCTCGGACTGGGGCTCCATGCAAGATTTCACCTGGTGGCGTATCGATGATCCTAAGAAAGGTGAGGAATCAACCCAGAACTACACAGAGGAGCTGGTCAGTGACCTGAAGAGAGCTGGCACCACTGTTTCCATGGTTACTGTGGGTAATACACTAAGACGTCATAGTTTAAAATCATGCATGGCACGGAAGGTTCCCCTGCTTAAATCAGCACACGTCCAGACCCGTCTTAAGTTTGACCATGACCATTTGGATGATCCAGAGGAGTCATGGGAGAAAGTTCTGTGGTCAGATGAGACCAAAATAGAACTTGTTGGTCTTAACTCCACTCGCCGTGTTTGGAGGACGAAGAATGATGAGTACCATCCCAAAAACACCATCCCTACTGTGAAGCATGGGGGTGGATGCATCATGCTTTGGGGGTGTTTTTCTGCACAAAAGACAGGACGACTGCACTGTATTAAAGAGAGGATGACCAGGGCCACGTATTGTGAGGTTTTGGGGAACAACCTCCTTCCCTCAGTGAGAGCATTGAAGATGGGTCATGGCTGGATCTTCCAACATGACAATGACCTGAAGCACACAGCCAGGAGAACCAAGGAGTGGCTCCGTAAGAAGCATATCAAGGTTCTGGAGTGGCCTAGCCAGTCTCCAGACCTAAACCCTATAGAAAATCTTTGGAGGGAGTTCAAACTCCGTGTTTCTCAGCGACAGCCCAGAAACCTGGCAGATCTAGAGAAGATCTGTGGAGGAATGGACCAAAATCTCTGCTGCAGTAAATCTGGTGAAACACTACAGGAAACCTTTGACCTCTGGAACTGCAAACAAACACTACTGTACCAAATATTAACATTGATTTTTACTGGTGTTCAAATACTTATTTATAGTAGTAACACACAAATAAATTATTAAAAATTCATATACTGTGATTTCTGTTTT
>NC_056516.1:13808860-13809630 GCF_014905685.2 Nematolebias whitei | reverse complement strand
GGCTGGATCTTCCAACATGACAATGACCTGAAGCACACAGCCAGGAGAACCAAGGAGTGGCTCCGTAAGAAGCATATCAAGGTTCTGGAGTGGCCTAGCCAGTCTCCAGACATAAACACTATAGAAAATATTTGGAGGGAGCTCAAACTCCGTGTTTCTCAGCGACAGCCCAGAAACCTGGCAGATCTAGAGAAGATCTGTGGAGGAATGGGCCAAAATCTCTGCTGCAGTGAACCTGGTGAAACACTACAGGAAACCTTTGACCTCTGTAACTGCAAACAAAGATACTGTACCAAATATTAACATTGATTTTTACTGGTGTTCAAATACTTATTTATAGCAGTAACACACAAATAAATTATTAAAAATTCATATACTGTGATTTCTGTTTTTTTTTTTTTTTAGATTATGTCTCTCACAATGGACATGCACCCGAGATGAAAGATTCAGACCCCTCCATGATTTCAAAGTGGGAGAACGTGCAAAGTCGCAGGGTGTTCAAATACTTATTTTCCTCACTGTATATAGCACCAAATCACAACAAAGTTGTCTCAGGGCACTTTACAGGAACATTCACATAAAAGCAAATTAGTAAAGTTCTCTATCTAAGGAATCCAGCAGACAAGTTGAATCTTGGCTTTGTTGCAGTCTTCCATCCTGAGCAAGCACAGTGGCAACAGTGGAAAGAAAAACTCCCTTTTAAAAGGAAGAAACCTCCAGCAGAACCAGGCTCAGGACAAGCGGCCATCTGCTTTGACCGGCTGGTTGAG
>NC_056516.1:13808345-13808760 GCF_014905685.2 Nematolebias whitei | reverse complement strand
CTTTGACCGGCTGGTTGAGAGGAACAGGAAGGAGAGACAGACGAACAGAATGGCAGGTCCAGGTGTAACAGAAAGACAAAAAGACATGTTAAGGATAGAAAAAATAATTACAAATACAAAACAGGTTGAGCAGAGTAAGTAAAGACAGTAGCAGAGTGAAAAGTGTGGTCAGTTTGTCCTCCAGCAGTCTAAGCCTATAGCAGCATAACTAAGGGGCAGCTCAGGAAACCCAAGCCGACCCTAACTATAGGATTTATCAAAAAGGAAAGTCTTAAGCCCAGTTTTAAAACTGGATAATGTGTCAGCCTCACGGACAGAGATTGGAAGCTGGTTCCACAAGAGAGGAGCCTGATAACTGAAAGATCTGTCTCCCATTCTGTTTTTAACCATGTGTGAAGCCCACAAGTGCAGGGGA
>NC_056516.1:13804800-13808245 GCF_014905685.2 Nematolebias whitei | reverse complement strand
TTTCATATCTCCCACTTGTGGGTAGTGGGCACCCACCACCAGGTGCAGGGCATGTGGCTGCTGCTGAGGTCTGACGTACAGGTTGTGAAAGGAGTGTGCGTGTGTGTGTGTGTGGGTGGTGGTGGGGGGGTTTTTCTCTCATCTCCCTTGCTGGACCAGGGATGCATATACCGGTAATAGCACACCTAATACAATTATTTCATGAAGTAAATCACACCATTGATTGCTCCCAAACAAAGCACTTTTCATTCATAATATTGAGAATAAAGCCAATAGTTCGCAGCTTATTTGTGTGAAATCACTGAAAAAAAATTTATACAAAAAACAATCTGCACACCAAGGAAGGCAAATTAATTTAGCACTAAGTTGTTTGGACTCATGTTGGGGAATGGGCAGTGATTATCTACTCTGCTCGAGTGCCAATTACACACATGGAAAATGAACAAGAACAGGTCAAAGCCATCAGGTGACCAGTTTAGGAAGAAGAGGAGAAACAAGCAAAAGGTAAAGGTATGCAGCTCTGTCATATCTTGGAGCATGAAAGATGTTTTGTTATGTAGACTGTAGCCAGTGATGGGGAATGTATACATTGAACCTGTGATGGGAAAGTAGAGGCTGAAACCACTGAGGAAAGAGCTGCAGCAGGCAAACCAGACGAGAAACCAGTGATGATGGGTACAGTGGTAGATGAGGAACCAGTGATGAAGGATGCAGCATTGGACATTGAACTAGTAGAGAATGGAGCTGCAGCGGGCAATGATACCAGTGAGGCTGCAGCAGACATAGAGACCAGCAAGGCTACAGTGGGAATAGAAACCACAGGAGCTGCAGTATAGAGGTGTAGTATGACATATGCTGGATATATTCATACATTTCACGGGTTCTTCATTTTTCTGACTGTGTAGCATGCGTGCATTGAGTTTAACAGAAATGTAACGAGAGACGTTATTTATCTTTGACCCATCAAAATGAATGCGGTCATTTATTTGCAGAATCAAAGTTTAACATCAAACATTTACATTAATTTGGCAAAATATGAAAACAATAACATGGCTAGTTTCACAGGAAGTGGGAACAATACGGCGATTGTCCTCACTTTTCAGCAGAACAGCAGACATCAATCACACGGCGGTGATTGAGAAACTTTGCTTCAGACATTTCTAAAATATCCGTAATGATTTTTAGGAGAAAGGAGAGTTTAAGATGGAAAATGGAGATTTATCTTACAGAGAGATGTGTGAGGGAATTTGTTTGTTTTAACCAGAACGTGCACGCTCCTTCAGATCTCAGCTTGGCCAACGGTACACTTTTGGTGAAGGTCGACTTTACCTTTCTGAAGATAGATCAGTTTGGCGTGAAGTCCTACTTCCAGCCACCTCCAGCGTCTCCGTTGAGAACAGCTAAAATACCTCGAGAGTCGTGCGAGGTTATCCAAACAGAAGTTATAATTCCCAAAATCGTCCCTGCATTCTGGATTCAAGAACTCTGAACTCCTTCAGAGCTCTACTCTTTTAAGCTCTTTTCATCTCGTCGCGTCTCTCTTCGACAGAGACTCGACACAGACATCAGACCTTTTTTTGACACTTCTCTTCAAGCTCTGAAAAAACTCCCCTGTTGAACTGGGAAGTCGCCACATTTAAACGGGCTATACTTCCGGTTCATTTGAGAGCTTTTTGATTGGTCGATGGACCAGAACAGAGGTGTGGTTTGTGATGTAAGGTGTTATGAAAAGTCAAGGATAGAGATTAAGATTGTTTAAAACAGACAGAAAGATTATTGGAGAAAACCAGTCTCAGTGGCGTCTCTTCTCCTAGTATCTGCTGTAAAAGTCAAACATGACATTTCTTTTCAGTAAACTTTTTTAGTTGACCGAAACCTGAACTTTAACACACACTTACAAACTTGCTCATTGAAGACAGAAAAATCAAGAAATGCATATTACCCTGATTTCTTCTTTGAATGAGGAATAAAAATCATTACTTACTGTTTATGTAAATAAAAATGAGTAGTTCTCTTCAACCTGTAAACATTGTTTGAACTAACACAATTTGATTATCAAACATTTGTAAAATAGTAATGATCATAGAGAATTGTCATTTCTACTTGATTAATTCAAGAAAGAAAGTCTCAGGATGGGTCAAACTGTATTTCTGGATGCAGATCAATGAAATGACAGTTTCTGTCCATCTGGTCAGATTTGACATCAGGTCAAGTTCACTACAGAGGCCACATGGGAGGCTGCAGCAGATGTCAAGCGAGTGAGTTGCAGCATTGAGAAACTAGTGATGAGGGGAACTGCAGCTGCTGATACCATAGATGAGGGAACCACTAGAGGCTTGGGGTAGAAGCAGTAGAAGCTGCAGAACCAGAGGCCGAGTGGGGGGTCATTGTCCTTGATACCCACGGAGAAGCACGAAGGAGGTGGGTCATCATCCCGGACACCCACGGAGAGGTGCAAAGGAGGAGGGTTGTCATCCCATTGTCTGAGGCGAAAGCTCAGATGTGGGAGGAGTTCGGCGAGGTCTTGGATAAAGACTCTTGGTCAGCTCCAATGAGTTTCTGGCAAACCATCAGGCTGCTGAGGAGGGGAAAGCAGTGCTTTGCTAACACTGTGTGCAGTGAAGGTGGGGTGGTGTTGACCTCAACCAGTTATGTTGTCAGGAGGTGGAAGGAATACTTCTCAGACCTTCTCAATCCTACCAACATGTCTTCCTTGTAGGAAGCTGAGTTGGGGGACTTTGCGGTTAGTCTGTCCATAACTGTGGCTGAGGTCGCTGAGGTAATAAAAAAGCTACACAACAGCAGGGCTCCAGGAGTGGATGACAGTCACCCTGATTTTCTTAAGGTTCTGGATGTTGTGGGGCTGTCTTGGTTGACATGACTTTGCAACATTGCATGGACATCAGGGGCAGTGTCATTGGAATGGCAGACTGGGGTGATGGTTCTCCTCTTCAAAAAGGGGGACTGGAGGGTGTTACACCATTATAGGAACATAACTCTCCTTAGCCTCCCTGGTAAGGTCTATTCAGGAGTACTGGAGAAGTGAGTCCAATTGTTACCATACCATACCATACCACTTTATTTATAGAGCACTTAAAACAGCGACAAGGCCAACCAAAGTGCTGTACAGACAAAACAACAGACAACACACAAAGCAAAATACAAAATGAGGTAAATCAGAATAGACATAAAAATGATGCAGATAATAATGACAAACCAGTGTGGAGCATACAGGATCAAAACACAGATCATCTTGTGTTGAAAGCTACTGAATAGTAGTGAGTTTTTGAACGGGACTTGAAAACTGAGAGGGAGGGGGCCTGTCTGACAAGCAGAGGTAACTCGTTCCAGAGTCTTGGTCCAGCTACAGAGAAGGCCCTGTCACCTCTGCGCTTAAAACAAGTTCCTGGAACTGTGAGGAGCAACTGGTCCGCTGACCTCAGGG
>NC_056516.1:13803278-13804700 GCF_014905685.2 Nematolebias whitei | reverse complement strand
TGAGCAGTTTAGTTGAATAGTCCTGCTCTAGGATTCATCACTCTGTGCTGCCTCGGACAAGAAAACGAAAATAAAAACCTCTCCTGTTCTTCTTCACAGTGTAACTCCCCCCACTTGAATATTTTGCACCAAAAACATTAAGGTTTATTTAATTCTCTGTTCAATTCCAGTCCCGAAAAACACTCATCTCCCAGACTACCAACATTCGCTGTTCAAATCCCTCAGAGACCGGGGACATCAGAGTACATCAGCTTCTGGCTGATGAATAAGAAGCCTTCTGGTTTTATTCACGTAGGACTTGAGTTTCTGACTGATTGAGCTGCATTCAGTCTGTTGAACTCAAAACAAGATGACTGACACCCAACATGTGCTCCTGAGCACAGGAACGGTCAACATCTCATCTTGTAATTTCAGAAAACATTAATTTACTTGGATTTTTACTTATTTTTTGTTTTGTGTGTGTGTGAAGCCAGGAGGACTTCAGTCCGATGACGACCCAGGCGGAGGAAGTTGGTGTCACGGAGGAGGACCTTGAACTAATCAAGGAGAGAGAAACCAACATCAGGCAGCTGGAGGTAAGTGCTCACTCACTCTGGAGTAGATGATCTGTTATATTACAGCTGAGTGGGAGACTGTCAGGTCTTCACCATGACTGCCATCTTTAAAATAAATGATTACACACACATCTGCCAAAATTGTTCTTCTGCTCCTTCCAGTCGGACATCATGGACGTGAACCAGATTTTTAAAGATCTGGCAGTTATGATTCATGACCAGGGAGAGATGATTGGTGAGTGGATTCAATATTTCTGTCACAATTTAACAACCTGCTGGTGTATTTTTATCATCAGCTGTCAATAATAATCTACGTGTGCTTTTTATAACATTAGTTTTTTTTGTAAATATCTGCCTATAAAGTAGTTAGCTTTTTGTTCTAACTTTTAATTTCCTATTTTTATATATTTTTTTAAACCCGTCTTTTAATTCAATGTCCTTTATTTTCATCTGAAAAGAATCAGATCAAATGGTTGATGAAGAGAATTTCAACTTCTTTTAAAGAAAAGTGCCCAAAATGTTATGACTTTTGCTCAAATTAATCAAAAATACACCAACTAGAGGCAACTTATGGTGGTGGTAGTGGTGGTGGTGGTGGTGGTGGGGGCTGGGGCTGAACATGTCAAACGAGCTTCGAGTCAGATTATAAAAGTCCAGGGGATTTTTGACTATAACTCAGTCATTCTTAGAGATATTGAGCTGAAATGCGGTATTGTGGTAGATGAGAGCAACTTGTTATAGATTCCCAATGTAAATCAAAAATCCAAGATGGCAGCGTGAGCTAAAAAGGAAAAATACTATAAATCAGACGTTTTTAGAGCTATTCAGCTGAAATCAAGCAATGCCCATTAACTATCCATCCATCCAT
>NC_056516.1:13793882-13803178 GCF_014905685.2 Nematolebias whitei | reverse complement strand
GAACACCTCACCAGGGAGGCGTCCAGGAGGCATCCTAACCAGATGCCCAAGCCACCTCAACTGGCTCCTCTCGATGTGAAGAAGCAGCGGCTCTACTCTGAGTCCCTCCCGGATGACTGAGCTTCTCACCCTATCTCTAAAGGAGAGCCCGGTCACCCTGCGGAGAAAACTCATTTCGGCCGCTTGTATCCGTGATCTCATTCTTTCGGTCACAACCCAAAGCTCATGACCATAGATGAGGGTAGGAACATAGATCGATCGGTAAATTGAGCTTCGCCTTTTGACTCAGCTCTCTCTTCACCACGATGGACCGGTACAGCGCCAGCTTCACTGCCGACACTGCACCTATCCGTCAATCGATCTCACGCTCCATTTTTCCCTCATTCAAGAACAAGACCCCAAGATACTTGAACTCCTCGACTTGGGGCAGGACCTTTTCCCCGACACAGAGAGTGCACTCTCCCCGTTTCCGGCTCAAGACCATAGCCTCAGAAATGGAGGAACTGATCTTCATCCCGGCCGCGTCACATTCAGCTGCGAACTGCTCCAGAGAAAGCTGTAGATCACGACTTGATGAAGCCAATAGGACACATCATCTGCAAAAAACAGAGAAGCGATCTTAAGGCCACCAAAACGGATCCCCTCAACACCTTGGCTGCACCTAGAAATTCTGTCCATAAAAGTTATGAACAGAATCGGTGACAAAGGGCAACCTTGGCAGAGTCCAACTCTCACTGGGAACGAGCCCGACTTACAGCCGGCAATGCGGACCCGGCTCTGACACTGGTCATACAGGGATCTAGCAGCCTGTGTCAAAGGGCCCGGTACCCCATACTCCCAGAGTACCCCCCACAGGGCCCCCCGAGGGACATGATCGAACACCTTCTCCAAGTCCACAAAGCACATGTAGCCCGGTCGGTCAAACTCCCACTCACCCTCCAGGACCCTGCTGAGGGTGTAGAGCTGGTCCAGTGTTCCACAACCAGAACGAAAACCGCACTGCTCCTCCTGAATCTGAGGTTCAACTATCTGACGGACCCTCTTCTTCAAAACCCCCGAATAGACCTTACCAGGGAGGCTTAAGAGTGTGATCCCCCTGTAGTGGGAACACACTCTACGGTCCCCCTTTTTGAATAGGGGGACCACCACCCCAGCCTGCCAATCCAGGGGAACTGCCCCCGATGTCCACGCAATATTGCAGTCGTGTAAGCCAACACAACCCCACAACATCCAGAGCCTTAAGGAACTCAGGGCGAAGCTCATCCACCCCTGGGGCCCTGCCACCGAGGAGCTTTTTAACCACTGAGTCTGTGTAAACACAGTCCATACCAGTTACACAAACGGTGAGGAAAACGTTCAAAGCATTGATTGAAATGTTCAATAGTAAACTTAATTGCACTTTCTCACTGAGTGTTTTTCCAAAGAACAAAACTTCCTCCGACTGAATCACGACAAAACGGAGATAATTGTGTTTGACTCTAAAGAAAAGAGGAGTGCTGTCAGTGAACACCTCAAACCAATGATCGAGTCAGAAATCTTGGCTAGATTCTGACCTGACTTCCAGGTATCCCAGTCAGACCAGGAGAAACTCAGTCCTGATTTTCAATCCAGCAGACTGGATTATTGTAACCAAGAAGTTACAGCTCGTTCAAAATGCTGCAGCTTGGGTTCTGACCAGAACTAAGATACCTGAGCCCATTACTCCAGTGTTAAAGTTTTTACCCTGGCTACCGCTCAGCCCACACTTTTTCATAATGGGAGCTACTTTTAAAATGATTGAAATAAGGCCCTGTTTACACGAAAACAACCTCTGGAAACATTAGTGTTTTTTAAATGTTTATTGGGGGTAATAAACAAAAAATGAACAGGTTTACATGAAAAACACTGTAGTTTCCATGTCCGTCGGGTTGCCAGATAAGAAATTATGAACTATAGTACTGTGGCTTTAAAATGATAGTATTTTGACCTACACTGTCATATGTGCTGAGTAAAGATATTCTAAGATAAGGTGTGTGTTGGGTTTGTTGAACATGTGCATTTACATTTATCTGGCAACCCTGATGCAAGGCTCAGCTGCATTCATCATGCATGCAGTATCTTCATGACAGTGTATTCATCAGTTTGGATTAACTAACATCTTTCTGGATCCTATATTTTATTAGTTTTGCTCTTACATGCTGAAAAAGAGTGAGCAGCATAAAAACACTCTGCTCTCTGACATTTATTATAACTGGTGTTAGTGCAGAAAAACTGCAGCCGCCTGGAGTGCGCATAATGCCTTTGCGATCAACCGGTAGATCACGATTGACATATTGGGCACCCCTGTTCTAAATGGTTTGAGACCAGATGAGTAAACTGTTAATGAAATATGGACCTGGTTCTGAGATGTACAGACTCTGGTCAGACCGTGGAGTTCAGATTTAAACATGATGAATGAGCTGTTCTGCTTCACGCAAACACAACAAATTAATAATAAAACTGAAGTTCGCTCCAAATGGGAAGATTTTTAAATACAGGTGAAACACTTTTCTTTTTCTCCGGGTTAGGATTGAGATCTTTTCCATCTTAATTTAGTTTATTATTTGTTTTTAAATGATTAAATAATTGTTTAATGTTTTATTTATTTTTGTCGTCCTTGTTTTTCTTTTTTAATGTGAAGCACATTGAGTTGACGTGTATGAAACGAGCTGTATAAATAAAGTCTTGTAGTCCCGTTCAGCAGCTCTACCAAACAGGTCATGTTACGGATCATTTCAAAACAGTTCATTGATTTAGTTTTGAGGATCGTAAGTCGTAGTAGACATTTGTGAGGCTGCTACATCATCGTTTTCCTGTTAGTCCTGTCTACATGGAGATACAAAGGAGCTTTTAAAATCTCAGCTTTGTAAAGTGTCACTAAACGGGTGCAAACAAGAGAAGCTGTTTTTAGTTTAAGATTCAAGTTGGTTTCTCATCAGATGACCTTCTGTCCTACAGATAGCATTGAGGCAAACGTGGAGAACGCTGAAGTTCATGTGGAGCGAGGAGCAGAGCAGCTCCAGAGGGCTGCCTACTACCAGGTGGGTCTGTCTCTGGCTGAGTTATGACCCTTTTCCACAGTTCCTCTTCAGCACAGTTCGACTCTGCTCGGTATGGTTCAAACCCTTTTTTTCCACTAGCAATTTTTCGTGGAACCAGCCCGTTTTCCAGGACCTATTTCTCTGCGGTACCAAGGGAGATGAGCCGGCACCAAAACGTGACGTCAGAACACTGTCGGGCACTGATTGGTCAGGGGACGGAGTCACTAGATCTTGCATTCAGCATGAGGGAAGAGATGCCTTTAGCTAGAGCGCCTGTATTGTGTGCCGCTAGCTTAGCGCTATGTCCGGGGGGGAGGGGGGGGTCTTTATAGGTGGGATGCTCAGTTCTGTTGACGGGGTGGGGCACCCCGCTTGTATAATGGTAGGGGAAACACTGATATATATATTTGATCATCATTTTGATCATTTTAATAATCTGTATAAATTTTCACTCTGTATATAAAACCTGTTTCAAGTTTGTCATGGTTTTGACCTAAATCGTTGGTTACGTACTGTAACCCCAGATTCTATGAGTATAGGCGTAGCCCTTTAAGGCCCTCGCTGAACTGCCATCAGCTTGATGTCAGACATGACTGAGTGACAGAGAGGGCAGATAAATCACTCACTCTCTTTGCAGATGTCAAAGCCAACAGCAGGGCTGTTTTAAGTGATAGGAATTTAATCGAAACCTGATCTAACGGCTCGAAAGGAGCTTTGATCAGGGCTTGCAGAACCATCGTTAAGTCCCACTGTGGAGCTAGTGGACGTGACACCGGTCTGTGCCTCCGTACACCTTTTAGAAAACGCTTCATCAGCGGGTGATTAAAAGCTGTTCTGTCACCGAAGCCTTCGTGACAAGAAGAGATGGCTGCAGCGTACGTTTTAATTGTGCTGAACGCCAGATTTCTGTCCATCAGCTGCTGCAGAAAGGACAGCACGCCACCTAGTGGACATGAGATGGCCTCTACACCTTTCTCCGTACACCAGCGCTGATGGTGTACGGAGTGCGGCTTCATCAGGTGGCGCACAGTCTCCGACACCTCCTCCGACTTCTTCGATTTTTCAAGCATGGCCTTAAAATTGGCTCCGAACAGCGCGTCCGTCGTGATGGGGCCCTCCAGCAGGTCTTTCTGCAGTTTCTCTGGCAAGGAGGGGGAGTGTCGGAGCCAGGTGGACCTCTGGATCATTGTCATCCAGGCGGCATTGCGAGACAGGCAGACAGCAGAGGAGGCGCACAGGTTGAGGACGATGTTGGATGCCTTGCAGAGCAAGCTCTTTGTCTCCTCAGGCAGGTCTGTTTCCTCCAGCCTCTTGAAGATGCTGTAGGCCAGCAGAGCGACATTGTTGTTCACTGCAGCTGCCTGGAACACACACTGGTGGGGTCGGTTGGAGAGTGACGTCACCGTCTGGTCGTGTCTCCCTGGAGGAACAGGATGCTGGTCCAACCTGGACAGTTTTGCTCCAAGTGCTTCCACCAGGCTTGGCTACAGGGGGGTTAACGATGGAAAATTCCACTCAGTAAACCAATACACTCTGGGAGCAAAGGTGGAGACGGGCGCTCTCAATTTACCAGGTCCGGCTGCAGCCTTGTTCCAGTAGGACGTCACTGCTGGGAAACGAGGCCAGATGGGGTCAGGGCGGCGAGCCAGGGTGGAGCCAAACCTTCCTGTTAGATCATCCGATCTGGGCGGGGGGAGAAGAGGGACGGAAAGTCCCTCATGTCAGCCGCCTCCTGGATTATGCCGGGCAGCTCAGAGAGGAGGGCATCGACGACTGGGAGCGGTGTGGTCACTGATGCGGAAAGGCCCGGGGTGGAATGGGTAGCATCCGCTTGGCCAAGCTCCCCCGTTCCAACACTACGCTCTTTGGGAGGGAATGAGCATCGGGGCTGCTGCTGACGTCGCCTGTCCTGGAGGAACCATCCGATTTGCTCCGAGACTCGGCGTCAAAAAAGGCGATGGCGTCGTCCAGCGAACAGTCCCCCGCCACGGAGAGGCACTCCTCGACATCAGTCTTGAACAAGCCTGCTCGCCTCTGCCTCTCCTCAGGAGGGAGGTCACAGAGACGGCAGGAGGAGGCGAGGTCGGCGTGGCTGGGACCCAGGCATCCTTCGCAGGTGTCGTGCTGGTCAAAACTCAGCATGCAGCCGGTCTTGCAGGACCGGCACAGGCGGATGGTGTTGGTGCTGGACATCGCATTCTTGGAAGATCAGTACTGGTTGCTTACTGAAGAAAAATGTGAGGCGATTACCCACTCTCAACGTAATTTATACGGATCGGGTGGGGCCCACATGACAGGTGGGCGTGGACTAAAGTTTTCAGTGCTACGCTTTGCGTGACGGGATAAAACCCACTAGCGAGGGCCTTAAAGGGCTACGCCTATACAAAATAGAACCAGATTTGATCCAATCCGTGGGTGTGTGACAGTAATAATCTGACATGAATTATGTTTTATCTGGACAAGTTCTGAAGCTTCCAGGTTAACCCTTTTATTGTTTAACTTTATGACCATTCATGACGCTTAGGGAAAAATCAACCACCTTATTTAACTGCATAAAATACTGTTTATTTTATTTTATTCACAAAAATAAAACTAGTTGGTCTTTAAAAGAGAGTTAACTCTTCCTGAACACATCAAATTTAAATGACTTATTTTAACTCTTCAGGCCATTTTTATTATTATAATTCCATCCATCCATCCAGTTTGGTAAATAACAAAAGTAAAGTGTCATAACAAAAGTCAAGATATTTTTAATACATCTTTATTGTCAACATCTATACTGAAATGATACATCGATGGTTTAGGACAGGGAAGGTACCAGCCACTCTCTTCTTTAATGGCACACATTGTATGCTGTCGCTCCAGAGCTGGATGGAAACAGACTGTAGGTCTGCTGCGATTATTTTGTTGGAGAATCATCTGAAACACAAACACAGCATATGTATTGCTAAACCATATTTAATCGACATTTACATACTTTTAACGCTCGGCTCCCACTAGATATAGCAGTTTAGCATTAGCTTACCCTCACACGTCGTTTAACTTGCATCCTTATGTCTTCCCACACTCTCCTGTACTTCTCCAGAGTCTTTCTCCTCGCTGCCCGCAGCCTTTTCTGGATCTCTTCTCTTTGACGTTTGACAAAAAGCCACAGACTGAGCAGAATGTTCAACAAAGCTACGAGATCCTCCATTTTGGTTGTGTATCTTTTCAGGGTCTTCTTCTAATACTTTAGTGGTGGCTAGTAAATAGCTTAATGCAGCACTACTGCCACCAGCTGGTAAGGCAAGTTGGATTCTGGACCCTCCCAGTAGAAGCGGTACTGAACTGCATATAGAACAGCAACATGTACCGAGCTGAACTGTCCTGAGCAGTCACTATGGAAAAGGGGATTTATTCTGTCATGAAGCGCCTTCCTGTCAGTAACGTCTTGTCTCTACATTCTCTTCCCACAGCAAAAGTCCAGGAAGAAGATGTGCATCCTCGCCTTAGTTTTCTCCATCGCACTTGCCATACTTATCGCCATCATCGTCTGGTTGTCTAAGTGAGCCAGAATTAAAATGTTCCTTTTTATTTTGTCCCATCCCAACAACGAGAACCTGCCTGGAATCACAAACTTAACAAAAAAAAAAAAAGAACAAAAATCAGATCTCTGTAACAAAATCTGCAACATTGATCCTCGGAGGGTTTGTTGGTTTGAACATCTTGAAGTCAAAAGTCTGCTGATCTGTAAGAAGCTCCAGTGGTGGAATGAAGTGGTGTAAAGGAGCAATTAGCTTTTTCAAATTCCTGACATTTCCCCACTTCTTATTTCTCATTTCCTGCACTAACACTTGCTGTCATTGTATTTCAAATGTAAATATAAATTCCTGTGAATAACTTAAAGATGTGCAGCTTGTACTCTGTAATGTTTGTTTTTTGGATCAGTAACTTGGTAGAACCACAGGTCATGTCGTTTCTCTGTCCCCTCGCTGTGCTGCAGCAGGGTGGGTGGTGGGATGTTCAACGCTTCACACATTAACTAGAAAAGTACATTTCAATGAATACTCTAATGAACATATGCATATTATATGATAAATTCTGAAATGTTTTAAGTTTATTTCTATGACTCTTGACAGTATATGCACAATAAATGTCTTAAGCACTCGGTCTCCTTTGAAGGTTTTTTTTTCTAATCTTTTCGCAACAAACTCACCTGTTTGTTGTAAATGTTCAGACGTGTTGCCCTAAAAGTTTCAGTGGATTAAAAAGTATTCACTCCCATTTGTAATCTAACTGGTTGCTCAGCAACTTGGACTTATTGTAATTTAAATTTGATTATAGGTGATCATTGTAAAAAAACGTTTCATTAATGAGGTTAAATAGGTTTAAAAAAAAAACAAAAAACGCCACCAGTGCTTAATTTGAGCCGGAGACTGGCGGAACAGGATCCGAGGGTGCTATTCCAGTAAATGCTTGGATCCAGTAACTCAGGCTTTTTAATAATAAAGTTATGAACAAATACGACTGCCTTGAACAAATACAACAGCCACTTATGGATGGACCTTAATAAATGAATGATGTGGGTTCTGAAGGTACAAGTATGCACTGTGCACATATGCAGTGGTCCAGTGCGTAACAACGAGGTAATGAGACCCTCTGACTCAGTGAGAGGAGTCCACTCTGGAAAGGTCTCAGGGAGGACTAAAACGGAGATCCTGGGAGGACCAGCCAGCTCCACACAGAGGGGCCTCAGCTGAAACTCAAACTGGACTTGTGGTCTGACAATACTAACCTTTAGTGACCGATAACCAAGTTGTGTACGGAGCCCCCGAGGGGACATTTAAGGAAAATAAATCAGCGAAGCGCCTGCTGTGACATGAAGTTTTCTCTAAATGGTTTGAGTGACCCTCTTTGACCCTTTACAGCTTGATGAGCAGCTACAGCTACTTCTCAGGTCATTGCTGATGTCTTCTCGTCTTGGTGCTGTGTTAATGCCATTTTGGATTCACTTTTGTTGAATAAACAAGAAAATGTGGAGTCTGTTTTTGTTTACCTGGGGTTGGACTTTAATCATCTTAGAACCTGCTGAAGATTGGATCGGGTTTAGTAATTCTGTCCTCGTACACGGCAGCGCCCTGACACAGAGGTGACTTTACAGCTGGTTGTTCTTTGTCACAGTAAACTGTCGGTGAGTCCAGCAGAGCGCAGCAGAGAGCAGGAACAACTGAACAGGTGGTCAATGAATGGATTATCATCATCAAGCTGATCCAGTGGAGAGTGCTTGAAACCAACCAAAAGAATACATACATTCAACATGGTGCAGGTGGACCCTGAACGCATCAGCCTGCTTAGAAATGGATTATTGTTTAATTTAGGAATGGACAACTGGGTGTGTGCAAACAAACATTAGCTTGAGGACGATGTGGACGGCTCTGTTTCGTGTCTCATTTCTTCTTATAGGAATAAATTAATCCTGTTCACTGGTTTAAAACTGGACAAATGTTATTATTTAAATATGCTTCTCGATACTCAAACTTTCAAAAGGTGATCGAGGCAAGACAAATGCTATATGAGATACTGCACTCCTAAAATTAACCAAAAATAAGATGTCAATGTCATCCATTCCCTTTGAAACGGTCATAAATGATTTGATTATGATGTAGAACAGATACGGAGAGAATAAAGTTTTTAGCAGGCTTTCTCACTGAGATGAGCTCATTTTATTTATACTAGCAAACTGCAACCAAATATAGTTAGAGTATATGTTTTAAATGGTACAGAATATTCAGATTGTAGTAAAAGTACAGTAACTTAAAAAAAAATGTTTTAATCGATTAAATTAACCTTGTTACAGAAAAATAAAGCTTTTTATTGTCTGGTATCAAAGGTCCAAGAACAATTAAGAGAAATATTTAAAATGTGTCTTTGTTGCTTTTAATAGCCGCTTAAAATATTTTCACACACCGTTAGTTGTTGTAGGTACTGAACAGGATTTTAATACATTTAAATAATAAATATAACCATCTCACCTGCTTTTGTAAAGATTGTTTTCATGCAATGATTTTGATGCGTTTATTTAAGGTTTCCGTAAATTAATATTTTTAGTTTAAAGTAAATGTAAATTATAACCCCAGTTTTGAAAAAGTGGTACATTGTATTTAAGAAAACATGCACAATGCAATGATTTGTAAATCTCATAAACTCTTATGTACACTGGAACTAAAAAACAAGCTTTTTTTTTGGGGGGGGGGGGGG
>NC_056516.1:13791478-13793782 GCF_014905685.2 Nematolebias whitei | reverse complement strand
GGGGGGGGTTGGATTATATGAAGAATAAACAGCTGGAGGATCATTTTGAAATTAAGTTAATTTGCAACAAGTCAGTGAAAAGGTCCAAATCTGTCAGAAGTAAAGATGGACAGAGGCTCAGAAGTCTGTTTAAAATTAGTGGAACAATTTCAGAATAAAGTTTCTGAATGAATTTCAGAATAATGTTCCTGAATGAAAGACGTTCATCTTCACCATCTCCAGTTCATAATCTGATCAGCAGATTAGAACAATCTGCAGAAATCTCTGAGCTTAAAGGACAAGGCTCTCAGGGTCCTCTGCATTAAAACCAGATCTGGTTCTGTTCTGGACCTCACATTAAGGAGTGGTCTTAGCCTGTTTGGTGCACTGGGCGAACAACCCCTCCAGCTCCCCCCGCCCTCAAGCTCGCATCACCCAAATCCCCTCTGTCATATTTGATTAGTTTTTATACCCAGAATAGAGAGATTGACAAAAAGAGAACAGGCCACACAAGTAGAGTTTCTGAAAGTGAACGCAGATCAGGTGAGCATGTTGTTCAAATATTTTAAGAGAAATAGATGTTCAGGACAACTTGTTTACTTCCACGTTCTGTTTCTCAGGTATAGAGTGGAGGACGAGGAATCTCGGATGAGTTAGAAGCATCAATGGAGATGGTGAGTGTGAAGAGAGGGAGAGTGGCTGGACTAAGACCCAGGAAATTGATCCGATGATGTTATTGTAGGTTGACGGCAAGGAGAACGAGTAGTGTCCAGGCTGAGGCTCCACAATGAAGCACAGTGTTGCAGGCACGAGAAGTCAGGATTTCCACTGAGGGAAAACACAGGAATAGGACTAGAGGGCACAAGGTAAATTCAGGTTAGTCAAGACTTTCTTCGACAAGAGTCTTAGGGCTGTCACTTGTTACTCAAATGTAGTGTAATGTTCCAGCAGAGAAGATCTGGGCCCAAGGTCCTTAATTACACCCAGAAGCTGAGGCTAGATGTAGCTCCCAAAGCCCAACAGAAAGATCTCCACACCTGAGTATGAATTGGGGACCTCTGTCAGAGACGATGTCACAGGGGATGCCATGAAGTCGGAACATGTGGGACCCAAGGACCTGAGCAATCTCAAGTGCTGATAGGAGTTTAAGTAAAGGAACAAAGTGTACTGCTTTAGAGAACTGGTCTATGATGGTGAGGATGACAAAGTTACTTTCAGATATAGGCAATCCGGTTATGAAATCAATGGCAATGTGGGACCAAGAGCGACAAGGTAGTGGTTGTATCAGCCCAGCTGGAGGCTGGTGCAGTTCTTGTTTTGAGCACACATAAGACATGCTGCAACAAATTCCTTAACATTGTTAGTCATAGACAGCCACCAAAAATATGTCTTAGTGAAAAGTAGCATACAACTGATATCTAGATGACAAGTAACTTTGGAGGAATGTATTCAGTCCAGTACCTTAGTCTCAAATCTTGATTGTACTGGGGACAAAAAGCCTCCCTGGTAAGTGTGTTCCAAGGTCTGGTTCCTCTCGCTGAGTCTTCTTGATGTCTTTCTCAATGGTCCAGGTTATAAATCCTGTTAGAAAGCCACAACCCAGACCCCTTTCATCAATATCCACTATTAATTGTGGATTTGTGGATATTAATTAAAGGCTGTCAACAGACTTAATAAACTCATCAAGAGAGCTGGTTCAATTCTGGGAGTGGAACTACAGTCTCTGAGAGAGGTGTCTGAGCAGAGGATGCTGAGGAAACTGCTCCAGATCCTGAATAACTAGTCACACCCCCTGCATGCTACACTGGACTCTTACCGCAGCACATTCAGTCGTAGACTGAGACCACCGAGGTGCTCCACAGAACGCCACAGGAAGTCATTTAAACTTTTCAACTCCTCCCCCTCTGTACACATAGGACAATAAAATTAATCTTGCACTACAATAAAGACTTTAATGTTTCTATCTGCACCTGACCTGCTTTAGACCTTAATTGTTGGTATTTTATATTCTCTGTTATTTTTTTTACATCTTGTGTGATTCCTTGTATATGTTCCTGTGTACTGAAACTCTGGCACAACAATTTCTTTTGGGACCAAATAAAGTTCTATATTATCTTATCTTCATCCATCCATCCATCCAATTCCGCTTATTCCAAAGTCGGGTTGCCGGGGCAGCAGCTTGAGCAGGGAGGCCCAGACATCTTGTTCCACAGCCATCTCTTCCAGTTCTTCTGAAGAAACTCCAAGGCATTCCCAGGCCAACTGAGAGACATAGTCTCTCCAGCGTGTGCTGGGTCTTCCCCAGGGTCTCCTCCCAGTCGGACA
>NC_056516.1:13789957-13791378 GCF_014905685.2 Nematolebias whitei | reverse complement strand
ACACCTCAACTGGCTCCTCTCGATGTGGAGGAGCAGTGGTTCTACTCCGAGTCTCTCCCAGATAACTGAACTTCTCACCCTATCTCTAAGGGAGAGTCCAGCTACCCTGCAGAGGAAACTTATTTCAACCGCTTGTATCCACGATCTCATTCTTTCGGTCACTACCCAGAGTTTGTGACCATAGGTGAGGGTAGGAACGTAGACTGACTGGTAAACAGAGAGCTTTGCCTTACAGCTCTGCTTCTTCTTCACCACAACGGATCGGCACAGGGTTCACAATACTGCAGACGCTGCATCAATCTGTCTGTCAATCTCACTCTCTATTCTTCCCTCATTTGTGAACAAAACCCCGAGATACTTTAACTTCTCCACTTGAGGCAGAGCCTCACCCTCGACCCAAAGAGAGCCATCCACCCTTTTCCGTCTGAGGACCATGGCTTCAGAGTTGGAGGTGCTGATTCTCATCCCAGCCACTTCACACTCAGCTGTGAACCACTCCAGTGAGAGCTGAAGATCATGGCACAATGACGCCAACAGGACCGCGTCATCTGCAAAGAGCAGATATGGAATCCTGAGGCCACCGAACCAGAAACCCTTCACCCCCTGGTTGCATCAAAAAATTATGTCCATAAAAGTTATGAACAGAATCGGAGGTAACAGGCAGGACTGGCAGAGTCCAACTCCCACCATGAAGGAGTCCGACTTACTAACAACAATGTGAACCAAACTCTTGCACCACTTAGGGACCAAATAGCCCATAGTAATGGGCCCCCAATCCCAAACTCACTGAGCACCCCCCACAGTGTACCCTGAGGAACCCGGTTGAATGCCTTCTCCAAGTCCACAAAACACATGTAGACTGGATGGGCAAACTCCCATGACCCCTCAAGGACCCTAGTGAGGGTAAAGAGCTGGTCCAGTGTTCCATGGCCATGACGGAACCTGCATTGTTCCTCCTGGATCTGAGGTTCGATCAACAACCAGTACAGACAAAAGAGAGCACATTACACCAGTTTTGGCCTCCCTGCACTGGTTACCGGTTCACCTTTGAATCCAGTTCAAAATACTGATGGATGTCTACAAATCACTGAACAGTTTTTCTTTTTTGTATAATTTTTTTTTCAGTGATTTCACACAAATAAGCTGCAAACTATTGGCTTTATTCTCAATATTATGAATGAAAAGGGCTTTGTTTGGGAGCAATCAATGGTGTGATTTACTTCATGAAATAATTGTATTAGGTGTGCTATTACCAGTATATGCATCCCTGGTCCAGCAAGGAGATGAGAGAATCCCCCCCCCCCCCACACACACACACACACACACCCTCCTTTCACAACCTGTACGTCACACCTCAGCAGCAGCCACATGCCTTGCACCTGGTGGTGGGTGCCCACTACCCACAAGTGGGAGATATGAAA
>NC_056516.1:13788591-13789857 GCF_014905685.2 Nematolebias whitei | reverse complement strand
CGCTCTAAACTGCCAGTACAAACATGTGCAGCTCAACTGTCCATGGACCAAGAACAGAGTCAGGTGATCTGAGACAGAGCATCAGAGAAATGAATCATTCCTGCAGGAACAGAGGAAGCTGAAACACCACAACATTCAGGGTCAGCTGAAGACACCTTGTCAAGTTTTGGAAGTTATAGCTCATTTAAAGGCAACATATTTTGTGTTGTACGTTACATTTATGCTCAACAGATCTTAAGCTTCATTTTATTCAGTTATTTTGGGAAACTTCACCTGCACTTTAGTTTTTGTGGTGGATTTATTGATCTTTATTTTGTACAGACTGTTTCAATCTAAATAACAGAAGGATCATTTTTATTTCTATACTTTGAGACTGAATACTTTACTAAATAAAGCAATTGTAGTCAAATTAACCCTTGTTGTTTTTTTTTTAGTTTTTATATAATACTGTAAAGCAACATGTTAAATTAATTTTGTCAAATGAATAACTGAATTCTGTTTTTTTGGTTATATCACAAAATTTATTGTTATTCTCAGAATGCTCTGAAATATCACAATATTATATTTGAGCCATATCGCCCACCCCTACGCTCAATACAGACACGCTAGCTAAGATGCAATAGACGTAGCGCTCTGCTTCTCATGCATCCTAACACCCCCCCACCACCACCACACACACACTCACACACACACACACTCTGGTGTACAACTGCCAGCACTAACATAGTGCTAAGCTAGCATTCAATACAGATGTGTCTCCTTCTGCCCCGTCGGCCAAAAACCCCAAAGAGATGAGCGCCCTGCCAAGGCAAGAGACCTCGGGGAAACACTGCATTCAAGTGGAATGGATTTGTTCATGAAGAAATAGAAACAGCGCAGAGTGAACTGATGTTTCATGGTAAATGTGTGAGGTGGGGGTTCAAATTATTTTTTAAATGTGAGGAATACACACATAATTTTTTTTAATCCCTTTTACATATAATTTATGCAACGCTTATGCTAACTTTTAACAATGATTGTATGATTGTAAAACCTGGAGGTGGCTAAAATGTCTCCCTCCACTCTCTGACAGGGCTATTCAACTGGTGGCCTGTGGGTGACTTCAATCCGGCCCACTTCATAAAAAAATATAAGAAGAATGATTTGTTGTGGGGTTGTGTTGGCTTACACGACTCTACAATATTGCATGGACATCGGGGCCGGCCCTGATTGGCAGACTGGGGTGGTGGTCCCCCTATTCAAAAAGGGGGACCGAAGAGTGTGTTC
>NC_056516.1:13780613-13788491 GCF_014905685.2 Nematolebias whitei | reverse complement strand
GTGGCGGTAATGCACCTTACAGTTGGTCTGCCAACCGCCATAAAACAATACTAGAAGAAGAAGAAGAAGAAGAAGTCCAGAACTGCCCTGTGGTCAGACGGATCAAGATCTGAAGCTCTGCTTGGAAACCATGTTAGCCATATCTTCTGTATTAAAGAGGAGAGGGACCAGCCAGCCTGTCTAACATGATTCTGAGTACTAATGAGCCCAAGATGGCAGACTGAACAGACTCGAGACTCAGGTACAACAAAAAGTGATATTTATTTACAATGCAGGAAAAAACTGGTGGCTGGGCTGCAGAGGGAAGCAGGAGATTGGATGAGTAATTGATTCCAAAGAGATGGTCCAGTGAATAATTATTCTGTTTGGGAAATCCTTCCTTACGGTTGGTTTGGTTGCAGATGGTGTCGGATGGAGGAGTCCAGTGTTGGGCCTTGAGTGGGTAATGCCGGTGTGCAGGTTCGGAGGACCAGAGCAGCCAAGGAGCCAGGAGGGAGCCGAGGAAACAGGACGAGGCAGAACTGGCAGACGGACAGAAAATCACAAGGTTAGTCAGAATTCACCAAAGTACACGTGAAGGCTTTCGCTGATTTACCAAAGGCAATCAATGCTCAAGCGTTGGCTGAACGTCTGGCACGGGTTTAAATAGTGCAGCAGGTACTGGTCTGGAATCAGGTGCAGGTGTGATCCATTAGATGCTCGTTGACTGTGTAGGAAGGAGGTAGAGGTAGAAAGAACTAGGAATCCCACACTGTCGCATGCCACAGTTCAAACAGCTGCCTCTCTGATGGTATAGGGGTGCAATAGTACTCATGGCAAGTGTAGTTTATACATCTGGAAAGATAACCATTTATGTAAAACAGTATATTCAGTTTTTAAAAAGACATCTGCTCCCATCAAAACCGTATCTATTTCAGGGAAGGCCTTGCTCATTTCAGCAAGACCATGTTAAACATCAGACTGCATCCATTACAGCAGCATGGCTCCATAGAAGAGGAGTCCAGGTGCTGAACTCACCTGCCTGCAGCCCAGACCTGCATCATAGGAACATGCAGGACTGTTGAACAGCTGGAATCCTTTAAACAAGAACGGGACAACATTCCCTCCATAACCCTCAACAACTGTCTCCTCAGGTCCTGGAAGTTTACAGACTGACGTTACAGAAAGAGGAGATGTTTCTCAGAGGAAACATGGAGCTGAAACAACTTTTTAATGTGTTGCTGCCGTCAAATTAACATTATTTCTCCACGGTAATGTTGGAATTTCTTAGTTTAAATATTTGACATGTTTGCCATGTCTCATTGTGAATAAAATACAGGTTTATAATAATAATAATGATGATTTATAAATCATTCTGTTTTGTTTACATTCACATTTTACACAATGTTGCAACTTTGTCAGAATTAGGGTTGTACGAGTACTTTGAATGATTATTATTTTACATAATAAAAACCATGTGTGTGTGTTGTTGTGGGAGGCAGGCAGCTGGCTTTTACTGCCGGATTGCTTTTTTTTTTTACTTATATGCTACTTTTTTTACACACTGTCCTCTGCTGATGCTCTGGTTCAGCACCTGCTCCTCCCATGAGAGACTGGGGGAGTTGTAGGATCAGGGGCCTTTCCTTTGTAAAGTGATTGGGGGGTCTGGGTCTCTGCATGAATATGTGATGTTGCTGCTGGCGCTTGCAGCTTCCTGACGCTCCTCAAACAAATGCATTCTAAGTGGATTAGATATGCCGATTATGAGCCGTGTGGAGAGCTCCAATCATGTCTGGAGTTCTGTATTCATCTGAAGTAAATTCAGTCAGTCCTCATCAGATATTTCTACTGTAGATAGAATGATAATGTAAACAAAGGGAGAAAATGTATATAGTTAAATAAACTGGTTGGTTTGTGCATCGTCTTAAAGCTGCAGCCTGCTGGGGGAAGGCTTTGTTTAGCTTAATACAGATAAAAAGACAGAAAAGATCAAGTTTTGTTGCTATTTCCTGGTTGAAAAATTCCTTATTACAACACGTCTTTTCCTCCTCCTTCACCCTCTGTCATTTTTCACAAGTTTTATACAGGGTTCTGTGTTCAGACAAGAAAAACCACAGACAGGAAGTGGAGGTAAGTAAAAAGGCTTTTATTTTGACAGACACCAGACATGGGGCAGAGATGGTAGAGGTATGGCAGCCGACTTGGGACTAGAAAGTTTCGGTTTGAATCCCAGCCATGCCCACATGTTGTGGTGTCTCTGAGCAGGACACCTAATCCCTAACTGCTCCCTGGGCGCTTACATAGCTGCCCACTCTCCACCTGGATGTATCTCAAGTGTGATGGGTTAAATGCAGAGAACAAAATTTTGTCATTGTATGAGAACATACAAGGATGACAACACATAGCACCATTTATTTTTATTTTTTTGGGTCCAGCTCGGATTTAAATCCTCATCATCAGGAACAGGTTAGGTGCAGCAGGGTAGAAACAGGAGTGAGCTGTTCAGGACTCTTGTAAACTCCAAACCGTTATTAGTTGTAGTTTTCTTACCCTGCAGAAAAGTAAAGGTGGGCGTTAAATGTTGTTGTCTGTGTCTGTGTGTAATTTAAGCAAGGCCCTTAACCCCACCATGTGCTCCCTAAACAGGTCTCTCTTGAAAATGAGTTCTCGTAGCTCAATGAGACTACCTGGATAAATAAAGGGTGAATGAAAAAAAAAAAAATTTAAAGGAAACCTGCAGGCTGTAATTATTGAAAGTACACCTACAGGTGGGGTCAGTTTAGGATGGCCACCACAAGTGATCAACCAAAGCATTTGTTAATTTTACAGATGTTGAGCTAAAACTGGGAGTAGCTGAGAGTCTCACTTTGGATGAGATCACACATTACATCAGAACAGGGCAGCAGGTGACATGCATTCCTTCAGCGAATACTAGGCCTTGGATCCTCTTTGTAAACGGACAATTAGGTTTGTAAACAAAGCGGCCATTTTGGAGCATGTGCAGGACGCTGGTGGACAGAAAGCAAATAGTCAAAAATGGATGACATGCTAAAGAAAAGAGTCTTAGGACCCACCCTCTTCACAATCTACATAGTTAATGTAGATCAGAGCATCCCTGATGCATCCTTACATTTCTATGCTGATGACTCAGTTGTTTATTGTCGAGCTTAAATAGTTGATCAGGTTTTCCAACTTTTGCAATCAGTTTTCAACATCATCCAGACTGATTTGTCCTAAATGCTGACAAAACCAAAGGGATGCTTTTTTCAAACAGGAAGTCGGTCCCAGCAGTTCTTCCTCTGATTTTATCCTCAAATGGTGTCCCCATTGAGTTTGTTAGTTCCTACAAATATGTGGGTATCTTGGTCGACTCACATCTCTCTTTTCTCCTCTGGCTCTCGCTCAACAGAGGCTTCTCCTCTCCCTCCCCCTGTTTTCCTCCTCCTCCTGCTTCTGCTCTCTGTGTGTCTTGGAGCTCCTGGTACACAATCACCCGAACAAAAAAATTCTATTATGGATTTGACGAGCTGGACTTTCAACAAAATCGACAAAACCTTTTCAACAAAATGACAGGGTCCTGGAGAACCATATTGTGGCCTCGGATATGAGCCAACTATCAAATTTCTCCTGGGACGTGGGTAACTAGGGAAAAAGCTTTGTCTATCGCCCCCTGAGAACTTCTGTGCTGGCTTATCAGATCTGTGCCAGCTGACCAACATCTTATCAGGACTATGGCCTATCTATCTGAAAGTGCTTCATGGACAAATCTCACTGTCTTGACATCAAATGCATATGTAATGTGTTTATAAATGTGCTGGCTGGTAGAGTTTTTTGATGTCTCAAATCGTGTCCTGATAGGACAAGATGTGAAGAGATCTATCTAAAAATATTCCGATAAAGAATAAGGAGCTGTGCTATGATAGCAGTGACAACGTGCACTCCACTCATTTTTCAGACGACTGTACGAACATAATTTCACTGTAACCCGGTACAATGATAATAAAGTTTATTCTGATTCTGAACTCTCTTTGAAGCTCCATGTGGAAAACCTAGTAAGGAAACTAAAAGATAAACTGGGTTTCTTTTTCAGAAATAAATCCTGTTTAAATTTGGGTTCTAAGAAACGCCTTGTAACTGTGACTTTCCTTCCCTCCATTGACTATGGTCACATTATTTACATGGACGCTCCTACAAACACCCTGCAGATGCTGTCTATCATGATGCGTTAAGATTCATAACTGGCTGAAACTACCATACCCACCACTGCCCCCTGTATTCACTGGTTAACTGGACATCATTAACTTCACACAGACTCTCTCACTGGTACATTTTCATCTTTAAATCACTTCTTGGTCTGCTGCCTTCATACATCTCCTCCTACATGTCTCTGCGTGAGTGCAGCTACAGCGTGCGCTCTCAGGACACCATTACCTGCAGTGTTCCCTCAGTGAGGACTGAATTAGGTAAAAGGGCCTTCTCCTACTCCGCTCCTGTTTCCTGGAATATCTTGTAAAAAGATCTGAAGCTCTCGACCTTGACCTCTCTAAGTGTCTTTAAGAATCTGTTAAGTTCCTGGCAGGGACCAATGCAGACATGTTCCTGTTTTTAGTTTTCTACACCACCTTATAATCTAGCGGGTTTTGTTTTGTTTTTTTAATATAATTTTATTTGTCCTTCTCAATAAAATGCTTTCTTTTGTCTACTGTTGACCATTGTTGCTCAGAGCTGTGAAGAAGCGACTGATGGATGGAGGGTAACACACTGACATGTCTGACTCTAATGGGGTGTGGTTCCTCCCACCAGCGAGGTTTTGAATTGGACCATCGTGTGATGGTGAAGACACAGCTCTTTCTGTTGAGCTGCGTTCCTGACAGGCAAAAAAGACGCTGGTTTAATAAAATGTTGAACTGACTGTTTTACATTTATTTATTTATTTATTTTCTTCTTTCAGCTGCTCCCTCCTTCAGGGGTCGCCACAGTAAATTAACCCACACAAAGACTTTGCAATTGTTTTACGCCAGATGCCTTTCCTTAACAGCCTTGCTCAAGGGCACAGAGTGGGGCAAATGAGGGTGAAGACAGTTGTGGTGCTTCACCTTTCCCGCAGAGTTGAACCGGCGACCGACTGGCTCGCCTTCTCTAACCTCTGCACCACCACTCCCCAGACTCTTGACTGTATTTAGCTGTAACTGAAGGTAACGAGCCTGTCTTGTTCGCTCCCTCACATGCTGTTGTGTGAATGAACTGATAAAGAATGTGTCTTGAGCCGTATCATCATCATCATCATCCCGCAGCATCACTGATCATCATCACAGACTACTCCAGTCCAAACATCCACTCTTCCTGTAAAACACCCGCACAAATCTCCAAGAGGAGAGTCTCCTCTGTCAGATAAGAAATGAAAATGGATGCATGGTTTTATGGCAGGGGGGGTCCTTGGTTACTGATGGTGGACCAGCTGTGATTGGAGCAGACTGCTTCCTGCTCTGCTCTCATTGGTTGTCTCATTACACACAAAACCTCAGCCATCCTTATAGAATGGAAAAGGGAGTGGAGTGGAGGGATGGAGGGGGAGATTCTCTGATTGAATCCCTACATGTTGTCTTACAGGCTGGAGATTTGTACATTTATTGTCCACATGTAGGCGAAAGAGGAGGACAATGTTTTTGCACGTGTGAGTGCGTGTGTATAAAAAAAAGCTAATAAATACTCTTTGTCAGTACATCCCCATATTTACCTGTTTTTGTCTTTTTTTATATAAATTCTTCTATTTATATTTTCATTTTACATGTTTTTCTATGTTTGTCTGTACCTCATCTGTGTTCTTTGTTTAAAACAGGTCTCTCTTGTAAATGAGGCGTCGAGGCTCAATGAGACTAACCTGTATAAATAAAGGTTGAATGAATCTCTAACCAGTTACTGTTTGGAGTCAACCCCATTCATGACCATCACAGCTAACTCGCATTAGAAAACATGAAAATGTCTTCATCTGAGTCATTTTTACAGACACTGAACTAAAATATGTTGTGGTAGTAGCTGAGAGTTATTTCCAGGACATACTCTGAGTTAGAGTTGCATTCTGGCCTAAAAAATCCGGCCCGGACCTGAACCCGTATAATTTTTTTTCAGTCCGACCCGAAACCGACCAATTAACTGTGATTACAGGCCTGAACCCGAAAATCCCCCGACATTTTTTAAATTAAACTTTTACTGCTTTTGTAAGCAAATCAGTTTGGCATGTTTTAAAATGTATTTCAAAGAAAGGAAGATATAAGATTTCTTGTTTATTAACAAGAAGTCAGTGGATTATTATAGTTATTATAATATTATACAAAGTAGTTATTATAATTATTATAGTTATTATAGTTATTATAATATTATACAAAGTAGTTATTATAATTATTATAGTTATTATAATATTATAATTGTTATAGTTATTATAGTTATTATAATTATTATAGTTATTTTAATATTATAGTTATTAACAGACGATGGACGCGCGCGGCTGGTGATCCAAATTGGGTCGTCGACCACGCGTCTCTGCTGACGCAATCGAATATCCCAACACCGACCCGGCCCACCCATCCATTACATTATTTTGGCCAGGCCTGATTTTATGGGTCAGGCCGGGCCAGCACGGGCTGGGCCGGGTGCAGGAGTGGGCTGGGCACGGGCCTGACTTAGAAATGACAGCTCTACTCTGAGCACAAACTGTCCTTAAAAATGTAACTGTTGGAGTCAGCAAAATATCTCACAAAGTACTGGGCATGTTTTCATAAAACGTTCATTAATCATTGGGTCTACATTTACAATCATTTCTCCAGTCAGTGCAAATCAATATGGCCACCACAGTTAATCAACATTAGCTGAAAGAAGATTAGCTTAGCTAATCTTTCAGAAACTGAGCCAAAAATTGGTGTGGTAGTAGTTGAGAGTCATCTCAAATCCAAAGGCTGATTTATACTTGGTGAGATGTCAAAACATCTGCTCATGTAGTTGTAAGAGTTTTTCTTTATGTGGTAATTCTGTACTCGATTGAACTCCTGATAAGCTCCTCCCACCACAGTGCACGTCACGTCAGTCAGAACCAACAGAGTGGATGTTTATTTTCAGTGGATGATGGAGGAAGATTTGTTATTTCTGTTGTTAACTGAGGAGAAGTGCTATTTTGTAAATTTATCATGAAGTGACTGCCATTTCCAATAGACACTGTAGGAATGTACCATTGTGCTGCCTGGGGGAGGCTCCCTCCCTCCCAGTCATCCACTGTCCAACAGTCTTGTGCGATCTCTTCACGAGTTCCTTCACGATCTTCTTAAGATTTATTTGAATATCTTCACTGATTTGACTATCTTTAAAAGGTTTGCTGGAACAATTATAAAAATGGTTGCATCTTCCAACAGCCCTGGCCTTCTGCTCCTCAGCAGAGCAGCAATGACAGCAGCCACTTTTCTAAATAAACACAATACTTTGTGCACACCCCTGCAAGAAAAATGCTGTGCACAGAACTGGTTCTTCTTGGGGGTGGTGCAAGAACAAAAAATATGTAATTTTTGTCATGCAACTGTGTCAGTGAGAACAAATGTCTGCTCGTCTGACAGAGAATAAATCAACCTTTGAGCACTAAGACATGGACTGGAGACCCGTCCAGGGTGTCCCCCGCCCCTCGCACAGTGATTGCTGGACATGGGCACCGGCGACCCCCGTGACCCAAAATGGAATAAGCGGGTAAAGATAATGGATGGATGGATGTTTAAAGTCAGAGACAGAGAGATTTATTTGTCATTGGCATCTCATGTGGTACATGTGGTGGAACGAAATTATGTACACAGGGTCCCAGTTACATCCAACAATAAAATGTAAAAGAAAAACAGTAATAAGATCTAAGATATGAACTAA
>NC_056516.1:13779511-13780513 GCF_014905685.2 Nematolebias whitei | reverse complement strand
AGTTACTGTTTGGAGTCAACCCCATTCATGACCATCACAGCTAACTCACATTAGAAAACATGAAAATGTCTTCATCTGAGTCATTTTTACAGGCACTGAACTAAAATATATTGTGGTAGTAGCTGAGAGTTATTTCCAGGACATACTCTGAGTTAGAGTTGCATTCGGGCATAAAAAAATCCGGCCCGAACCCATATAATTTTTTTCTCAGTCCGACACGAAACCGACCAATTAACTGTGATTACAGGCCCGAACCTGAAAAACCCCCGACATTTTTTATTAAGCTGTTATTTCTTTTGTAAGCAAATCAGTTTGACATGTTTTAAAATGTACCTCAAAGAAAGGAAGATATAACATTTCTTGTTTATTCACAAGAGTCAATGGATTATTATGGTTATTATTAGGTCTGTTGCGATAAACAATAAATCCATTAATCGCATGATAAATGAAAATTATCAACATTTTCATTTATCGGCTTAATTGTTTCTTCATTTCTCTCTCTTTCTACTGAAGACACTGGATGATAAAAGGCTCAACTCCAGTGTCTTCACTGACCCCTCCCTTTCTCTTATTTCTCTTTAAAATCTGTTTTAACTTTAAAAAATTGCGTTTTTGGATCGTTAAAAGCAGCTAAGCTGAGAAGCTAAGCTATGAGCTACGCTAACAGGCCGACCTCGGGGGGAAAAACCTCTGTCTTGTCGAAGCTCCAATATTCACAGTTGAAACCCGTTCCTTCGTGTAAAAAGTTGTTTTTCTCTGCAAAAAGAACCTGAGAACTTGTTTAGTGATTTTTTATTAAAAGCTTTGTGTGAAAAATGCTATGCTAAAGAGCTCAAACCACACCGAGCGTCCACCATTTTGAGAACCTAAGAGAGACAGCCCATGTCACGTCAAGGGGCCTCCCTCCCATTTTTCTTAAAGAGACGCTGCTCGCTCCCTCACTATCCATCCTTTGGTTCAAACAGTCTTATACTGCTATCCAGTGGTCAAAAAAGGTACTAC
>NC_056516.1:13778258-13779411 GCF_014905685.2 Nematolebias whitei | reverse complement strand
TTAGTGATTTTTTATTAAAAGCTTTGTGTGAAAAATGCTATGCTAAAGAGCTCAAACCACACCGAGCGTCCACCATTTTGAGAACCTAAGAGAGACAGCCCATGTCACGTCAAGGGGCCTCCCTCCCATTTTTCTTAAAGAGACGCTGCTCGCTCCCTCACTATCCATCCTTTGGTTCAAACAGTCTTATACTGCTATCCAGTGGTCAAAAAAGGTACTACACACAAAAATGAACCAACATTTCTTAAATTTGACAATAATTACTAATTATTGTCATATGTCAAACAATATTATCGTTTATCGCAATAATTTCTGAGACAATTAATCGCCCAGCAAAATTTGTAATTGTGACAGGCCTAGTTATTATAATATTATAATTATTATAATATTATAATAATATAGTTATTAATGGGCAAACTGACACACGCCATTAATTATCCACATTGGGTCCTCAGGCTGCACGCATAAGCTGACGCAGCGGCTGAGTCCAGTTAAGCTTCAGGTGAGTCACTGGCAGTCATCCATTTGGACTTTTTTTTTTTTTTTACCTCTTTCAACCGGCCAGTCCGCACGCGGTCAAACGGACGCAGCTGGTAATCAAAATTGGATCGTCAGCCATGCGTTTCCGTGACGCAATCAAGAACCGGACACTAACCCGGCCCACCCCGTCCTACACATTATTTTGGCCCGGCTCGGCCTGAATTTTCGGGTTGGGTAGGGCCGGGTGTGGGCCTGGGTTAGAAATGACATCTCTATTCTGAGCACAAACTGTCCTTAAAATGTAACTGTTGGGGTCAGCAAAATATCTCACAAATCACTAGGATTGTTTTAATAAAACTTTCAGCAAATAATCATTGGGTCTACATTTACAATTGATTATTTCTCCAGTCAGTGTAAATCAAGATGGCCACCACAGTTAATCAACATTAGCTAACATTTCATTAACATGAAACAGATCAGCAGCAACATGATGTGATTATTCTGGTTAGAGATTCATGAGTCTAACAGCCTCAGGGTAGAAGCTGTTCCTCAGTCTAGTGGTTCTACACTTAATGCTCCTAAAGCTCCTTCCTGAGGGGAGTGGGGTAAAAAGTGTGTGTGCTGGGTGAGTGTGGTCCTTCATGATGCAGGAAGAGAGCCACCTGCATCATGA
>NC_056516.1:13773562-13778158 GCF_014905685.2 Nematolebias whitei | reverse complement strand
GGGGGTGATTAGTCTGCATAGAACAGGCTTTTACAACATTTTTTATTCTTATTTAATTCATTGTTATTAATGACATCTTTGTCATTTCTCAGGCTCTTGAAGTGCAGTGAGGCAGATGTCCGGAGCTGGAGGTTTCTTCCTGTTGTGAGGGAGTTTTTCCTTTCCACTGTTGCCTTTGTGCTTGCTCAGGATACTGCAATGAAAGAAAGACTCAATGCAATCTGCTGCCTTAGATCAAAATAATGTTAATAATTGAATTTTTCTGTAAGTTAATGTATGTTTCCAGTGCCCTGAGATAAGTTCTGCTGTGACTTGGTGTTATATAAATAAGTGAATTGGGTCTTGGCGGCGCCTCCCTGTGCCTGTCAGACAGCGCTGAGGGCGCAGCACTCACGCTCTGCTCGTATTGTTGTCAAACAGACGCGGTTCGGTGACGGTTCTGGATTAACGCTGTGCTGCAGAGACACAAGGGAGAAGATCTGCTCTCGTCCCGGCTTCTCCTCCTCCTCGGTGCCGCTGGATGAGCCACCAGAACCGGTGAGTGGGTCGGCGCGGCTCCGGGACTTTGTTGACACGTTTTACAATCAGCGCCATTTTCAGCCAGGTGCCTGCTCGGGCTTTAATTAATTATCTGCCACCATTGGACCGTTCGGCTGAGGACTGGTTCCCAGTGATGGAGGCAGCTTGAGAGCTCACATGTGAACAGTGTGCAGGTCTTTGTGTTCAATCAGAAACAGTAGTGTTATTACCTGCTGTCTCTGTACCAGGAGCCCAGTTCCTTTGGGTCGGAACCAGACCAACAAGCATCTCCCTGCAGGACTCTTTATTTTTCCGCACAGAGAAGACATGTGCGTGTTTTTGACACTTGGCGCAAAACGCTGCGCCATTATGATTGTGGAGCAATCCTCGCTGCTGTTTGGCCCATTTCAGACAGAACAACAAGGTTCTGGTCGTTGAAGGCTCAGTCTGGGTTTGTTATACAACTCAAGCCGAGCGGTCGTTGAAGGAATGCATGTCGCCCGCCGCCTTTCACCAGTTTGTTCTCAGTCCATCCTGAGAACAACTGGAGCTCAGAAGATGTGCTGGGAATGACACTCAGCTACTACCACCAGATCTTTCCTCAGTACTGAACCAGAGTTGTAGACATTTATGTGTATAGCTGTGGTGGCCATCTTGAATTGGACTGACCAGCAGTTCTTCAGCTGTACAGATAACTTTGGGTTGGACATGGGCACCAGCAGAGACCCACAAAGAGAATGGATGGATGGACGTTTCCAGTCATTGTTACTTAATATCTCCATGTGTACACCTCCACACACACAGGGTGCCAAGGGAGGAGGTGTGGTGTTGCATGAGGAAATCTGGAGTGGCAGAGAAGTGTGTTGGACTGGTACAGGACATGTATGAGGACAGCAGGACAGTGGTGACATGTGCTGTAGGAGTGACAGATAGCTTCAAGGTGGAAGTGGGAGTGCATCAAGGATCGGCTTTGAGCCCCTTCTTGTTTGCTCTGGTGATGGACCGATGAGGTCAGTCAGGAATCCCCGTGGATAATGATGTTTGCAGATGACATTGTGATCTGTAGTGAGAACAGGAAACGGGTGGAAGAGAACTTGGAGAGGTGGAGGTATGCACTTGAAAGAAGAAGAATGAAAGTCAGCCGTAGTAAGACAGAGTCCATGTGTGAATGAGAGGGAGGAGGTGGAACAGTGAGGCTACAAGGAGCAGAGGTCACAAAGGTGCAGGACTTCCACTACTTGGAGTCCACTGTCCAGGAAAATGGGAAGTGTGGTAAAGAAGTGAAGAAGAGAGTCCAGGCAAGATGGAGAAAAGTTTCAGGAGTGATTTGTGACAAAAGGGTGTCAGCAAAGGTCTAAGGAAAGTTTACAAGACAGTGATGAGACCAGCAATGTTGTATGGTCTGAAGACAGAGACATGGACAAAAAGATCATCAGAGGTACAGCACAGGTTGAACAACTGGGAGATAAAGTTAGAGAGGACACACTGAGATTGTTTGAACATGTCCAGAGGAGGGACAGTGGTTTGGACATGTCCAGAGGAGGGACAGTGGGTATATTGGTAGAAGGATGTTAGAAATGCAGCTGCCAGGAGAAAGACAAAGAAGAGATATATGGATACAGTTAGAGAGGACATGGAGGTAGTTGGAGTGAGGACAGAGTGAGGTGGAGGAGGATGACTCACTGTGGAGACTCCTGAAGAGGGAACAGCTGAAAGAAGAAGAAGAATATTTCTATTATTGATTTTTTAAATGTTATTTTATAGAGAGAGAAACTCACTGAGATTAAAACTCTCATTTACAAACTGTCCTGGCCAAAAAAAACACAAAGTTCCATAAAACAAACTTTAATAAAAATAGCAGTAAACTTAACAAAATAAAACAAAATCTCCACCTTTAAAATAGGGTTGACTTCACTTCATATAAAACACCTCAGTTTATTAAGAGCTAAAAGTAGCATTTAAATTAAATAAACGGTGAAACAGCTTCTTAAAATAGGGTCTGTACATGACCAAATAATATCTGTTCATATCAAATAAAAAACAACTTGATGTCTGTTTCTGAAAACCTTTTATACGTTTAATGAAAGCAGATGCTGAAATGAAATTGATTCCAGGTGGACGGGGCAGCGAACTGAAATGATTTTTCTCTTTCCTTTCTGGACTTTAGGTTCAGACAATAAGTCGTAGTCCCTGGATCCAGGTGAATAACTTGCAGTCTATTTACGATTTATATAGACGAGGAGAACGAAAGGAAGCCCAGTCTTATATCTAATGATTCAATCTACACATGGACAAGGAGGCTCATCCCTCCCGGGCGTACAGCACAGGGATGTGTCGAGGATCAGTAATAAAATGGAGCGCTCCACTCCTGCGACTGGAAACACTGAGATGACGCATGCATGTATAAAACTTCACCATCATTTAGAGCCCACGTATCTGAACAGAGAAACCTGTTCAAAAAGAGTATCCTGAAATGTTACAAGAGTAAAAACCTGTAATATTTTAACAGCTCTCACTGTTCGGACTCTTTCTGACAGACTTGATGAGATAAAATGGACTAGCAGACCTCGTGAGCATTTCTCTCACATTCAGATCTGCTGAACGAGGTGCTGGAATTACTGCCATTTTCTCTGACTCTTCCAGTTGGGAAGAAATTCATCTTGCCGTTTCTCTTCAGCCACAATGTTAGTTTAATACTATTTTTCCTCCGCAGAACTAAATCTGGGTTCTATGAGAATTATTTGGCCCAACGTTGTCTTCTTCTTTTGGCTGCTCCTTTCTTCAGGGGTCACCACAGCGGACTAACTCGCACAAAGACTTGGCGCCATTTTTACGCCGGATGTCCTTCCTGACTCAACCACAGCCTCTGTGTGGAGCAGAGAGCCGCCATCTAGGGCACCGGGGGGAGCAGATGGTGGGGGTTAAGAGCCTTGCTCAAGGGTCCAGGGTGGGGCAAGCAAGGTGGAGGCAGGTGTGGGTGTTTCACCTTTCCCACCCACATTTTGATGTTGGTCCGGGGAGTCGAGCCGGCAACCTTCCGATCACAGGCCCACCTTCTCTAACCTCTGCACCATCACTCCTCATATTTGGCCCAACATTACCACTAAAATAATCAAAAACTGTTTTATTAATTTTATTATTATATTTAAAACATTGAAGAGGATTTAAAAGAAAAACATATCGTGCCTGTTGGATGTTTATGTGTTTGTTTTTTATGTATCATGAAAATAAAAATCACGGCTGAATATTTAATTCAGTCACTAAGCCTAAGGATAAATTTACATTTATTTTAAATAAAATGTGTCAGCTAAAACACCAGTCAACCAGCTGTTTTGTTTATATTTATATTTAATTTATACGTCTAAAATAATTGTGCCTATATTACATCTTTACAGCTTTTTGTAAAGAAGTGATGTTAGCTCATTAGCCTCCGTAGCAAGCTAGCTGACATGCTAACTCTTGTAGCTTGTTGCAGATGTTGATTTCACAACAGTTACCTGGAAAAGAGAGACAGGTGGTGGACAAGCAACCTATGGTGTCTTTTTAATCAACCTTTATTTATACAGGTTAATCCCATTGAGCCTCGGGGACTCATTTACAAGAGACCTGAATATAATAAAATGTAAAAGCAATATAAAATATAAAGGTTTAAAATAGAATGAGAAAACATTGTCTTTGGTGTCTTATTAAAACGTGTTTAAAGTCTAGGAACACTTGACATCTCAGCTTTTGAATACCTTAGTTTAGTTATTAAGCCGTAATTGCCTGGAATTAAATTAGTGTATTACTAATGTCTGAAGTCTGAAGGGAACAAAACAGTTTGGAATTATTTTTTTTCTTTCAGATTATTTCCCATCCCATTTTTTAAAAAGTGGAATACCTAAAAATTAGTTGTTTAACATGTGAGAGTGCTTTTTCACACTGAATATATTTAAAATACAGAGATAGTCACTAGAAATCTTCATGTGCAGGTCCAGAGGAACTTCTACCTTATTTCTTAAGGCTGGCCGCTCATTCATTCAGCCTTTATTTAGACAGGTAAATCCCACTGAGCCTCGAGGACTCATTTCCAAGAGA
>NC_056516.1:13750402-13773462 GCF_014905685.2 Nematolebias whitei | reverse complement strand
TGGAGGCAATGTGTTCAACATAATGGTACTTCCTCCAGTTATTTAACAGTCAACAATGGTGTACCACAAGGCTCAGTCTTAGGACCCACCCTCTTTACAATCTACATAGGTAATGTAGGTCAAAACATCCCTGATGCATCCATACATTTCTATGCTGATGACTCAGTTGTTTATTGTCAAGCTAAAACAGTTGATAAGGCTTTCCAGCTTTTGCAATCTGCATTTAACATCACCCAGTCTGATTTGTTCCACCTCAAACTTGTCCTAAATGCCAAAGGGATGCTTTTTTTTTCCAAACAGGAAGTCGGTCCCAGCAGTTCTTCCTCTGACTTTATCCTCAAATGGTGTCCCGATTGAGTTTGCTGATTCTATAAATACTGTATTTGGGTATCTTGGTCAATTCGCATCTCTCTTTTAAGCTTCACCTGGGAAACCTAGTAAGGAAACTGAAAGTTAAACTGGGTTTCTTTTTCAGAACTAGGTCTAACTCTGAATGCTAGGAAACACCTTGTAACTGTGACTTTCCTTCCCTCCATTGATTACGGTGACACTATCTATATGAATGCTCCTACAAGCATCCTGCAGATGTTGAACGCTGTCTATCACGTTGCACTAAGATTCATAACGGCTGTAACTACCGTACCCACCACTGCACCCTGTATTCACTGTTTAACTGGTCATCATTAACGTCATGCAGACTCTCCCACTGGTACATTTTCATCTTTAAATTACTTCTTGGCGGGGCCAGATTAACACTTCACTGTACCCTGGGCAACAGTCTTCAAGGGCCCCATCATCACGACCCCAGAATCACCATAATCTGGCAAAATAAAGAATGAATTACTATAATATACAGTAAATTTACTTAAAATTCTAACTATCAAGTGTATTTTTATGTAAAACTCCAAATATTCATATAACTATAAATGTGACCCCTCTTGTTGACACAAATCGTCAAGACTGAGTTAAGTTGAACGCACTTTGAACACCATATGTGTACTTGTTTAGTAATGTGTTGGCCACTGGAGTCAGAAGCATTTATAATGTGTGTAGGGGGATAACATTGATGGGGGGGTGGGTCTGGGGGTCCTCCCCCAGAAAATTTTAAATAAAGTAGATGCCATTTCCTGCATTCTGGTGTATTTTAGTGGTTGTTATACATCTAGTTTTACCTACAAAGTAAACACTTGATTCAATAACTATTTTGGCACAACAAGACGGGAATCAGCTGTTGGCCTGACCAACAGCTGATTCAATTAATTAAAAATATTATATATTCAAAGGTGATGATTCGATGCCCAAATTAAAACTAAATGACTGTAACTTAGTTGACTTCAAATTCAATAAGATTATTAATGAATGTATACGACAAAGGATTTACTGATTATAACAAAGATTCCTTCAAGAAACCTAATATAAATCATAAAACCATAATAACTTATGCTCATTCTAAATTTGTCAAATGACCTGAATCTCCTAAAGTGAAGGAGAATCATTTAAAAATAATAAACAAGATATATCCTGTAGCCATGTTTCTGCAAAGAAGATTTAAATTTGATGTTGATTTTTGTGTCTTTTGTAAATCAGAAGATGAATCCCTCGAGTATTTCTTTTTTCGTGTCAACACAAAGTGTTTGGTCAGAAATCAGAAACTGGATTAATCTCAAACTTAACATTCCTTCTTTTTATGCTGATGACATTTTACTTTATGTGGATAACTTAAGCTCAGCTTTCTCTGAAGCCATAAATATCGTCGTACCTATAGCAAAGTACCACATTCACTGTAGTAAGAGGAGAGATAATAAGCCTTCCTTCCTGTTTTATGAACAATTTGAAGTCATACTCTTCTTCATTAAGTAGATTAAAAAACTGCAAAACTGCTAAAATCATCTTGCAACAGATACAAACTTATTGTTTTAATTAAAACAATGTTTCTCAAAAAAAAAAACTGATGAGCTTGTCAGCAGGTAAGGGGCGTTTTTGTTTACCTTTGGGACAAATTGAGGTCGTCGATTGGTCAGTTACTAACGTCTACTGAGTTGATTGACAGGTCGCGCCGTCGAGGATTGGATTAAAAAAAAAAAAACAGAGCTGCAGCAGCCATTGCTGGGAGGAGGCGGGGCGGCCCAGCGCACAGTCTCTCTGTGCAGTGCGGGGCTCCAAGTAAAGCAGGAGATAACCAGATATTTTACTTGTGCCCTCACTGCCCTGGGCCCCTTAGAGATCGTGGGCCCCTGGGCACTTGCCCAGTTGCCCATATGGTTAATCCGGCCTTGCTTCTTGGTCTGCTGCCTTCATACATCTCCTCCTACATGTTTGTTTGTGAGTGCAGCTACAGCGTGCGCTCTCAGGACATAATTACCTGCAGTGTCCCCTCAGTGAGAACTGAACTAGGCTAAAGGGCCTTCTCCTACTCCGCTCCTGTTTCCTGGAATATCTTGCAAAAAGACCTTAAGCTCTTGACCTTGACCTCTAATAGGAATGCGCGATATATACTGTACACTGTAGAAACAATAGAAATTTAGCCTATGATAGAGATCTATCTTCTATCGGCTAACTGCAGTAATGCTGTGTCTGACGTAAAATCAGAGTTGTCAGTTTAATCATTACTTTTTTTTTAGTTGAAAACTGTGCACAAGTGGCGTTAAAGTCTTTTTTTCGAGAGCTAAGTAGCGAAGCTACAAGCTAACTACGCCCGGCTTGCCTTAGTGTTAACGTATTCGGACGCATGCGCAAAACACTGTGTACCATCAAAAGTTGTTGTTTTTTTCCCGTTGAAAGTTAAAGCAAGCGCTGGTCAGCTTTAAAGAAACCTGCTCTCTGATCAGTGAAAAGAACGCTGTGTTGTGTGATTTTACTGAAAGGCCCTCTGGTCAAAGCCACAGACTCATTTTGTGTCAGCTCTCCATTAAAGCAGAAGGAGACGCCCACTAGAGGTTTGGAGGGTGAAGTGTTTCAGTGTAACATGCTGCTCTGTTGCTGTTCATTTGTTAAGACTGGAAACTGTTAAGTTAACAACATATTCTTTAGTTTAAAACATATATCTAAAACTACATTTGATATCTTTTGCACTGTTTTGCACTACAAGAAAGAAGTCTAATATTTGATTTGTTTATTAATTAAAAAGTCTTTGGACCTAGTAGTGGAATTTTCTTAATTTAAAATATATGATGGCAAAAGGACACCCTATGCTTTTAAAAAAATTCCTATACGTTTTATACCAAAAACATATCACGATATATATCATTATCGCCACCCTTTACAATACATATCATGATATGAATTTTATGCCATATTGCACATTCCTAACCTCTAAGTGACTTTAAACAAATGTTCAGTTCTTGGGAGAAACCAATGCAGACATGTTCCTTTTTTTAGTTTTCTAAATCGCCTTATAATCTTTTTTTTTTTTTTTTTGCTACTATTCCTCTTGATTGTCCTTTTGGTTGCTATTTTGTTTTGATTTGTTTAAAAAAAACAAAAGAAAAGAAAGAGAAACTTAAATTTGTATGCCTATGCCTATTTTATGAATGTCTATTGTTGTCATCACTCTTTAAGAAATCAGGTCTCTCATGTAAATGAGTCCCCGAGGCTCAATGGGATTAACCTGTTTTAATAAAGGTTGAATGAATGAATCTGCTGCTAGCTTTGTGTTTATTGTCTTAGACAGAAGCATTCGTTGTTGGACCTACAGGCACATGCACGCTCCTGCACCTCAATGCATCACAGGTACTCAGGTATCGAAAAAAGTAAACCCTGTAATTTTCAGTCAAACTAAAAAAAATAGCAGATTCTTTTTAGAAACGTCATCTTTTTTTATGACAGCTTGTATCTAATAAAAGTCAGATTGTAGAAAAGTATTTCTGTGTTAAAGTTAAAGTAAGGTTCTGTATGTGTCTGGAAAAGTAAAGAGCTTTAAAATAAACTCAAAAGTCTTGAAGGAAAGGTTTTCACTTGCTCCAGTTCATGTCAGGAGAGGAAAATGCGCTAAAAGTAAACGTTGATTATCAGATTTTTTAAAATATTGAATTCATAAAATTAGCTTTTCTTTTGCTAAGGGAAGGTTGTGTTAAACTGACGGAGCTGCTGAGGTTCTTTACTGTCGTCTCCGCTCACAAATTTAGTTCCAGGACTTTCAGCTGACATGGCTCGTTGGGAAACAATTTAAAACTAGTTTCTGAGTCTGTGCTCACGTTTCCTGTTTGAATGAACGGATGTGATGCAGTCGGGAACAGAGTGTTTCAGTTTGAACCATCTTTTTAATCAGAGTCAGGTGGGTCTGTGCAGCAAAGCAGGATCATTGACCTAATGATGAATTACCTTCCTGTTAGTCTGTCAGGGTTTAATGTCTACTGGACGTATCACCATGACAACCTATGACCTGATTACCTGCTGCTGGTAACAGGGACAGCTGCTTCTATGTGCCACTTCCAGTTTCAGAACATCTTTGTTCTGATTCTGACTTTTTCTCATTTCATCCACAGTAAGTCCTGCAAAAGACAGAAGTTAAAAACATTTGTTTCTTCTTCCTGTTTGGGTTTCTGAGGTCACTTGTGCCCATATCCATCGGTCACAGTGCGAGAAGCGGGTTACACGCTGGGCAGGTCTCAAGTCTTACCAATAAGCCTAAAATGCATGTTTTGATCTGTGGGAGGACATTGGAGCACCCAGAGAAAAACCACACATCCATGGAGAGAGCATTCCAACTCCACCCAGAAAAGTCCCCAAGTGGGTTTTGATCCGGCAACCTTCGCTGAGAGTGTTTCTTCTTTCTGCTTTTCCCTCTTCAGGGAGTCATCCTCCTCCATCTCACTCTGTCCTCACTCCAACTACCTCCATGTCCTCTGTAACTGCATCCATATAGCTCCTCTTTGACTTTTTCCTGGCAGCTGCATTTTTAACATTCTTCTACCAATATACCCACTGTCCATTCTCTGGACATGTCCAAACCATCTCAGTCTGGTCTCTCTAACTTTATCTCCCAGTTGTTCAACCTGTGCTGTACCTCTGATGATCTCATTCCTAATCTTATCCATCCTTGTCACTCCTAAGGAGAACCTCAGCATCTTCATTTCTGCTACTTCCAGTTCTTTCTCCTGTCTTTTTGTCCATGTCTCTCTCTCTCCAGACCATACAACATAGCTGGTCTCACAACTGTCTTGTAAACTTTTCCTTTGACCTTTGCTGACATCCTTTTGTTGCAAATCACTCCTGAAACTGTTCTCCATTCACTCCATCCTGCCTGGACTCTCTTTTTCACCTTTTTACCACACTTCCCATTTTCCTGGACAGTGGACCCCAAGTACTTGAAGTTCTGCACCTTTGTGACCTCTGCTCCTTGTAGCCTCACTGTTTCACCTGCCTCCCTCTCATTCACCCACGTGTACTCTGTCTTACTACGGCTGCCTTTCATTCCTCTTCCTTCAAGTGCATACCTCCACCTCTCCAAGTTCTCTTCCACCTGTTCCCTGTTCTCACCACAGATCACAATGTCATCTGCAAACATCGTAGTCCACGATTCCTGCCTGATCTCATCTGTTAGTCGGTCCATCACCAGAGCAAACAAGAAGGGACTCAGAGCCGATCCATGAAGACACAATGAAGTTCTTTCTGACCCTCTCTGTACTTCTCCATCACCATCCTTAAAGCAAAGATGGCATCTGTAGTACTCTTTCTTGGCATGAAACCATACTGCTGCTCACAGTCACCTCTTGTCTAAGTCTTGCTTCCACAACTCTCTCCCAGATCTTCATTGTGTCACTCATCAACCTAATTCCCCTGTAGTTGCTACAACTCTGTACATCACCCTTGTTCTTAAAAATGGCCACCAGCACACTTCTTCTCCATTTGTCAGGCATTTTGTCACCCTCAATATGCCATTGAATATTTGAGTCAAAAACCTCACTGCCGTCTCTCAAAGATATTTCCAAACCTCC
Source organism: Nematolebias whitei (assembly GCF_014905685.2). Taxonomy (NCBI): domain Eukaryota; kingdom Metazoa; phylum Chordata; class Actinopteri; order Cyprinodontiformes; family Rivulidae; genus Nematolebias; species Nematolebias whitei. Next base: position 13,767,526 of record NC_056516.1, on the reverse strand, counting down.
ACTGGTATGTCATCAGGTCCTACACTTCCTGCACTTCACTATTCTACCACCAGGCTTCCTTATCATCCATTCTCTGTCCAGATGACACACCAAGTACCTTCTTACCCATCTTTACTGTTGCTGTAGGCCCAGTCTTCTGGAAGCTCTTTCTTACCACCCAGAGCCTTTAAAAGCTCCTCTCTGAATTTCTCACAACATTCTTCCTTGTTCAGCTTCCACCATTTGGTCTTCTTCTCTGATTTTACTCTTTTTTCTTTCTTCACAACAGTCATTCTACCCACAACCATCCGATGCTGTCTGGCCACGCTCTCCCCTGTCACAACCTTACAGTCCCCAATCTCCCTCAGGTTTCCTCTTCTACGCAGAATGTAGTCGACCTGTGTACTTCTTTCTCCACTCATATAGGTCACTCTATGTTCCTCCCTCTTTTGGAAATAAGTGTTGACTACAGCCATTTTCATTCTCTTGGCAAAATCCACCATCAGCTGTCCTTCCTGGTTTCTTTTCTCGACACCAAACCTACCCATCACTTCCTCATCCCCTCTGTTTTTTTCGCCAACATGTCCAGCCAGGTATGTTCCAATCACCACTCTCTCCTCCCTGGGAATACTCTCTATCACTTCATCCAGATCTTTCCAAAATGTTTCTTTCTCCTCCACATCACATCCAAACTGTGGAGCATAACCACTGACAACATTTAGCATCAGACCTTCTACTTCTACCTTCAGACACATCACCCTATCTGACACTCTTTTCACCTCTACTACATTCTTTGCCAACTCCTCCTTCAGGACCACCCCTACTCCATTTTCCTTTCTATCCACACCATGATAAAACAGTTTGAACCCTGCTCCAATGCTGTGAGCCTTGCTGCCCTTCCACTTGGTCTCTTGGACACATAAAGCATCTACCTTCCTTCTCTGCATCATGTCAGCCAGGTCTCTACCTTTGCCTGTCATTGTCTACACATTTAGAGTTGCAACCCTCAGTCCTACATTCTTCACTTTCCTCTTCTTCCTCTGTCTCCTGACACATTTCCCTCCTCGTGGTATTTGAGTCTCGCTGAGAGTGTTTACCCCACCATTATTCAAGGAGCTCGCCCCACCCAGTCAACAGAATTGAGCGCCCCGCCTACCCCACCCGCCCACGTCTTAAGCTACATGGGCTCCACATAAATGTTGACCCTAACCTGATCTTGTATAATGCTGAAGTCTTTGACTTGTCCAGATATCAGTCCCTGCCTTGGCAGTTTTCACACACTGACCTTTATCCAGACAGGAGGTTTTATTGGGAATCTGTTGTTTGTTTATGAGACTGTTTTGATGCTTGTCTCAGACTCCTGTGGGTCGAACAGTTTCTGGAGTTTGAAGGTATTTTTAGCTTGCTGCATCACGAAGGCTTTGTTGGAAAAGAACTAAAGATTGAAGGGCAGGCAGCAGCGACAAACTGACAGCCGGCCTCGTCTTGCCTCCACATCTGCACACATCAGCCCTTAATCCCACACAGCTCCAGATTAATTTTAAAGCCGCTTTTAATGTTTATACTCTCTGTCAGCACTCGGAAACACGCCACCAAGCAGCCAGAAATACAGACATGCATGATCACACTTGTTTTTCTCAAATGCATTTTAGTTTTCAACTAAGAGCCAGGACTTATTTAAAGTGGTGGTCGTTGACCTGCATCAAGTAATGATCCCAGAAATGTAGAAGAGGGGAAATGTAGTTTGCAGAGGGAGAAAGTAACAAATTACATTTACTCACTTGAGTAATTTAGTGTATTTTGTACTTTCCATATAACTATTCTAATCTACTTTTGCTGTATGTGAGCATGTTTATTCAAGTGTTGTACAAAGTTGCATTTGAAATCCCATACATTACTGAATAAAAAACGTGAATTTTAATATGTGAATTAAAATCAGAAGTTGTATTAAAATACAGCCACCAGGGACTGGAGCTGTTCCTCACCAATCAGCTGGTGTGATGACCAGCCACAAAGGAGCTGTTAGCTGTTGTTGTGTTCTCCTGATGCTGGACTCGTGAACATCAACATCAGTCAATGTGAGACCTTCAGTTGTTAGAAGTTACTCTGGGGTCCTGTGTGACCTCGCCCACTGTTCCACTCCTTGTTCTTGGAGTGATCTTTGTTGGTCCACCACTCCTGGGGAGGGTAACAATGCTCTTGAATTTCCTCTATTTGTTCACAATCCGTTAGACTGTGGATTGGTGGAGTCCAAACTCTTTTTACAGATGTTTTGTAACATTTTCCAGCCTGATGAGCATCAACAACTCTTTTCCTGAGCTCCTCAGAAATCTCCTTTGTTCCTCCATGATCCACTTCCACAAACGTGTTGTGAAGATCAGACTTTGATAGATCCTGTTCTTTAAATCGAACAGGGTGAAACTCACACCTGATCATCATCACATGTTGACATGGACATAAGTAATCGGATTAAACAGCCATTCGGAATAAAAATGCGTCATGTAATCGCCCCGTTCTGAATATTTTTTGTTGATTCAGCTCGATCCGAAATCATTTGTAATCAGAACGAGACAGGTGGTTTATGCTGATTCATAATCTGAACAGTGCGCATGTAAACACTTAATCTGATTTTTTTTTTTCCAATCGTGAAAAACTGATCTGACTGCGCATGTGCCACCTATGTCATTTCCGCCTGGCTAATGCTAACAATATTAGCATGTGAAGTAAAACTGGTTGGTGAGCGACACATTTTCTACTAGAAACTTCGAAAGAGCTCAGAATGATCTGTATCACCTGTAGCTCAGTCAGGGAGTGCAGCAACGTCTCCACCGTCATTAGAACCTGGTGCAGGTCTATTTTGTGAGCTCAGGTTTGTTTATGTTCATCCCGGAAGTAGAACTTCTTCTTCTGTGTTTTTTTAAGGACAGTTTACCACTCTGCACATGTCAGTACTTCTGTTCAGAACAAAGCCCGCTGCATGTAAACGCTCGTCGTGAACGGATTGTGCCCATGTAAACAATACATTTGAATTATTTAATCTGAAAACATTTCAATTTGGTCAAATAATTTTGCTCCTATAAACATATTAAAAACACCTGACTCTAATTTTACCTTCAAATGAACTGATAATCCCAGAGGTTCACATAGTATTACTACTCACAAATATGTAATATTGGATCATTTTCCTCAATAAATAAATGATCAAGTATAATATTCTTGTCTCGTTTGTTTAACTGGGTTCTCTTTATCTACTTTTAGGACTTGTGTGAAAATCTTTTGATGTTTTAGGTAAAATTTATGTAGAAATATAGAAAATTATAAAGAGTTCACAAACTTTCAAGCACCACTGTCATCAGTAGTCAGAGTACACATATCATCACCACAGCTCAGGTCAAGGTCACAAATCAAGGTCAAAATTAAAGCAGTTTTATTTCTTGTCCAGAACATTTCTATAGATTGCTGCATGATAGTTTGTTCTCAGGTGTATAATCTGTGGTACTTTAGTTGTGTTTGACATCTCATTAGGACAAGACAAGAGCTTCTTACTGACAGAATGAACCTGCAGGCAATGAGAATTTTCTTTTTTCATTTCACCTTTATTTTACCAGGCATAAACACTAAGAACAAGTTCTTATTTACAGTGCTGGCCTGGCAGAGAAGCACAGATGCACTGATGCTGACTATGAAATAAAACCCAGCTTGATGCTGGTCATGGGGAGCTTGTTAGTGCACGTTGATGGAAGGAATTAAAGCACAGATTCCACCGATGTCTCATTTAAACTGAATAAACACTTGTTAAAGAGTAAACCTTCTGTAATAAAATGATGAACTCGTCTGAGAGAGCAGATGTTTTTGCTGCAAGGCTGAAAATGTGCACAGTTGGATCGTCTGTACAGAAAACTACAGTCAGGAAGGGAAACCTCAGCTGCTGCTGTGTTTGGTTTCTCTTTTCTTCAAGTACACCTGGAGCTGGAACCCACACCTTGTCTCTGCTCCGTCAGCTCTCCTGGCCCTTACAGCAGAATCCACTCAGCACGACCAGCAGCTTGTACTTCCTGTTGTTTCCAGCTGTTTATGTCTCTTCAGTAATAAACTGTCAGCACATTTTAACATCCCACCAGCAGCACAGACCATTCTGTCACGTCACGTTCCTTTAAGTTGACGTTCATTAACACGTTGGCTTGGATGAGGTCAAATGTTACAAATGAGCACCCACTGTGTTCAGGCTATAACCACGTCACACGGCGTAGCTACATCCAGTTAAATCATTCCGTATATTTTAAAGTTTACCAGAAACAGTCTTCAACAAATGCCTTCAAGGCTACCAGGTGAAATACCAGTGAACAGTTTTATTTCATGATCACAATCACGCGTAAGACACTGGAAGACAACCTACCAGTAATTCAGGTGTAATTTATTTACACATTTAAATTATTTAAAAAGCAAGAAATGCGTTATGGGGCAGCATCGTGGCTCAGTTTGTAGAGCTGTTGCCTCTCAGTGGAAAGGTCGCCGGTTCAAATCCCAGCCTGGGTCCTTTCTGGGTGGAGTTTGCATGTTCTGTCTGTGCATGCGTGGGTTTTCTCCAGTTTCCTCCCACAGACCAAAAACATGCATGTTAGACTGATTGGTAACTCTAAATTGTCTCTAGGTGTGAATGAGAGAGGGAATGGTTGTTTGTCTCGTTTGTCTCAATGTGTCTCTGTGATGAACTGGAGACATGTCCAGGGCGTCCCCCGCCTCTCACACAGTGACAACTAGACATGGGCACCAGTGACTCCAGTAACCCAAACAGGAAGAAGCGGGTAAAGATGATGGATGGATGGATGCAGGGCTTCACACATTAGATTGTTCACAAAAGTGCAGGAATTTTTTTACATAGTGCAAAACTTTAATTATATTTTTGTGTTTTTTAATCAAATTGCCCATGACTTTGAACTTTTAGGGGCGGAGAATTTTTTAAGAGCAGAAGATGAAATGTGATGCGACAGCTCTGATGTGATGTTAGGAAGCTCAAAATTAGTGTTTATGTCATTATTTTCAGATTGCATATCCCTAATATAGGTTTTATTCATTCAGTCAAATTTGTTCATAAATTTATTATTAGGCCTGAGAGTTACCGGATCCAAGAAAACAGTTACCGGAATGCACCCTGTCAAAATAAGAGAATTCCCAGATCTTGTTCTGGCAGGATCCAGCTCAAATTAAGCCTTGGCTGGATGGATGAGTTATGGGTGAATGATTCCAGTAAAAAAAGAATAAATAAATTGATGAACTTGATGGATTATAAACTTTTGACAACCAGGTCCTCTGCTTTTGGACAGTGACGGACCTGATGACTGTACGGTTCTGAATGTTTGTCGTCCGTCTCCTCTCACGGACCTATCACTGAACAGATGGAGCTTCTTACTGAATGTTTTACAGAAACTGAGTCTCTGTTGCCATGGTGATCTCATCAGGCTCAAAGTGAGGCTAACTTTCAGCTCAACAAAGTGTTACGGTCCAGCTCCCGGGCGATCCACTGAGTCAGCATCAGAACCTCATGAAAACAGAAGCAGGACATTTCTTCACACCTTCTGCTGTTTTAAAAGTCAGGTTCATGTTCTCTTCAGTCCGTGAGCTACAAGAACCAACTCTAATCAGAAGCAGAGCAGGTAATTGAGGAGTTTTTCTACCGTCCCTCCATCTTCTTAACCTGCACCTCCTTACGCTGGTGCCTCTAGCAGTCACTGTGTGAGAGGAGAAGGACCCTGGACAGGTCTCTAGTCCCTCGGGGGACACACGGAGACAAATGAGACAACCACTCACACACACACACGGGGACAGTTAAGAGTTACCCTTGAACCTAACATGGAGGGTTCAGGTCCGTGGGAGGAAACTGGAGAACCTGGAGAAAGATCCCCACGTGCACGGAGAGAACGTAAACTTTAAACAGAAAGACCTCAGGGCTTGAACCCAGGACCTTCTTGTTGTGAAGAACAGTGATCCACTGATCCACCGTGCAGCCCAAACCATGACCTGCTGCTGTAGTGAGCTGAATTTGGCTGTTGGACTGTTTTTATGGACTCGCAGCACAGCCGGTGTGACAGATCAGCTTGAAAAGCGTGAACATCTCATATCAACGGAACTGGACTGACGGTTCTAGAATAACCATCATCACAGGACGATCACCGTCCCTGGAAGTTTCACTCCGTGCTGCAGAGTCAGTCTTTTTACTTCAGGCTTCTCTGCTGTCTTTCTGTGGCTACAATGCTGCAATGTCTCACTGATGTAAAACGACAAAAGAATTAAAAATAGCGCAGAAGCGTGGACATCACTATCGCCTGCCTGTCTTGATGACATCAGGATAATAATAGAAGGAAACGAGCGTGTGATGGATGTGACTCTGAGGCAGCAGTCTGCTCTTCTTCATGTTCTAATGAAATACTTTTCATTAGATCAGTGGCTGCTGCAGGAGATTTGTTAGCCTGGAGCTAAACAACTGACAGAAATGTTGCTGTTGCACGTCAGAGCTGAAGGTCTGTTTAAGTGAGATGGATCTGAAACAAGTTTATATCTAATGGTTAGATAAACAGGTGAACACAACACTCATCCATCCATTATATTTATATATTTATGTCTCCAGCAGTAACTGTGTGTGTGTGTGTGTGTGTGTGTGTGGGGGGGGGGGGGTCTCCAGTCCATCACAAGGTTACACAGAAACAAACAAATATTCTCACACTTTACTAAAGGGACAGTTCAGAGTTATCAATGAACCAAACATGGAGGCTTCTGGTCGGTGGGAGGAAAGCAGAGAACCTGGAGAACATGTAAACTCCAAGACTCTGAGGTGAATCTGCCCTAACCACTACTGCCCACAGATTCATATCCATCCATCCATCCATCCATCCATCCATCCATCCATGCATCCATCCATCCATCCATCCATCCATGCATCCATCCATCCATCCATCCATCCATCCATCCATCATATTTACCCACTTCTTCCTTTTCGTTTTTCGGGGGGCACTGATGTCCATGTTCAGTTATCACTGTGTGACTGGGCTTAATTCATAAACTGATCGATGCTGGAATGCAAATGGTGGGCGTTGTGCCGTGGGAGGAGGGTGTTGGGGTGGGGGAGTCTGGAGACCCTCCCCCAGAAATTCTGAATGAAGTAGATGTGACTTCCTGCATTTTGGTGTATTTTAATGGGTTGTTAAACATCTATGTTTATCTACATTTGCAAACACTCTGCTTCTGTCAGTCATCCTACCCCCCCAACATGATGGTTCAGAGCCGACTCTTCTCCACTGAGTTCACTGTCTGACTCCATATGTGAAACCTCCAGACGCCTCCTCCATCTGTTCATGGCGGGTGCCTGTGGGCTCCTGCCTGGTTAACTCGGCACTGACCCCCACCACTCTTTTATGGGCGGAGATTTTTTTTAAGCATTCAGGCAGAAATGTTACTTAAAGAGGCAGCTCAGCTCGTATGTGATATTAAGAAGTTGTAAGTAGCTGTTGTGTTTAAAATGAGTGTTTATGTAATTATTTTCAGTTTACACATCCAGTATAAGTTTTATTAATTCAAGGCAGACATATTTGTTCATAACTGTATTATTAATAAACCTGAGAGTTACCGGATCCAAGCAAAGAGTTACTGGAACATACCCTCCCAGAATAAGAGCAGTTCCCAGATCCTGTTCCAGCAGGATCTGGGAACTGCTCTGCACTGCTGTACGAGAGGCGGGGTACACCCTGGACGGGTCGCAAGTCCATCACAGGGCCACTCGTCCATAATCTCTTACCAGCTTCAAATAAAATTACAAAATAAATCATGTTCATGTTCAATCAGGTCTCTTTTGTAAATGAGTCCTCGAGGCTCAGTGGGATTTACCTGTCTAAATAAAGGTTGAATTAATGAAAAAACGTTCACAAATGATGTTTAAAACACCTGGAGATATAAATGATCATTTCAGCGCAGTCTGCACGCACTGAGCTGTCGGTTAACAAAACATGTTGAACAAACTACACAAACGCGACATGATGGTTGTTGCCTCACGACAAGAAGGTCCTGGGTCCAGAGCCTGGTTTGGACCTGGGCTCTTTCTGTGTGGACTATACATGTTCTCCTCACAGGTTTCCTCCAGATGTTAGGCTGCCTTCAGACCCAGACCTCCATTTAAAAGCACATCTGTAATCTCAATGGGCCTGGTTAAATAAACGTTCAATAAATAAAAATAAATAAAAAGTTTACGGATGGCTTGATGATGCTTGTGAGAACAGTCTCAGTCCAGTTGGTTGAAACCTGAAACATCTTTATCTCTTATGTAATGATCTATTTGATTTTAAATTAATTTTTATATATTTCCTGAATGAAATATAAATTGTATTTATTTATTTGTTTGTTTGTTTGTTTTCCCCCTCATCAGCTATTGCCATGACCACAGATGAGGTGGAAAGTCACCAGAAGCCAAAGAAGCAGGAGGAAGTCGGGCAGGATGCTCGGCCCCCGTCTCCTGAAGATGAGCAGCTCCAGCCCAGGAACCGTAACTCCGCCGGCCGGGGTCTCTCGCGCCTCTTCTCCTCCTTCCTGAAACGGCGTTCCCACTGTGACAGCGAAGGGGGGGACAGGGCAGACAAGGACGAAGAAGAGGCTAAAGCCCCCATTGCTGACCCCGAGCCTGAACTGAAGATCGAGGGAGAGGTTGCCCTGGACCAGCATTCAGTCAGCAGCGCCGAGGCTCAGGTCAGCTCTCACAGGTGTCCTTAAGGTGCAGAAGAAAACTGACTGAGAGGAAAAGTCAGGCTTTAACACAGGAGGTCATTGTTGCTCCAGCACATAGATTAGTAAATCAAGATTGTGTGGCATTAGCTTGTCCCAAGATTTCTCGTTAATGTTAACAATGTTGAAGTACCGTATTTTTCATCGTACAAGTTGCATCTTTTTGCATAAATTAGCACGTCCTGCAACTTATACACCAATATATCTTTCTTCTGTCCCCCCCCCCTGTATTTATAATCCAATTTTTGGCTGAGAGCCGACGATTTAATTCATTCTGACGTGAAAAATATTGAACACTACCATTTTCAGCCACTAGATGGCCCTAGAGTAATATGGCAAGCCAAGTGTCTCATTAATAGGTAAAAGTGGCTATTAAAGAGACACTTGGCTTGCCATACCAAGCCACCTTCGTCTCGCTCTGGAACTACTGGAGCAAAGGTCAAATCAGCTGCATTTCACCGCGCTGCCCAGGAGAAATGCAGCTCATTTGACCATTAAAGTGCATTTATTAAGGAAAAGTTTGGCTGAGATACACCTTTGATATAATGTCGAGCAAACAAATAATTGTTTGTAAGTGTTAATTTTGTTAAATTCTTATTAAAGTCCTCCCGTGCACGCTCTTGCCACCGCCATTTGGCAGCCAATCGATTTTTGGCAAAACACTGACCCAAGTTTCCCGGTGGTCAGGGGTGACGCATAACAGATGCAACTTATACGGTGAAGCGACTTATTTATGGGTTTTTTTTCCACATTATTAGACATATTTGGACTGATGTGACTTATAGGGTAGTGCAACGTGTACGGTGGAAAGTACAGTACTGTCAAGTTGCAAGCAGCATGATGTCCTCTGGTGAGGTTAAAGTGAAGATGTCCACACCTCACCACTTTACATCATCTTTGTGGCAGCTGTTCAGACAGTGAGGACCAGCGTGGTCATGACACTCCAGCTGTGTCGGTTTAGGTTTAAATCTAATCAAGCAGATTAAATAAAACAGATATTCTGATCTTCATTGTTATGGGCGGCTGTGGCTGAGTGGTTAGAGCAGTCATCATCCAATACTAAGAGTCGGGGGTTTGATTCCACCAGCAGTCACATGCTGAAGTGCCCCTGAACAAGACACTGAACCCCTCATAGCCTCCGGTGTGTGTCCCATCAGTGTATGAATGTGATAAACCTCTGACTATTCTTTGTATAGATCTAGTAGAGCGCTGTATGAAAGGGTAAATGAGGCACAGGTTGTGTTGTAAAGACCTTTGAGTATCTTGATAAGATAGAAAGGTGGTTTATAAGTACAGTCCATTTATCATTTCATTGTTGGATATTTTAATTAATTACTCTTACCTACACTATATTAGACATGCTGGATATTTTCTTGTTGTCCCCGTTACAGAGCAAAAAGGAGGAATTGGAAATACCTTCAGTCCATCCGTTTGTCTTCATGTTGTGATCTTGATAACTTGAGGTATATTAGGTCATTTTGGTGTGCGGCTACTTCTAGGGGTAAGAAAAGTTCCTTTTAAACACTGGGTTGCCACGTAGTGATGGACTTGCAACCTGTCCAGGGTGTCCTCTGCCTCTCGCACATTGACTGCTGGATACTGCTTTGTTTTGTTTTTTTGAATGTCCAGAGGACCAGATTTAACTTTTTTATATTTTTAAAGATGTCAATCCAGGGAATAGACAGACCCGAGTCAAACTGTCAGCCCTAAAACTGTGTTGTTTTTTTTATTAGTCACACAAGCTAATCGGCAAAAATAACTCCACTGTTCATCAGCCTGAGCAACTTTATCGTTTGATGGAGAAAATAAAAATAAAAACGCACAAAGAAGTTTGCTTCAGTCAGCTCGGGTGTCAGAGGAGCGTCCATCAAAGCCCATCTCAGCTGCAGAGCCCCATTTCTTTTATCCAGTTGGTCTTTTTGTGTTTTCTTGTTTTTTGAAGGGAGTTATTTTTAGCTGTTGCTTTTCTTTTTGATTTTTTATAGCCGTTTAATGTTTTTTTGTTTTTTTTGGCAAAATGTTTTCATTAGAAATCAGCAAAAAAATGAGTTAACTGAAGTTCAGATGACTGAGTGAATATTTAGCATCAGTCTGTTCCAGATCTGGCACCACCTCTAACACCGTCTAACTACTGACCCAGTTACAGCTGGAATAAAACAATCATGTACAAGAAAACATTACTGAAGACAGCACGTTTGTTTTTCAGGCTCTCCAGGTGGAGAAGAAGGAAGCTGAGGAGGAGCTGGGGATGAAGGAGAAGGAGAAGAATGATGAGAAGGGAGAAGCAGTTCTTCTGGAGAAAGAAGAGGATAAAGAGAAGGAGTCGGGTCCTGAAAGTGGGGAAAAGGAAGAAAAGAAGGAGACGACAGCAGAGGACGAGGCCAAACCACCCAGAGCTCCTCGCCGGCCGAAGAGCCTGCAGATCAGAGTCACCCTGCTGGACGACGCGCTGTACGAGTGCGAGCTGGATGTAAGAGCGTTGAGCTTCACAGCACTGCTCCTCAGAGCTTTAGTCATGCATTTTCCCAGTAATCCCAGTTTATTTAGAGCAACAGAAGTCCTCAGAGAATTGTATAAATAAATAAAACTCCAAATCATAAACCCAGTTCAGAACGTTTTCCAGTCCCTCCTGTAGCACAACTCGTTATCATACAGCACCTAACCTAGTCCCAGTTAGTCCTTGTTTAAGTCCCGCCTCATTAATCACAGTGTAACATGACACCGTCCCTCATCCCTCGGTCTCATGGAGAAAATGAACCTTATTGAAATCCATTACAGTAGTCCCTTGCTTAGTGCGGGTGTTACGTTCCAGACACCCCCGCAATAAGTGAAAAACCGTGAAGTAGGAATGCTATATTTATTTTAGTGTTTACATATATTTTAAGGCTTTATAAACCCTTCCCACACTCTTGCAATGTTTCAAACAATGTTTTAAACTAAACGCGCTGCCACCCACCGGCCACGCCCACTTCTCTGCCGGAATCACATTGGTTCTCATCAGCTGTGTCACTCCCAATCTCCCTCCTTCCATGTAAATAAACAATTTAAATTTAAAATTGACAGTATTGAAATTCATAAAGTTAATGGGTGTCGTTATTGATGAGAAGCTGACATGGAAATCTCATGTAAATTGCTTTAGAATAAAAATATCAAAATCAATTGCATTACTGTCTAAAGTAAAAGAGTTTCTGAATGACAAAGCTTTGTATATATTGTATAATGTAATGATTGTTCCATATTTAATCTATTGTATTGAAGTTTGGGGAAAAGCATGCAAAACAATTATAAACCCTATTTTTATTTGACAAAAACGAGCTATAAGAATTATTAGTAGGAAGTACTAACAAATATATTATTTCAACTGTTGAAATTATTAACATTTTGTGATTTGGTTGAATATAATATTTTACAAGTCATGGATTAAGCTCATAAAAATATTAGCCCAAATATTAAGTTAAAATTTGTTAAAGAGAGTCGTTATAACCTTAAGAGAATGGAAATGTTTGTAAAACCTCCATTTAGAACTGGTCTGAAGGAGCTGCGTTGTCATTCATTGATATCACCATAAACATTTCTAAAACATTTATATGTTTAAAAAGATGATTAAGTTAAAGTTGTTGGGAAGGTATGATACCAGGTGAAGGATACCTGATGCTTTTTGTTTTCAATTTGGAGATTGTTCAAGTGCAGGTTGTTTGTTTGTTTGTAGTTATTTTATATATATAAGGGGCAGATATTATAATTTTCTTCTTCTTTCTGCACCCTTTTCATTCAATGTTTTTTTTCTTTTTGATGAATTTGTTTTGTTTATTTTGTTTCTTTTAAATGAATGAATAAATTAAATAAATAAATGTAAGTACTACAATAGTTTAAATAAACAATCCATGTCACGAGTAGCGTGGATTGTTTGTTTTAAATAATCAAGCGTGACCGAGCCTTTAGTCCCCCTCGGCAAACGGGCCAGGCCACCGGGAAATGTCCCGGTGCTCCCAATGACCAGTCCGCCCCCAACTCCTGCTGCACCTATGTGCAGAGCATAAGTCGAGGTCCAGATATCCGATTGACAGAAATATCCGTCTTGGGCAAGGCAAAGGGGAGGAATCCATGACCATGAAGTGGGTCAGGAACAGAGCAGGAACAAGAAGGCTGATACTTCAGGCACGAGGCGATCAGACAATCAGGCAGAGACTGGGGAGAGCTTAAGAAGTGCAACGCACAAAACAAACAAACAAACAAAAAACGCACAGGTGCTACATTAAAATAATTTATTTTAAATAGTTTATTTTAAATAAACAAAATCGATGTTGCTCATTTGGCTCACTCCATCAATCAGCCAATCGTGTGTCGTGTACAAGCTTACGTTGAAAACCTGCGAAAGAGCGAGTTCACGAAAGTCGAACCGCGAAGTAGCAAGGGACTGTATTGCATTTTGTACATCATAGAATAATGCTTTCCTTTCAGTTATGTTGTTTTATTTCTATCCCTGAGGAGCTGAGCATCAGTCTTTCATTACAGACATTCTGAGCAGCTGCATGAGGGAGAACCATCAAATAACTTCTGATTCATTCTCTTGGTCTTTTGTACATTTCTGTTAGAAACATGCCAAAGGTCAGGATCTGTTCATGAGTGTATGTGACCACCTCAACCTGCTGGAGAAAGACTATTATGGTCTGGCCATCTGGGCGACACCCACTATGAAGGTGAGCATAACCCCCTGACCCGTCTTCTTCCAACTTCTGTGTTATTTAGTGGTTGCAGGACATAGTCAGACCCGCTTAACATTGTACAATTTTGTTGTTGCAGCCTGTTGCTAAAACTGTTTCATTTTTTTCCCCTCAGTAATCTGCACTCTGTGCCCAAAAATAACAAAATACAAACAGAATTATAAAAATAAAATTAATTTTCATAAAAAGAGCAACTTGAATGTCGCACTGCAGAAGATTGCTACATTTAAACTCCACCAGATGGAAAGACGAGTTCTCTCTGACGTAGCAGACAGACGTGCTTTTCCACAGGGACCTGTTTTTACTCCAAGAGAAACCCCATAGGTCAGTAGTCCTCAAACTGTGGGGCACTCCTCCCTGGGGGCACATGGGATAGTACTGGGGGGACACACCGTCGTTGAATGTTTGTTTTTTTGGTCCCCTCCCCAGGCCAAAACAAGTAGGCAAAACTACCGTTCCAACGCCTTGTAGAAAAGAAAAATCTGTCTGTTAATATAAAAGTTTGCAGATTTTTTTTTTCCCCAACGAGGACAAAAGTTTGAGAACCATCGCCATAGCTGATCTTCAAGTAGCCACTCCCCCACAGTGCGGCTCTGTGGTACGCTAACAGAAACAGCAACCACATGGCGTGGGCCTCAGTTTCTTGCTACATTATGACTATCACAGAAAGTGATGTTCTTCAAACAGTGGAGAGCATCTTATTCCAGGTGTTGTTGTGATGACGCTGTCCACTCAGCAGAACCGACTGAGCACGCCGTCCTCTGACCACGACAGATTAGAGCTCACACCATGAATACTGACTCCTAGAAGTTGATGTTAGCTCTCCGCAGCTAATACTCCCAACAACGTGACTGCGCTCACGCTGTTTCCTGAGCAGTCGCATTAACCGCGCTCACTTCACATTTCATGGCAGTCATCCCATAGTTGATCCAAACCCCCAGGAGACAAAAGTTCTGTGTGGGCCTTAGGGGACCAAGATGGATAGAGGCAGGGCAGCCGACTCTGGACCCGAAAGTCCCAGGTTCGATCCCCAGTCATTGCACATCTCGTTGTGTCTCTGAGCAGCACACCCTATCCCCATATGTGGGCGCCTTTGATAGCTGCCCACTGCTCCACCTGGTGTTGGATTGGTTAAATGCAGGGAGCCAATTTCGCCATTGTATGGAACATACAATGAAGACAATACATACACATTATTGTATTGAGAATAGGTTCTCTGAGCTCCTAGAAGAACAAAGCATTGTCATTATAGTCTTGGTAGAGCGTCAGAAATAGAATTCTTTACTTCCCGCTGAGTATAAATCCATCTTCATTTCAGAATTGAACCAACTTTCGCAGCAGTTCCAATCTCAAGTTTTTTTGGCTGGATTGGACCATTGGTGACATTTTTCAGGTTCCTCTATAGATGTCTGATAGGGGTCAACACCAGGATATGTGTGGGACATTCAAAGATGTGCCTAAGCCATTCCTCAATTGTCTATGGGTCTTTCTCAAGTTGGAAGGTGAACCTTATGTCAGGTTTGAGCTCTGTATTACAGGTTTCTAGTGTCCCAGTCTTTGCTGCTAAACAAACACCCCCACAGCATGATGCTGCCACCACCATGCTTCACTGTGGGGATGGTGTTGGGCAGGTGATGAGCGGTGCCTGATTTTATCTTAATATATTGTTTAGAACTGAGGCCAAACGGTTCTGTCTTGCTGTCTTAGTCCGATCAGAGCTCTGGTTGCTCATAGTCAGACTCCTCATCTGTAGCCTTCATCACATCTGTACATTGTGACAATCTGGTCTCTGAGCTCTGCAGGTTTCTGACTTTGAGACAATTGGAAGCAACCAGAGCTAAACTTAAAGAGTTGTTATCACAGGTACTTATGGGAATGTCATATTTCAGTTTTTATTTTACAGTACACCTGTCAAAAGGTGGGGGCATTATTGCATAGTCTCCATCTGTCTGTACAGGTCAAGGTCATAAATCAAGGTCCAATATTATACAAGGTCTTTGCTTGTAGAGGTTCTGCAGAACCATCAGCTGTGGGACTGGGTTGTAACCAGGAACTGGTTCTGCAGAGCTGAGTTCATGTGTGTGAGCTGAAACTGGTTAGACCTGTCTGGATCCATAGAGTCAGCCTGAAGAAAGACATCTTTGTATCCAAACTGTGCAAGTTTTACACCATAGTTCATGCTCAATAATCCAGGTATAAAATCCTGCTCGTTTTAATTTAAAAGGGACTCTTATTTTGTAAGGTTATTGTATAGAATGTTATAGGGTGCAAGAGTCTTGAGTCATCGCTCCTTATCACTCCCAGCCAAAGACATTAATGTTTTACTCATGTTTCTGTGTGCCTGTTTGTTTGTTAATTGTTAGCAAAATATCCTATAGAACTCTATACTCAATTTTTCTATTTGTTTTACTAGACATGGATGGACCTGACCAAAGAGATTCGCAGACAGGTACAAGGTGAGCTTATCCAATATTTATATGCTTATCAAATATGACACCATTTTTATTTTCTTCAACGCATTCATTTAAATATTTACCAACTCCAAAACACCCGCCCATTTCTTCTCCAGGTGACAACTATAATTTCACTTTTAATGTGAAATTCTACCCACCGGATCCAGCCCAGCTATCCGAAGACATAACAAGGTATTGAAGTCATACAGTTTACTGACTTATCAAACTCTAACATCTGTGAGGTTTTCTCTGAAGCAGGAGAAGTAATGTTACTGGTGATTTTTATCAGAGAAGTTAATTTTGAATGTCGATTGCCTGCAGAAAACTCATGCATCACCAGAGGGCGCCATTAAGAGATAGAGAAGCTGCTGGATTAGATTCTAAAGAGAGGCAGGTGGGGGGAGGAGGTGGACTTTCTGTGGCTGTCTCAGAAACAGAAGGAGCTCTGAACTTTAACATGAAAGTGGTGCTGACAAATTAATTCAGTTCAGTTTATTTGTAAAGCACCAAGTCCCAACAGAAGTCATCTCAGGACACTGTACAAAAACATTCACATACATTATAAAAGCTAATTAGTAAAAGTTCTTTGTCTAAGGAAACCAGCAGATTGCATTGAATCTTCACTTCATCACAGTCTCCTGTCCTGATAAAATGTAGTTAATAAATGTAGTTGTGAAATCCAGTTTCTTCCAACTAGTGGCATTTTGCCACTGTCTCAACTCTCATCGGCTCAGCACAACACGGCACCAGTTAAGGGCCTACCCACTACCCCATTCAGTTCGGTTTATGGGACCACCTTGTTTGATTTTGACGTAAGCAAACAGCAGCCGTTGATCGGTCAGCGGAGCTACATCAATGGATGACTCACCCAGAAAAACTGCAAACTACATCTGGATCGCCCCTTCCCAATGGGTTGATAGGAAGCGCCACAAGAAATGAATGCATTTACCAAGAGATATCATAGGTGATGGCGCTCCATGGCTAATCCCGGACTTTTCAGCAGTGCTTGAATAAGCTAAAGAAATTGATTCCAATCATAGGATTAAGGACCACAATGGGCAGAATGGCTCAAACACCAAAAGACCATCCTACCCACTTTGCATTGCCGATCACACGCATTTTGTATAGATGGTTCCACCCACTTTGTATAGACGGTTCCACCCACTTTGCATTGATGATTCCGCCCACTTTGTATAGACGAT
>NC_056516.1:13746022-13750392 GCF_014905685.2 Nematolebias whitei | reverse complement strand
TTGTATAGACGATTCCTCCCACTTTGTATAGACGATTCCTCCCACTTTGTATAGACGATTCCACTCAAATTGTGGAATAGTTTACCTGATTATTTAAAGAATGCTGAGACTGTTGAGACTTTTAACTCTTTTCCCAAGACTTGTTTGTTTTCCCTGGTATTTGATTAGGTAGAGTTTGATCACCAGTTAGAGCTGATTTTTCTTGTGTGTGGTATTTTGATGTTAACTTTCTTGTGTTTCCTTTGTGATACACAATGTATTTTGTTGTTTTTATTGTTTTCATTTTAATTTGACAACATTTTTAAAGCACTTGGTCAACTTTTGTTGTTTTTATTGCCTACATTAATAAATTGACGTTGACTATGTTCTACTGGAAACAAAATATGGGTTTATGAGATTTTACCTGGATTATTGAGCATAAATCAGGACATTGCAAATATGGCTTTCTTTTTTAAATTTTTTTTTTTTTTTGCATTTTTCGTAAATTCCTAAGTTTCTTTTATGAACTTGTTTTAAAATTCAGTATAAACAGGGACTCTTATGTTGTAAAGTCCAATGTTTAAAAAATGTCTCGAACTGTTTTATTTTTAGCTCGTTTTTTAGCATAAAACCTATTTTTGTTATTTAACTCACTCTCCTTCCATTGTACTCATTTTACTTGCATGCCATGGATTGTGTATTCACGTTTCTTTCCAACTTAATTAGTCTTTTTTAAATTAAAGTCAGTGAACAGTTTATTTTTAGGTAGAGTTTCCAGCCGAGCCTCCTGTGTTCTGCTGTAATGTTGGTGCTGGAGTGAGCTTTGGGTGCAGGGCGATTGATCAGCAGAAGTCATCACAAAACAACAGAAGTCTTCTGTTAAACTTTTAGGACTGCTAATCCTAAATAAACATCAGGACGCTGCGCTCACTGAGGATTATGTTTCTACTCGTCAGGTACTACCTGTGTTTACAGCTGAGGAAGGACATCCTACAGGGCCGCCTGCCTTGTTCCTTTGTCACCCTGGCTCTGCTGGGCTCCTACGCCCTGCAGTCCGAGCTGGGCGAGTATGACCCTGAGCTCCATGGACACGAATATGCCAAGGACATGAAAATGGCCCCCGGTCAGACCAAAGAGCTGGAGGACAAGATGATGGAGTTGCATCATACGTACAGGTCAGCCCCTGGGGGTGGGACGGGTTTCACAGTGTCAGCTAAAGGAAGGTAAAAGTACAACTTAGTTTGTGCTGCTTGTTTGAAAACAGCTCCAGACTTCATAGAGAGTGATTCTAATGAAGCATGCTGAAGGAAGTCATTTTAATTCTACCAACTGTGTCCTAAAAACACTGCAGTACCTTCAGTCATGCAACAGGATTTAACAACGTAATGGTACATTAGATAGTTTTTAAGACCAATTTCCTAAAAATACACATTTGTTTTCAGTTTTTCTTTTTCTTTGGGGGTGGGGGTGTCCCTACAGATCAATGAGTCCAGCCCAAGCTGACCTGATGTTCCTGGAGAATGCCAAAAAGCTCTCCATGTACGGAGTGGACCTCCACCATGCTAAGGTGAGCTGCAGAGACCAAACAACAGGTGTGCTGCAGGGAGGCTCAGCAGCAGCCTGACCTGGACCATCCAGGTGTGCTTCTGGTGATAAAACTCACCGTCCACGTGTCTTGACCCTAGGAGAGTTTCTTGTTTGTGTGCGGTCATTATGGGGACTGGAGACTCCTTGGTGCCTCTGATTGCTAATGAGGTGTCACACAAAACTATATTTCAATAATCTAACAAGGTCAGGTCCTCTGGACGGATTCTTCTTGTTGAAACGTTTCGTCTTTTATCCAGAAGACTTCTTCAGTCTGAGGAGCTGCAACAAACTCAATCTTATAAACAGCACCTTCTCATGGTGGATCAACCAGTTTGCTGGTGACATCCAAAACTAGCTGTTCACATGTTAAGAGACTAAATCAAACATTCTCATAAAAGTAGAATCAACATTAAAACCACAGAGCTTCTGTTTAAAATACGTTATCTGGTGGCGTTCTTACAAAGTGAGTTCACATGGGGGTCAAATGTCAGTTTGTCATCAAGAACAGTTCCCAGATTGTTGCACCACCTCATCAGCTTCACCGTTAATGACCACAGGAGCAAACTTTAAAATGTGGCGCTGTGGGAAACGGCTGCGGCAATCGTTTGTATATAAAATGAATAAAAGGGGCGAAAGAACTTAGCCCTGAGGAGAACCAGAAGAGGACAGAAGCACATCAGAGAGAAATAAGTAAATAAGTAGCACAAATGTTTTGGACACATTTAAAACTCAAATGACAGATTAAGAATGTGTTGGTCTCTGGTGATCCCTAACTTCTCTGGTGAGACTCCGATGTCCCAGCTTTTCACCAGCCTTGAACGCATCATCATTATTGTGAATCTGAAGCCACTTCTTCAGGCCCTGCTCATATATTTAATCAAACATCAGCATCGCCAGGAACACACAAAAACAAAACAAAAATCAAATAATAATATTTCAATTATTATTTTATTATTATTATTATTAGCCTTTGGGGTCTTTTTAATATCCCATTCACCTTCTACAGATTTGTCAACAACAAACTAACAAAGACTAAAATAAAAAAAAACAACTGTATTTACAAGAATAAAAACAAATAAGTAAATTAAAGACCAACATTTGTTAAATGAATGCCTATCACCTTCCAGAGTTTATCCTGAGATCATCTTATGATGAGAAAGGTCAGAGGATTAGCTGTGCAGCCAATAGCTACTCTCTGAGATATTTTGCTAACAGACATTGAACATTGATTCCAGTAAAGAGTATGGAGCGACTGTTTCTGTTTGTCGTGTCTGAATGAGCCGCAGCCTGAACACTAATATCATAGATGTGCGTGTAAATCCTGTGTTTTCAGCCTGATTGTCTGTTTGGCTTGGAAAGCAGGAAGACACGTGACTGTTTGTGTTTTACTCCAGAAATCAGGTCAGTGTGCTCACAGATGGTCATGGTGTTCATGTGCGAGTTTCAAGGAGCTTTTAGGAGGTGATACTGCCCCCCTGTGGATGTATGGAGCCACTACATGCACATACAGCTGCATTGCACTTTGTGTTGATTTATAGATCATGTTGGGCATTAATAAACACTTTTATGTGTTTATTTTTGTTGTTCCGGGGCGTCTCTCCCAGGATCTGGACGGTGTTGACATCATGCTCGGGGTCTGCTCCGGCGGTCTCATGGTTTATAAAGACAAACTGAGGATCAACCGTTTCCCTTGGCCCAAAGTCCTCAAGGTCTCGTACAAGCACAGCAGCTTCTTCATCAAAATCCGTCCATCTGAGGTAGACCTCCTCTGAAATCTTCGCCTCAGTCTCATCTCGAACACCATCCAAGCACATTTAATTTAAATAGATTTGTTAAAAATATATTTATTGTGTTTTTCTTTTGGTCTTGCAGACCGAGCAGTATGAGAGCGCTATTGGCTTCAAACTGCCCAATTACAAAGCAGCTAAGAAGCTGTGGAAGGTGTGTGTTGAACATCACACCTTTTTCAGGTAGGACACTGTCTTCTTCATGGTGATGAAGGAAGCATAACATTCTGCTCATGATTCTGGAGCCTCAGTCAGCTCCTCTGTCCTTCACGTGCAGGCTGACCTCCACTGAGATGGCCACCACTCCCAGGAAGTTCCTCGCTCTGGGCTCAAAGTTTCGTTACAGTGGACGGACCCAGGCCCAGACAAGACAGGCCAGCTCTCTGATCGACAGGCCGGCTCCTCTGTTCCAGCGCACGTCCAGCAAGAGGAACTCACGCAGTCTGGATGGAGGTACACACCAACGGCCCACAGCCAGCATGGCTCGGCGGGTCAAAAGACAAAACAAACCAAACTTTACACACGCCCCACAGTCCTTCTATTACCCAATGATGGGCTTCACAGAACACAGTGGTCCCTGGTAATGTTGATAACACAGGATGTGGAGGGGTGAGACAGGTCCTTGATAATGGTAATACCAAAGAGAAGTAGTGGAGGGGTGAGACTGGTCCTTGATAATGGCATTAACAAAGAGGAGTAATGGAGGAGCGAGACAGGTCCTTGATAATGACAATAAAACAGTAGATGAAGGGAGTAAGACAGGTTCCTGGTGATTAGAATAACATGAGGAAGCAGTGAGATTCGTCCCTGATAATGACACTAACAAAGAGGAGTAGTGGAGGGGTGAGACTGCTCCCTGGTAATGGCAATAACACTGGAGGTAGAGGGGGGTGAGACAGGTCCTTGATAACGGCAACAACAAAGAGGAGTAGTGGAGGGGTGAGACAGGTCTGTGGTAATGGCATTAATGCAGGAGGTTGATGTCAGTGAGACAGGTCTCTCATAATGACAACAACA
>NC_056516.1:13745625-13746012 GCF_014905685.2 Nematolebias whitei | reverse complement strand
ATGTCAGTGAGACAGGTCTCTCATAATGACAACAACACAGGAGGTTGGTGTCAGTGAGACAGGCCTCTGGCAATGACAATAACACAGGAGGTGGAAGGGTGAGACTGGTCCTTGATAATGGTAATAACAAAGAGGAGTGGTGGAGGGATGAGATAAGTCCCTGATAATAACATTAAAACAGAGACAAGGTAGAGGGGTGAGACAGGTCCTTGATAACAGTAATAACAAAGAGAAGTAGTGGAGGGGTGAGACAGGTCCTTGATAATGGCAACAACAAAGAGGAGTAGTGGAAGGGTGAGACAGGTCTGTGGTAATGGCAACAACAAAGAGGAGTAGTGGAGGGTGAGACAGGTCCTTGATAATGGTAATAACAAAGAGGAGTGGTGG
>NC_056516.1:13731794-13745615 GCF_014905685.2 Nematolebias whitei | reverse complement strand
GGAGTGGTGGAGGGGTGAGACAGGTCCTTGATAATGGCAACAACAAAGAGGAGTAGTTGAGGGGTGAGACAGGTCTGTGGTAATGGCATTAATGCAGAAGGTTGGTGTCAGTGAGACAGGCCTCTGGCAATGACAGTAACACAGGAGGTGGAAGGGTGAGACTGGTCCTTGATAATGGTAATAACAAAGAGGAGTGGTGGAGGGATGAGATAGGTCCCTGATAATAACAATAAAACAGAGACAAGGTTGAGGTGTGAGACAGGTCCTGAGTAATGAAGCTGTCTGTCCTCAACACTGATCGCATGTACGGTTCAGTCAGAGGGAGTTGTGCGACAGCTTTGTGTTCAGCTGCCAGTTTAAACTAAGGACCTGGAACGTACACAGTATGGAACTTATGTGGTTTCAGCTGATTGTTTGCAGAAGAACCTGTCCATAGGACCTGATTCAACCGTGTTAGATAGTTTGTAGTCCGTTTGTCTCACAGTTCTGTTGGGGAGTTCATAGCCCACCTACTGTTAACTACTGACTGACTTCTGTGTTTGGGCTGCATCTCGTTCACAATGGAAAATCAAAGTCAAATCCTTCCAGCTGAAAGTCCACAGAGAGAGAACCATGCCCCTGAGACAGAAAACACTGGATCGTTGATGATCTGGATCAGACTTGATCAGCACGCATAGTTTGTCCATTTTGTGGACATTTTACAGCGTGATGGCAGGTATAGACTCCTCTTCTCCTCAACCTGTTGCATATCCCTCCTCTTCTCCCTCTGCCACCGCTTCTGTTTTTACCCCCAAAGTTATTCCAGACATGTTGTTGGTGCTAAGGGAAGCATCATCTGCCTCCTTGTGGGAGCAGTTCAGCTTCAGCAAGGCGTCCCAGGAGTAGGTGAGCCTGGCTGGACTAGCAATGAATGGGTTTGCTGGTTGCAAACAAAGTCCTTTAATGTGCCAAAGACCTGAGAATATGAGACACGTGCTGCCCAGATAGAGCACTCTTACCATCCACATCAAGTCGCACAAACACACAAAAAGTGCATAAAACAGCCAGAAAAAACAGTCATCCCTCACTTATCATGGGGGTTACGTTCCAGACACCCAGATAGACTTCCAGGTAGGTGAAAATCTGTGGAGTAGGGACGTTGTATTTATTTTAGTATTTATATATATTTTAAGCCTGTATAAAACCAGATCCCTTCGTTCGAGTGATGAACATAGTTATTTGGAGTTGCTGGCGCTGCTGCTTCTTCACAAAAGAGCACACTGAACGAGAGCAGACAGACTGATGCTACGACGACTGAGTCGATGAGCGCCTGGGATACAGAGCACGATGCTCTGGTTGGTCACCTTCCATCAATCAGCCAATCGTGTGTCGTGTACAATCTTACGTTGAAAACCCGTAAAACAATGAGTCCACGAAAGTCACATTGCGTAGTAGCGAGGGACTACTGTAATTCTTTTATCCCAACAATAAAAGCATAAAATATCCAACGGGGAGGAAACTTTCCATAGACTCTGTATGTGTTCCGTACCCTGGGTTCTTTTCTCACCTTAGTCACTTTCATATACTTTCAACCACTCCTGTGTGTGTTCACTCCAGCCATGGCCTCCACTCCTGACAACAAGTCCACTCGTCCAGTCAGCGCCCCCGTCACAACCCCAGTGTCTCCAGGGGAGGCCGCCCCATCCCCGATGCTGTCCACCCTGCCTCGACCTGACCACCATGACGGCTCGACACCCAAAGGCCAGCGCCATGAAGACAGAAAGATAGACCCGAAAAGGGAATGTAGGCTGGAGGGCACCAAGAGCCACAGCCCCAAAACCCCGTCTGCCCTAGAAATCAAGGTAAGGGACATGAACGCCTCGAGGGCACACTTAGTTCACAAACTACGTAAGGATAATTTATTGATTGTATCACTGCAACAGGTTTAAAGTAAAACTCAATGTATCTGCTAAGCTGCAGGTAGATCCAGGTCTACACTACTCTGGACAGTTTTAAAAACAGAGGTTTTCTGCCTCCCGTCTACACGTTAAGAGTTTTTGTTCAGGAAAACAAGATTTGCAAATACTGCTTTCCAAAGATCTTTTAGAGCTGTTTGGTGCATCCGTGTTGACTCGGATGATACTGAGCTCAGAAACCAAAACACCCGTGAGGCAGAAAGGCAGGACGTATGAGCTTTAATGTCAAGGTCACAATCAAGGTCAAAGTTAAAAGCAAGGCTATTGCTTTTCCTGTACTTAATGTCTGATCCGTTCAAGATAATTGGAACTTGATATGAATTTGTACCACCACTGGACAACATTTCACTTACCTTTACATCTTCCCAGCTCTAAGGTCAAGATCACAAATCAAGGTCAAAGGTTATACAAGGCTCTTCTGGGTCATTGCTATAGATTTCTGTATAATAGCTTGTCAACGGGTGTATAATGTACCGTATTTTTCGCTGTATAAGTCGCAGTTTTTGCATAATTTGCATGCCTGGCGACTTATACACTGAAGCGATGTATTTATGGATTTTTTCCCATATTTATAAACCAACTTTTGTCTGAGATATGACCGTTTTCATTCATTCTGACTGAAAATATTGAACACTACCATTTTCAGCCGCTAGATGACACTCGAGTAGTAAGGCATGCCGTTGTATCATGTAATAGGTAAAAGTGGCTATTAATGACACAATCGGCTTGCCATAGACTGCCACCTTCGTCCAGCTCTCTTGGAGCAACCATCAAATCGGTTTCATTTCGCTGCGCCGCCTCGACAAAATGCAGCCAATTTGACCATTGAAGTGCATTTATTAAGTAATAGTTCAACTGAGACACACCTTAGCTATAAAGTCGAACTAACAAATAAATATTTTTCGGTATTTATCTTGTTAAAGTTTGAAGAAATGTGCAGACACTCGTCCCTCTGTGCGTTCCTACTTCCACGTATCGGCTTTTTAAATGCAGCTGATATGACCGTCAAAGTGCATTTATTACGCAAAAGTTAGACTGAGACACACCTTTACTATAATTTTGAGCAAATAAATAATTGTTTTTAAGTGTTAACCTTGCTGGTGACGATTCTCAGTCATCCAGGACACGATAAATTCAAAAAACATTCAATACAAAAACAACTGGACTTCATCCGAGGAGCGAAACGTCTTCTGTTTCAAATGAAGTCCAGTTGTTTTTGTATTGAATGTTCTTTTAAGTGTTAATCTTGTTAAATTCTTGTTAAAGTCCTCCAGTGTGCGCTCCCGCAGCCGCCATTTGGCAGCCAATCGATTTTTGCCACAACACCGGCCCACGTTTTCGAGTTGGCAGCGGTGGTGCGTAACAAATGCGATGCGTCATCGGTGACGCATAATAGATGCAACTTATACGGCGAAGCGACATATTTATAGATTTTTCCACTTTATTAGACATATTTGGACTGATGCGTGCGACGTGCACGGCGAAAAATACGGTATGCGGTACTGTTGTTACGATTGTTTCTACTTTGCTGAACTTTGATTGTGTGCTTAAATAATTAATAAGTGAGAGTAAACGGTAAACTTTACCCAAAAATGAATTTAAGCTAAACATCTTTCTCTGTATCAATCTGTTGTTAATGAAGTTGTCCTCGCCCCCTAGTGGTGTGGTGTGGGTAATACAGCAATTAATAAACAAATGTTGTTTTTTTTTAACTGAGTAAAAACAATCCAGAGTAGTGTAGATGAGGCCCAGGACTCTGAACTCTTGACTAAAGAGAGATTTAATATTGATAAGAATAAATATATGTACAAAAGCAGTTGAAATTAGAGACCTTTAGGTTCATGACTTCCCCTTGTTGCCAGGTGGAGGTTGTCACTGTACAAAGGTGTTTTTTTAATTTCTGTGAGGATTCTTTCTCAAACTGTGAGCTTTGGTCTACCAGACTGGGTCCAGAAGAGACAGGAGGCACTCTCCAGCTCTGACGAGTGGGGAAAAAGAGAGGAAGAGCCAGGTTTGTTCACCTGATCTGAACAATTCACATGATGGTTTTTAGAGATGGAATCAAACACAGACGATGATACTTTTTCCCTTTGATTTTTTTTTCTTGATATTCCGTTCTTCCGGTTTCAAAACTAAGAGTTTTGCAGTTGCATTAACGTCAGGACCAAGTGACGTACACCAGATTTATATTCAGTAAAAATGCAGCGTGACTGCCGAGTGCTGTCTGACTTTACCATTTATAAACTCTTAGCCAAAGTGTTGTACGATTAGAGACGAGCAGAGGACACAGGAGAAAAGACATAAATCATCAGAACTAAAAAACAAACAATTGGAACGACTCCATTAATATGAGGTTAAAACCATCTGACACTGGGTCGAAGGCCAGGGAGTAAATGTGTTTTTAAACCAGGCTGCCTGACACGTATTAGCAAACCATTCCACAGTTTGGGACCTGCAACTTTGTTAAAACTTATTGACGAACAAATATTTAGCTAATTTATTTGGTAAAACAAGCAGAACTGAAGCTACAATTATCAAAACAGTAGTTAAAAGCCAAGTGTAATAAAATTATAGCTAAAAGCTTAAGGGAGTAGAAAGACAGCAGGTTAGCTGTAGGTATCTGTCCGACCCAGATCTGATTTCTTGATGACATTCTGAATGTCCCAAATCTGATTTTTCTAATCCGACCCAGATCGTTCTCATCTGTAGTCCTAAATCAGATCCCCATCTGATGTTTCTAGAAGCGCCTCAGTCTGAACGCTCAGACCTCATTTCATTTAGCCTCTGACCTGAGTGAGGCCGTGGATCGAGCCAAGTGTTGATGATACTGAGACCAGTATCAGGTTAAAGCTCTGAACTCCACACGACTTCAGCTGCAGAACACAAGTCCAGTTGTTTTAATTTGTCCTGCCCTAACCAGCATCTAACCCTAACGTTAGAGTTGAACCGTATCGATGCTAATGTGATGTGATTAATACTTGAGCTTAGTTTTACCTTTAGTACATCGGTCCTGTTCCAGAAATAAAATGCTGCTCAGGATTAGGCAGAAAGCAGCAATATATATATGCAGTATATGCCGTAATTTCCGGACTATAAGCTGCTACTTTTTTCACAAGCTTTAAACCCCGCGGCGTATACAATGCTGCGACTAATTTGTGGATTATTTTTTTTGACGGGCTAACGAGCTTCATGCTGCCAAAACAATTAGCCTCATCACACCCGGGTGCTCACATAGCTACTCAACACACGTCTCTCTTGGGGGGTGGGTCCTCATGACTCAATGAAACTACCTGTATATGTAAAGGTTAAAAACATCTGACCAGTGAAATTACCGAAGAGGCCACAGTGGGGAGAAGGTGAAACTTTGTCCCCCGCCCATCCCCCACATTTCCCCCTTTAAATAATTTCTCAGTTTCTCACCCCCCCACCCCCCCCCCCCCCCCCCGTCCCCCCAGGGAGGTGGGAAACTGTGCAGCATTGCATCATTAGCTATGTTTACATGGACATAAGTAATTGGATTAAACGGCCATTCGGAATAAAAGTGTGTCATGTAAACGCCCCATTCAGATTAATTTTTGTTGTTTCAGCTCGATCTGAATTAATTTGTAATCAGAATGAGATGGCTGGTTTATTCTGATTCCGAAAGGTGTTCATGTAAACACGTAATCTCATCATTGTTTTCCGATCGTGAAAAACTGACCGGACTGCACATGTGTGACCGATGTCATTTCCGCCTGGCTAATGCTAATAATATTAGCATGTAAGGGAAGTAAAACTGATCGGTGAGCGACACAACATTTCTTCTAGAAACTTTGAAAAAGCTCAAAATTACGTTATCAAATTAACGTCTCCACTGTCATTAAAATCTGGCGCGGGTCCATTTTGGGCGCTCAGGTTTGTTTACGCTCATCACGGAAGTAGAACTTCTTCTTCTGTGTTTTTTTAAGGAGAGTCTACCACTCAGCGCATGTCAGTACTTCTGTTCCGAACAAAGCTCGCTGCATGTAAATGCTCATCATGAATGGATTGTGCCCATGTAAACGATACATTTGGATTATTTAATCTGAAAACATTTCAATCCAGTCAAATAATTTTGCACATGTAAGCATAGCTATTGCTTCCTCCGAAGATAGCGCTCAATGACTTCCTGGTAGTCTACTGTATTTTTTTTAACCAGCACTGTTCAGAAACAGTTCCTGGTACATATTTAATTAAAAGTTTTAAAAATATTTCTGTGTAAATACTTCATGTTACAACATGGACACCCACAGTTTATAGACATGTGCGGCCATGTACAATTTTATAATTTTGTTTAGTGGGCACAGCTTATATTCGGGTGCGCTCAATAGTCTGGAAATTATGGTATAAACACTGGACTCAATAATCCTGTCAGACAATAATGTAATTTGTTCTGATTACACACCTTCAGAGCCGATCCACTCATGCTAACATGTAGCCTCCATGTGTCCGTCTGTGAACGCAGCGCGCGGCATGTGACGTCATGTCTTCGTAACCGTGGACTGTTCGCCCTGGACTCTGATGGAGACCAGGTTGAGATTAGAATGAGAACGACCACAGAGCCTGCACGGTGAACGTAGTCTTATTACTGCAGGACTCGTCTTTAACGTTTTGTACGTTTTTCACCAAATCTTGATCGGAAGCTGTTTATTTCCTTCTTTGTAAAGTTCAGGTTCACAGTCAGTTGTTTTAAGTTTAAATATTTGTGCATGGTCTTCATGTTGCTGAGTTGAACAGACTGTAACGCTGCCTCCTTGTGGACCCCCCCTCCCCCTCTCCGCAGGACAGGAAGATGGAAATGGTTCGAGTCAGGAAGGTTAGCTCTGAGCTGGTTTTCTCTGTGACATGCCACGTCTGCATCATGAGCAGATTTATTACTTTTATTTTTTGTCTGTATTAGTGTTCCCTCATGGAGGCATGTTTAATTTCTTTATTGAGTTGTGTGTCTGTGTTTCACAGCTTGTGCTTGTTTCATTTATTAGGCTTATTTCATGACTTTTACAAAACCTTAACATTTACTTTATATCTTCCCACAGAGCAGTGAAAACCATTCAGGTTGAGCTGGGTCAAAATTACCCAACGTTATGTAGAGCTTCGGTCATCACTGACTCTTAACAACGAAGCGCGGTGCTCAGTGGTAACACAAAGCCCAGTATCAGACTAAACCACCCGGGGTTTCTGACTCTGGACCTGGACGCTTCAGTTGGAGGACCGATCTCAGTCAAATATATACATTTTATATAAATAATAATAAATAAGCCCTGTGATGGACTTGCGACCTGTCCAGGGTGTACCCCGCCCCTCGCACAGTGATTGACCCCCGTGACCCAAAATGGAAGAAGCGGGTAAAGATAATGGATGGATGAATATAATATAATAAGACTCCTCCCATTGTTCAAAACTGGAACCATTGTGACTTCAATTCCCAGGTTCCATTCGTGTCTCTAGTTATATTTCACTTCATTCGTGAAGCTTGAAGGAAACGTAAGAAAATAAAAATACAAACAGGTCATTTTATACTGCGGCCTAACAGATCTAACCACAGGGCTTCTTTTATTGTGTTTATTAAATTAATGTGCTACGGGCGCTGCCTTTTATTGAGACATTAACGTTTGAATCCTACTGAGCATGAACACCGTTCTGTCCAGTGAGGGAGTTTATTTTAAATGAAGCAGCCGTTAAAATGTTGCTGTAATCTGAGATCTCCATCAGTCCTTCAAACATTTGATCTCATCTCTGTGGAAATGAACATTTTTATGTTTGAACTGCAGGAAATCTTTGAGAGTTTTCAGGTATTCATGTTAAAAAGTTCTGGACTCGAGCACATTTATTAGAGGCAAACGTTACATCTTCTGTTCGATGCAACACAAGTGTGGGGTTCTGCAGAGGTCCATTTCATCAGGATGTCTCTCAAAGTCCAAACGTAAAACTTGAGTAGAAAAGAAAATATACCACACCACTTAATTTACTGAGCACTTAAACGAGCAACAAGGCCAATAAAGTGCTGTGCAGCAGAACAAATGAACAAAGCACACAGCAAAACAACAAAGTTAAATAAAAATATAGATATGAATGGAAGAAGATACTGTAATAACTAAATGGCTAACACTGTAGACTATAGACAGGTGAAGAACAAATCACACTGTGTCAAAAACAGGGAATAAAAGTGTTTTTTAAGATTCAGTTCAGTTCAATTCAGGATACCTGGATTATTGAGCATGGACTTTGTTCAATTCAATTCAGTTTATTTATATAGCACCAAATCACAACAAAGTTGTCTCAGGGCACTTTACAGGAACATTCACAAACATAAAAGCCAATTAGTAAAGTTCTCTATCTAAGGAATCCAGCAGACAAGATGAATCTTGGCTTCGTTGCAGTCTCCCATCCTGAGCAAGCACAGTGGCAACAGTGGAAAGGAAAAACTCCCTTTTAAAAGTTAAGACTCTGGCAGCAGCATTTTGGATCAACTGAAGACGTTTTAAAGTATTTGGACACCCAGATAATAAACCATTGCAATATTCCAGTCCAGACGTGACAAATGTATGGACCAGTTTTTCCTGCATCATTTTTAGATCAGATGTTTCTAATCTTAGTGAAATTACGCAGGTGGAAGAAGGAGGTTCTAGTAACGTTTTTAATGTGGGGGATAAAAGACATGTCCTGATCAAAAATAACACCAAGATTTTTAACATTAGAGCAGGAGGACAGATTAATGCATCTAAGGAGGGAGAAATAGATTAAGTCTGTTACATGTTGATGACTGTTTGTATTTATTTATAAAGGCTACTGATTGGTTGAGCGGCACAGCATCACGTGTGATCTCTGATACAGAACCCTAATCTTATCCAGTCCAGGGGAGGCGAGCAGGATTAACAGAACCAGCTGCTCCAAACCTGAATTTACCTGATAACGCTCTAATCCTGCTTCATAGTCCAGGGCACAGATTGAAATATTAAAGAGTTTTCCAACAATGTTCCATCAGGTCATCTGGATGTTTTTTTTATTTTTTTCCTGAAACGTTTCGTCCTTCATCCAAAGGACTTTTTCAATCTGAGAAGCTACCAACAAATTGAGTCCCACCACAAACAGCACACTTCCATAGTGGGAAAAAAAAAAGTTTGCTGGTGATAAGATGACCTCCGGGACCCGCCCTCTCCCCCGTCAACTCTGAGGCAGAAGTGGTTCGAAACGCCAACAGTTCATGCTCAATAATCCAGGTAATAATCCAACAATGTTCAGTCAGATCATCTGGACGGTTTATTTTTTTGGATTACTGAGCACAAACTTTGGTATTAACAGTTTTCATTTTTCTAAATAAAAAGCATATGATGCATTTAAGGACAGCACGGTGGAACAGTTGGTAGAGCTGCCGCCTCTCAGCAAGAAGGTCGCCAGATTGAATCCTGGCCGGGGGGGGGGGGGGGGGGGGCATTCTGGGTGGAGTTTGCATGTTCTCTCCATGTTGCATGGGTTTTCTCCAGGTACTCCTGTTTCCCCCCACAGACTAAAAACATGCATGTTAGACTGACTGGTAACTCTAATTATCTCTAGGTGAGAGAGAGTTGTTTGTCTTTATGTGTCCCTGTGATGGACTGGAGACATGTCCAGGTGTCCCCCACCTCTTGCACAGTGTTGGCTGGACATGGACACCAGTGACTCCCGTGACCCGAAAAGGAAGAATCAGGTTTAATTTATAATCCAAATAATTTGTATAAATCTTTACCACAGCTCTGAAGACTTCACAGAGTCTTGTTTGAATGAAGTCGGTTCTGTGTGTGATCCAACGCTGAGGACACGGAGAGGCTTTTACTGCACGCCACACCACCGCTCTCTGCATGTGTGTGCTTCTGCACGTCAACGCTGCTTCTCTTATTTTATGCCATCGTCATGATCACAACTGTTATTTTGCAGAAAACCTTTATTTCTGTGTTCACAACCTGTTTTTCTTCCCTGCTCCTCGTTTTCCACAGAAGAAATCCAAAAGACTCGAGGGCGAAACTATTTATATCAGGCATAGCAATTTAATGTTGGAGGTTTGTATTTTTATAGCTGGTTTTGTTGTGTCCGTTTCCTGCCTGCACGAATACGTTTCACTTTAATTTGGTTGATGTTTGTTGTTTTCTTTTCTTTTCTAGTTGAACCCTAAAAAGTTGGCATGCACAATTTTCCTCTCAGACACTCATGCAAGTAGTTTCACATCAGTTTGTCGTTTTTGTCCTTGACTCACGTCATGACTGGGAAAGTTTTTCTCACAGATAGATCTGGTCTTGTAGCTGCTGCTCACACTTCATGCTGAAACTATAGTAAAACTGGTGGATTTAGACTGGTCCTAGATGACTTTAGGGTCAGTCCACAGGTCTTGGTGCAAGAACCATCAAAAACACAAAGTATGCGTGTAATAGGTCAGACGTTTTCTGATTTCTTAAATGTGTAAAAATTTGACTGACTAAAAAATAGAAAGAAGAAAAACGATCTTAATGCAAACTTGTTAAGAAAATCAGTTAATTCAGTGATGATCCTGAGACTGGAGAGCTTCTGAAATGACCCCAGGTCAGGTCCAGCAGCACAGAGAGCTGGTTGGAGACTCCTCTGAACAGGGTCATCTAAAAATCCAAGATGGTTCATTTATTATATGTGTTTGCAGAGTGTTAGGCTCCTGACACAAAAAAACATGTAAATCATTTCAGTTGATCAAGTAATTGCATCAACATGTGCAAAATAAGCTCATCTTGGCAGCCATCTTGGATTTTTCAAATGGCCAATCAGGGAAATTTAACAAATACCTCAGAGAAAATCATCGTGCCAAATATGGTACTTGTATCACAATTTGCATGTTTTTTTATTTATTATTTCTTCTACTATATGATCTAATCAATATGTAATCCAGGGGGGTCCAGTCCTGGACCTGGAGGGGCACCATCCTGCATGTTTTAACTTTCTTCTTGCTCCAACACATCTGAGTAAATGGTTTAATCACCTGTTCATGATCTACAGAAGCCCGTTGAGCTCCATTTGATTCAGATCAGGTTGCTGAAGCAGAGGAACATCTGAAACGTGCAGGGTGGTGTCCCTCCAGGACCAGAACTAGGCCCTCTGGTCTAATCTGAACACAGCCAGGACCAAACTCACTGCCGTCTGAAAACAGCTCCAACCTTCAGCATCGGTGTACCTTTACACACGTGTGAGCCTGACAGTCAGGGGTCAGCAGCTGCAGCTCGTCCAGAGGTCATGCCAGGAAGGAATTTCTTGTTTCTGATCAAATAATTGTGCAAACAAAAATAAGAACCATGTCAAGATTTATACGTCAGTGTTTGCATCATTGTGAAATTCTGGAAACTAAAGATGTCGCATACGGACCAGCTGTTCACTCCTGGGTGAAGTTGTTCAGCACACTTATCTACAGTACAACAGGTTCTACACTACTTATTAATAACCTTTTATTTTTAGTCGTCTAAGAGAAATGTTTAGTGACTGGAGTTCACGATACATGTTTCCATCAGGAGGATGTTAGTTGTTAGATAAACCTGACTGTAGCCAGATATCATGTGAGGAATGTAGCTGCCATGAACTGAGACAGTTTTCTGCTTTTTCTGTTTGAATGTGTGAAAAAAACCTGAAATTACAGGGATTATCATTTATTAAGTATTTATTCTCACTTTCCCAATCATGTGTGTGGCTTTGATTTCACAGAGTTTTAGCCTTTAGTTTTCATTGGCTCCCATTGATGTGGATGATGTTATCTCCCCTCCATCTTGATGCTACTGGACGTGATGTTTTGTGTTTCTGTCAAACTCTGAGCTGATTTTACATTATGGGATGGATGACTAAGATTCTTGACTTTGTTCTTGGATATGTAGTAGAGAATGGGTCTTTTTGAACAACCCACTAAAGGAGTACTAAAATTTGGCAAAACTCCAACAACTGTTGTTTTTTAATTTTTAGTTGCTAGTAAACGAAGAGGAGATGCTTCTCAGTGAGAAACATGACCCTGGAACAACTTTTACAATCTTTTTAGTTTTAAGTCCAACACCTACCATTTTTTAATGTTACAGATCTATCAAAAGATGATGGAGACATAAATAAATACCTATGTTCTGTGGGAAACGTAGACCACCAGATTTCTTTTGTGCAAGGCTGGAGGAAGCTGCAAAGACGAGCAGTGTCATGGAACAAATACCCTCACTGTTCTCACCCCTGCAAAACCAACAAACCCCCCACCTCCTTTCTGACTGAAGCCTAGTTGTTTGTCAAGCACCAAAATATATACAGGAAGAAGAAGAAGATGAAGAAGTTTGGCAGCAATAGAAACAGAGAGAGCGGGAGTGAGTCATGAGATTTGATATTTAGCATGTTTGGATTTCATAGTTAGGGTGTAGTTTAGTGTTTAGTCAGTTTTAGTGCATTTGAGACAAAACAATGAGGCAATTTTTGAACGTGAACTTGCAGGTTGTGTTTGAGGTGGAGGATGGAGCTGAAGACCCAGAAATGGACGGCGCCAAGAGGTCAGAACCTTCTCAGACAGCAGAGGCAGAGATGAAAAGGGGAAACAGAGTCTGAGACAGAGTGAGGACTTTGATGAAGAAGTAGGAGATCCATTATTTGTTTTAGAAGAAGGAAAGAGAGGAAGAGCGCACCGAGCGCCACGCTCCTGCCCGTGAATACATGCGCCTTCCTGCATGTGAACGGGCACTCCTGCCTGTGCCAATCTCTGGCGTGACATCATCAATGATGATCTTTGGTAATAATCAGCCGTGTGCTCGAGTGTATCCGTGACTGGTTTGCTTGTTTTAGGGCTTTTTTTAAAACTCTTGCGTGACCTGAATTTGGAAAAAAAAAAAAAAACATAACCACCATATTCTACAACAGTGATTAGCTCTTAAGAGCACTTGGGACTATAATGGTGGGTGTTGGACTTTGAACATATTCAGTGTCGTTGTTAGTAAAATATAGGATATATTATGAGATTGGCAAATATTGGATTCTGTTTTTATTTACATTTCACGCAATATCTAACTTTTTCAGAACTGGTGTATTTATTGCCTGTTTGTCTCCCTCCCATTACTCCTGTAAAAGTAAGTTCAGAAACATTTTGGTCTATTTTTTTTATTTATTCACCTACATTTGTTTCTTGTGTACTCACTGTAATGCTGTATAGTCAGTAGTCATCCTTTCCCTCCTCCTGGTTGTATTTCTTCTCTTCCACCGACCTAACCTTACCTTTCCATTCCCACTGAAGGACCTGGACAAGACCCAGACAAAGAGTGAGCTCATGCGTCACCACAGCAGCATCAGTGAGCTAAAAAAAAGTTTCATGGAGTCTGTTCCAGCACCTAGACCCAGTGAGTGGGACAAGCGTCTTTCCACCAACTCACCACTTCGCACAGTGAGCATCAACGGCCAGCTGCAACCAGCGGTGAGTCTACGAACTGTAACACGGGACTGATGACGGGGAAATATAACGTTGGAAATCAGCTACAATTGTTTACTTTTTGTAGAAAAATAAGTGGGATTAAAAACCAATCATTCCTTGAAAATACATATCCTCAGCACCTTTCATGTCAAGTTTAAAATTAGATCATCTCATGCTGAGAAATGATGAAGTTCTAGCTGTTCTGCTCAAATCTTAAAAATAACATCAAAGAAGATGTGATACTCAGACGAGGTGAAGTGAACGACTGTCGGCTTCTTCAACATCAAACTTTGACCTAAAGTCTGTTAGACTGACTGAGTTACAGATCGGTTGTAGAGGAACATCCAATTGGATGCATGGACGGATGGGCGGATGGATGGATGGACAAATAGGTAGATGGATGGATGGATGGATGGATGGATGGATGGATGGATG
>NC_056516.1:13709314-13731694 GCF_014905685.2 Nematolebias whitei | reverse complement strand
GATGGATGGATGGACAAATGGATGATGGATGACAGATGGATGGATGGATGAATGGATGGATGGATGGATGATGGATGACAGATGGATGGATGGATGGATGGATGGATGGATGGATGGATGGATGGATGGATGGATAGGTGGATGGATGGATGGATGGACGGATAGGTAGATGGATGGACGAACAGATGGATGGATGAATGATTAGGCAGATGGATAGATGGATGGATGGACAGATAAATGGACAGATGGATGGATGGACGGATAGGTAGATGGATGGATAAATGGACAGATAGATGATGGATGGATGGACAGATGGATGGATGAATGGATGGATGATGGATGGACAGATTAATGGGCAGATGGATGGATGAACAGATAGGTAGATGGATGGATGAATGAATGGATGGACAGATACGTAGATGGATGGATGGATGGATGGACAGACAGATGAATGGACAGATGGATGAATGTAGGGATTAATGAATGGATGAACAGACGGACGGATGGATAGCTGGGCAAATGGAGGGATAAATGTTTGGACAAATGGAAAGATGGATGGATGACAGATGGCTGGCTGGCTGGCTGGCTAGATGGATGGATGGATGGATGGATGGATGGATTGACAGAGACATGGACGGATGGAGGGATAAATGGATGGCCAGATGGCCTGTTCTGTTGAAGAAACAAAGTAAACGAGCAGCGTGGTGGTAAAGTGTAGAAGTTAATTATGAGCTAATGGAACGTTCCATCAAACCAGTGTTTCTTGTTTGAGAAATGTTTGTTCTATAATCCTGAGCAGTTTAAAAACCTGGACAAAGACTTCTGCCCTCTTCTTCATCCTCTGTGGTCTGTGGCTGACGTCACAGTTGAGAATTCAGTCATAACTAAGAACATCATTTCAGAAATGACCAGACTTTCCCTTTAAGCCTGATTTTAAGGTAGTTCCACAAGAGAGGAGCCTGAGAACTGAAAGCACTGCCTCCCATTCTGCTTTTGGAAACTCTAGAAACCACAAGTAAACCTGTAGTCTGAGAGTGAAGTGCTCTGTTAGGAGAGTATGGAACAATAAGATATGTAATATAAGATGGAGCTAGGTTGTTGAGAACTTTGTAGGTTAGAAGTAAGATTTTGAATTCTATTGTGAATTTCACAGGGAGCCAATGGAGACAAGCTACAACTGGAGAGATGTGATCTCTCCTTCCACCTCTCATCAGAACTGTAGCAGCAGAACTTTGGATCAACTGAAGACTCGTTAAAGTGTTTTCATACATGTCAGGACTGATGTTTCCCTTGAGCACACTGTGTTCTAGAAGCTTCATCCAGATGTCTGTTTTGGTGCAGTTTGCTAGAAGTCCTTGTCAGTGGGCCTGCAGGGTGGTGCAGTACTCTGAGCACAATTGAACAGATGGCACTAATTAAACCCACTGACTCAGAAATTACTGTAGTATTCTTAAGTTTTGCAGTGAGTTCCCTTTGACTCTGCACAGCTTTTTATACACCCCTCGAATAAAAAGGCAGATGTATAATGGTATAGATTTCTCTTTAAATATCCTGATGCATGCTCAATAATCCAGGTAGATAAATCTAACAAGGTTTAAAGAAGAAGAAGAAAATGAAGAAGAAGAAGAAGAATCTGTCCAGTTGACCTCACTTAACCTTATTAGACTCATCTGTAAAATTTCTCTGGGCCATAACTTAAGATATTTAAACTTCGATTACTTAACAAGTTATCTTTTCATCACCCCAGCTTTAAGATCAAAGGTTATAAAAAGTCTTTGACCTGGCCGTTGCTATGTGCTGGTCATAAAATTAGAATATCATAAAAAAGTTGATTTATTTCAGTAATTCCATTCAAAAAGTGAAACTTGTATATTATATTCATTACACACAGACTGATATATTTCAAATGTTTATTTCTTTTAATGTTGATGATTATAACTGACAACTAATGAAATCCCCAAATTCAGTATCTCAGAAAATTAAAAAATTACTTAAGACCAATAAAAAAATGATTTTTAGAAATGTTGGCCAACTGAAAAGTATAAACATGAAAAGTATGAGCATGTAAAGTATGAGCATGTGCAGCATCAATACTTCGTTGTTGCTCCTTTTGTCTGGATTACTGCAGTAATGCAGCGTGGCATGGAGTGGATCAGTCTGTGTCACTGCTCAGGTGTTATGAGCCCAGGTTGTTCTGATAGTGACCTTCAGCTCTTCTGAATTGTTGGGTCTGGTGTGACACATCTTCCTCTTCACAATACTCCATATATTTTCTATGGGGTTAAGGTCAGGCAAGTTTGATGGTCAATTAAGAACAGGGATACCATGGTCCTTAAACCAGGTACTGGTAACTTTGTCACTGTGTGCAGGTGCCAAGTCCTGTTGTAAAATGAAATCTGCATCTCCATAAAGTTGGTCAGCAGCAGGAAGCATGAAGTCTCTAAAACTTCCTGGTAGACGGTTGTGTTGACCTTGGACCTCAGAAAACACAGTGGTCCAACACCAGCAGATGACATGGCCCCCAAACCATCACTGACTGTGGAAACTTGACACTGGACCTCAAGCAACATGGATTCTGTGCCTCTCCTCTCTTCCTCCAGACTCTGGGACCTTGATTTTCAAAGGAAATGCACAATTTATTTTCACCAGAGAACAAAACTTTGGACCACTCAGCAGCAGTCCAGTCCTTTTTGGCTTTAGGACAGGTGAGATGCTTCTGACGCTGTCTCTCGTTCAAGAGTGTCTTGACACAAGGATTGCAACAGCTGAAACCCATGTCTTGCATACATCTGTGCATGGTGGTTCTTGTAGCACTGACTCCAGCTGCAGTCCACTCTTTGTGAATCTCCACCACATTTTGGAATGGGTGTTGTTTCACAATCCTCTCCAGGGTGCAGTTATCCCTATTGCTTGTACACTTTTTTCTACCACAGCTTTTCCTTTTCTTCACCTCTCTATTAATGTGCTTGGACACAGAGCTCTGTGAACAGCCATCCTCTTTAGCAATGACCTGTTGTGTCTTGCCCTGCTTGTGCAAAGTGTCAATGGGTGTCTTTTGGACAACTGTCAAGTCAGCAGTCTTCCCATGATTGTACAGCTACAGAACTAGACTGAGACCATTTAAAGGCTTTTGCAGGTGTTTCGAGTTAACTAGCTGATTAGAGTGTGGCACCAGGTGTCTTCAATATTGAACCTTTTCACAATATTCTAATTTTCTGAAACTTTCTTAACCATTAAAGTGTATTTATTAAGGAAAGTTAAACTGAGACACACCTTTACTATAATGTTGAGTAAACAAATAATTGTTTTTAAGTGTTAATCTTGTTCAATTCTAGTCCTTCCGTGCACACTCCCGCATCCGCCATTTCGCATCCAATCAATTTTTGGCACTTCACCAGCCCACATTTCCGGGTGGTCAGCGGTGATCCATAATAGGTGCAACTTATAGTAAGGCAAAGTGACGTATTTATGTTTTTCCACTTTATTAGACATAATTGAACTGATGCGACTTTTAAGGCGGTAAGTACGGTAAATAGTTTTTTCATGTTGCTGCACACAAGCTTTTTAACACAGTGGTATTTAAATAAAAACTTCTGGTGGAACTACGAGGCAGCTGCTAGTTATGAAAACAATCCAAGAAATGAAGCCATAATAGAAACTATGTAGAATAATTTGTCTAAATGCAGAAACACTCTGATAAGTGACAAATGTTCAGGTTGCGCTGTATGATGATGGAGTGTTAGTGACATTGTTGAACTTGATCTTTACAGTCTCCTGTGCTAAAGGCCCAGACTGTCACCATCTCAGACGTCTCCAACTCCCTACGAGGAACCGTGGCCTACAAGGACGTCCCGTTAGTTCACA
This sequence comes from Nematolebias whitei, assembly GCF_014905685.2. Lineage (NCBI taxonomy): Eukaryota > Metazoa > Chordata > Actinopteri > Cyprinodontiformes > Rivulidae > Nematolebias > Nematolebias whitei. Next base: position 13,727,830 of record NC_056516.1, on the reverse strand, counting down.
CTGAAACCAAGACCATCACCTACGAGTCTGCACAGGTGAGGAGAACGGAGGGAGATGCAACCTCCACAGTGACTTCAGGTGTTTGTAGGCTGATGAGAGCGGACAGAGCTCCACAGTAAACATTAGACAAGAATCCTTTAAAGAATGCGTATCACCCGCCACCTTTCATTCCACTGTTGGAATTAAAGATCATCTTTTGTGGAGCTTCTGGTGACAAGAAGCCTGCACTGACACTTTGGTGATGGTCTGAGCTCACAATAAATATTTCAGCCTGAATTAGGAGTTAAGATTTTGTATTTTTACAAGTTTACATGTGTAAGATTCTGTAATTAAGCATATAAAGGTTTCTGACAAAAAAAAGTTTCTCATGACCTGAACCTGTTTGAGGCAGCTGACAGCAGGTCCAGCCCCATGGGGCATGATACAAGCTTCGTTTTGGACAGGTGACCAGTTTAAATGCGGACAGCTAACCATTCAAACACAAGAACCTCTTCTAACGTCTGTGTAGCTGCACCAGGACCTGAACACACTAAATCTCATTTGAGCTCTGTCTGAGTGAAACAACCTCCTCTTTCAGACGTCCATTGTTCTGAGAAAAAGGGATCAACTACAAGTTATACAAAATACCAGAAAGCAGTTTTTTTTAACCAAACATGGTTTTAAACATTGGTTGCAGACTTCAGGCGCTTTTTGTCCTTTGTCGTGGAGCAAAGAGAAGAAACTGAAAACACCCTCTGTCCGTCTGTGCATGTTGTGAACACGATAACTTGAAAAATAAGTGAGGTACCATTTTTCCTTTTTGGGGTGTGGCTGCATTTACGAGTAAGAAAGGTTTCTTTCACAACTTGGGTTGCATCAAAATCCAAGATTGCTGCCACCATATAAATGTTTATATATGTACCAGTAAATAGAAACTATGCATTCTAGTTTTTATATTGCTTAAAAGTATATCAAACATTTTTCAGTCAGGTCATCTGGACAGTTTATTTATTTTTTTCTTCTGAAATGTTTCATCTTCCATCCAGAAGGCTTCATCAGTCAAGGAAACACACAACACAAAACTGATTTTTCCCCCAACAGCTTACTCCAAAGTGGAACAAACCAGTTATGTTGGTGCTAAGATGGTGTCTTTGGCACACCCCCACCTCTGTTGCCGGCACTCTTCCTCGTCGACAGTCATGTCAAACTGGTTCAAAACAACACAGTCCATGCTCATGAATCCAGGTATACAATCCAATCCAGGTGAAACGTTTCAGCACAAAAAAAAGAAACTGTCCAGATGACCTGACTGAAAAATGTTGCATTTTATACTTGGATTATTGAGCATGGACTTTATTGCTTAAAAGTATATTTTCCTCAAATGATTTGGGTGGCCCAAGATTTATCTGAGGGGGCCATGGCCACCATTGGCCAACCCCTGGCTCCTTCATTGCATCTGGTAGTGGATAAAATGTCTCCCTCCACTCGCCAGGATCCGTCACTGCGCTGCCTCTGAAAAGAAGAAGAAAAACTAGACTCCAGACTCTGGGACCTTGATTTCCAAAGGAAATGCAATATTTACTTTAACCAGAGAACATAACTTTGGACCACTCAGCAGCGGTCCCAGGCGAGACGCTTCTGATGCTGTCTCTTGTTCAAGAGTGACTTGACACAAGGAATGCAACAGCTGAAACCCATGTCTTGCTTACATCTGTGCGTGGTGGTTCTTGAAGGAATGACTTCAGCTGCAATCCACTCTTTGTGAATCTTCCCCACATTTTGGAATGGGTGTTGTTTCACAATCCTCCCCAGGGTGCAGTTATCCCTATTGCTTGTACACTTTTTTCTACCACATATTTTCCTTCCCTTCGCCTCTCTATTAATGTGCTTGGACACAGAGCTCTGTGAACAGCCAGCCTCTTTAGCAATGATCTTTTGTGTCTTGCCCTCCTTGTACAAGGTGTCAATGGTCATCTTTTGGACAACTGTCAAGTCAGCAGTCTTTCCTATGATTGTGTAGCCTGCAGAACTAGACAGAGAGACCATTTAAAGGCCTTTGCTGGTGTTTGAGTTAATCAGCTGATTAGAGTGTGGCACCAGGTGTCTTCAACATTGAACCTTTTCACAATATTCTAATTTTCTGAGATACTGAATTTGGGGTTTTCATTAGTTGTCAATTATAATCATTAACATTAAAAAATAAACATTTGAAATACAGTATATCAGTTTATGCTATGTGTAATGAATGAATATAATATACAAATTTCACTTTTTGAATGGAACTACTGAAATAAATCAACTTTTTCATGATATTCTAATTTTTATGATCAGTACCTGTATATTTTAAGGTGTTTTAAACCATTCCCACACTTTTCAATGTCCCTAACACATTTCTAAACTCTTAAACCTTTAAAAAAATATTAATTTTATATGGGTACTCACCAGAGAAGATGAAGATGCAGAATTAGCTGTGCAGTACTGATGATGATGAAGGCGATGAAGGTGACGAAGATGAGATGTAACCAGGGGTTTTGGCTTCATCCTTCATAATAAAAGTGCAAGATGGCATCCTTTTCCAGAACAGGCCCATTTCGTCCACGTTAAAAACTTGTTCAGACAGGTAGATCCCCTCGGCGAACAGATCTTTGGACGTCATGTTAACAAACTCCTCCGCTCCTGCTGTATCAGCGGACGCAGCCTCTCCGTGCAGAGAAATACTCTTAAGTCCAAATCATTTTTTACATATGTCGAACCATCCCTTGCTAGCACTAAATGCAGTTGGTTCTATGGTCGAACCAGTCAAATTTTTGCATATATTTCAAATGGTAAATTATGGATTTATTAAAAATATATATATATTTTTTGTTGCCAAACTGCAATAAACTGAGTCCACAAAAGTCTAACTGTGAAGTAGCGAGGAACTACTGTATACACCTTAGAGCTGTCATTTCTAACCCAAACCCAGAGCCCGACCCAGATTCTGAACCGGGCTGGGCCATAATAATGGGATTAATGTGCAGGCCGCACCAGTCTCGGGCTTTGATGCGGTTTTACGAATCATACAACACAAATAAAACTAAATAAGAATGCACAATATAAAATTGTGTTAATCTACTTCTAGAGGAGGAAGCAGTAAGTTTATATGCTTACATTTTTTCACATAGTTCAGTTATTTAGTTTAAATGACAATACCTGATCTTTGTACCATATAATATATAGTTTTAAGTTTAATTTTGATTGAGATAAACCTTGTTAAAGTTGTGTTGTTTTGTGGGTCTGTAAACAACAAGGTCAATATACATATAAACATCATTTTAGTTTCCATTTATTTTACAGGTTGGGTTAGATTTGGTCCATCCACTTTCAGTCAGACCCACCTGGACTCATTGATGGCAGCACCACCAGTGCAACCATTCATGATGCTTTGACCCAACAGTGCTTTTCAGTTATTTAAAAAATGTGTTTTTAATCTTCTTCATAGATTTTTATCTGCCACCGTCTATTTGTGTTAAACATCCCATTTGGTTTTAAATTCCACCACAGCACACAGAGGGTTTAAGAGTTTTATTATATTTTTTTTTTAACCATTGTTTCTGGAAGCTCTGCAGTTTTAGTGTACAGTATTTTCATCCCCTTCAGTTGTGTTTACTACTCAGAACCACATTTTACTTTCACAGCTCCAACAGGTTGTTGGGATCAAAGGCACCGTTTTATTCTAGTTTAAATCTTTCGTTAAAAAGGAGATTTATCATTATTTAGAGAAGTGCTCATCTTCTGCTGCCATCCTGACTTGTGGGGTTCCTCACAGGTCTGTTCTCGGTCCACTGCACTTCAGTATATACTGTATATGCTGTCTTCAGGGTCCACTTTCAGGAAGCAAAACATCCCTTTTCATTGTTTAGCTGATGAGATCCAGGTCTGTGTGAAGTCGGAATGTATTAAACCTACTGAAACCACAACTGATCTGTCCATTAAATCTTGTTTTTAAACATCAACGCAAATTGGACAGACGTCAACAGCTTTGAAAAATAATGTAATGTCCTCAGTAATTTGTTTTTTGCACCACTGCTGTCTTTCAAACCAGAACAGACCAATACAGTTGCTTTTTCCATTGAACACTTATCTCCAAAGGTGGAGCTGTATCTCCCCGTCGAAGACCTGGAAGGAGGGATTCACAGCTGTAACGCTGTGTGTGCTGGGTTACATCATTGTTTACACACTGTGCAGAACTTGGACTTGATTTTAGGATCTTGCAGTTTGTTGTTAAAGTTTTTAATGGGCTATCTTTGTCATATTTTTATGATCCCCTGAATATCTACACACCATTTAAAGTCCACTGGCCTACCAACCAGATTTTCAATTTTCCAAAATTCTAATTAAAATTTAAAGATATTCTGGCTTTTTTAGTTGTTGCTCCAAATGTGTGGAATAGTTTACCTTTTATTACACAGATCCCTGAGACTGTTTGCTTGTGTTTAATGTGCTATAGAAATCAAATGGGCATTGGTTATTCATCAAGAGGTTATGGTCTTGCACAGAAATGTAGAACAGTATGTGATATTTACAGGTATTAGTTTTCTTTCCAAGGGAAGTATATTCTTTGTCTTGTTAGAGCACAGGGTCATTCTTTCTGTTCCAGCAGTCTTAAAGGTCTCGCTGGTTCTAGGTTGGTTCCATGAACCTGGTCACAATCACAGTTGTAGCCTAGCTATAATGGCAGCATGTCCAGTCCTGCTTTAAATTGTGGAAGTTTTTGAGTTTACACAAAACATCTGTAGTGAGGTCATGGTGGTTTATCATCCCAGTAGCAGCTGCAGCCTATCATGCTCATATTGTCAGGGGCCCTCTGTGTTCTTACAGACTTGTAGACTTCACTGAGAACCTTCAAAGACCATCCATCCATGTTCGGACTTCTTTTTACATTGCAGCAGGGTCATCATCCGTGTGAACTACGTTTGACATATAAATCATATTTCTGACAGAACTCTAATTGCCCCCCATCATGGAGCAAAGAGGGAAATTGGAAATACCCTCCATTCACCCATTGTGAGCTGGATAACTTGAAAAATAAGCAAAGCGCCAACTTTCTTTTTGGTGTGTTGCTGCATCTAGGTTTAAGCAAAGTCAAATCGAAAATTGGGTTGCCATGTCAAAATCCAAGATGGCTACCACCATATCTATTTGTTAACCAACCACCCTGTCGTTTGAATGAAATATGATTTCTAGTTTTTATATTACTTAAAAGTATACCAGTCGACCTGACTGAACAATGGTGGATTTTTTACCTGGATTATTGAGCATGAACTTTGATGACTTAAAAGTATAGTTTTGTCGAATGATTCGGGCGGCCGAAGATTGATTTATGTTGGCCAAGCACCCCATTGGCCACGCTCTGGTTCCATCATTGCACCTGGTGGTGGATAAAATGTCTCCCTCCACTCTCCAGGATCCATCACTGTGCATTGTCTCAGACAAGAAAAAAAAACCCTGTTCTTTTCCATAGTGTCACTCATAACTAACTGAATATCTAATGCCAAGATGACATAACATCCAGTTAGTGAACGTTAGACAAGTCAGAATTATATTGTGAAGTCTTTTTCACATTACACCCTATAATCCCTGGGTTTCACTGTCATTCCATCTCCACATGTCGTGTTAAACTTTAACATGGACACTTTCCACAGTTTACATACGTAATTGTTTCTAAATGTTTGAAAAACTTTTTTCTTTTTTGTTATCGGGTCTTCAGGTAAAACCAATATTCAAATGCTTGGCTCAAGACAGGACCCAATATTGAAATGTTTATTAAGCCAGGTCAGTACACCAGTGGTCAGCCACACATGCAAATATGTCCCAACTACAAAAGCTAAGACAAAGTTCAAACACGTTAAGTAGGTTAAGGGCTAGACTAATATTATTTATGCCCAATTTGGTGCAGATCAGATGGAAAAAAGGGATTTACACCAACATCAATTGTCTTGAAGCAACAGTGGAAATCACACAGTTCCAAAGAAACACACAGATACCGACAAAAATACAAGAAATGTAATTTATTCATCTGTAATCAGGTGTAGTTTGAGGTTCCTTTGGTCAACAGGTTGAGAATAAGGCCCACAAGTAAAACACAAATGTGTGTTATGTGCATGTTAAAACTTAACAACAAGAAGTGTAATCTTAAGATGTAACCTTACTCACATCATGTTTTAAAGAACTTCAGTTGTTAATAACATTTATTGCCTTAAAAGATTATCAATCAAGTTTAAAACTGATACTTTGTAATAGTTAGTTTGATTAAATATATGTGTAAAACACCAGAATGGTGTCTTTGATCTAAAATTGTTGACTTCCTGTTGGATCTTGGAGACTTTTTTCCATGAGTTGTAGAAAATGCGTATGTAAATTGATAATTACGCATGAAACCAATCCAAGTGGGTATTATTCAAGGTTTTGTAATTATGGGGATATGTTTAAGGCAGTTTATTTCATATAAGCATACAAAGAAAGGTTTGTGTTTCAGTGGGGCCTTCAGTAGGTACATCCTTCAGAGCTTGGTACTTCTTATAGACGAATGATCTTTCTACAGAAACTATGGCTAAGAAAGGAAAGTAGTTACCAATGTGATGACTAAAGCTCCTGGTGGTTTTCAGTCCACATGTTGTATCAGTAGATGTGAACCCCTGAGAGTTGATGATGTGATCATTGATGTGCGACATCCTAGTCTTTTGAATAGACAAAAAAGAAAACAATAAAACTACATATTTAACACAAGGCTCCAATTGTAATCAAGTCTGAATGCATGTTGTGTTAATACGTTCCTGAATAATGCTGAAAAGCTAATTTATCTCCTCAACAGCCTGTGGATAGCCTTCCAGAGAAGGACCCAGGAGTACTGCTGAGTGCCCAGACAATCACCTCTGAGACCGTCAGCACCACCACCACAACTCAGATCACCAAGGTCTGTGCACAGTCCCACAGCCAAGCAACATGAACACCTTAATCTGACACATGGCGGTGTCATAAAGGGACAAAACTATTCACGCACATAAAAAAGACCAGATCAAACTGAGATGACTTAAACAAAAATGTAAATGAAATGTTGGAAATTTCCCATCCCAAAGGGTCAGGGTAATGTCCAGATTATTTTCTCTTTAAGAAACCAGGGGATCAAAGACAGGATTCACAACAGAACCTGGTTCCTGAAATAATATAAAGTCAAAATAGCCCTTAAGAATCAACAAGGCATGTTACTGAAACGTGTGATTAGACCATGATCATATTCATTCATTTTTTTGTACTTGTCTAATTCTGTTCAGGGTCGTGGGGTCCAAGCTGTGTGCTACACCTTGGACAAGTCGCCAGTTCATCATAACACCAAATAACATAGCTTGCATGTTTTTGGATTGTAGGGACACAGAAACAACTCTCACGTGCACGGGAAGAACATGCATACTCCACACAGAAAGAGCCCAGGCAGGGTTTAAACTCCAAACCTCCTGGCTGTGAGGCAATGGCGGCCAACCACCGTTCTACTGAGCTGTCTGGTGTAACTATACAAACAGCAATATTCCATTTGTGGTGCTAGAAAAACGTGTACTAGTAAAATGATCCTTGAGCCACAAACAGGAGTTTTAAATGGAAGTGAACATGTTGCTGTGTTCATTCGTCCTCATCTGCTCACAGACTCATGTTTGTGCTGCTGTTGTTTTGGCACATTGTTTTTGTACCATTAGTGCTTAATGTATTCTTAGTTTAGTGAATGTAGTATATTCTTAGTTCATGACTCGGATCTTACTACGGTTTTGCTCTTTACAATTTGTACTTTTGTTGGGTGTAACTGGGACCCTGTGTACATAGTTTCGTTCCACCTCGTGCACCACATGTGATGTGAATGGCAATAAAAATCCTTGAATCTTGAACATATTCAAGAAAGTGTGGCTAAGTTAAATCCAACAAAACTCAAGCTAAACGTCCAAACAAAATGCGGCAACAGAACTTTATAGCTGAATGCATTGCTGCTGACATTTGAATGGTTCATCGATGTCGTAGGGGCAGCCATAGCCCTGGTGGAGCACTGAGAAAATGATAAAATGACATGACCTAATCAGGTTTCTGAAATGGTCTTGGGTCAGATGTGTGACCTCCTGTTTGTCGCTCCCCTTCCTGATGATGTTTGAGTCAAGCTGCTTCGCTACCTGTATTCACTTCAACTAAAATATTCTTTAGTAAGCCCCAGGAGGGAATTGTTTGGTTACAGCACTTCGTGAGAAGAGCAATAAAGGAAATGATAATAATGCACAGACAGATCTCAACACGGTGACTTAACTATAATGGAGAAACCAGAAAGAATAATAACAGAAAACACAATAACAGCTTGTTTGGTGTGGAAGTTATGTGGAATATGGTGAAAAGATAAATTGTTGCACCTGGAGTTCTCTCAGTCTGGAGCTGAACAATCTGCAGGCACGAACAGGAATGAGTTCCTGTGGCGTTCAGAGGTGCTTTGTGGTGGAGTCCATCAACTGCTAAATGTTTTTCTGCAGCTGGTCAGGAACCCGTAGAGTGGCTGTGGGTTATCATCTGACCTTCTTTATAGTTTCAACAGCCTCCTTCTCTTTGATCAAAGAGTTCAGGTCCACCCCAACAACATGAACGGGTTTTGGATCATTTTGTTCAGCCTGTTGGAGTTCAGTTCAATTCATTTATATACAGTGTCGCTCCAAGTCTCAGTGGAAGTTGTGTCAGTGCACTGAACAGAAACATTCACTTACATAAAAACGACAGTTTGTAAAAGTTCTCTATGTAAGGAAGCAGCAGACTGTGTTGGCTCGTCACTTTGTCGCAGTCTCCCATCCTGAGCAAGCACTAAGGAGACAGTGGAAAGAAAATGAACAGGAAGAAACCTCCAGCAGAACCAGGCTCAGGACGAGTGGTCATCTGCTTTGATCAGCTGGGTTTGAGAGGAACAGGAAGGAGGAACATGCAAACACAGAATGGCAGGTCCACATGTACTTTCTATATATTGAATCTTTCTACTCAATATTTTGGTGAATCTAAGATTTGAGAACTGTTTCCTTACACAATCCTAATGATGTCTTTATTTTTCAGGGGTACTGAGTTTAAATTTAAAGACGCTCAAATCACCACTGAAACCAGTTCATATTTACAACTTACTTTTAAACACTTTGGGATTTATAAGTGTGTTCTGTTAAAGGAAAATGTTATTCAGTGGCAGGAAGCTGCTGAGGGATGGTAGAAAGTCTGTCAAAATGAAATATAAAAATATAAATTAAAATTATTTTTAAAATACATAAATTATCTACTCTACTGTGTAATCTGTGTAGTTAAATTATGGTAGTCAGGCCAACTAACAATAAAGTTAATAGGTGAAGTCAGTGAGTGTAAGCACATTGATTCTTCAAAGGAAATTTTAATATAGTAATGAGGACAGCTTGGCGGGCCAACTTTGGCCCGCGGGCCCCACTTTGGGCACCCCTGAACTATAGGATTTATCAAAAAGGAAAGACTTAAGCCTAATATTAAAAGTAGACAATGTGTCAGTCTCACAGACAGAAACTGGAAGTTGGTTCCTCAAGAGAGGAGCCTGATAACTGAAAGATCTGCCTCCCATTCTGCTTTTGGAAACTCTAGGAACCACAAGTAAACCTGTAGTCTGAGAGCGAAGTGCTCTGTTGGGAAAATACAGAACAGTAAAATCTGTAATATAAGATGGAGCTAGGTTGTTGAGAACTTTGTAGGTTAGAAGTAAGATTTTGAATTCAATTCTGGATTTGACAGGGAGCCAATGGAGAGAAGCTAAAACTGGAGAGATATCTCTCCCACTAACTCCAGTTAAGACTCTGGCAGCAGCGTTTTGGATCAACTGAAGATTTTTTAACAAGTTTTTGGACACCCAGATAATAAAATAATTGCTCAGCTTTCTCAACTGGGAAATCTCAATCCAGAAAACTCCTCGGATGAGAAGTGAAACGTCTTCAGCTCCAAAATAGAAGTCCAGTTGTTTTTGTCTTTAACCTTTTATGAAAGATAATCTAAGTCACTGCTCTCTAGTGCATTACTCTGCAAGACATAGGAAAACAACAATGTAAGAGATTCTTTCAATTTGGTTGCAACGTCCTCTGATAAACACCTACTGGTATAATGAAATTTACTCTTAGTGGCTGTGCAGTCAGTTACTGTAAACTCAAACGTTATTTACAAATGGTCAGACAGAACAAGATTTTGAGGATGTATTATTAAGTACACTGTGTGTGTCACTGAGTGAGGAAAAATGATTTTAAACGTGACCAGGTCGGTAGTGAAGTGGGAGCTTAGCCTTAAGCACTAAACTTACGCTGGACCGTCACCCAGCCACCCTGGGGTTCCATCTGCTCAGAAACTGTTGGAAGACTACTAAAAGGAGCTAGTCTCAGTGACTCCCGCTGCCTAAGGGGACCTGGCTTGCTAATGGTTTTTCTATAGCGCAGAGCCAAGCATCCAGTTCATACATCCTCTCCTCCAAAGCTACTATAAGACTACATTTAATTCATGTACCATTATTGCTAAAGGAGGCAGAGGAATAACATCTGACACACAGAGCAAGTGAAAACAGAGGAATCCGGGAGAGAACTGGAAGTTATGCTAAATTAATGCTAGCAAGATCTAGCAGATCCCAAATACACTAATAAAAACCAGAAGTGTTGAAAGCTAAAAGGTTTTCAAGCACAATCCAATAGTAGAAAAACAACTGTATTGAGGGTGTTTGTGTACTAGAATGTAGAACTGTGCAAAAGATACCGGTAGATTTCATTCATTCATTCAACCTTTATTTAGACAGGTTAATCCCATTGAGCCTCGGGGATTCATTTACAAGAGAGACCTGAATTTTAACAAAGAATGATGACAACAGTGGACAACAACGACAACAACAGACGATCATAAAGGATGCGTACAAATTCAAAATTATTTTTTAACAAGTGAAAATAAAATGGTAATTTAGAGAATAATTAAAAGGAAAAGTAGTGGGAAAAGCAGCTAGGTTGTAGGGAGATGTAGAAAACTAAAAAAAGGAACATGTCTGCATTGGTTTTTGCTATGAACTTAGAAGATGTTTGAAGTCACTTAGAGAGGTCAAGGTCGAGATCTTTAGATCTTTTTGTAAGATATTCCAGGAAACAGGAGCGGAGTAGGAGAAGGCCCTTTTGTCTAGTTCAGTCCTCACTGAGGGGACACTGCAGGTAATAATGTTCTGAGAGCGCACGCTGTAGCTGCACTCACGCAGAGACATGTAGGAGGAGATGTATGAAGGCAGCAGACCAAGAAGTGATTTAAAGATGAAAATGTACCAGTGAGAGAGTCTGCGTGAAGTTAATGATGTCCAGTTAACCAATGAATACAGGGTGCAGTGGTGGGTACGATAATCACAGCCAGTTATGAATCTTAGTGCACCATGATAGACAGCATCCAACATCTGCAGGGTTCTTGTAGGAGCATTCAAGTAAATAATGTCACCGTAATCAATGGAGGGAAGGAAAGTCACAGATACAAGGTGTTTCCTAGCATTCAGAGTTAGACAGGATCTGTTTCTGAAAAAGAAACCCAGTTTAACTTTCAGTTTCCTTACTAGGTTTTCCACATGGAGCTTAAAAGAGAGATGCGAATCGACCAAATATTAATAGGAATTGACAAACTCAATAGGAACACCATTTGAGGATGAAATCAGAGGAAGAACTGCTGGAACCGACTTCTAAATGCATGCTTCTAAATGGGACTAAATGCAGTTGTTGTGTGTCATCACTGATCTTTTCTTATGTGCGGGTGGTTGGTATGCCGTCAGTACATCACTTAATTGAGCCTCAATGCCAACTTACCTTTCACATGTTGATTGTTACAGCACTGTTACTACCTTGTTGGACAAGATAAAGGTGCATTAGCTGTGGGCCATTCAGAAATATCACTGAGGTGGCCAGAAGGCACCTAAGGACTGTAATTGACAATATTGTCAAAAGACTGCTTGGACTGCAATAAATCATAGACTGTTATGCATGAATGAATGGTAGCTCAAATAATTTAAAGTACCATGCATTCATTTTCTGCATGCTAATAGTCCATTTGGTCAGTCCAGCAGACACTGGGCCACACCTGGTTTACATGTTAGTGATGAGAGAAGAGAAAATTAGGAAAATATAGGTTTACAGTAGTCCCTCGTTTATCACGGGGGATCCATACCCTGAAGCCCGGCGGTGAGTGAAAAACTACGAAGTAGGAATACAGTAGTCCAAGTTCAAGTTCAAATACATTAAACTTTATATTAAGGCTTTAGAAACCCTTCCCACACTCTTGGAATGTTCTAAACTCTTAAACTTATGTCATTTTAACAACATATGCTACTAAATTTTACTTACTAGCTCTGCAGAACATTAACAGCTCTGGTTTTGGTCCAACTCTGTTTTATTCCGACGGTTCGTTTCTGCAGACCTATCCTGCAGAAATGTAGCCCACAATCAGTCCTCTAAACTCTTAAATCTACCAATTTTAACAACATACAGTACTTATACAGTATGTACAGGAGCTACAAAATTTTACTTACCAGGCTTTGCAGTACAGGAGCAGCTCAGTTCCGGTCCGACCCAGTAGATGAAAAAAGTCCCAGTACATTATGACTGAAGACCACCGCTCCATCCAGCTTGATGTGTGTGTGCTGCCGCCCAGGATTTAATCCACAATCTCTGGCCCGGTCCGGACCAGCATCGCACGGCCAGAACCTGACTGAACCCCGCATCTGTCTGTCATCTGCAGATCCCAGGATCCAGGTCACACTGATTCTGGATCAACTGCAGCCCAGCTACTCAGCAGTGAAGATACAACATGAAGGATGAGTTCAACTTCAGAATTATTTGTGACTTTCCTGCCAGTCCTGTGAGCAACAGAACTTACAGAACTTCTGACTTTGCTGCAAAACGTTCCCTCCATTTGCAGAAAGCAGTAGTTGAAAGAGCAGTGTTGACTTCCGGGAAGTGAACTGGCTTCTGGGAAACGTAGTTCTTTAGACTGGCAAAACAGTGAAGGCTTAATGAAAGAAAACTACAAAATGGCGGCACTTAAAAAAAAAAAAAGTACACGTACAGTACTTTAAAAAATACTGCAACAGAGCGAGTCCGCGATAAACGAACCGCAAAGTAGCGAGGGACTACTGTACCGCAATAGATATTGATGATGTCATTGTAATATATTTTGATTTATCACACAATTCTTCTAATATCATGCAGCCATACAACAGTTACAGTTTTCTCACAACTTGTCACTTTACATTTTATTTCAAGCTAAAATGTATTAAAAAATCAAAAGGGCTGCAGCTCAAATGGATTCAGTTTTCTCTCCATCATTTGTCTCAAGTTCTCCATGAAGGATTGTATATCACCCATCACCTTTTATGCCAAAGTTTTAGACTAAGATCATCTTATGTTGAGAAATGACAGAGTTTAAAGTGGTTTTGTTCAAATCTTGAAGTTGTTTTTGTGTTTAAGGTCAATTAGTTTTGATCTTGAATTTTTGCCCCTCGTCGCAGAGCAAAAAAGAATTGGAAATACTCTCAGTCTATAGCTCTGTATGTAAACCGACCACCCCTATCATTTAAGGAAACTATGCTTTCTAGTTTTTGTATTGCTTAAAAGTATAGTTTCATCAAGTAATTGGGATGCCTGAATCAGAATCAGAATAAGCTTTATTATCATTGTACCGAAATACAGTGAGATTATGTTCGTACAGTCATCTGAAAGATGGGCAGAGTGCACGTTGCCGCTGCTACTGGAGCGCAGCCCCTTATCCTTTTTCAGAATAGGTTTTAGATAGAAAAGTGGAAAAAGCCATGAGGATAGGATAGTGGCATTACAAAAATAGATCTATTCACACCTTGTCCTATCAGGGCATGATTTAAGACATCAAAAAAATAAAAAATAAACCTCTACCAGCAACATTTATAAACGCATTACATATGCATTTGACGACAAGATGATGAGATTTGTCCATGAAGCACTTCCAGATAGACCATAGTCCTGATAAGATGTTGGTGTCAGCCGGCACAGTTCTGATAAACCTGCACAGATGTTTTTGGGGTGGGGGGTATGCGATAGACTGAGCTTTTCCTTAGTTTACACATATCCCAGGAGAAATTTGATAAGTCAGCCTGCTTCTGAGGCCAACTGGGGGAGTCAGATTCAGATTAGCCACAATTGTTGATTTTTTTTTTCAGGCAGACTGTTTTTTTCTTGTCAGTCTTGAGTCCTACTGGTACTTTCAAGATCCAAAATGGCCAGATTAGTGGGTATTCCACTGGTCCGTGCTTATGAGCTCCTTCCAAAGTCGTCTCCAACATAGTGGCGAGTCCCAGAAGCTGCAGGTGGCCTACAATTCTCACAAATCACTTCCATCTTACGGTTTAGCTTGTAAACCAGCTGATTTTGAGTACTTAAAGCACGAACCAAACTTTCACACAGACTCTGCAGTTTGGCATTGCTGAAACTCCTGCCGCTGTCTTCCTTAATACCCGAGAACATAGGAATCTGTCGATGCCAAAAAGCAAAAACCTTGCTATCATGAATCCAATTATGTAAATCTTCAGCGTACTCCTGAGACAAAACGGAAAGACATGAGCTCCCAATACATTACATATCCTGCTACATGAGTCTCAGTGGGGCATGAGGGCTCTCCAGGACCCTGACGCTTTGTTGAAAAGATTTTTTAGATTGCGTTGAAAGTCCAGCTGACCAGATCCATGACACTAGTTTTCCTTTTGGAAGATATGTATATAGGAGCTCCGATACACAGACAAAGAACAAAAAAGCAGGAGGAGAACAGGAGAGGGAGAGAAAAGGCATCTGCCTTGCACGAAAGTGGGTGCAGAATCAATGAAGATTAATCTATGGTGGTTAAGGCCACCATCCCCCCCAAAAGTTGTTCCCAAAAGTTAATTTTATTGTGTAAGCACATCCACTGATTATGTTCTGAGAGTTTCATTAAAATTTGTCTTCTGGTTCATGAGAAATTTTACTAACAATGAACACAGCCACACAAGTAAAAGCATTACTACCTGACTTTTGTTGTTGGGCAATAAAGATGTGATCGTGGATTAAACCAAATAGGAGATAAGTTTGAACCGAGCTGTTATCATTTATGATTATGTTGTGGTTTTGTTGTTTTCTCACTGATTAAAGCAGCAGAGATGGTGACAGATGCACCTGGAATAAATGAACCTACGTTAGATGGGAGTTCTGTTTTCTTCACAGCCACTGATTAGATGACAAGTCTTGGAAAATATGACATCTTGTTGTGTTGTTTTGAATGCTGCCTGTTGATCAATACATTTAATCTACAGCACCACCTGGAAGAGGCTGGACCTTATTTTTCGCAGTACTGGATCACAGAATTTGCAGGAGTTGTGGAGCGCATTAATGGAAGTCACGGAGCGGCTCCAATGCGTCATCATTTAAAGAGCATGTGCAAGACTGAACACCTGCTATCTATACTGCATTTTCTAGAAGTCAGCTTTACCTTTTCAGGGTGTGTTTAATTTGACATCTTAAGGAGCACTAGCATAGCACCCACCTCCGCTCCTTACACCGTACAGCTGACCTCAGCACAGTCACAGCATGGAAGAGTTACAGAACAAGCATTGGGACTTGGAGGAAAAATGTCCCAGGCTGAGGCGTTAAATCTATGTTGTTCAAAATTAGTTGTCTGTGCAACTTTCTCATTAAAGTTGCCAAAAATTTCAGCAGGGGTCTTTATGTCTGGAGTTTGCATGTTCATCTCAAAACATGAGTGGGTTTTCTCCAGGTACTCCAGCTTCACCCCATTGTTTAAAAATGGCTCCAGTTTAGTCTGTAAATACACCCAGGTGGATTTTTGCAGCTTTGATCGCCACATACATTAATATAGATTATTAAGTACAATGTAAAAAAAAAAGTAAGTTTTACTTGTTATTACTGATTATTAGATCTGGGCATTTAGAGCCCAGGATATTTTCTAAATAACTCTGGATTTCAAGTTAAAAGAAATTTAAAAATAGCTTTATTCAATTCAAGCATTATGCGACAGTTTAACTTGTTTTTCCATAAAAACTCGAGCACGTTAAGTCGTGCTTTCTCTGCTCTTCATACAAGCAGCAAAACAAAACATCATGCACTGTTGAGTCTGCACCTGGGAGGGAATACGTGCGTCCTAACAGAGTTGACTTGAAATAAAGCTCAGATATTTTTGTGCAGGGGTACAAACCCTGAGATGATGTGCATTGGTTGGTACTTAATGTGAACCACTAGGTTTGAGTTGACCATCATCCTCCAAAATCCTGCTCGTTAGGTTCACTGGTGATTTCAGATTAGACTCAGATGTGAGCGTCAGGTGTTCTGAGTGTTTCTGGCTGACCTGTTGCAGATGTAGCACCTGTCGACTGCTGCAGCAGCTGACAGCTCAGCCCAACCCACAGTCAAGTCTGACATCTGCAATAGGGTCAAGGATCAGTAAATTAAAGAGTTGTCAGAAGGGTCGATCATAATTCAATTCAATCCAGTGTATTAATATAGCTCCAAGTCACAACAAAGTTGTCTCAGGGCACTTTACAGGAACATTCACATAAAAGCCAATTAGTAAAGTTCTCTATCTAAGGAATCCAGCAGACAAGATGAATCTTGGCTTCGTTGCAGTCTCCCATCCTGAGCAAGCACAGTAGCAACAGTGGAAAGAAAAAACTCCCTTTTAAAAGGAAGAAACCTCCAGCAGAACCAGGATCAGGACAAGCGGCCATCTGCTTTGACCGGCTGGTTGAGAGGACAGGAAGGAGAGACAGACGAACACAGAATGGTAGGTCCAGGTGTAGGTTCAGGTATAGGTCCAGGTGTAGGTCCAGGTGTATCTGAAAGACCAATAAAAACACATGTTGAGGATAGAAAAAATAATTACAGTCTAAGCCTATAGCAGCATAACTAAGGGACAGCTCAGGAAACCCAAGCCGATCCTAACTATGAGTTATCAAAAAGGAAAGTCTTAAGCCTAGTTTTAAAACTGGATCATGTGTCAGCCTCATGGACACATTGGAAGTTGGTTCCACAAGAGAGGAGCCTGATAACTAAAAGATCTTCCTCCCTTTCTGCTTCTGGAAACTCTAGGAAACACAAGTAAACCTGCAGTCTGAAAGTGAAATGCTCCGTTAGGAAAATATGGAACAATAAGATCTGTAATATAAGATGGAGCTAGGTTGTTGAGAGCTTTGTAGGTTAGAAGTAAGATTTTGAATTTTATTCTGAATTTGACAGGGAGCCAATGGAGAGAAGCTAAAACTAGAGAAATATGATCTCTCCTGTCAACTCTCATTAAAACTCTGTCAGCAGCATTTTGGATGAGCTGACAATTTTTTAAAGAAGTATTTGGACACCCAGATAATAAACCATTGCAATAGTCCAGTCTAGATGTGACAAATGCATGGACCAGTTTTTCTGCATCATTTTTAGATAAGATGTTTCTAATTCTAGTGATAGTACGCAGATGGAAGAAGGCAGTTCTAGTAACGTTTTTAAAGGTGTAAGAAAGGTTTTTTTTTTTCAAAAATTGGGTTTGTCAAGTCAAAATCCAAGATGGCTGCTGCCATGTATACTGTATATCAGACTCAGAATGCTTTTATTATCCTTTGCACAGTGAAGTACAACAAAATTACTTTCCGTACAGCCGTCTAAAGATGGACAGAAGTGTACAGGGGGCCGCAGCTTCAAAGATGCGCTGCCCTTATTATAAATTATATAAATTATATGATATGTAAACCAGCCACATTTATCATTTGAGGAAACTGTTTTCTATTTTTATATTGCTTAAAAGTTCAGTTCTCTCAAGTGATTGGGGTTGCTGAAGATTATTTTATGGTGACCAAGGCCACCATTGGCCACCCCCTGGCTCCTCCATTGCATCTGGTGGAGGATAAAATTGCTCCCTCCACTCTCCAGGATTCATCACTCTGCAGTGTCTCAGGCAAGAAATGACAAACCTCTCCTCCGTTCTTCTCCACAGTGCAACTCCTACTCATTTAAATATCTTGCACCAAAAACATTAAGGTTTACTTCATTCCCTGTTCAGTTCCAGTCCAGGAAAACACTTGTCTCTTACTTCTGCAGTAAAAGGGACAAACTGATGTAATTTCTCTTTGGGCAACACAAATATCTTTTTATTAATGCGTATTTTATTGAACATGAATGTTTGTGCTCTGCTTGTGTTGTTTTAGACGGTAAAAGGTGGGATCTCTGAGACCCGAATTGAAAAGCGTATCGTTATTACTGGAGACACGGCCATCGATCACGACAAGGTGAGGAATAAATTCAAAGACCTGAAACATCTTCCACACATTCATTGTGTGTGTATCATTGGGAGCAGCTGTGGATGAGTGGTTTGAGCAGTCGTCCGCCAATTGGTGGATGGGGGAGTGGTGGCGCAGAGGTTAGAGAGGTGGGCCTGTGATCCGAAGATCGCCGGTTCACGCCCCGGCCCCGACAACATCAA
>NC_056516.1:13707886-13709304 GCF_014905685.2 Nematolebias whitei | reverse complement strand
TCGCCGGTTCACGCCCCGGCCCCGACAACATCAAAATTGTGGGTGGGGTAGGTGAAACACCCACACTTGCCCCCACCCTCATTCGCCCCACTCTGGGCCCATGAGCAAGGCCCTTAACCTCCACCATGTGCTCCCTAAACAGGTCTCTCTTGAAAATGAGTTCTCGTGGCTCAATGAGACTAACCTGTATAAATAAAGGCTAAATGAAAAAAAAAAAAAATGGAGAGTCGAGGGTTCGATTCCACCTGAAGTCACATATTGAAGTGTTCCTGGGTAAAAAAACACTGAACCCCTCCTTGCTTCTGATGCGTGTCCCATCACTGTATCTTATCAATCACAATCACCATCACATTATCTTTGTAGAGACATAGTAGAGTGCTGTATGAATGTGTGTGGAGGTAAATGAGGGCACAGATGGTGTTGTAGAGCACTTTAAGTGTCTTGATTAGGTAGAAATGCTTTAAATAAGTACAGTCCAATTACCATCGTTAAGATTAGATATGAATGATTTCCTCAGATCTCTGCAAGGAGCAGATGTTAAAATCGATTTTTAACTTATAATTCATTCATAGCCTGTAAGTGACACTATAGTCCTTTGCTTATTTTCTTCAACCAGTTTTTAAAAACAGCATCTTATTTATGTGTGCACGGATTGAAAAACTATTCTAGATCATGCACATTATTGGGATGACCACCTCCACCCTCAGTGAACTCATCTCAGCTGGTTTTGTACCCACATTTCTGTCAGAGCTCATGCAGATGTCAAAATTCATTTCTTGCACTCTCTAGGTGCCGTTTGGAAAGTTACACAGTCAAAAATTAACATCAATATTTTGGTTTATTTAGCCTTTAATAAGAAAAAAATAGCTTTTTTTTTTCAAAGTCATATTTTCACCACGTTTCACTATGACATTTATAAATAAATGTCATAGTTCCAAACTAAATATTTAATTTACAAGCTAAATATTTAGTTTACAAACTAAATACTTAACTTGCAAGTTAAATTTTTAGTTAGTAAACTAAATATTTAGGTGTAAATTAAGTTTTTAATTTCCAAGCTAAATATTTTTTTCAAAACTAAGCATTTAGTTTTCAAACTAAATATTTAATTTCTAAGCTAAACATTTATTTCCAAAATAAATATTTAATTTACTAACTAAATATTTAACTCTCACCTAAATATTTAACATGCAAGCTAAATATTTAGCTTTATCAGTGTTTCCCCTACCATTATACAAGTGGGGCACCCCGCCCTATCAAAAGAACCGAGAGACCCTTATACCGACCCCCCCCCCCCCCCCCCCCATCCACCAGTCGGCACTGATTTAACGCTAAACTAGTGGCTTGCAAAATTTTACTTGCAAGCTAAATATTTAGCTTTGCAAGTTAAATATTTAGTTAGAAAATAAAATATTTAG
>NC_056516.1:13707292-13707786 GCF_014905685.2 Nematolebias whitei | reverse complement strand
AAATATTTAGGTGTAAATTAAGTATTTAATTTCCAAGCTAAATATTTTTTTCAAAACTAAGCATTTAATTTTCAAACTAAATATTTAATTTCTAAGATAAATATTTATTTCCAAAATAAATATTTAATTTACTAACTAAATATTTAACTCTCACCTAAATATTTAACATGCAAGCTAAATATTTAGCTTTATCAGTGTTTCCCCTACCATTATACAAGTGGGGCACCCCGCCCTATCAAAAGAACCGAGAGACCCTTATACCGACCCCCCCCCCCCCCCCCCCCATCCACCAGTCGGCACTGATTTAACGCTAAACTAGTGGCTTGCAAAATTTTACTTGCAAGCTAAATATTTAGCTTTGCAAGTTAAATATTTAGTTAGAAAATAAAATATTTAGTTTAGGAATTAAATGTTTAGTTTAGAAATTAAATATTTAGTTTGGAAATTAAATATTTAGTTTGGAAATTAAATATTTAGTTTGGAACTATGATGTT
>NC_056516.1:13704985-13707192 GCF_014905685.2 Nematolebias whitei | reverse complement strand
CTAAATATTTAGCTTTGCAAGTTAAATATTTAGTTAGAAAATAAAATATTTAGATTAGGAATTAAATGTTTAGTTTAGAAATTAAATATTTAGTTTGGAAATCAAATGTTTAGTTTAGAAATTAAATATTTAGTTTGGAAATCAAATATTTAGTTTGGAAATTAAATATTTAGTTTGGAAATCAAATATTTAGTTTGGAAATTAAATATTTAGTTTGGAACTATGATGTTTATAAATGTATGAATAACATGGTGAAAATGTGACTTTGAAAAAAAAAAAAGCTATTTTTTTCTTATTAAAAGCTAAATAAACCAAAATATTGCTGTTAATTTTTGACTGTGTAACTTTACAAACAGCACCCCATACCTGTGACCAAACTGAGATGGCTTCAAAACATGTTTGAGACTTCTGTCATGATGACTGTCACTTTTTTGAGAAATAAAAGTATTTGAACATATTCAAATTAAAGTGGCAGGATGGCGCCTCTGTGACTCATGTTCATGAAAACAGCCGCGAACATCATGTGACACTCTGGAGACTTCAACCAACTGTACAGCTCAGTGAGATTTTACCTTTAACAAGCACAGCTAGTCTCGTTCATTAAAAAATAAAAAGTTGTTTAACGTTGTAGATGACAGCCCGTGTTCCGGTTTGTACGGGCACGTATATAAATCTGGTTATATTGAATTGGAACTGGGTTAAACTGGGCTGTAGGTAACTGTATTTGACTTGAACCTTTTCTGTTGATTGTTCAGCGAGCACGTTTACTGTGAATTGGTGCTAAATAATATATTTACTGAGCTTTATAGAAAGTTCTGCTGTCTCGCAATACTAGGGTGTGCTTATTGTTTGCAGAATTAAGTGTCTTTTAGTAATGATTTATAACCGCGTGTGACAACAGGATTTTATTACTGCTTTTAAAACAGAGCAGTCCATCATCAGAGTCCTTTGGGACAAACTCTGCTCAGGTTTGTACTTATTGGTTTACGCTAAAAAGATTCTGGATGTAATGGCCAATCGTTCATCAACTAATGGTTCACATAATTACGTGTGGTCATGCAACACGCCTCCTCTCTGCTCTGTGATACAGTGACTGGGAAAGGTTTGCTCTCAGAAGTGCTCCCAGACATCTCCACCCAGCCGGTGCGCTCCTTTCAGGGCACCTGAAGTTGTTCCCAGGCCAGAGGGGCGATGTGACTGTCTGAACGTTTCTGAACTTATTCTCATTATTCAGATCTGCTTTTCTTCTGTACGTTTTCGGCACGTAACTCGTTCCTCAGCTTTTGTTCTGTTGCAACGATTTACAAATCAAAACGTTCAGCTCAGTCAGAACATTTCTGCTGTGGCTTTTGGTATTTGTGCAATTATTACTTTTTGAAACATGTAACTTTGCCAACCATCTTGTCTTCATTTAAAATGAACGGAGCTCTATTCACATCCTTCAAACCTTTTGAGCTGTTTATAAACTCTTTCTGCTCATTTCAGCTGTTGTTCGGCTTCAGCTGTTTTCAGCTTCTTTGTGCCTATCTAAGCTTTCTTCAGCTCCTTTCTGATTCTTTCAGCTTCCTTCAGTATTTTATTTCTACTAGTTTCAGCTTTTTATGCTCCTTTAAGCTTTTTGGTACCGCTTTACATTAAGGCTCCACTTATAGATGGCTAATAAATAGTTTATAAATACGTTATTAATTCCTCTTTAAACACTTTATAAATCACTGATAACTAAGTTACTACCTTGTAAGCACAATAAGCATTTGTAAACCTATTTCTTTAGCATAGAATATTGTACTTTATCACTTCATTATAAGGATTCAAGGTTCTTTATTTGTTATTCACACCCCATGTGGTACATGTGGTGGAATGAAATTATGTACACAGGGTCCCAGTTACATCCAACAATAAAATGTAAAAGAAAAACAGTGATAAGATCTAAGATATGAACTAAGAAAAATGTTAACTAAAAATACACTAAGCACCAATAGCATAAAAACAATACGCTGAACAGCAGCATGAGCATGAGTCTGTGTGAGCAGATGAGCACAAATGAACACAGCAGCATGAAACAGATCAGCAGCAACATTGAAACAGATCAGCAGCAACATGAAACAGATCAGCAGCAACATGAAACAGATCAGCAGCAACATGATGTGATTTTCCACAGTGATTATTCTGGTTAGAGATTCATGAGTCTAACAGCCTCAGGATAGAAG
>NC_056516.1:13696678-13701985 GCF_014905685.2 Nematolebias whitei | reverse complement strand
ATTTATAAAGTGTTTATAGAGAGATTCATAATGTATCTATAAACTGTTTATTAGCCATCTATAAGGGGAGCCTTATTGTAAAGTGGTACCAGCTTTTTTCTGTTAAATCCATTTTTTCTACTTTTCAGCTATACACTATGTATTTTCTACTAATTTTAAATTTTTTCTATAGTTTTTACTAATTTCCAACTTTTGTTCTTCTTTCTGATAATTTCAGCCTTTTTTTTTTTAGCTTTTTCAGCTACCTTATTTAGCTAATTTCAGCTTTTTTGTAATCCATTGTCTGCTTATTTTAGCTTATTCTGCTAATTTCTGTTATATTTCTACTCTTTAAAACTTTTTTTGCACATTTCTGCTGTTTTCAATAACTGCTAGCTGTTCAAATTCAACTCCCATTAACAGTTTGGGGATTAAATGTTTTCAGCTTCTTCAGCTGCTTCCAGCCAAAATCATAATTTTCACTGGAAATGACATTTCTCAAGTTCTTCAGAGTTCCCCATCTGCCTCAAGATCTCCTTTCAGTGGGATGTGCTTAAGAAATCTTGTGCGGGAGATGTCATGGGGACATCCTAACCACCTCAACTGGAAGCTGTCGATGTAGACAAGAAGCAGCTCTACGTTAAGTCCCCATGGACAACCGGGCTTGTCTCTGAGGTTGCGCTCATTTCAGCTGTTTGTAGGACCTGGTTCTTTCAGTCATGATCTACTGTACACCTCATGATCACAGGTGAGGCTTGAAACATAGATGGACCAGTGAACAGAGGATCTGCTGTTTTATTCAGCTCCTTCTTCACCACAGCAGACCTGAGTATTGTCCTCATGACTGCAGACGAGTCACTGATGAGTGCGTCCATCGCTCCATCCTACCATCACTGGTGCACCAAACTCCCAGAAACTAGAAGTCGTCTGCTTGAAGTAAAGATTCACCATGCAGGGTGGCAAGGAGCTGGTGTCTATCTACATCAGTCACTTTGGGAGAGGACGAGGACACCCTGGACTAGACTCCAGTCCATCACAGGGACACGTTAGCTTCTTTATGATTGATAAGTTCGACTCCACTCGGCTCTCGCCTTATCAGTTCTTCTCAGGTGGAGGTGATTTTCCACTATGACGTTTCCCCGCACTGTGGGTGGGATCAACATTACAAAGAGGGTCATCAGACCCTCCATCAGAACCAGACTCGGGACGAGCGGCCATCTGCTTTGACCGGCAGGGGTTTGAGAAGAACAGGAAGAAGAAACAAACAAACAGAATAAGAGGTCCAGGTGTACTTTCTATTGGAAGAAAGACCGAAAAACACATGCTAGGGATATAAATAATTACAAATACAAACAGGTAGAATAGATCAAGTAAAGACAGACGCAGTATAACTAAGCTGATCCTAACTATATCAAAGAGGAAACTCTTAATCCCAGTCTTCAAACTGGACAATGTGTCAGCCTCACTGACAGAAACTGGAAGTTGGATCCACAAGAGAGGAGCCTGATAACTGAAAGAGCTTCCTCCCATTCTCCTTTTGAAAACTCTAGGAACCACAAGTAGAATCAGAATAATCTTTATTATCATTGCACCGAAGTACAGAGAGATTATGTCCGTACAGTCGTCCGAAAGATGGACAGAGTGCACGTGGCTGCTGCTCCTAAGAGCACGGCCCCTTGTTCTTTAGGTAGAAAAGGGGAAAGACCAAAACCGTCACCTCAGAGCAGTCTACTTGGAACCTCAAACAAGATGGTCCCATAAACCAGACTGAGTGGTGGTGTGTACTGGCTGTGGGCAGGCCTTTAACTGGTGAGGTGTGGTGCAGAACTGATGAGAGTTGAGACAGTGGCAAAGTGCCAGTACAGAAAAATAAAACCGCTTGAGCCACCAGGTAGTTCAACATGCATGTTTGTGATCTGCAGGAAGAAACCAGAGCGCCTGGAGAAAACTCATGCACAGAGAGAGCTAGTAAACGCCTCACAGGAAAGCTTCATGCTGTGAGGCGACCACTCCAACCGCTGCTCCACTGTGCCACTGGTTCCAGAAACATTTAGTTAAAACTAATGAGCAACCAATAGATCTTAAAAAGCAGAAATGTATTGTATTTTTCTCACATACTATAATATATTGTTTGTTTGTAATTATTATTGGACAGTACAAATAATGATTTGTGTTCTGTTAAAGAAGACTTTGTTTGGTTCACTCTTCAGGCTTTGGCTCAGGCCATTAAAGAGGCAAAGGAGCAGCACCCAGATATGTCTGTCACTAAAGTGGTTGTGCACCAGGAAACAGAAATCACCCCCGAGTAAGAAGGTAAGTGTTTAACACAAACCCGTCTTATCAATCTTTACATGTTGGTTCCTGAAGTCTCACTCCAAGACAAGGACCACTTTCTGTTCGAACGATGTAAAAACATAATTAGCTGTTTACCCTAAAGCACAGGACTGGGTCCAGTAAACAACTTCCTGTATAGAATGGGCAGTGGTATCTTCCACCAAGGCCTGTCTCATATCCCACCGTGACAAACAGGCTGTGGTAAAAACTCATTTGTTCATTTGAATCTACTACCTTAGTTCTAAAAGTACCATACCATACCATACCATAAAAGTTCAGATCTGTACAATGTAAATAAAAACTGAACACAGTATTTAGTAAATTACCTCGATGCAACTTTTTTTAAAACCTGCACCAAGGTCTTAAATCAAGGTCACAAGTATACAATACAAGGTGCTTTCTTGTCTGGACCATAACTTCTGATCCGCTCGAGATCATTTAACAAAACTTGGTACACATTTTTACCACCACTAGACAGTATGTCATACACTTTTCATCCCCCCAGCACTAAGGTTAAGGTCGAATCAAGGTCAAACATAAAACAAGGTCTTTGCTTGTCCAGTCTGCTGCGATTGCTGAACAATAGTTTTTCAACGGGCATAATGTGCCACATGCAGTCACATTTTTTCTTGTTTTGATAATTGTTAAATTCCTTCTGCCATAATCTCATTCTTTCTGATCTGACTTTTCTTTTTATATTTTGTCTATATAAATACCATATCAGAGATTTATTCACGTACAAATGTTTCAGTCTGAAGCATAAACATTTAATCTGTGTTTCTTCTATTGTCAATTTTACTGTTTATCTTTTATGCTTCTTTTTTCACATATCTACGTGTAAATGTCCTCCAGCTGGATCTCAGATACCCCCTCTCCTTCTGACTTGTGTCTCTGTAACAACGTTTTACCTCAGCGGCCCAAGTCCCAACATCCAGCTGCAGGAAAGACCCGACCCAACTAGGAGGAACCTCAGCTCCACGTGAGATGCAGTCACCAAGACCTTCCCAAGAACTTTTTCAGAATTCCCAACAACCCCCTTTTATTCTATTTTCTACCAGTAGAACAACTGGTGGTGTTTTAAATAAAATGAAATTAAAAAAAAAAAATCTTTCTATTAAAGGTGGGAAATGCAGCATTTTTTGGATTTGTTCTCTCCCATTTGTGTGGAGATAAGAAAAAAGACAACCAAGGGCATTTGGTCTTTTAATCTTGATATTACTAGTACTTTATTTTTCTACAGCTTTTCTAACCATTTAAATTGGTTAACAGCCAACATTTTTTAACGACGTGTTTGAAACGGCACATTCTAAGTGATCGGGGGTGAATTCTTATGGGACTCGTTGGGACATTCGGACCTGAGCGTCCCTCTCAAATGTTGCTGGTGATTTTTCATGTACAGTAAAACTTTATTTTCCCTCTCAATACGAAAAAATATTTTTTCAATGTATGTATAAATAGATTAATTTATCTTAATGGGGGTTCAGTTGGGTGGGGTATGACCCATTTAATCCTGTTTAAACATTTGTGAAGTGATTTTTACATCCTTTGACTGTTTTAGCTGTTGTTGTTGTTGTTGTTGTGCTGGTGTCACTCAAAAGGGGGCGGGGTTGGACTATAATTATATTTTCTTTAATTATTTTCACCTCTGTATCCTGTGTTTGTGTTTACAGGTTAGGTTTAGACTCAGCACAGAGCTTCAGTGTTTGATGATGCATTAGTCAGATACTTTCACTGTTTATTTAATTGTTTCTATTTTCCTGTTTAAAGTCAGTGTGCACTCTTGGAGTTCCAGTGTGGTTTTCAATTGTTGATCAGATCTTCTGTTGGTGCTAAAAGTGTTGCAGCAGATTAATGACACCAGACTTTTACTTTAAACAACATCTGTTTTGAACTTTTAAAAAATGGTTTAACAAAGATCCTGGATTTTTTTCTCCATCATTTGAGATTTTAATGTAGCAAAGTTAGGAACCAGGAAATTTCTACAACAAAGAAATTAAACTCTACTTGCTACATGTTTTTATATATTGTTTACACTGTAACTGTGCAGTGTATAGTTTTACTGCACACTTTATATTTCAACTGCACATTTTACTGTTTTACTATACGAACAGTTTACACTTTTACTGTACAGTTTACACTTTTACTGTGCAGTTTACAATTTACTGTGCAGTTTATACTTTTACTGTGCAGTTTACATGTTTACTGTGCAGTTTACTCTTTTACTGTGCAGTTTATACTTTTACTTCACATTATACTGTACAGTTTTACTATACAGTTTACACTGTAACTGTGCAGTGTACAGTTTTACTGCAGTTTACATTTTTACTGCACATTTAACAGTTTTACTATACAGTTTACACTTTTACTGTACAGTTTACATTTTCACTGTACAGTTTATAGTTTTGCTGCACAATTTACAGTTTTACTGCACAGTTAACACTTTTACTTTTATTGTAGGCCTACAATTTACACTTTTACTGCACAGTTTAAACATTTACTGTGCAGTGTACACTTTTACTATACAGTTTACTCTTACTGTACATTTTGTAGTTTTACTGTACAGTGTACAGTTTTACTGTAACTGTATAGTGTACAGTTTTACTGTACAGTTTGCACTGTAACTGTGCAGTGTACAGTTTTACTGCAGTTTACATTTTTACTGTACATTTAATAGTTTTACTATACAGTTTACACTTTTACTGTACAGTTTACATTTTCACTGTACAGTTTATAGTTTTGCTGCACAGTTAGCATTTTTACTTTTAATGTAGGCCTATAGTTTACACTTTTACTGCACAGTTTAAACATTTACTGTGCAGTGTACACTTTTACTATACAGTTTACTCTCACTGTACATTTTATAGTTTTACTGTACAGTGTACAGTTTTACTACACAGTTTACACTTGTAATGTACAGTTTATAGTTTTACTGTACAGTTTAGTTTTACTGCACAGTTTACAGTTTTACTGCACAGTTTTCAGTTTTACTGCACA
>NC_056516.1:13693171-13696668 GCF_014905685.2 Nematolebias whitei | reverse complement strand
CAGTTTTACTGCACAGTTTACAATTTTGCTGCATAGTTTACATTTTTCTGTGCAGTTTAGAGTTCCAGGTCAGTTTGCATTCCCACAAAAATGAGCTGTCTGCCACTGGTCTCTTTGTACCCACCTTGACATCAGCCTCAATGCTGAGTGTCTAATTTGCTGGATCACACTTTTGAAATGATTATCAGCTAATGTGAACCAGTTTCATAATTATTATAATTTGTGTAGTTAGGCTCTTAAGATAATGCGTCAAAACACAAACTGGTGAGGTTGTGCTTTGTCTGTGTTTGATCCAAGCAGCATTTGCTTCAGTACACTTGCTCTGTCCTTGTACCTGGTACATCCTGACAAAGAGGTTACCGGAATTCGACAGATCCTTAATCAGCTGACGGCATAAATAAATGTAGCAGTGCAATTTAATAAAATTGTATTGATGTAATTTAGTACAACTTGGTTTATTTATATGGTACAAGTGGTGGACACAGCTAACCAAAAAGTTAGCTTAGCTAACCGTCAAACAGATTAAAAAAATTAAATAACAATATTGGAAGCTAACGCTAAAGCGCTAACTTTTGTCCTACACTGCTGTCGCTGACACTGTAAGACTGTCTATAATGTGACAACATGGTGAACACAACTCAAAATGGTCCATGAATCACAGGTAAAACGTTCATGTCACGTTCAGAGGTGAGCTTTCAGAAATTAATCCGGTGTTGTGCCATAAAGTGACGGTCAGACAAAAACTGATCAACCGCCGGGGGAGCATGCACAGCCTGTTCATGTGTTTTTATGGAAGGAGTTGCTGATTCAGTTCTTCCAAATTTAACCAGATTAACACCTAAAAATGATTATTTGTTTACTCGAGATTATAGCAGAGGTGTGTCTCCATTTACCTTTTATTTATTTTTTTCCAAAAACTCAATATTCTCTCCGTGAGTGTCAGTCTTACTGAAATGTGATAAATGTAACTCATGAAATACTCAAATGTGAAAATAAATAGTGCTTTTTGCATTGAGTCTGTTGATCGTGTTTGTCTAGTTTTCCTGAATTATTACATGCCATGCTGTTTTTCTTGTACAAAGTACTTTTAGTTACCACAAAGGTCATAAATAGAAAGTGTCAAACCTGACAAATGTGATTAAAGTGACAAGAGTCACATAAATAATCAGTTTTAAAGATAATGACCTAAAACTTGGTGTGGTAGTAGCTGAGAGTCATCCCCAACACATACTCTGAACACAGTATTTTGGCTTGAACCCTTAGAATTAACTGTTAGCATCGTCCTTGTTTGTCTGTTAGCAAACTGTCTCATGAAGCACTGGACAGACTTTAGTGAAACACTGGAAGAAATCCTTGGATGAATGTCTATAACAGATTAATTTTTAGAGTCAAGCCAGTTCAAGATGGCCACCACAGCTAATCAACCCAAATTCAAAACAACAATAACTCGGTCGGTTTTACAGATGATCTAAAATGTGGTGTGGTAATGGCCGAGTGTCATCCCAACACATACTCTCAGCTCCAACAGAGTCCATCTTTGGTTCTTGATCACTGATCAGTTTGGAGAAATCATCCTTAAATCCTTAACCTCCTGCATGGACGTGTCTGGAGGGTTGGTGTTTGACGTTCTTCAGCTCAGACAGCAGGACTGGACAGGCTGTACGGACTCCACTGAGCACCAAAAATAGCATTTGTTAGTCATGACATCATTCTACCTACTGCTGTTCACATATGTTTCATTTTGTGTCACTGCCAGAGTGCAAAGGCGCAGGGCCTCATATATTTTACTTTATGTTCTGTATTTAAAAACTGAATGTTTGTGTTACCCTCGGATCAATAAATTAAACATCTATATATTGTATGGATGGATGGATGTACTGTATGGTATATGGATGTTGTCGCTGTTGTCCATTGTTGTCATCATTCTTTGTTGAAATCAGGTCTCTCTTGTAAATGAGTCCTCGAGGCTCAATGGGATTAACCTGTAGAAATAAATGTTGAATGAAAAAATTTTATCCAAACTGAGGATGTTAAAAGGATATCTACAACAAGTAAGATATCAAACATTTTTCATAAAACCACATAAAATTGGTTGGAATATTACTTTAACTTCATGTTGTTTTGCATTTTCATAAATTTGGTCAGTTCTAATATTATTTAACAATTTAAGTGATTCAATCTTAAATATTTGTTTGATGAAAATTTGAGCCAAATCATATTTATTTTATTTTTACCACCGACGTCACCCCCTTCCTTTCTCCTCCACAGCTGGGTCCTCGCCAACCTTCTACACTAAACTAATCCAGTCATTTAGATATTTGTCCACAGCTTAGATTTGGATCCAGCTCTTTTTATTCTCTCTCCACCGGCCGACAGTCCTCAGAACCTGGTCTTGTGTTTCTGGCAGTACGGATCCAGCCGGCACCTGTCTGCCCAGTGGGAGACTCCCACAGTGGAAGTTAAAGAAGGTTGGATTGTGTATTTTATGACCAGCTCCTTTGAGCAGATCCAGTCCAAGACACGACTCTGAGCTCCACTGCAGGTTTTTAATTCACTGAAGGACAAACGTCACATCCTCCCATAGATTTAGTCCTAATATATTCAGTTTTGTTATTCCTGTTTATTTGTCAAGGTTATCTTAATCCTGTGTGCGTGCGTGCATATGCGTGTGTGTGTGTGTTGGCAGTGCAGTAGTAACAGATTGCTTTGGATCCTGCTCTTAAAACACATCTAAGATATTTTTGTTGTTCTATTTGGCCAACAAAAATTCAAAGAATAAATACTTTGGAACTAGTTATTGGAATATCTCTTTAGAATGAAAACATTAAAAAGTTATGTCTGCATTGGTGATTGTACAGAATATACGTATGCTGCTGCAGACCTAAAGGTTCATTCATGAGATAATGTAGTAAAATTGAACCAGACTGTTATCTCAACCCAACACTGACCGTGTTGCTGTGTGAACATGTGTGCTGAGCACAGCATTCAAACATGTCTGCTGGCCTTAGTACAGGGTACACTGCTTTGTTGAGTTTATTCTGTAAGAATAATTTCACATATTATATCCATTAAAATACTGGAAGATAGTGAAAACACTTATTTCTCTTGTGGTCTAGTACATGATCAACATGCAACAAGTGGTGTGTTGATGTCCCCCTGTCGCTGAGGAGTTTGAATAGTGAACGTTTGTAGTTTTGGAGATGACTGTTTTTCTGGACAGGAATTAAACAGAGAATAAGGTAAACCTTAATGTTTTTGGAGTAAAATATTTAAGTGGGGAGGAGTTACACTGTGAAGAAAAGGGCTATTCAACTAAATTTCTCAGTGGCCATAGTTACTGAAAGCCAACAACTCAGGGACCGGACATATATATATATATGTATATATATATATATATATATGTATAGATAGATAGATAGATAGATAGATAGATAGATAGATAGATAGATAGATAGATAGATAGATAGATAGATAGATAGATAGATAGATAGATAGAT
>NC_056516.1:13691755-13693071 GCF_014905685.2 Nematolebias whitei | reverse complement strand
AGATAGATAGATAGATAGATAGATAGATAGATAGATAGATAGAGCAGGATCTGAACCACACTTCTAATCAGCTGGCAAGCATTGTCCTACAACTTGTTCCTCTTTGGAGTCACTGTAAGAAGAAAGAGCTGAAAGAAATGAAAGAAGATCTCATCTCTGATTCTTTCCTCATCTCCTCCTCCTTTGTCAACAATCCTTTCACCACATTCCTTCAGCTCTGCTCTGTTTGTTGACGGTGCTCATTCAAACCAAAGAAACCAGAATGCTGCTCGAAGTGGGTCCAGTCTAGCTCCAGTAGAGTCCAGTCCTGGGAAGAACGTGTTAAATGGACCAAGTCAATTTGTCAATCTGGCGATCCCCACCATGAATTTTCTTCCTCCACTGATCACAGGGCTCCATGGATACGGTTCAACCTCCTCTGCTCCTGGTCTCTAATGAACCAGTTAAACCACTTTGTGGCAGTATGGTCTTTATACTGAGACACTGTTTCTGTCAGCGTCTAAATCTCTTTTTGTACTGTTCTAAAAGTTCATTATTGGAATAAATTAAAAAAGCAATCAATGTTTAAAGCCCTCTGGGAAATGTATTGAAGTGGTCAAAGATGTCATTAATCAACGTTCTGTATGATGTATTTGTAAAATCAATGCAATACTTTGGCTGAGTGAAGTTTTAGAGTAAAACCTTGGCTGTTGGTTAAACTGGGAAACAAGAATTGTTGACATGCAGGAAAAGCTTGACCAGTCTCAATGATGATGACCTACTCGAACAGTTTATGGTAAAAACAATTAACATCAATTTTACAGTTTATGTTTTAAAACAATGAACTGTAAACTTTACAGATGATGACTTACATCATGACCTGTAACTTTACGGTTGCTGTAATGTTTACAGTTTACCATGAACAGTAAACGTCACAATTCATGGTTATAACAACGAACTGTAAACTTTAGTTTATGGTTTGTACTGTAAAACTTGGGTACAACAGCCAGTCAGTAATTTTTAATTTGGTTGTACATTCTTTATTAACTGGAAATTGGAAAAGTGTGGATTGCTCTCTTTGGGTCGAAGGTGAGGTTCTGCTTCAAGTGGAGGAGTTCAAGTATCTCAGAGTTCTGTTCACAAGTGAGGAAAGAATGGAGCGTGAGATTGACAGACAGATTGGTGCAGCGTCTGCAGTATTGCGGACTCTGTGCTGGTCCGTTGTGGTGAAGAGGGAGCTGAGCTGTAAGACAAAGCTCTCTGTTTACCAGTCATTCTTCGTTCCTACTCTCACCTCTGGTCATGAACTCTGGGTAGTGACTGAAAGAATGAGATCA
>NC_056516.1:13663120-13688755 GCF_014905685.2 Nematolebias whitei | reverse complement strand
AGGTCCTGAGAAGATACAAATGTTCACCGAGTTTCACAATTATCGGTCCTAAATTGGCTTGGGCTGAGATTTTAAAATATTCTAGGGGGCGCTGTGGAGGCTATTGGCCAATTATCATGGCTTCCTGTTCAAGGGGTGGATAATGATCGATCATACTGATTTTGGTGCACCTCTGCTCTGTGGAATTTAGAGCCAAACGTATGGCGACGGTGTTACATCTTACTTAGCCACGCCGCGCCGCCCACATGCTCCACCCAGAACTGTCAGTGGTGGAAAGCAAGTTACAGCAACATGTCTTCGGTCACTGGACACACTATCATGCTGATTAGATGACAGGGGTCAAATAGGAATGTTCAACGTCAAAGTTTACACTTCCTGTTTTCAGGGGGCGTGGCTTAAGTGATGTCATAATTTGACAATCAGTCTTGCAGGGAACCGTATGTGGATCAATCACTGAAGGTTTGATGTCTCAGATAGTTTTCTTGTAGGAGCTATTAGTGTTTAATTTTCCATGGCGAGATGTCAAACTGCCATCAGTGTGCTAATGATCCATCGTTAGGCTGATGGTCCTCCTTGAACATGTGAGCTGCTGGTTTTGGTTGTCAGCAGCAAACTGGTTGATCCACTCTGAGAAGATGCTATTTATAAGACTGAGCTGAATACAGCGCCTCAGACTGAAGAAGTCTTTCGGATGGAAGACGAAACGTTTCTACAATTTTGGTTTTGTTTTGTTTTTTGAATGTCCAGAGGACCAGACTTAACTTTTTTAATATTTATCAAATAGTTAATTTTTTTCAAAATTGTTGTGCAAATAAAACAAAACTGATCTTTTTTTTCTATCAGAAGACGGGGTCCAGGAGAACCCTCATGCCCTGAAGAGACACACGTAACTGGATATGTCATGAATTCCTGGGGTGTTTGGAAGATGATGTGCCTGTCTGTGCTGTCTGTTGAGAACGTAGAAGACGCATACATTATTGGATTTATGATAACAGGGTTTCTGTTTTTTTTTTTTATTTGATGGATACCTGGGTTATCGACTAATAAGGAAGACGTCGGCAGCAGTTTTGTCAATAGTAAAGCTGCCAGGCTTATATGAAGGGTTACTTGGTGCTTCGAGCTCTGAGACTAATATACTTTGTGAGCTGAACTGTAAGCTGGACATGATTTCTGAGAATCATGGGCCACTTGCAGCTCCTAGGACTCACCGGCATGAAGGATTTGACCTTGAAGAAGACTAACAAGCACGTTTATGGTTTATAGCTGTTTATGTTGCAAGGTTGTTGTTTTTTTTGCATCTTTCACACTGTGCCCGGCCAGAACATGGTGTGAGACATGATTTTTTAAAACTTCCTCCACCCTCGTGTTCTCTTTTCCTCATCTGTTCTGTATGTTGTATGTAACAGGTCTCTCTTGTAAATGAGTCCCTGAGGCTCAATGGGAACTAACCTGTATAAATAAAGGTTGAATTAATTTTTAAAATATTGATGCCGTAACAAGTGCAGAATAAGTGTAGTAGAGTGAGAAGTGTCACCCTTCTTCCTCCATCACTAGCATACATGCTACAGCCCCTAACAGCTGACTGAATGACTACTGATGTCAGAGGACAGGGTTTGGTACAGACTAATGTCTGGTGTCGTGGTGTTCTGAGGACGTCAGAGGGATGATGAGTCAATGCACCGGCCCACAGAAACGGTTTTAAGCCTTGTTGTTTATCGTTGTCTCTCACCCTCTGAACGCTCGAGCAGTCCGAGAGCCGTTACTTATCTTAACAATCCAAAGGCAGATATTATCCAATGGAAAATGTAAATTGGATTTACACCCCGCAACTCGGCCTCCTGGCAGCTGGACATTATGAGCTTACGTCCTGTCAGCTTGAGTTACGCTCCTGCAATATGCTGATGCGGACATCGCCTGCTCTCTGCGCTCACATTTAATTGGCTCTGAAAAGGTTTCAATCTTCCCCCAGAGCTGGTGACAAACCATTCCCTGTAATCATCACAATGGGAGTTACTCTGAGGTCCCCTCCACCTCCTCGAGTTTACACAAGGGGTTTAGTTAATTCCTGGCTATGTTTCTTGCAGGAGAAAAGAAGGGAACCACAGTAGGTTTAAAAAGTGGACACACTTTTTTCATGTCACCATTGTTTTTTTTTTATTCCACTTTAAATTAATCAAAATGAAACAAACAATGAAACACTTTTAACAGTGTTTCGACAGTAAGTCACAACCTCAGTTAGCTGCTGCTCCACGGGTCACATTAAGTCTACATGTCAGTAATAAGCATCTTCACTCAGTGGAAGAGGGCTGCAAGGCCTCGTTTGTTCTGACAACTCATCTCTATTTCAGCTGCGCTGACATGTACGCTATATATGTGAGCAGGAACACCGTCAGCACAATACAGTGTAGAAAATAGTACCGACCGCCACCAACTCAGAAAATATCCTCACCATTATGCCATGTCATGAAAAATCAGAATCCACCTTTTTCCAGTTTTAAGGTTTTAACGTATATGATACAGTAATAAAATGATCCAGTCTTTATCTCAAAATTAACTTCAAAAAACACACAGACTCCACTGTATCATTTAGAAAACATTAAGGAGCTGCTGATCAGATGCATTTATGTACATAGTTCTGTCTTGTTTGTATGTATGGACCTTAAATGGTCCCCGCATGTACAGCAAGTGGTGCAACTGGGCCCAGGAATACAGACAGACACAAAAAGCTCTAAAAATAAAATCTGGTTTTAATAAAACTAACAAAGTCTGCTGTGGCAGCTTACAAAAACTCTGGATATCATGAGGCGTGAGAGACGAGAAGCTGGTGCATAGAAATGAACTGACTGAATGGTGCTGGTCATAAAATTAGAATATCGTGGAAAAAGTTGATTTATTTCAGTAATTCCTTTAAAAAAGTGAAACTTTTATATTATATTCATTCATTACACACAGACTGATATATTTCAAATGTTTATTTCTTTTAATGTTGATGATTATAACTGACAACTAATGAAAACCCCAAATTCAGTATCTCAGAAAATTAGAATATTGTGAAAAGGTTCAATATTGAAGACACCTGGTGCCACACTCTAATCAGCTAATTAACTCAAAACACTTGCAAAGGCCTTTAAATGGTCTCTCAGTCTGGTTCTAGAAAAAAGTGTACAAGCAATAGGGATAACCGCACCCTGGAGAGGATGGTGAAACAAAACCCATTCCAAAATGTGGGAGAGATTCACAAAGTGTGGACTGCAGCTGGAGTCAGTGCTTCAAGAACCACCACGCACAGACGTATGCAAGACATGGGTCTCAGCTGTCAAATTCCTTGTTTCAAGCCATTCTTGAACAAGAGATAATGTCAGAAGCGTCTCGCCTGGGCTAAAGACAAAAGTGGTCCCAAGTTTTGTTCTCTGATGAAAGTAAATGTTGCATTTCCTTTGGAAATCAAGGTCCCAGAGTCTGGAGAGGCACATGATTCATGTTACTTGAGGTCCAGTGTCAAGTTTTCACAGTCAGTGATGGTTTGTGGGCCATGTCATCTGCTGGTGTTGGTCCACTGTGTTTTCTGAGGTCCAATGTCAACACAGCCGTCTACCAGGACGTTTTAGAGACTTCATGCTTCCTGCTGCTGACCAACTTTATGGAGATGCAGATTTCATTTCCCAACAGGACTTGGCGCCTGCACACAGTGACAAAGCTACCAGTACCTGGTTTAAGGACCATGGTATCCCTGTTCTTAATTGACCATCAAACTCGCCTGACCTTTACCCCATAGAAAATCTACAGAGTATTGTGAAGAGGAAGATGTGATACACCAGACCCAACAATTCAGAAGAGCTGAAGGCCACGATCAGAGCAACCTGGGCTCATAACACCTGAGCAGTGACACAGACTGATCCACTCCATGCCACGCTGCATTACTGCAGTAATTGTCAGTTATAATCATCAACATTAAAATAAATAAACATTTGAATATATCAGTCTGTGTAATGAATGAATATAATATACAAGTTTCACTTTTTGAATGGAATTGCTGAAATAAATCAATTTTTTTATGATATTCTAATTTTATGACTGGCACGTGTATGAACTGGGCTGAATACAGACTGAGAACAGGAGAGAATGGACTTTGCAGTCTGACTGAGGAGGAGAGAGTGATGACACAGGGAACACAAAGACACTAAACACAAGACTAAAAACACCAACAACCTCAGACTAAACAATACAAGCTTACAGAGAACAGAGGTGTGTGTTAACACGATGCCAAGATGGAATGACTTCAGCAATGACTTGCTGCTCATCAATCTGGGAAGGGTCAAATGCCATTTGTAGATTATTTAGTTCATCATTCTACAGAGAAAAATATTTTGTATGAATTCTTGCTTTTAAAGGTCTAGTTTTGTTTCCAGTTCCTGTGTGGCAGGGCAGAGCTGGTTACCACAGCTGTCTCAACTCTACTGATCTACTGTGTGTACTTTCCCTGAGCCTGAAGTTTTCTTGGACATATTCTCTCTCTGCAGTCACCTACGAGGAATACAAGAACAACTGTCAGTCATCCTGCTTTAAGGCTTGACCTGCCTCTCTCTCATTCAACTCTCCACTTACCTTGGTCTGCTTCACCCTACTGGAATCTCCTGGAACCAACTCCAAACCTAAAAGCAAAGAAATATCAAGTAAACCCTCACCATACTGCAGTGCTTCTCAATTATTTTCTGTCATGTCCCCACTAGGAAGAAGTAAACAGTTTGTGCCGCCCAACTCTCTGCCGCGACTGTAAATAGTATCATTTGTCTATAAAATTGTTCCACAAATGTACATACACCTCTGCATAACATTGTGTCCTTATTAACATTAAAGAAAACAGAAAAAAAAAAAAGATCAACTTACAACAAAATTAACTTTATTAACATTAAGGT
Source organism: Nematolebias whitei (assembly GCF_014905685.2). Lineage (NCBI taxonomy): Eukaryota > Metazoa > Chordata > Actinopteri > Cyprinodontiformes > Rivulidae > Nematolebias > Nematolebias whitei. The sequence goes on along the minus strand of NC_056516.1, from coordinate 13,683,839 downwards.
TCATGCTCAATAATCCAGGTATAAAATCCAACAATGTTCAGTCAGGTCCTCTGGATGGTTTCTTTTGTTTGTGCTGAGACGTTTCGCCTTCCATCCAGAAGGCTTCAGCAGCAGCAGTGCTGGGGAAGATGCATGCTCTCAAGAAAAGAACCTGACAAGTTGTTTAATGACATAAAATATATTTTGTTAGCAAAAAAAATGAGTCCTAACATTTATTAAACATTACTTCTGTATTTACAAAAAAATAAACATATCTAAGTCGTGCTTTGACAAACTCATCGATAAAACAAGAACAAAAAAAACGTCAATGCGAAAGAGGAAAGAGGGGACAGGCATCACTCTCGCTTTGAGTTTATACTCTTTGTTACATGTGTTCTGTGGGTGACAAGTGTCCAGAGCAGGGGTCTGCAACCTTTACGATCTAAAGAGCCATTTCTGCCCCTTTGTTCACTAAATTAAACGTGTCCGGAGCCACAATACCTGCTACAACTGGGATTCTCAACTGGTGGCCCACAGACCACTTTAAGTTTGTTGGAGGGCGCTTTTCTGGACAGTAGGGGTGATTTTATAAAACTAAAAAATCTAATGATTTTTAACATTTATTTATATTTTTACATTCTAAGACAAAATAAAAGACGAGATTCTTGTAAAGAAAGAAAAATAATATAGTTTTTACCCAGTCAGTTTCTAAAAACTAAAACAATAAACGATGCATTACTGTGATTTTTTTTTTTTATTGTAGAAAAATGACGTATCCTACTTTGAAGAAATAAAGCGTACAGTGAAAGTGAGTATGTTTTACTCCTTGTAATGATTCTAGCATTCATATATTTGCTAAATAAATGACAGGAAAACTGCTAAAACTCGCCCTTTTAGTTGTTACAACAACCAATAATATTCAGCTTTATGTCAGTTTTGTCAAAGCTTGAAAGGGAGGGACCAAAGAGCCGCATGTGGCTCCAGAGCCGCAGGTTACAGACCCCTGGTCCAGAGTGTCATAAAAACAGCAGCGGCGATATCGTAGTTATTTATTAATCGTTTAAGCAGCAGAGGGGAGGGACATGGTTCAAGCATGGCTCCCAAAACGACAAGGCAGTCATAATTGTTCTTAACTTTATTATTAGTAAGACTGACATTTGCCGGATCCAAGCAAGTTGACGAACGCGCCTTGTCAAAATGAGAATGGTGCAAAAAAAAAAAAAAAAAACTCCCCTTTTGAAAAAAAAAAAAAAAAAAAAAACGCATGTTCCCCGGGGTCATACGTGCCCCCACTAACATCGCCCTGGGTCCACCCAGGGGAGCACGCCCCGTTATTTAAGAAGGACTGCCATACTGGCAGCCCTGTTTTCAGCATACTCACCTTGTACCAAGCTCTGGTTTGAGAGCTGAACCCAGGTGCAGACAAACACCGGGAACTCAGCGGTAAAGTAAAGAACAACTATTTATTAAATAAAATACAAAAAAAAAGCTGTTGTGGTAGCAAAACTTACAAAACTATAAAGGAGGGAGGAAGAGCGTATGACGGCTGAAAAAGACAATCCACAGACAAGGGACAAACAAAATGTCAAGGTATTTACAGGGACACTAACAAGACATTATGACAAACACCTGGGGTGATTATGATTGGAGACAGGTGAAGGTGGCAAACAGGAAAAATACTGAAGAGGCTGACAGAGGGAGGAATAAGAAATGACACAGGAAGTCAGGAGAAACTAAAACACAGAAACAAATACAGAAAAAACTAAACACAGATTATGACACCTTGTACCTTTTTCCCACAGCTGGCTCCTGTGATCCTGTACAGTCACTTCTTGTACATACATGTCACTAACCTCTACGTGTTTTTCATTCATTCATTCAACCTTTATTAAAACAGAATGCAAGAGTGGTGACCATGTCCAGAGACAACAACAACACACTGTGAGACTGCAAAATTCAGATCAAATCGCTCAGTTCAAATAGTTCCCTCTGGGGAGATCTGTACACACTCGGGGGGTGTCGAGGACGACCAAGGATGACGTCAGAATAGAATCCAAAGAGTCTAGGCCCCTCTGATTGGTCCGTAGACTTCCTCGGGGGTTCAGAGCATCAAAGGTTTTGCAAAACTTCCAGGTGAATTAAGATAAGATGGCCTGTCAAGGCAGGTCAGGGAGCCGAATTCAGATAAACACAATTGTTTTGGGGACAGGCAGAACTTAATGACATCTACCTTGAGTCTGTGTCGGTCCACTCGGTTCCAAAATGTCCAAATTAAATGGCCACACCAATGGATCGTGCAGTATCCCTGAGATCTGATCCATTCTGCCAAAAGCATTTGAGTCTGGGTGCTCGAGTCACGAACCAAGCCATCATATAAGGCAGGCAGCCTGACTGGGTCCAAGTTTGCTGCTGACGACTTCCTTGAATGTTGGTAAACCAGGAACAAGTCGAATCCAAAAAGCTGGAAACCAGTTGATATACAGGTATATATGCGTCCTTAACATCCACAAATGACAGCAGAGATAGATACATCATCAAGTCTTCCAAGTGGATGAGATATCCAGCTGCGTGCATGCCAACAGGGCAAACCGGCTCACCTAAAGCCTGTCTTCTTTACGAAGAAATGTTATCAGTTGCGATGACCAAATCCATAGCAGAATTATGATCCGGAAGATTTGTAGAAAAGAGGATCTTAAGCATCCAACATTTTTCAGTCAGGTCATCTGGACAGTTTCTTTTTTGTTGTGCTGAAACGTTTCGCCTTCGATCCGGAAGGCTTCATCAGTCAAGGAAACACACAACAAAACTGATTCTTCCTCCAACAACTTACTCCAAAGTGGAACAAACCAGTTCTGCTTGTGATAAGATGGTCTCTTTGGTACGCCCCTCCTCCATTGCCAGCCCTCTTCCTTGTTGACAGTCTTGTCAAACTGGTTGAAAACAACAAAGTCCATGCTCAATAATCCAGGTATAAAATCCAACATTTTTCAGTCAGATTATCTGGATCTTAAGGATCTTAAGCAGTTTCACAGACACGACAGAGCAAAGCAAAGCGGAGAGGGAGAGGAGGAAAAAGACGTCTGCCCTTGACAAGTGCAAGTGTTAAAATGACAAGGGCAAGTGTTGAAGTGATGTCTCAACGGATGTCTCTGTTGAAGTGTGTAGTCTCTTCAGTCCCTATACAAGAGGTGAGAGAGTTTGGTTCACATTGCTGGCAGTAAGTCTGACCCCTTCAGTGTGGGAGTTGAACTCTGCCAGGGCTGCATGATGTCACCAGGCCTGTTCATAACTATTATGGACAGAATTTCTTGGTGAAGCCAGGGGGTGGAGAAAGTTCATTTCGATGGCCTCATCTTTACTATTTGCAGATGATGTGATCCTGTTGGTGTCATCGTGCTGTGATCTTCAGCTCTCAAGTTGAGGAGTTCAAATATATCAGGGGGTTTTTTTTCACGGTGAGGAAAGAATGGAGTGTGAGACCTGCAGATAGAACAGTGCAGCGTCTGCAGTCTTTTGGACACTGTGCTGGTCTGTTGTAGTGAAGAGGGAGTTGAGCTGCAACAAGAAGCTCTCCGTTTACCATTCAGTCTATGTTCCTACCCTCACCTATGGTTACGATCTCTGGGTAGCAACTGAAAGATCCAAATTGTGGATCCAGGAGGTCTAAATGAGTTTTGAAAATGAAAACTGCAAGACTGCAGCCACAAGCTAACATTAACTTTAAAGAAGCTATAAATAGCACAGTGGCTCAGTTGGTAGAGCTGTTGCCTCTCAGTGAGGAGGTCGCCCAATCAAATCCCAGCCCGGGACCTTTCTGGTGGATTTTGCATGTTCTCTCTGTGCATGCGTGGGTTTTCTCCGGGTACTCCGGTTTCCTCTCACAGACCAAAAACATGCATGTTAGGCTGATTGGTAACTAAATTGTCCCTAGGTGAGAGTGAGAGAGAATGGTTGTTTGTCTTGTTTGTCCCTGTGATGGACTGGAGACCTGTCCTGCGTGTCCCCAACCTCTCACACAATGATAAATGGACATGTGTACCAGTGATCCCCGCAATCCAAAAGGAAGAAGCGGGTAAAGATAATGGATGAAAACTATAAAACATGAAAACAATCATGTGAAAAATGAGTCAGCACTCAAACAGTAAATACTGTACACTGTCTGCTGTGGGATTGATACACAATATGTTAAATTTTACACATTATATCATCTCATTGTAAAGAGTTGTTACAATAAGAAAATGTTCTTTACTTGCCAACAGATTAATTTACCTATATTTATAATCATGAACCATTAATATTAGAGTCTGAGAAATCATTAATTAATTGGACAAATTGAAGATTATTTTTGTAAAGCTAGTACAAGCACAGACTTGGTGAATTTAAAATCAAATTATAAGTCAAGAGTCAGAGATTCTTTATTGTCATTCGCACCACATGTGGTACATGTGGTGGAACGAAATTATGTACCCAGGGTCCCAGTTACATCCAACAATAAAATGTAAAAGAAAAACAAACATAAGATAAGATAAGATAAGATAAGATAGGATAGGATAGGATAGAACTTTATTGATGCTGCAGGAAATAGTTGTGCCAGAGTTTCAATACGAAGGAACATGTACAAGGAAGCACACGATATAAAAATACCAACAATTTTGTTCTAAAACAGGTACAGACAGAAACATTGACGTGTTTATTGTAGTGCAGGATTAATTTTATTGTCCTATGGAAGGCCACAGGGAGGAAGGACTTCCTGTGTTGTTCTGTGGAGCACCTCGATGGTCTCAGTCTACGACTGAAGGTGCTGCGGTAAGAGTCCAGGGTGTCATGCAGGGGGTGTGATGTGTTGTCAGGATCTGGAGCAGTTTTCTCAGCATCCTCTGCTCAGACACCTCTGTCAGAGACTGCAGGTCCACCCCCAGAACTGAGCCAGCTCTCTTGATGGGTTTATCGAGTCTGTTGGCACCAGCTTTCAGCAGGATTGTGAGTTGTACCTGAAGTCCGAGGTCTAGAGTGAAAACAGAAACGGTGAGAGGACCGTCCCCTGAACTAATTGCATTCGGGTCCAAAATATCCAACCTGACCCAAACCCAGTCCCAGCCTGTAGCCATCATTTCTGAACCCCAACCGATCCGACGAATTAACAGTAATTAGAGGTCCGAACCGACAAACCCCCCAATATTTTTAATTGGGGAATGGTGGTGCAGAGGTTAGAGAAGGTGGGCCTGTGATCGGAAGATCGTCGGTTCACGCCCAGGTACCGACAACATCAAAAATGTGGGTGGGGTAGGTGAAGCACCCACACTTGCCCCCACCCTCATTCACCCCACTCTGGGCCCATGAGCAAGGCTCTTTACCCCCCATCTGCTCCCTAAACAGGTCTCTCTTGAAAATGAGTTCTCGTGGCTCCATGAGACTACCTGTATAAATAAAGGCTAAATTAAAAAAAATTAAGCTTTGACCGCTTCTATTAACGGTCAGCAGACCTGCACAGCTGAGTAGAGGGGGCAGAAGATGGGAGCTGAGGGGGTGTTTGTCCTTTCATAGCCATCAAAGTGCATTAAATGCTTCCCCTGTTTCTGCCTGCATTGGACCCTGCTCTGACATGTCGGATATGTTGGGATCTCACCTGTTTGGGTTGTCGGCCGCGTGCGTCCGCAGAATGCAGCGGCTGAATGAATGTCCATTTGGGCTGATGGATTGCTGGCAGTAGTTCATCTGAAGCTTAACTGAACTTTTTACCTGTTTCAAGACCGGCCAACGTGCAGTGAAATGGCCGCCTGCAGCAGGTGATAGTAAGGCAAGCCATGTTGCCATATAACTGGATCGTCAGCCATGTGTGTCCGCTGACGCAATCAAAATGCCTGTCACGACCCGGCCTGCACATTAAGCACGTTATTATGGATCGGCCCGGTCCGAATCCGGGTCGGGCAGGGCCGGGCTCCGGGTTTGGGTAAGAAATGTCATATCTACTCTGAGCCCCTGTGCTGCTCAGTGTGGTGTCCGAGGTGGTGTTCTGCAGCCTCACATACTGTGGCCGACCTGTGAGGTAGTCTCTGATCCAGGTGACCAGCGAGTCATTCTTGACATGTCATAAACATATAAACATGACTTGTCTTGAAAAAGGGTTGTAAGCTCATCCAGGTAGATAACAACAAAAAAGGTTAAATTGTGTCATCTGGACCAGTTCCTTCAAGTAAGAAAGTTTCGTCTCCCATCCAGAGGACTTGTCTATGGTAGACTGAGGAAGTCCTCTGGATGGGGGCCAGAAATTGATCGAGATGACACGATTTAACCGTTTTTGTTGATGACTTGACTTGGTTAAAATATCCAGAAATTGCAATGGAATGAACTGTACTTATACAACACCTTGTCGATCTTATCAAGACACTCAAAGCTCTTTACAACACAATCTGTGCCTCATTTACCTGTTCATACAGCACTCTACTGTGTCTTTAAGAATAATCAGTTCTTTATCACATTCATACACCGATGGGACGCACATCAGAGGCAATGAGGTTCAATGTTTTTTTACCCAGGGACACTTCAGCATGTGGCTGATGGTGGGATCGAACCCCCAGTTCTCCCTTTGGAGGACGACTGCTCCAACCACTCAGCCACAGCTGCTTAATGAAGGCATCAGGATGCTGCGTCTGATGTCCGCCGATCGTGGAGATGATTATGCAAGCAGCCCACGACGCATCGGCTGTTGTTGGAATGTAAACACCGAGGCTGACGGCGTACATGTTTATTTAAGATATTCATGTATGAATAAATCAAATTCTGTGTGTGTTCAGCAGGAGGAGTTTTATGTAACACAAAGTCAAACTGCTTCGAGCACAGGGAGGGAAAAGCAACACCAGCTTCATTAGAGGCGAATGTCAGAGAAATATCTGCAGGCACAGTCAACAGCCGTGCCTGCTGCTGGTTCTACATGTTCTGAGAACGGAGAAGGTTTTGTCAGAGCCAGTTCAAGGAACAGCTCCAGGACTTCCTGCACTGTGGAGTTTAGCAAACTGAAGCAGTTTCATCATCACCCGCTGCAGGATAATGTTTATGTGTCTGTCTAGCAGCAAGATATCTCTCATAGTGAAGCTTGAACACACAAAAATGTCTATAAAAATATCTATAACTCAGTCAGTTTTACAAATACTGAGCTAAAATTTGACGTAGTAGTAGCTGAGAGTAATTCACGACACACTCTGAAGGAGGTAAGTACTCCATCATTTCTAATCATAAGAAGATTGGGGCATGAAAGGCTGCTGGCATTCCTTCAAAGAACGCTAAGCCTTATTTATTCATACTCAGACATTTTTCTGCCTCATAGTCGATCAGTTTGTTGTGGGTTTACTGGCCTGGTACGTTGTTGTGTCTGTTTTCTGTCCTCTCCAGCCGGAAGGAGCATCTGGACCCTCCTTCTGACTCTGGCTCTGTTGAGGGTCTCTGCTGCTGCTAAAAAATAAAAATAAATTTCTTCCCCACTGATCACCATTATGTTCAAGTTAAGGACTAAGTTAAGTCACGGATGAAGTTAAGGACTATGACTGAGGTGCAGATCCATTTCAATTATCTGGCTTTGTTAGGTGGATACCTTTGAACAAACAGGTACTTTATCATCAATAAAACAGGCACTCCATCTGTGTTGGATTGATTTGGTCTGTATTAGGTTAGAATGAGCTTAAATGAAGCCATTAGTACGCTTGAATCATCAATATAAATAAAGATGGACAATGTCTCTGCCCTGTTCAGGATTAAAATCCAATCCAAATTCAGATTTGAACGTACAGCAGCAAGCTCTATGTAATAAATAAATGTATATTATGTTCATCTTCATCCTTTCTTTCTCTCTGGAACCACAATTTATTAAATAAAATCCCAATAAAATCTGCTTTTATACAAACCTTTAGTGGAGTCTGTGAGGTATCCTGATCAGACGAACCACCTCAACTAGGCCGGTCGCGATAAATAAATTAATTAATCGCATGATAAATGAAAATTATCTACCTCATTTTCATTTATCAGCTTTATCGTTTCTTCTTGTCTCTTTCTACTGAAGACACCGGATGACAAAAGGCGCAGCTCCGGCGCTCTTCACTGACCCCTCCCTTTCATTTTCTCTTTAAAATCCATATTAATCGTCCAAAATCACGTTTTTGGATCGTTTAAAGCAGCTTAGCTGAGAAGCTAAGCTACGAGCTAAGCTAACAGGCCAACCTTGAGGAAAAAAACCTACGTCTTGTCAAAGCTCCAAAATTCACGGTTGAAACCCGTGCCTTCGTCTAAAAAGTTGTTTTTCCTCTGCAAAAAGAAGCTGAGAACTTGTTTACTGATGTTTTATTAAAAGCTTTGTGTTGCTACGAGCTAAAGAGCTCAAACCACACTGAGCGTACACCATTTTGAGAACAAAAAAACAGGAACAAAAGACAGCCCATGTCACGTCAAGGCGCCTCCCTCCCATTTTTCTTAAAGAGACACGCTGCTCACTCCCTTACTATCCATCCTTCACTTGAAACTGTCTTATACAGCCATCAAGTGGTCAAAAAAGGTACTACACACAAAACAAATTAACATTTCTTTTTAAATTTGATGGTAATTTCTTATTGTCAAATTTCAAGCAATATTATTGTTTATCGCAATAATTTCTCAGACAATTAATCGCCCAGCAAAATTTGTTATCGTGACGGGGATAACCTCAACTCCTTTCGATGCAGGGGAGCAGCGGCTCTACTCCCAGCTCCTAACGAATGATGGAGTGTGATCCCATTATAATTGGAACACACACTCCTGTCAACCTTTTTAGAAATAGGAACCGACACCCTGGTCTGCGGTGTTGAATGTTCATGTGCATTGTTTATTTGCAGGTTAACATAAGGTCCAAAATGCTATGAAATGTTCAGGATGAGAAGAATCGTCTCGACTCGCTAAAAAAGAAAACTGCAACGGGCATAACCTTGGTCAAAGTCTCAGTCTCAGACGTTCATGGTCAGCCTCCTTCTATGAAGTCCTAAGTCTGAGTGTTGAGGTTGGAAATCTATTCCAGGATGATCAGCCTCTGATCACGACACGTCTGGACGATCACTCGAGGAATTGCTGTCACAGTCATAGAAAAAACTGATTCACAGATGATCGGGGTAGACGTCATCAAATCTTTAATTTGCCGGCAAATGAGTGTCACAGAAAGTCAAAGCATCACAGTTTTAGTCTGCTTGTTCTGCTGGCATCAGTTCCTGAGCTGTCTCTACCTTACTAAGCTACATCAGTTTTTAAATAGTCCCACAGGCTGAGAGAAAAAAACACTTGAGGGTGATAAACATCCGCCAGCCTACGTGGATTGCTCCAACCCACATACTGTCACAGAACGACCATTATCACACGTGACACAATGTTCATTCTCACACAGATTCAAATATTATGAAGTTTACAGGAAAATCATGTTGTACAATACTAAACGTTGCGATGTACCAGGAAGCCGATCAATAAATATTTCCTTCACACATCCTAACTTCATGGACTCTGAAACATGCATGTGTGCTGTTGAAGCACACGGTTTTGAGTAAACAGTAAAACCCAGATGCTGCTGTTTAAATTAGTGAGAGTGTATGGTAATAATTACTCTGCCTGTACTTCTGCAGATGGCAGATTGGGCCTTGGCAGACACTAATCCCTGTGGGCATTTCAGTAAATGAACACCAGTACTTAATTATGTGTTGGTGCCAACGAGCCCGTACGAATAATGACTCGTTGTATGTAGCGACTGGCAATGGCTACTCACTACAGAAATGCCTCTCTCCTAAAGTTGCTGCTTTGATAGTGATGCAGATGACGCCCGACTGACCAGTGGAGCAGAGGAATCCCAGTGCTTTCATTGCCGAATTATTGTTTTATGCTTCTTTTTTTTTTGGTCTGCAAAGGGTAGCAATCCTGCTCACTTTACGAGCCATTAGAAACCCAAAAGCCATCTTGTAAATGACCAATTAAATGAAAGGAGATCATGAGGAACTGCATACATGCCCTGAGGGAACCATAAACTCAAGTAAAGAGGGGAGAGTTTGGAGCTCCCCTCCCCCGTTTACACCAGGACTTCTGCAAGTGGAGCAGAAGAAGAAGACCTCCCATGCGTGGAAGATGAATATATACTTTAATATACGGGATAAAAACCCATGCACTCATCATGGGTATGATCGTCGTGTTATTTAGGGACTTTGATTTATTTAAACCGTTTTTTGTTTTGTTTTTTGCCAGGGTGGATAAATTAGGCAACATACAACTTCAAAGATTTAAAATAACAAACTGAATACTTTCTCTGATCCACACAGGCTCAGATATATACATACACCCCACTAATGTTTGGTTAAATGTCTTTCAGTGAGATGAGAACCGCACACATCAACAAGGTTCTGGAATAAAACTGGCTGAATATTTGACCATGAGAGGAATTCTTTTAAACTGGTTAGTTTCCTGGAATGGACTGGGCTTTTAAACAGAGTCCATACATTTTCAGTCAGTTTGGCCTGGTCCAGAACATTGATGTTGGTCTGTTTTATCCAATCAGAGACCAGTTCTGATGGAACATCCTGCTGCCTCCAAGGTTTAATAATCCAGCTGCTGATCTGAGGTGAAGTTAAAGAATTTGGAGGTGGCCCTGCTCACGCATGGTTACATCCACTGTGTGTAACCATCAGTACCACATCATGATTCTGCTGCCACCATGCTTGACAGTTGGCTCAGGGTTCTTATGTTTGAAAACCCCACTTTCACTCCTCCAGTCAAACCTGTTGTCAATTAACTGTCACTGTGACTAAATAGATCAGTTTCTGTCTTGACTGACCTTAAAGATTTTAAACTTTTTTTTCTCAGCCAGTGCTTTCAGTCCAGACGTAGAGCTGACTTCACTGTGGACATAGATGCTGGTGTTCCAGCAGTTTCCAGACCGTGGTCAGCTGGAGTTTTGGTGAACACCCCAACTAATTTACTCTCATCTGATGGGGACAGATGAGAATTGTTCATTCCAATTAGTGCTGCTAAATAAATCATTTTAATGTTGGAAAAACACTATCAATCCAGAAGTTAATAGACCTTGAGACTTGTGTTATACAGTCGTTCCACTGAGTCAAAAACATTAAAAATTATTAAAAGAACCAAATTAATCTGATGTTCAAGACTGCAGTTGTTAGTCCAGATGCTCGGATTCAAGCCTGCTTGGGTCCAATCGTTCCCCTGTGACCAACAAACAAAGTTTCCACCGTACACGTCGCACCGCCCTATAAGTCGCATCAGTCCAAATATGTCTAATAAAGTGGAAAAATCCATGAATACGTCACGTCACCGTATACGTTGCATCTATTATTGCGTCACTGCTGACAACCTGGAAATGTGGGCCGGTGGTGTGCCAAAAATCGATTGGCTGCCAAATGGCGGTTGCGGGAGCGTGCACAAGAGGACTTTAACAAGAATTTAACAAGATTAACACTTAAGAACTATTATTTGTTTGCTTGAAATTATAGTAAAGGTGTGTCTCAGTCTAACGCTTACTTAATAAATACACTTTGACGGTCAAATTAGCTGCATTTCGAAATGCAGTGAAATGAAGCTGATTTGGTTGCTCCATGCAGACGACGGCGGCTGGCAATTGTGTCATTAATAGTCACTTTTACCCATTACTTGACATAACAGCATGCCATACTACTCAAGGGCCATCTAGTGGCTGAAAATGGTAGTGTTCAATTTTTTCAGTCAGAATGAATGAAAACGGTCATATCTCAGCCAAAAAATAGTTTATAAATATGGGAAAAATCCATAAATACGTCGCTTCGGCGTATAAGTAGCAGGGCATGCAAATTATACAAAAAACTGTGACTTATAGGGCGAAAAAATACAGTAGTTTCCAGGCTCTGGTTTGCGCCAGCCTTTCTGCTTGATGTTTTTCTTATTTGTTGAAAAAGTTGAAACTAAAATAAGTTTTTTTTTTTCATTCGTTAAAGCCACGGTGCAAACCAGCAACCAGTCATGTCTACGTGTTGATCACTACTTTACTGGCAAAAGGTAAGAGCTTCTTTTCCATCTGAGGGTCTATACCAGCTGCAAACAGTCTGCAGATGTTCAAAAACTGTTCCGGAAACAATTGTTAAAGAACAAACTGAAGCTGGGATTGACCTAATCTTTGCTGTGAAGTACAAATAGAGCTGCTGGTGAGGTTCTGAGTTTCCACCTGGGGATGGGAAATTATAGATCCATAATCGATAGTTAATTTCTAGTCCCATAATTGATGGGAGATTAAAAGATCTGTTGTTATTAAGGCATGGATCTTAGTCCTGAACTCAGACCAGGCAGCATGTTTATGGTCTAAAACGGGTTGAATCAAAGATTTCATGTCAGTTTGCACCTTTTAATTCATCAACAATATAATAAAAATCTTCAGTGAGCGTGCAGGTTGGGTTCAGAGCAGCAGACAGAACCAGATTTAAAACCCAATCAGTTTGAAGAATGTTCCAGAAGTCTGTTTAGATTTGACCTGTAGTTTTAAAAACAGTTTTTCTGTTAAAACTTTACTTTGGGAAGAGTTTCTGGGCGCATTTATTTAATGTTGGATTAGTTTGTAATCAGCATATTAATGGTGGTGCTTTTATCTTGTCTGTTAGCAAAATATTTCATGAACCACCACAGATTTTAATAAAATATATCAGAACATTACTATTGGATGTGCATCCACGGCAACACTAATACTAATATAGGTCAAAACGTAGTGAGTTTTATCAATATTGAGCTAATGTTTGGAGTGGTAGTAGCTGAGAGTCATTCACAACACATACTCTGGGTGTGACGTCTCATAATGCCAAAACAGCAAACCTTCTGAATGTGGAAAGATCTCAGTTTAAAATTCTGGAGTAAAAGGCAGCAGGCAATACGAATTCCTTCTAGTTCTTATTTTTAGCTTGGAAACTGAGAAACAAACGAGTGCGGCACATGATACGCCCATCGACTATTATACAGCCGTACAGCAATCTATAGCAATGGCCTGGGCAAAGACTACGTATAATCTTTGACCTTGATCTGTGAACTTGACCTTGAAGCTGAGGTGTTAAATAGTATGGAGCACTCCTTCTACTGATGGTGCATGTGTATGAAGTTTCATTAAATTATCCTGAGCAGATCAGAAGTTATGGGTGGGACCAGAGAACGTTTCGATATATGGAGACTAATACGTTCTGCCTTCGACGGGCGACTAAAAAAATCGTACTCATCGTACTTCTTCTAAATGACACGATCACACTATTATAGAGTGTTCTCAGGATCAGTGGTTCTCAAACGTTTCAGCTTCCAACCTACAAATCAGAGTCAGACATGTGTCAGACTGTAGCATAAAAACACTGCTACTTAAAGGCTCAGGATTAGGATTAGTTGAAGGAATGCATGTCACCCATCTCCTCTCATGGCAGCCTTGAAATTTACCATCAGCAACATCTCATGCCGGGCTACACGGTGACGCAGTTGGTAGAGCTGTTGCCTCTCAGCGAGAAGGTCGCCGGATCAAGTCACAGCCAGAGACCACTCTGGGTGGAGTTTGCATGTTCTCTCTGTGCTGAGTGGGTTTTCTCCAGGTACTCCAGTTTCCTCCCACAGACCAAAAACATGCATGTTAGACTGATTGGTAACTCCAAATTGTCCCTAGGTGTGAATGAGAGAGTGAATGGTTGTTTGTCTCATCTGTCTCTGTATATCCCTGTGATGGACTGGAGACCTGTCCAGAGTGTCCCTGCCTCTCGCAGTGATAGCTGGACATGGGCACCAGTGACCCCCGCTACCCAAAAAGGAAGAAGTGAGTAAAGATAATGGGTGGATGAATAGACCATACCATGTCATATCACAAGACCTGGCACAATCTATTAGTGAACAGAAGATGTGTTGTGAATGACTCTCACTGAATTCTAGCTGAGTATCTGTAAATCAGACTGAGTTGTTGCCATTTTGATGCTGGCTAAGGTTGAGTACCTGTGGCAGGCTTCTTGAATAAAGTACACATCCATCCGATGACTGTAATAGCTCACTGAGGGTTTAGTTACAATCTGTTCTCTGGTTCATGATATTGTTTGGTAACATGACAAACACTTGTATACACACAGACAACAACATCATCACCCACTGGCATTTGAGGAGAAGAGTAACCAGAGTTGGATAGTGTGTGAATAGTATCTTTATCTAGCATGTGCAGGGGTGTGATGGAGTGTAACGTGATCATTACACAAATGGACAAACTGGAGATAACAAGAGCAAAGTTCTAATAAACAAAATTCCTCTTTTGTTAGTCTGTACACACAAACCCAGCAGTGACATCACTTTGCATAAGTAAGATGTAATATATTGCCATGCATTGCATCTGCAGTAAGAGACCACAGTAAAGGTGTCCAGTTTTTATATAGGCGTTGCATTTTTTAAGAGCTGTCAGCACTTTATGGACTCAGGAGTGTAGGTAATTTGGTTCAGAATTGTTAACACAGTATTATCCTCGTGCACCAAACTGTCTTTCCTTTACAGAGCTGTGCACACTGTGTCCTGGAAACAGGCGAGTCTATTCAGCATGGCACCAGGTGATTTCCTGCATCATTGCCAATTCAAACTGCAAAAATACAACATGTGACATTGCTTTCCGCTGCACGGACGCTGTTTTCTCTTCTTGAAATGATTATAAAACCTCAGCCGAATCTGGCCAAGTGAAGATCAGTGTGTTAATATTCCACAGATGATTGAGAAAGGACATATTTAGTAAAATCTTTCTGCTACATGTTCTGTTGATGGAAGGACAATGTAAACTGATGCTGTTCTCTGCTCCACCATGAATTCAAAACAAACAAAAAAAACGGAAAATTTCTGCTCCTCTTAGTATTCTTGTTGTCAGTAAGTAACACGCATCACTGGAACGGCCCAGAGCCAAAGCTCTTCTCGCAGGAAGAACACTGTTGCTCCAGCTGGTCCAGCAGTTTGTCCACAGAGTCCTCTTTGTTCTCCAGTTTCAGGTATCGTCTTCCACCTCCGAGGTCTAAACGAGGCCAGCTCTGATGGCTCAGCACCTTCATGGCATCAACAAACTGCCCTGGGATGTTCACACAAACTTGGGAACCGGTCTCTCCTCTGGGAACTTCCAATGGATTGATCTGACTTTCCTTCTGGACCGTACAGAGCCCCAACATCGGACTCACCCCAGTTTGGGTTTGGTAAGGACAAGTCCTGTGGCTCATGCTGTGGCATCGCCTCGGCTGGGCAGCCGGGACATCCGCATCTTCTAGTTCGAGGTTGGACATAGAGCTGGAAGACACCAGACTGACGTTGAGCTTAAGAAGCGGGCGAGTCTGTGGCCCTGAGTTGGTCCCCCATTCAGCGCTCGTCTGTGAATCTGTCGGACAGTTATTACACAAGTTAGAACAGGAAGAGGACATGGAAGGAGGTGGCTCTGACTCTTGGTGATGGAGTGCATCGGTCTGGAGAAGAGCTTGCTGGTACTTTCCTTCTACCCTCTCCGTGTGGTCTCTGGTGTATCTGGTCTGGAGCAGAGGTTCGGAGCTCGTCAGCTGCTGCAGACACAGGATGTTGAGATGAGTAGCGGGCAGAGTGCTCACCCACTGATAGTGTTTGGTCATGGAGTTTGCAGCTGCGTCCCTGAGGCCTGCTGAGGGCACAGCCGCAGACACGGAGCAGATAATGTTATGCATTTGAGCAAGCAGCATCTGGGTCTCTCTATCTCTGTTCTCATATAAAACTGTGTTGGCACATATGAGAATGAAGAGTCCCACCCCCATGATGACCGGTCCCAGCAGCTTCATCCGCTCACCATGAAGAAGACCAGCTGAGGACAGAAGCCCCTTGGCGCCCAGATTCCAAGCAGATGTCTGCGACTCGACGCTCTGCTCCTCCTCAGGATTTTCCGGGATTGATGATCTTGATAACCTGTAGGGCCAGTACCCAGCCACAGCCAGAGCAGTACCAAGAGCCACCACAAAACCCCCCAGAATGAGGAACGCTCCTGGCAAGGAGCGGATGCGAAGCCTGCCTTGAATCACCCTGTCCTTTTTCTTCCTGCCTCGTAGGTGGAAACGAGGTTTCCGTCTGCACGGGGGCAATGTTGGTGCAACTCCTTGGCACTTCTGAGTCTTCATGGCACAGGAAACTCCTAATTGCTGATCCTGGTCACACCCTGAAGAGGTCTGATGAAACAAGCATGGAACAAGGGTTAATGCAGCTGAAACAACCACATCTGTATGAGGCATCAATTATACAAGACATGAAAAATTAAATATATATTTCTAAGAACTCCTCCTGAAGCCAGGCCTTTACAACCAGTGAATGCATCACCACACTCAGCTGGATGAGAGCACTGTAGACCAGTCAGGGTCATTTTAAACTGCAATGGCTGACTCACAGGTAAGAAAACAACTATTCTTATGAATAGGAATAACAAAAATTACTATTTATGGCATTGTTATTTTTCTCTCTAATTGACTTTGACTGAAACACTAATTTATTTATTTATTTGGACAATGACAACCTTGGATATACAGGTCCTTCTCAAAAAATTTGCATATTGTGATAAATGTCATTATTTTCCATAATGTAATGATGAAAATGAAACTTTCATATACAGTAAGCATTGTATCAGCCGACAGGGATCACTGACCGAACTGTTCGAAGGTATTACTCCGTATGAACATAATTCGAAACGGCACGTGGAAATAACTCGAGCAATAACGGAGTTCATCGCAAAAGACATGATGCCCATTAATATAGTGACCAAGCTTGGGGTTACGGCTTGGGTAAACACAATGGATAAGTGGTACAGAATGCCCTCGCACACACATTTTAGTCAAGTTGCTATCCCGGAGCTATACAAAAAAATGCAGAAACAAAGTTGCAGCGGAGCTGAAAACAGTGAAGTTTTTTGCAACTGAAACAGATTGATTTATTGCTTGTGTCCGTTGAAAAATACATGAGAAGAAGACATTGAAAAAAAATTGCATAATAAATGGTAGTTGCAATATTGATGTAAAAAAAAAATCACAATTAGAATATTTTCCAAAATCATTCAGCCCTAATTGACAATACATGATTTCAGCACCGACATCACAATCTGATGTTTCACATCTATTTATTTTTCAACGTTTGACTAAAATGGATACAACTCAGCTTCTCAAGAAGATCTTTGTTTAAAACTCTGGCATGAAAGGCAACAGGCAATTTACATTTCTTCAAGGAATGCTACGCCTTTATTGTTCCACATCATGAAACGAAAAGGGGGGCTTGGAAATACCGTCCATTCGTCCTTGCATGTTTCCATTTTAGTGTGTAGCTGCATCTAGGTGTAGAAAAAGGTTCCATTTGAAAACTGGGTTGACAGGTCAAACTCCAAAAAGGGCACCATCATATGTACACCAACCAAACCACCCCTATCATTTGAGGAAACTGCTTTCTGGTTTTTATATTGATTAAAAATAGTTTCCTTAAATGATTGGGGTGGCCATAAATTAACCTATGGGAGCCAAGGCCACCATTGACCACCTCCTGGCTTCTCCATTGCACCTGGTAGTGGAAAGTTGCTCCCTGGATCAGTCACTCTGCGTTGCCTCAGACAAGAAAAATAACAAAATAAAACCTCCCTCTGTTCTTCTCCACAGTGTAACTCCTGCCAACGTGAATATCTTGCACAGAGACATTAAGGTTTACTTTCATTCTCCGTTCAATTCCAGTTCAGTCCAAAACTACAAACATTCACTATTGAAATCCCTCAAAGATGTGGGAGACTGGTGTATCCAGGGGGAGTACAGGGGCCTGGTGGACTTTGTTCGGTGGTCCCATCAGAACAAGCTTTTGCTAAATGCCACTAAAACCAAAAAGGGGGTGCTGGATTTCTTCAGAGCATCACCCCTTCTGCAGCCCATCATTACTGATGGATCGGAGGGTGAGGTGGTCTCAACCTATAAGAATCTTGGGCTATAGCTGGACAACACATCACACCCCCTGCATGACACCCTGGACTCTTACCGCAGCACCTTCAGTCGTAGACTGAGACCACCGAGGTGCTCCACAGAACACCACAGGAAGTCCTTCCTCCCTGTGGCTATCAAGCTTTTCAACTCCTCTTAACAAGCTGAACTGGACTGCAAATATGGACACTGTGTACAAGAAGTGGCAGAGCAGGATGTACTTTCTCAGAAGGCTGGCCTCTTTCAGGGTCTGCTCTAAGTTATTGCATGTGTTCTACTTGTGCCTAGTATACTTTTTTTAGTGTTGTGTGGTTTTTTTTTTTTGGGGGGGGGCACTAGGAAGAAGGACATCCTAAGGTTGAATCGGCTCATTGGTGGACAGCTTTGTGGAGTGGTGTGGACAGAACCACCTGCAACTCAACATTGGAAAAACTAAAGAGCTGCAGGTGGACTACAGGAAGGAGACCAGCCCCACCAACCCTATCAACATCAAGGGTACTAAGGTGGACACTGCAGACTGCTACAAGTACCTGGGGGTCCACCTAGACAATAAACTGGATTGGACAGCTAACACCAACACCCTCTACAAGAAAGGGAAGAGTCGCCTTTTTCTTCTGAGGAGACTCTCCTCAGGTCCATTAACATCTGCAGGACCATGCTGCAGATGTTTCACCACTTGGTGGTCTTCAGCGTCTTCTTCTACGCTGTGGTGTGCTGGGGCAGCAGGGTGAAGACAGCTGATGCCAACAGACTTGATATACTCATCAAGAGAGCTGGCTCAGTTCTGGGAGTGGAGCTGCAGTCTCTGACAGGTGTCTGAGCAGAGGATGCTGAGGAAACTGCTCCAGATCCTGAACAACACATCACACCCCCTGCACGACACCCTGGACTCTTACTGCAGCACCTTCAGTCGTAGACTGAGACCACCGAGGTGCTCCACAGAACAACACAGGAAGTCCTTCCTCCCTATCGCTATCAAGCTTTTCAACTCCTCTTAACTTAATTGTTGGCATTTTTATATTCTCTATTATTTTTTATATTATCTGTTAACTTTATATCTTGTGATTCCTTGTGTATGTTCCTTTGTACTGAAAATCTGGCACAATAATTTTCTGCGGGATCAATAAAGTTCTATCTTATCTTATCTCTAAGAAGGCAGGCTCTGAGGTGGGCCTGGGCCTTGACGCTGTGGAGAAGGTGGTGGAGCAGAGGATGTGCTCCAAGATCAGGGTGATCATGTCCAATCAGGGCCATCCCTTGGACTCTTGTCTTCTCTAATCAGCGAAGTTCACTGAGCTCCAGACTCCGTTCACTGAGGTGCTCACTGAGAGACTAAAGAACTCATTTGTCCCTTGGGCCATTAGGCTGTACAATTTGGCCACTCCTGGTAGGAACCTGAGAAGCTAGCTGGTTATGTCCCCCTAACATAGTTTTTGCTTGATCTCCTCTTAGTGTTTTTTTTATTATTATTATTGATTTTTTTTAATACTCCATTTTTTTTAATCTGGTGTGTTATTTTATTGTTTGTTTGAATGGGAGTTACAGACCACCATGTAATTTCCTTGGGGATCAATAAAGTATCATCCATCCATCTATTCATCCATCCAAACATCCACCCATCCATCTATCCATCTATCCGTCCGTCCGTCCGGTCGGTCGGTCGGTCGATCCGTGGAGGGTATTTCCAATTCCCCCTCTTCACTTCGCGACATGGGTCAATAAAAGTAACAGACTCAAACTAAGCCAGGACACCAAGATAACCGCTGCCTAAGTGAGACGTGCAAAACTAAACTTGCAGTTTAGTTTAGTCACTGAAAAATTCAAACATCAAATCGTGGTTTTCATTTATATTTCTAAACTACATTCAATATGTGGTGGATATTTGTGCATTGGTTTGGCTTTTTATTTATTGTTTTGACTGCTTGAATAAATAAGTAAAAACTGACATCTTTTTTTCAGTGAGTTTGTAAATGAAAGGGTTCAAGTCTTTAATAATCCATGACAGAACTTAGAAGAACATAAAACATAGAACATGATAGAAGTTTAAAAAATTTCACTTAAGGTACAAAATCAAAAAAACTGCTTGGATCTGGACTAAGTTGGTAATTCAGCCATCTTAGATTACGTGTTTTCACATAGTGTGCCATGTGAGGTAACCTGAAGCTCAAAAAGACAAACAGCTGAAGGAAACATAAAACCTGTAGTTTAACTTCAATGTAAAGTTACCAGGACCACCTTCTTCCCCGTGCACACTTTTACTAAAACTAGGAAAATTGTTTCCCAAAATGATGCAGCAAACTGATTGGTACATTTATCACTTCTAGGCTAGATTACTGTAATTCCTTATAATCTCATCTTTATTATCCTTTAGTTCTGCTGTTGTAGACTTGGACTGGTGGAGGACCAGCTGACCACATGTCCTCTCTATACTCTCCATGTTTAAACACAAGAAGTATGGCAACTATAGCTGCCATTAATCTGTGTTGTTTTTATCTTTCTTCCTATAGAAACCACTCCAGGAACATAGAAACTGCACCTGGACCATATAAACCACATCAAGACCATATAAAGCACATCTGGACCATATAAACCACATCTGGACCATTGAAACTACACTTGGACCATAGAAACCACACCTGGACAATAGAAACCACACCTGGACAATAGAAATCACAGCTGGACCATAGAAACTACATCTGGACCATATATATCACATCTGGACCATATAAACCACACCTGGACCATAGAAACCACATCTGGACTACTGAAACTAC